>NC_080064.1:46370028-47003632 GCF_949987535.1 Balaenoptera acutorostrata | reverse complement strand
CGATGGTGAGAGTTGTATTTAGGAAGAGCCTTCAGGCTCTGGCAGGAGGAAGAGATAAGACTAGAGGTCTCCTCCTCTGGTTCTGTTGTTTTGGTCACTGGGAAGGTCAGAGTCAAATGTGCCACACATGCACAAATGTACCTTTGGAGGGGAGCACATGTACAGGGCACTATGATTTGTATTTAATTTATGAGCATTATTTCTGACTGCCTCTCATTTTCTTCCTACCCTTATGTATCAGTCGGAGTCCTAACAGGAAACAGACGGTGCACTGAAATGAGTGTAATTCAAGCAGGCTTTATTTACAGTGGGACTACTTACAGAGGTGTGAGCTGGAGGTAGGGGAAGTACACAGTGACCAGGGGCCAGTAACAGGGGGGTTTCTCACCCCTCCTCCCAAGGGACAGAGCAGTTACCTGTCTAGAAGCAGAGAGTTTTGTTGGGAAGGTCACCTTGAGAGGATTCGTGTCCCCCATGGAAGGACGCAGCCTGCCCGAAGGGACCTCATGACCTCACCCCTCTCACTTTCTGATCTCCTGCTGGCCGTCCCCATGACCAAACCCAAAGAGGATCTAGATGTAGGTCAAACCCCAGAGCAGAGAGCAGGTTGGAGAAGGATGGAGAGTGGATCTGGAGGGGCAGACAGTGGACCCCCCCAGAAAACCTTATTTTTCCTTCATCCTAATTTCCTCATTAATTTTTCACTCTTTTATTTCTCATACTCTTTATGTTTGGGTCAGCTACTTCAAGCCCTTCCTTTTTAGAGTAAAAAGGGGAATAACCATCAAAAAATACATATGTAAAGTAGAGGCAGAATTTCCTGCCCCTGTCCCCAAGGTGCTCTCTCCTCTGGAGTTTGCACACTGCGTACAGCTTGTAGTTAAGTCACCCTGAAGGGTCACAGAGCCCTTTGTGCATGCTCTCCTGGCCACTCATCCAGTTACATAAACTCCCAGCAGGCTCCCTATTGCGAGGGCTTTCCAAGGACATACTTGAGGCAAGAGTCATCCTGGCACAAGTGTTTCTGACAGATGTTGCGGACTGCCATGCGAGAGAGGCCCAGATCGGGTACAAAGGGGGTGGAGTGAGCCCTGGGAGGGCCCACAGGCTCCTCATCTCACATGGAGAACACATCAAATAATTCTGGGCACATGCTGGGAAGATCATCTTTCCACCCCAAGTCCCAGCTCACTGCAGGAGTATATAGACACAGGCACAGATGTCAGATCTGGAGGGCACCCTTGGGACCAACTATGCAAGTTCTTTGTCATGCAGATGTGCAGACTAAGTGTCAGAGAGGGGCAGGCCAACAGTGTATCGTGGCTAGGGGTTGGTGAGTGCCCGGGCTCTTCCACGCGGTGTGCTCTGTTCATTCATTCATACCGTTACTCATCAAAGATCTGCTGTACGTGCTATGTGCAGGGCGCCAGGCCAAAAAATGGAGATCCCTATGGGGACAAGGCTAGCATTACCCTGTCTTCATGGAGGGTACAGAATAATGGGCCTTCTACCACTATCACTAATCCTCACCACAACCCTGCAAGGTATAGGCAGGTCTTGGAAACCAAAGGGACCCAGCCAAACACTGCTCCCTTTTAAGACATGGAAAATGAAAGACAAGAAGGTCACCGTGTGCGAGTTAAATATTAACCCTTCACAGAGCATCACAGAGATGTGGACCGTCATGGAAGGAGGCAGAGAAGGCTTACAGAACTGGAGGCCTTGGCTGTAACCTAATTGAAGACACCGGTGTTTCTAAAGGAAAAGACTGTCCATCTGCAGGGTTTGGGTCAGACATGGAGGCCAAGAAAATGGATAACAGAGGCTTCTGTTTAGGAAAAGATCAGCAGGTACTGCTTCAGCTCTCTTGTGGGTTTTCTCCCTGTTTTCATTGAATAAAATAGGAAGAAAAGCCAGTTTTCCTCAACCTCAAGGAAAATTGGATTTTCTCTTCAAATGAGTCCTCTGACTGCCAGCTGACTCTAACAATCAAAGGTGGTTGGACTCAGCGTTGAGCCAACCCAAGGCTGTGACCCATGCAGCCTTATGATGCAGGCTCACTTTGGAAGAGCTGTCCCGTGAGATATCTCATGCTGTCCCGTGAGATATCTCATGCTGTCCAGGAGGGAAGTGGCTTCACCAGTGGACTTCTAGTGGAGAAGAACAGGGGTCCTCGTGTCAAACAAACTTAGATCAAGCCCTGGCTCCACCACTGAAAGCTCTGTGACTCTGAGCAAGTCGCTTATCCATTAGGAGTCTCAGTTTTCTCATCTATATAATGGGAAGGATTATAATCCTTACTATAAGTCTGTTTTACAGGTAGCAATTGATATCATAAATAAAAATGTTTAAGTGCCTTTCACATAGTGAATACTGAACAATTGCTATTATCAGTATTATTGCATAAAGTAAGCACTCCATAATTATTAGTAGTATTAAAAATAAACAACCATTTACACAACTCACAAGGTTCACAGTGGTAAAGTTATAAAGATTTTTGCTGGATAACATTCTTTAAAGTCAACTTTTTATTAAGTTTCTTTTCTGATTCTAAAGGGGAATATACATTCCTCATGAAAAAACTAGAAAATACAGAAAGCATAAAAAGAACTTTTTTTTTTAATCCACAACCCCACAATCTAGTGATAACCACTGTTAACATGCTGGTATATTTTTATCCAATTTTTTTCTTTTCTGTGTGTGTGTGTGTGTATGTGTGTGTGTGTGTTAGAAAAAGATAAAATTTACATAAATAAAACCATACTTTACATATATGACCATTTTCCACAGGAAATGGTTCTGTAATATTCTTTCTATGTTTGCACCATAATTTACACAACAATTCTCTTACTGTTAGGCTTTTGAGGGTTTTCCCCCAATATTTTTGCTCTTATAGTTCATGCTGCAATGAAATTCTTTGCATAGAAATCTTTTTATACCTCTCACAATTCCTTAGGAGAAGATTCTCATGGTGGAATTTTTGGATCAAAGGATATAAATTTCGGGAGCACACCGGAATCACAACTAACTGCTGAACGATCATCGACAGGAGGACAGTGGAACTCACCAAAAAGATGGTCCACATCCAAGGACAGGGGAGAAGCCGCAGTAAGATGGTAGGAGGGGCGCAATCACAATAAAATCAAATCCCAAGGCTACTGGGTGGGTGACTCATAAACTGGAGGACACTTATACCACAGAAGTCCACCCACTGGAGTGAAGGTTCTGAGCCCCATGTCAGGCTTCCCAGCCTGAGGGTCCAGCAATGGGAGGAAGAATTCCTAGAGAATCAGACTTTGAAGGCTGGCGGGATTTGATTGCGGGACTTCAACATGACCAGGGTAAGTGGAGACTCCACACTTGGAGGGCATGCACAAAGTAGTGTGTGCATCAGGACTCAGGAGAGGGAGCAATGACCCCATGGGAGACTGAACCAGACCTACCTGCTAGTGTTGGAGGGTCTCCTGCAGAGTCAGGGGGTGGCTGTGGCTCATGGTGGGGACAGGGACACTGGCAGCAGAAGTTCTGGGAAGTACTCCTTGGCATGAGCCCGCCCAGAGTCCGCCATTAGCCCCACGAAAGAGCCGGGTAGGCTCCAGTGCTGGGTCGCCTCAGGCCAAACAACCAACAGGGAGGGAACCCAGACCCACCCATCAGCAGTCAAGAGGATTAAAGTTTTACTGAGCTCTGCCCACCAGAGCAACGCCCAGCTCTACCCACCACCAGTCCCCCCCCATCAGGAAGCTTGCACAAGCCTCTTAGATAGCCTCATCCACCAGAGGGCAGACAGCAGAAGCAAGAAGAACTACAAAACTGCAGCCTGTGGAACAAAAACCACATTCACAGAAAGACAGACAAAATGAAAAGGCATAAGACTATGTACCAGATGAAGGAACAAGATAAAACCCCAGAAAAACAACTAAATGAAGTGGAGATAGGCAACCTTCCAGAAAAAGAACTCAGAATAATGATAGTGAAGATGATCCAGGACTTCGGAAAAAGAATGGAGGCAAAGATCGAGAAGATGCAAGAAATGTTTAACAAAGACCTAGAAGAATTAAAGAACAAACACCTAGAAGAATTAAAGAACAAACAAACAGAGATGATCAATACAATAACTGAAATGAAAAATACACTAAAAGGAATCAATAGCAGAATAACTGAGGCAGAAGAATGGAAAAGTGACCTGGAAGACAGAATGGTGGAATTCACTGCTGCAGAACAGAATAAAGAAAAAAAGAATGAAAAGAAATGAAAATAGACTAAGAGACCTCTGGGGCAACATTAAATGCACCAACATTCGCATTATAGGGGTCCCAGAAGGAGAAGAGAGAGAGAAAGGACCCGAGAAAATATTTGAAGAGATGTAGTTGAAAACTTCCCTAACATGGGAAAGGAAATAGCCACCCAAGTCCAGGAAGCACAGAGAGTCCCAGGCAGGATAAACCCAAGGAGAAACACTCTGAGACACATAGTAATCAAATTGACAAAAATTAAAGACAAAGAAAAATTATTGAAAGCAACAAGGAAAAAATGACAAATAACATACAAGGGAACTCCCATAAGGTTAACAGCCGATTTCTCAGCAGAAACTCTACAAGACAGAAGGGAGTGGCATGATATACTTAAAGTGATGAAAGGGAAGAACCTACAACCAAGATTACTCTACCCGGCAAGGATCTCATTCAGATTCGATGGAGAAATCGAACCAGACAGAGATACTACAAAAAAGAAAATTACAGACCAATATCACTGATGAATATAGATACAAATATCCTCAACAAAATACTAGCAAACAGAATCCAACAACACATTAAAAGGATCATACACCATGATCAAGGGATTTATCCCAGGGATGCAAGGATTCTTCAATATACACAAATCAATCATCAATGTGATACACCATATTAACAAATAAGGAATAAAAACCATATGATCATCTCAATAGAGGCAGAAAAAGCTTTTCACAAAATTCAACACCCATTTATGATAAAAAACCTCCAGAAAGTGGGTACAGAGGAACCTACCTCAACATCATAAAGGCCATATACGACAAACCCAAAGAAAACATCATTCTCAATGGTGAAACACTGAAAGAATTTCCTCTAAGATCAGGAACAAGACAAGGATGTCCACTCTCGCCACTCTTATTCAACATAGTTTTGGAAGACCTAGCCACAGCAATCAGAGAAGAAAAAGAAATAAAAGGAATACAAATTGGAAAAGAAGAAGTAAAACAGTCACTGTTTGCAGATGACATGATACTATACATAGAGAATCCTAAAGATACTACCAGAAAGCTACTAGAGCTAATCAGTGAATTCTTTAAAGTTGCAGGATACAAAATTAATGCACAGAAATCTCTTGCATTCCTATACACTAACAATGAAAGATCAGAAAGAGAAATTAATGAAACAATCCCATTCACCATTGCAACAATAAGAATAAAATACGTAGGAATAAACCTACCTAAGGAGGTAAAAGACCTGTACTCAGAAAACTATAAGACACTGATGAAAGAAATCGGATGACACGAACAGATGGAGAGATATACCATGTTCCTGGATTGGAAGAATCGGTATTTTGAAAATGACTATACTGCCCAAAGCAGTCTACAGATTCAATGCAATCCCAATCAAATTACCAATGGCATTTTTTACCAAACAGAACAAACTATTTTAAAATTTGTATGGAGACACAAAAGACCCCGAATAGCCAAAGCAATCTTGAGGGAAAAAAACGGAGCTAGAGGAATCAGACTCCCTGACTTCAGACTATACTACAAAGCTACAGTAATCAAGACAATATGGTATTGACACAAAAACAGAAATATAGATTACTGCAACATCATAGAAAGCCCAGAGACAAATTCACGCACCTATGGTCAACTAATCTATGACAAAGGAGGCAAGGATACACAATGGAGAAAACATAGTCTCTTCAATAAGTGGTGTTGGGAAAACTGGACAGCTACATGTAAAAGAATGAAATTAGAACACTCCCTAACACCATATACAAAAATAAACTCAAAATGGATTAAAGACCTAAATGTAAGGCCAGACACCATAAAACTCTTAGAGGAAAACATAGGCAGAACACTCTATGACATAAATCACAGCAAGATCTTTTTTGACCCACCTCCTAGAGTAATGGAAATAAAAACAAAAATAAACAAATGGGACCTAATGAAACTTAAAAGCTTTTGCACAGCAAAGGAAACTATAAACAAGATGAAAAGACAACACTAATGCTCAGAATGGGAGAAAATATTTGCAAATGAGTCAATGGACAAAGGATTAATCTCCAAAGTATATAAACAGCTCATGCAGCTCAATATTAAAAAAACAAACAACCCAATCAAAAAATGAGCAGAAGGCCTAATAGACATCTCTGCAAAGAAGACACAGATGGCCAAGAGGCACGTGAAAAGCTGCTCAACATCACTAATTATTAGAGAAAGGCAAATCAAAACTACAATGAGGTATCACCTCACATCGGTTAGAATGGGCATCATCAGAAAATCTACAAACAACAAATGCTGGAGAGGCTGTGGAGGAAAGGAGACCCTCTTGCTACTGTTGGTGGGAATGTAAATTGATACAGCCACTATGGAGAACAGTATGGAGGTTCCTTAAAAAACTAAAATAGAATTACCATATGACCCAGCAATCCCACTACTGGGCATATACCCAGAGAAATACATAATTCAAAAAGACACATGCACCCCAGTGTTCATTGTAGCACTATTTACAATTGGCAGGTCATGGAAGCAACCTAAATGCCCATTGACAGACAAATGGATAAAGAAGATGTGGTACGTATATACAATGGAGTATTACTCAGCCATAGAAAGGAATGAACTTGGGTCATTTGTTGCGACGTGGATGGACCTAGAGACTGTCATACAGAGTGAAGTAAGTCAGAAAGAGAAAAACAAATATCGTATATTAACGCATGTATGTGGAATCTAGAAAAATGGTACAGATGAACCAGTTTGCAAGGCAGAAATAGAGACACAGATGTAGAGAACAAATGTATGGACACCGAGGGGGAAAGTGGGGGTGGGGGGTGGTGTGATGAATTGGGAGATTAGGATTGACATGTATATACTGATATGTATATAATAGATAACTAATAAGAATCTGCTGTGTAGAAAATAAATTTAAAAACAACAACAAAGGATATAAATTTCTTTAAGCCCATAATACATTTTGTTAATACAAATTAATTTCCAATAGCATTATACTAAATCACCATCCTTTCAGCAGAATGTGAATATCCATTTTTAAAATTTTTCATTTTATGAAAAAAAAGTGAAAACACCTTTTCTTTATTTTCATTGCTTTGATTACTAGTAATCTTGATAGCTGTCATTGGTTCTTTTTCTAGGAAATGTATGTTTACACCTTTGAACCACTTTCTGCTATATTTCATAATTTTCATATCACTATGCATGATATCTTTATATAATAAAGATGTTTTTTAAATATCACACCTGTGGCAAATAAATTTCACAGTCTATTGTTTGCCTTTTAATGTTTAATGATATTTTGACATATATTTTAAATTTTATATAGTTAGAAAACTTACTATAAATTTTAATTAATGTTGTTCCTATATATAGTCAACTCAAACTCCAAACTCTTAAACCTCACGACATTCAAGAAAACTCAGTATAGTTAACTCATTTATACTGAAACTAATAGTATAAAGCATATTATATTCTTGTATATATTGATGATTTGCTGAAACTGGGGTGATGGGTGCACAGAGGTTTGTTACACTATTCTCTCTTTTTGTGCATGTTTTAAATGTTCCCATAACAAAGCCTAAAACATTCTTTTGTAGTCTTGGCTTATTTCCTAATGTGTTTCAAGCTTCATGGACATAAATTCTTCATCTGTGACTTTGGACAAATTTTGAAATCTTTCTAAGCTTTGGTTACCTCTGCTACTAAAAACAAAACCAAACAAAGAAGTAAAAATACACCAAACATGTAGGATTGTTGAAAGGAGGAGATGGAATAATGCATTCCTAGCATATAATATGGTGCCTAGCATACAGCAGGTGCTCAATAAAGGTTTTCTTTTTATTATTATTATTATTATATTACTACTACTACTATCATTTCAATTTCTGTATCTCAGACTTTCTCGCTGCAAGAATCAGAAGCTGATCCTGGATGATTAAATAGAAGAGAAGTTTATTTCGAAGATGTTGGGACAGCAGAGGACAAGCTCAAGAACAGTTTAAGAATGATGCCCAGGGCCTTCCCTGGTGGCACAGTGGTTGAGAATCTGCCTGCCAATGCAGGGGACACAGGTTCGAGCCCTGGTCTGGGAAGATCCCACATGCCGCGGAGCAACTAGGCCCGTGAGCCACAACTACTGAGCCTGCGCGTCTGGAGCCTGTGCTCCGCAACAAGAGAGGCCGCGATAATGACAGGCCCGTGCACCGCGATGAAGAGTGGCCCCCACTTGCCGCAACTAGAGAAAGCCCTCGCACAGAAACGAAGACCAAACACAGCCATAAATAAGTAAATAAATAATTCCCATTTAAAATACAAACAACGTTAAAAAAAAAACCAAATAAACAAACAAAAAAAAGAATGATGCCCAAAGGCCTGGCCTCGGGAGAAACCTGCTGCGGCAGCTGCAGGCCTGCCGAGCACCGGTGGAAACTGCCCTGGCCGCAGTCACCCTCACAGAACGGGTCCTGCCCCAGCCCTGTACGCCCGCCTCCGCACTGGCCCGCAAACGTTTCTGAACGTTTCTGAATGGGCCCTGCTTCCTCAAGCTGCTCCTTTGGGTGAGTCTGACCAGCGAATCCTTGAGGAGTCAGACCCGTAAAGCTGAAAACTCTGCAACCAGGAGTTCAAAAAATACTGACAACCAGATAGAAAACTTGACAATGTCCTTTACAGTCCCCTTGCTAGCTGCCCAAATTTCACATAGACCTTCCTTCCATGCTGGAACTTGACAATGACAACAGTTATTACAACAAAAATCTAACATGACGAGGCTCTCCATCCCTGGGAGTGTGCTTGCCCTCTGCATAGAGGAGGCCAACCAAACACTCTTCCATTATCGTGCCGGGCCATGAGTCCAGGGTCTCTGGGTAATGTTTATTCCTCCTCCAGTTCCATCACAGTTCTATCTGAATATGTTATAGGCTGTGGACAAAACTATGAAATTCACCACCCTCCTATACACAAGTCAAACAGTAAGGGAAGAAAGGAAGAAAAGGGAAATTTGTTATAATACAACATGGCAAAAAAAAAAAAAATCTTACAGGTATCTTCAGTAACTCGTCATGAAACCCTAGTTAGAAAGAGTGAAGGAGAAAGAGAGAGTTAAATATTGTGTTTGTTCTGCTCTCAGGCAGCATCTCCACTGGTCAGAAATCTTGACTTTGTGGGTGACCCAAATCGAATGCTCATTCCTGAAGGATCTGAGCCACTGGTGGTCTTACCAGTATAGAGGCTTAGTAGCCTTCTTTTTTTTTTTTTTTTTTTTTAACGCCTCAGCATTAAAAAAAAAAGAAAAAAATGTAGAAGACCCCACAGAGGAACTTCTTAATTGCAGATAAACTCCTCCCTATTCAATTTCATTAGCAGCAACCCTATTTCCCCTTGGTCATCAGGATTAACCACCCTAAAAGTACAGTAACCTCCTTTTTTGCCTGTTGATCAAGGGCATGAAGGAGACTGAAAATATCTGGGTGGTGGTTCAGCTTCCAGCCTCAGCAACCCGTTGTTGAGCACCGTGATAAAAGAACATCTCCCCTGGGCACGGAGACCTCCACACATGCAGAACCCAGAGTCTCAGGGGTGGAAAGGAAAATTCCACAAGTGGGGACATTAGGCATGGCTGACTGGGAGGTCCTGTCTGAAGAGACTGTTGTCCTAACAACTCAGACATCAGGGAGCCCAATTCCAGGCTGCTGTGCTGTGTTCTGGGGTGGCTGGAACCTTTCCCTTAAAATCTCAAAGGTACACATTGCTCTAGAAAATGCTCTGGGCAGTCCTGTTTGATTTGGGGGAACCTGGAATTAAACAAATGTGTAACCAGTGAATCCTCATCTAGTAACCTCAGGTGGAAAGATATTCCAGGTGGAAAAGAATGTTCCAACACACAGTGGGGGCATGCTGCTGTAAAGAAATCCAGAGCTGATTTCTCAACGGCATGGAATTCTTCTGAGGATTCCATTAAATAACAGATGTAAAGTGCGTGTCACATAGTAGGTATTCCATGAAAATGAAAATGTGTCCCCTCCACACTTCTAAACCATGCTGGGGTGAGGAGGCTGGGTATTAATGAAGCCATTTTACAGATTAAAAACTGGGGCTCAGAAAGGATAGGTATTACATGTTAATGAGGACACAGTTAGGAAGTGGGAGCGGCAATGGCAGGAACTGACCTTGGCCTTCTGACTCCAATTCCAATTAACTAAACTCACCACTTCCCAAGACACACAGCCTCAGTCCGGTCTTACTCACCCCGCAAGTTAACATTTCACAAGTACTGAGTCACAGCTTCCCCTCCTCTTGGCTGCATGAGAATCCCAGCACGCTCCATCCCAGGCCTGGCAGCTCCCACCCTCTTCTGGGGCCGCTGATGGGAATGCTCAAGGCCAAGACTGCCAGGAACTGAGGGAGTAGGTAGGGTGTCTGTGCACGTGGAGGGACCTGACCCACGTGAGCTGGAGGAATCTGTGACGCTGCCAAGGACCACATCAGAAAGATAATATTTGAAGAGTGAAAGCTCCTCCAAAGAATGTAAAATCCTTCGAGTGAGCGAGTGCCTGAAGTTCTCCGGGCATAACTCACACAGGATGGGCCAGAACGTGAGCTGCAGACAGCAGGTGAAACAGGGCACAAGAGAGCAGGGTGTCCAAGCGAGCTGAAAGGGATTTGGGAGATTACCGATCCCTTCAGCAAAGAAGAAATGGTGGTTCAAAGCAGACTGACTTTGCCAAGGTCACACCGCTGAGGGGCAGCCCTGGGACCTAAACCCAGGCTTTCTCATTCGTTTGTCCAATATTCACTGCGTGTGCTTCCGGTGAGCCTGGAGGGCCGTTGGATAGCACTAAGAATATAGCAGTAAACCAAACAAGCAGGTTTTCTGTCTGCCCAGAACTGACTTCCCAGCGGGGAGGAGAGAGAATTTAACAGACAATTGTGAAGCATGATGAAAAGTGCTATGACGGCGGGGGAGGGGTACAGTGCTGAGGGGGGCACAGGGGAGGGTGGTCTCATCTAATCTATGGGGTCAAGAAAGGCTTCCTGGATTAAGTGATGGTACAGCTGAGACCTGAAGACAGGAGGCATGAATCCAGTGAATAGGGGTGGGGTGGAAGGATGGAGAACACTCCAGGCAAGGGGGGAGTGCTACAAACCAGGCACAGTATTAGACCCTTGTTTTAAAGAACTTCGTAAATATGGACGCTCCCACACTGAACAAGCACCCAGGGTGCTAAGAGAGCAAGAGAAGAGACCACCCGTCTACCAAGAAGAGGTGACATCTGGATCTTAAAGGACGGGTAGTACTTCCACAGGTACCGAGAAAGCAGATGGCTAGTCCAAGGCCGTGGGGATTTTGTGGGAAAAGGCATTGAAGGAGAATTTATGACAGGCAGCTCCTGGCACAGAAATTGACCTTTCTGGGGGGAGGTCAGTACATGTTTGTCAAATACTAAACCTTGGGGCTAACGGTCATTGGTGGGGCTCAGAGAAGCACAGAGAGGTTTTCCTGGGTTCCAGTGGCTATTAGTAAAACCCTCCCAGATGCAGATGTTGAATAGCTGCCGCTTCAGCACAACACAGACCAGCGGGTGACCCAGAATCACCGCCCACACCCACTGCCCCATGCTGCTCCATGGCCTACACAGCCAGGGCAGCCCAGCAAGCGGCTGGTGTCCACGGCTCCCAGCGTCCCCCAACCCCGAGGACCCCAGGTGGGTGAGGAACAGTCACAAGGAGCACAGTCTTTCAACTAATCAATTTTACTCTGATTATGGGATAAACACAGCAGACAAACTGATGTCTAATAGAAAGACAAGAATTCCTAATGTCCCGTCCAGGCGCACAGATAAGTACACTGAAGAAAACAGTGCTGAAAATAACAGCCTCCACGGTGAAAATCCGGGTGGCACGTGGCCCCAGCGGAACAAAGATGGTGTTGTTTCCAGTTCATCACGTCACCGCTCGCTTCCGCAGGGGCTGAGGTGAGACAGCTGAGACGAGTCACACCTTCATCTTCGGGGCCTGGAGACTAGGAGCCTGGGACAGCCCTGCAGCCCCTGCACAACAGCCAAGGCCTTTAAAAGGGACTCGGAAAGAAGACAAACTGCAGTGTCGGTATCCTGTGGCACGTCCCTGTGTGTCCGCCCCGGTGACAGAGCCTTTGCGGCTGTGCTCGGCACAAGATACTGTGCCCAAACGCTCTACTTGTGGGATGCTGAACATTTCAGACTTTTAAGAAACCTTGTCTAGATTGCTTTGCATGTCGTGATTGCCATGTGTTTTTTGAACTTGAATGCCACGCTTAATATACTGAAGAATTTACTTTAGTTTTAAATAAAAGTTGATATTTTACTTAAAGCAATAATAATTACTAAGACGTAGTGAAGACTAAGTTCGGCTGATCTAGACGCAGCATGATTACTGCCTACAACAACCCTGCAAGAGCGCCTCCCCGTTTTACAGGTGAGGCCTCGACAGGCATGGGAACGGGTCTCTCCGGCTCCAAAGCTCACACTCCTTCCACGAGGCTACACCAGACAAGGAAACGCCCGGATGGACTGCTGCCTGGGACTCACGGTGGTCTGGTTAGTTGACATTTGAGGCACAGGATGCGGAGCAGTGAGGGATGCACTTCAAAAGGGAGATGGAGGCCTATCCCGGGCCTGCACGACCCCATGGAAGTTGTCGCAGGGACCACAGAGAGAAAACACAGGGCCTCTCCCCAGAGAGCTCACAAACTCAAAGCAGACAGACAAGAAGCCCAGCCTCAGGGTTGAGGCTGAAGGTGCCCTTCAGGAAGGACAAGCAGCCCCCCTTCCTGAGCCACACGGAGCCGACCGTAGTGCCAATGACTAGGACCGGCAGGGACGCCGGTCCCTACTCCACGCCACCCACATCATCTGGAGCCCTGATCAAACTGTACCGTAATCCTCTGTTTTCCTGTCCCGCAGGTCATTGCTCTTTCCCCCTGCGCCCCTCCCAGTTTTCAGGCAATAGCTGGGAAGCATGTGTGTGGTCCCAGCAGCCTCCAGGTCACGTGTCAGCCGAGGGCTGGCACATGCTCCCCCCGCCCCACCCCCGTCCCGGTTCCGCCGTCACCACTTCAGTGTGCTAAGCCTCTTGGTTTACATTTCTGCATCTGGTTCTCAGCGGACAGACCTCTCTGTCTGGGAAGTAGGGGACAAGGCAGAGCAGCTAGTCCCAGGGCCTAGTCAGTGGTCACTAAGCTGTGGAAAGTGATGATTCGAATTTTTTTTTTTTTTTGGCCGTCCCGTCCCGTACAGCCTGTGGGATCTTAGTTCCCTGACCAGGGATCAAACCTGCATCCCCGGCAGTGGAAGTGCAGAGTCTTAACCACTGGACCGCCAGGGACGTCCCACGATTCGAATTTGGGAACTCAGCATCTGCCCAGGAGCCCTGGGTGAGAACTACAGTTTGCTCCTGAATCGGATTCACTCCATCACTTGTATATCATTCACTTATGGTGCTTTAAGACCCATGTTGACACTGGGGACAGGCGGGGGTTCATCAGAGTCACTGTTCCCAACTCCCCTCTTCCCTTGAAGCAGAGCTGAACAGCTGCCTGCCTCGCATCCCACAGCCCCACACCTTCCATTGTTCTCCTTGACTGAGAACTCACCGTGTTCTGGGAGTGCTGTCCTGGGCTAAAGCCTTCCACTCTTCATCTTGGTTCATCTCTACCATAACCATGAGGTAGATGTCGGTGCTTTGTGACCACCTAGAGGGGTGGGGTAGGGAGGGTGGGAGGGAGACACAAGAGGGAGGGGATATGGGGATATATGTATACGTACAGCTGATTCACTTTGTGATACAGCAGAAACTAACACACCATTGTAAAACAACTATACTCCGATAAAGATGTTAAAAAAATAAATAAATAAAATAAAGATAAGGAAACTGAGGCACACTTATTCATTCAGTAATAGAAAACCTGGTCGAGACTCAGAATAGTCTTTTAAGGAAAAAAGAAAAGGGAATGAATCTGCAGTTATTGAGCATCTACTTACTACATGTCAGGAACTATACGTTTTTAAAATGTTACCTCATTTAACCCTCCCAACACGGCAGGGAAGTGGGTTTGGATTTCCTAGTTTTCACAAATGTGCCAGCGAGTCCACAGTGAACTAAACAGATAAGCCCCCTGCCCTATGGAACTGACGATTCTAGTTAAACAGTCAATCAGGCAATCCATTCATTAGATTGGGGTACACATGAAAAAGCATGTGAGATGGGGACAGAGAGTGGCAGGGAGGGGCAGTCAGGGAGGACTTCTCTGAGGAGGTGACACTTGAGCAGAGACCTGAATAAAGCGAGGGAGCAAGTCCTTTGTGTCTCTAGTTGGAGGGGCATCCACGCCCAGAGCACTTGCTGTTCACGTTTCCGTCTCCCCAGCAATTAGTGCCCTCAGTGCGGTCTTCATACACCAGCCTCCATTGTGCACCTATTCTAGAGCAGGACTGGCACTCAAGTTGCCTCTCAGGCCCGTACCCCCTGCCTCAAGCTGCTTAAAAGAGATTATCGAAAAGGCTTCTGGGGACCTGTCTAGGCCCAGCAGAAGAGCATGGCATGATCAGTCAGTGATGTATGTCGGCTGGAGCCTTTGGTGTCAGGAGCTCCCTGACAGCCAACTGGTTATCCAGCCACTGCATAAGTACCTCCAGAACCCAGGAAACTACCTCCCCACGCTGCTTGCCCCACTGTGGTCCTCTCACAGAATGGGAAATACTCTACAATGCTCATTGAGGCCTAGCTCATCTTAGCCTCCAATGTAGGCTGGAAACTACTTGAGGGCAGGGCCCATGTCTTGTCTCTGAATCCCCAGTCATCTGCATGCCCAGTTCAAGGTCTGACATTTAGTAGGTGTCTAATAAACATTTGTTGAATTGAATTGAAAATTCACCCTGACTCTCTGAAACCTCTACTTTTTAGACTGTGGGGACCACATAACAAAATTCTTCTTCCACACATCAACTCTTTTGGAAAAAAGGAAATGGGTGAGGTGGGAATTAAACATTTACTGAGCACTTACTAAGTGTCAGGCCTATATGGTTTCCAAATGTTGCTTCATTTAATCCTCCAACAACTCGCTGAAGTAGTTGTTCTTTTCCTTTTTATGGATGCAGAAATAAATCTTAAAACAGCCCCTGGTTACAATTCTGGCTCTACCATTTATTAGCTGCGTGCCTCTAGGGATGCTTCCAGTCTCTCCGGCCCTGTAATCTTTTTAGTTCATCACTCTGCCTCCCAGAGATTTGAAGACAGCAATTACATCCTCTTTGAGACTTTTCTTATCTCTGGGCAGCACATATCCAGCTATTTCCAATGTCTTTCATGGACAAGTGGTCAAGGGCATTGGCTCTGGAATTAGAATAACCAGGGTTTGTCCCTAACCACGTCACCTTGTGTACAAGTGACTTAACCTCTCTGAATGTTGGCTTTCCTAACTGTGTGACATGGGATACTCATGGTACCATCCCATAGAGTTGTTGCAAAGATTAAATAAGACCACAAATGTAAGCACCTCACACCATGGCACACAGTAGGTCCTCATGAGATGCTGCCTCTGCTGGCTTTGAGTTCCACCCTCCACCATCTCAGCTAAGTTCAGGCCAGGTTGCTGGTGTCCAGTTCACATCATGTGACATCAGAACAGGACATTATCTGGGCCCCTTTGTTTTCCAGGGAAATCTGCCGTGCCAGCCCAGATCCTGCCTCTTGGGGGGAAGTAAGGAACCAGAGTATGTGAACAAGACCAGGGTCATACCACTTCCAGGAACCCATACAAGCTCTGCTGATAAATCATGACTCAAGCACTGGTGATAAATAAACTGGTGTTTACTCTAAACACAAGAGCAAAGACAGTGAATTGATCTAAACAGTTGGATTTTTATTACATTAACTGTTTCAGAGCAACCATTGGGGAAACCTTCTCCACCCCAGGAGAATTAGTGGCTCTAACACCAGGAAGCAGATCACTATCCTGGGTTACTTTCTTAAGTCCCAGAGGCACATTTTTTCACATGTAAATGTTTCTAAAATCAGAATGCATCTGATAATCAATGGACAGCAATAATCAAGTAAAATAGTGCCAGGTTCCTCCTTCCAAGAAGTTATGATTAAACTGATGATGGTGCTCGCTTCAGCAGCACATATACTAAAATTGGAACGATACAGAGAAGATTAGAATGGCCCCTGCACAAGGATAGCGCACAAATTCATGAAATGTTCCATATTTTTAGAGAACAGACTTGCGGTTGCCAAGAGGGAGGGGTGTGGGAGAGGAATGGATTGGGAGTTTGGGGTTAGTAGATGCAAACTATTATATATAGAATGGATAAACAACAAGGTCCTACTGTATAGCACAGGGAACTATATTCAATAACCTGTGATAAACCATAATGGAAAAGAAGATGAAAAAGAATGTGTGTGTATATATATATATAAAACTGAATCATTTTGTTGTATACCAGAAACTAATACAATATTGTAAATCAACTATACTTCAAAAAAATAAAAAATAATAAAATAAATAAATTGATGATGAACATTAGAATAGAAGAGGCCACCACTGACTGAGCACATACTATCTGTTAGACCCAATGCTGGACGCTAGATCCTTTCATTTTCATTGCTTTCTTTTATGTTCTTTCAGCATGTTTTTTTTTTCCCCTTTATAAAAAATAATAATCATTGAAGAAAACTTTAAAAATACAAGCAGCTCAAGTATCCCAGAGTTCCCCAGTAAAGAGATATCTAAAGAGCCCCTTCAGAATCTAAACAGCCATAACACAGTGAAAACCTCAACTTGAGTAATTGTAGGAGCAAAAGCAAACTCCACCCACATCACCACCAGGTACTTCTGAGAATCCAGGATAGCTTTTCCTCTCTTGGTAGCCACCTGTCTCTCCAGACCTCTGCTCCAAACTTCTCTACCATTCAATTCGGCCCATTCGAGCTTTCCCAAGCTGACATTGCATCTTCCCTGGTCTTCCCACACCTAGACATTGATCTTCTCTTAATTCCCCAAAGCACAGGTGACACTAGACCTTAGTGTTTGACCAACTCTACTCAAGTCCTGAGGGGACTACAAGGGCACTACAAAACAGGAAAGTAAAACGGAAAAATGAATCCCAGTTGACGCTGATTCCAAAGACCAACATCCTTAGCCAACATAAGGGACCTCCATCCTCAGCCAAAGCAGGGCATCATTTTGCTCCGTCTGGGCTAACTTCATAATAGAGAACTCCCTCTCACTTCCTCTTCTCTGGGTTCCAGAGCCCCAATCCTCTCCCTCTGGGCACTGCTGAAGATGCCCAAAATATGTTATTATACTAGTTGAGATAACACTATCTACTTTTAGAGCAAAACTGACATTCCACAGGCTTAAAAGAAGAGTTCCATCTACCCTTACAAAGTCCAGTCATGGAGAGGGCAGGGGCCCATGGAGCTATGCTCCACAGAGTCATTCAGGGACCCAGGCTCAGAGGATCTGCCGTCTTCTATATGTGGTTGCCAGTTTGCCCTGGGCATCAACATCCAGTCTGCAGACAGGGCAAGAGAAGGAATCATGTGAGGAAGATTTCTGTGGCCAATCCTGCAAGTGGCACGTGAAACTTCCCCCCTTATCCCATTAGCTGGAACATGTGGCCGTGTCTCATTGCAAAAAAGGCTGGGAAACACAGGACAACTTGTGCCCAATAGGAAAGGAAACTGTTTGATTTCTCAAACAACAGTCACTCTCTGCTGCAGGCACCATCATGATGTGCCCTGTACCCAGGAAAACAGCACCTTCTAGCTGATAATGCAGAACAATTTACCACCCACTCCCTTTGCTTCAAGCTCTCCTTCCAGACTAGCTTCTGGCCATGCTGCTCCAAAATCAAAAGCCTATTTCAATGTTCCTCCTAAACAATAAAGAAACCTCCCTCCAAAATTAAAATCAATTCTGCTGCCAACCCTAGAATTCATAAATACTTGCCGTTGTTTTTGCATGTGTTTTTTGTCCCCCTACATAGAAAAACTGTTTAAAGAAATCACTCATAATCTTACAACTCTATTAATTTTAATGTGTTTCTTTCCTTTATATTTCCATATGCTCAAATCTTGCACAAACTTCAAAGTCCTGTTCAAACGATATAACGTTCTTGAGCCTGAGGCCCAGAGAGGTTAAGTAACTTGCCAGAGGTCACACAGCTAGGAAATAGTAGAACCAGATTTCTAACCGTGATCTAACCCCAGAGCCAAGGCTCTTGCCAATGCAGCATGCTGCCTCTCGGTATTCCTTGTAATTGTCCCTGGCCTTTTACTCACCCCTGTCTGCTGGATGGTAATTATCTGTGTCTAAAATATAAATGACCCATCTGTGACAAACCTTATCTTCCTTATTAGAGTGTCAGCTCCCAGAAGTCCAGAGATATATTTGATTCCTCTTTACAACCACAAGGCCTGGCCCGTAATAGCTATTTAATTCTCTACTACCCAAAGAAGCAAACATCAAATTGGAAGCTACCTAAAAGACTCTGGTCCAATCCACTGCCCAATTCACAGCCCCACTTCACATTTCACAGGTGACCACAGCACAGACTTTGGGGCCTAACAGATCCAAGTTCACTTTCCCCTCTACTACCATGTGACTTCGGACAAGTTACTGAACTTCTCACTTTGTGAAACCCAAATGAGTTAATGCACAACACATTCGATAAACAGTATTGATTATATTATTATTAATATTATTACTTATTATTATCATTATTATTATTGTCCACCCTCTGACTTTTCCAAATTGCTTACCATAGAAAGAAGTGAATAAAACTTTTAAGGCCTGGCAACAAAAAGGAGGTGAGATTTTGAGTGGCTTCTCGTGACCCTCAGGGAGCAGAGTGGTGCAAGTACTCTTCGGGGGAATTCTTGACCCTTCTAAAATCCCATTAAACCTAAACACACATCTGTTAGCACACACCAAGCATGCAGTGTCTGCTTTCACCCAGCACTGAGTAGTACAAGGAGGAATATTATATCCAGTAACTCATATGGAACTATTTATCCCCAATCACTTTGTGCTTTTCCTTCAACTTTTCCATAGTCTTTGGTTTCAAAGGCCATTTTAGAATGACTGAATTTCCTTGCAAAGTAAGTCTCCCCCTGCCCCCTCCAAAAAAAGAGAGAGAGAGAGAGAGAGATTGTTTTAGGAAAATCTCCTTGGGGCATAGGGGCTATGAGTTTCCAAACTTGCTTTCTCCTGCTCTCCTTTTTTCTTTTAAATAAAAATTGCCCAGGAAACCAAGATGCATTAACAGTGATGGGGAAAAAATATGACTGAGTTGAAAGGAGTTTGCAGCTTAGTGCTTAGCAGGGAACTCACGAGCCTCTTTTAGGGGAATCTTATAAGATCAGAGAATATGAGGACTGGGAAGGACCTCAGAGATCAACTCCTCCTCATTTGGAGGTAGGAAAACTGAGGTCCAGAAGAGAAAAATTAATTATCCAAAGTGACAGAGCAAGCCAGCCAAGTAACTGAGACTTGAACTCAGGTCTCCCATAATTCAGCCAAATTAGACCAACTTCTCTAGAAAGCAGAGCCTGAGGCAAGGATTACATACAGTGTTGATGCTTTACTTGGGAAGTGAAGCCCAGACAGCGAGAGTGAAGAAAAAGCGAAGCAAGGCAAGAAAAGGTGGGCAGCGATGCAATGTGAGAACCACTCTTGTGTCTGCACCAATCAGCAGGCTGGTTTACTCAGCTCTTGGGACTTTTCAGGAGCTGTAAAGGAAAAACTGCCTTTCTAGCTTGGGAATCTAGAAACTTCATCATCCCTGACCAATCAGATGGTGAGTTGGTGGATAAAGAATAGTTCAGTTTCCTCACCCTCAGTCGGGATAGGTTAGGCATATGGGATACACTGACTCCCAGATTGGGTGACCAATGCGTCCAGATTTGCCTGGGACTTCCCTGGATTTTGCACTGAAAGCCCCTCATCTCAGCAAACCTCTTGACCCCAGGTAAAGTGGGTCAGTTGGTCCCCCTACCCCGGAGGACCCCAGTGAGACGGCTCCAGCTGTCCACAGTAACTCCTTACTGGTTTCCTTCCCTTTCCTGTTCACTTCCCTGTGGGTGTTTCTTAGGGTCATTACTCAATTAACCTGCTTGCCTTTCAAGTCTTCATCTCAGGAGTGTCTGCTTCTGGGGGAACTCAAGTGTCTGGCACATAGCGTGCACTCAATAAATGGTATGAGCAATCATATTGAAACAACATACACTATCTTCTCCCTCTCTCTTCCAGTTGCTTTGGGAACTTGAGCAACGTGGTCATGTCACCCCTGGTCTGTTCCTCGGGCACCCCACAAGTCAGCAGTCTGAACGAGAGCTTAAATCTGATTTTGCCCGCTCCAGGCAGGAGAATAGTAACTGAGATTGTCAGGCAGGGTCTACCCGGTATGGGCACATATTTATATATCACAATATTTGCACAGCTGCTTTAACTAGGGACTTTTGTGCCCTAAAAGACTAAAGTGAGAATGACTAATCTACTCATAGAATAGAGCACTATATACAATTTATCATACAGTTAATTTAAGTCCTTTTGGTATTTAATAATTCAGAATTCCTCATATTGTGGTCAGCAATCCACCTACCTACATCCTAACCATGGGGGGGTGGGCAGCTTGTTCAAAATGATGGTTCCTGGGTCCCACGCAGACACCCCCTACTGAATGCTGCCGAGTGCAGCTCCATCATCTCCAAGAGATTCTGAGGCACATTAAACTTGGTGCGTCACCAGCCTGAACAACTGATGGAGGCTTTGCTCCTCCTCCTTAGGGAATCAGTGAGCTTCCTCCCCAGGCTCGGTTTGACCCCCATGGACTCCTCCCCTTATACCACCTGCTTTCTGCAGTTCTCCTTAGGAGAACTTAAGTTCCCCTTACTGCTCCTGTCTAGTGATCTGGGCTGACACAGCCACTTCCTAGGGGACCTGTGTTTTCAGTCTCTGCTTCAGAGCTTGTTCAAGGTTCACTGTAAACACAAGCCTTTATCCACCATGGTGCCCAGAGTAAATGCCTACTGCCAATGATGAATTAACCCAGCTGGCACTTGGCCAGTCCTCCCTGACCTGGCCTTCTATGTCTCGGGTACAGAGAAGAGTCAGGACACCCCACCTTGAGCCTGGGTTGCCATCATCGGAGAATGTTTTATTCTACTCCCTTTGGTGGCAAAAGAAATTTATCCTTGGGACCCAAGATGGAAATGGATTTTCCCCATTGGGTAGATCCCAAAGGCCCTGGCATTCCCACATGATGCCAGTGAGTATCCCACCACCACCACCCCTTCTCGCCCAGCTGAAACAGCTCGAGCGTTAGTGATGAACCACTACGCTCCCACTATGGGGTCTCCTCCTGTGTTTTCTTGTGTGCACATAGGTTTCCACTACTACACTGTGAACTGCTTAAGGGCAAGGATCATGTCTGAGGGAACTTTTGATCCCTAGCAACAAACCCAAATCCTGGCTCAGAAAAAGTCTTCCAACAACATTTGCTGAAAAAAACAAATATTTACATATTTGCTATAATATCCAGATATATAATGATGAATGGTCAATTTCTATGCTGTTATCTTGTTTTTATTTTCTTCACAATACTTATCATTACCTAAAATTATCTAAAGTTTGTTTATTGGTATAGTCATTTTTTGCCCCTCAAACCCAACACACATTAGAATGTAAACCCCCTGAGAGTGTTATGAGCTGAACTGTGTGCCCCCAAATTCATATGTTGAAGTTCTAACCACCAGTACTTCTGAATGTGACTGTATTTGGAGATAGGATTCTGAAAGAGGCAATTAAGTTAAAACAAGATCATTACGGTGGGCCCTAATGCAATATGACTGGTATCCTTATAAGAGGGGGAGATTAGGGCAGAGACACATACAGAGGGAAGACCATAGGAAGACACAGTGAGAAAATGGCCATCACTAGCCAAGGAGAGAGGCCGCAGAAGAAACCAATCCTGCCAACACTTCCATCCCAGACTTCTAGCCTCCAGAACCCCAAGAAAATAATTTTTGTTTTTCAAGCCACCCAGTCTATGGTACCTTGTTATGGCGGCCCACGCAAACTAATACAGCAAGAAAGAAATGGGTCTGCCTTGGTTACTCCTGTCCCTGGACCAGTTCCTGCCACATAGTGGGTGTTTAAGAAATAATTGTTGAATGAACACTCTGAAAATACAAGCTACTTACTGTTCCCCGCCATATGCACATACTGTTTTATACATCTGAGTCTTTGCTATTCCTCAGCCTAAAACCCCCTTCCCCATCCAGCCAAAGAAATCCTATTTTCCTTCAGAATTCAGTTCAGGCTCATATTCTCCTAAGATGTCCTTGACCCCACTGGACAGAATCGATCACTCTCTTCTCTGTGTTTTTCTGAACTTTGTAGACACACATCTACATCATTATAGCTGCTAGGCTGTGAGCTTGACTTCAGAAACCATATTCAACTCTGCTCCCTGACATCCAGCACTGGGCCTGGTGCAGAGGAAATGATCCATCATTAATCTGCCAAGCTCTTTGAATCCTTATTATGTAGCTGCAAAGCAGGCAGCCCCTGTCTGCTAGTGACTTACTGCCCGATGGGGGACAGATCCATAAACACACGTGTCTGACGCATACTGGTGGAGAAGTAACTTTCTAGACCCAAGATGGAGCCCCTCCTGCCCAGGGTGCCACGTCAGCAAACCAAAACATAGATAACTTTCGTGCCCCTGTAAATGGTCCGCTTGCCAAGAAACCGCCGTATATCCGGTCAGCCAGTCCCCAAATGCCAAGCCAGCTCTGGGCTCTATACTTATTTCCTTGTTCCTTCTCACCACAAACAAGGTTGACAGTGTGGCCCCAGCCAATGAGGTATTTTCTATTTTTTTCTCTTCTTTGTTCTTTATTCTTAACCCTATAAAATCTTCCTGCCTACTGCCCCACTCTGCAGTTCTATGAATGGAAACTGTCTGCTTCATGAAGTGTGTTAACACCTACATTGTCTTCTTTAATCATTTTTAACACTAGGTACTCAAGGAATATTTGTTGGATTGAAATTTACCAAATTGTTGGTAAATGTCACGTTCACACTATGTTGTTTGCTTAGAATGCCCATCTTTGTCCTCTCCTTCTCAACAAACCACCTCCATTTGTCAAATCAAAACTTCAGTCCTAACTCTTCTAGAATTCCCCGCCTGGCTCTTTACAAACTCACTGATCTCCAAGAGTTACTTCTGAACATGATTCACTGCAAGAAACATGAACTCAGCCCAGCTGTGAGGAGGGCACAACGCTTCCATCCTGGACCCCAGAACACTTCTTAACTCTGAAGCCAGCAACAGGCAGGTCTCTTCCTGCCCTGTACTGACCCAGCCTGGGGTAGGGGGCCCTCCACACGCCAGGGGCTGATGCAAAACCAGCCTGGGTTACACAGCCTGCATTTTGCCTTAAGGAACAAAATCTGTGTGGAAAGAAAACACTGACAGGAACCATCTGCCCTCCCCCAAAGCTTGAAAGAAGCTGCATGTGGACCCCTTAATCCTTCCTCTCTCCCCTCAGCCAGGAATGAATTTCATTTGGAGGGAAAAATGGGGGAGCTGTGAGGGAGAGGGAGCAGAGAGAGGTAGGCCAGACACATCTGGATAGCTTTGCTCTGTAAATTCAGAAGACTGCAGGGAATCACTTTCTCCCCTTGACAAAGGAAATGGGCCATGGTCAGAAATTGATGACTTGCAAAACTCATGCAGGCGAAGAGGTTATTGTGCCTCGAGGTCTTTGGGGCTTAGAGAAAATGAAAGAGTAAATAATTTAAATGGGGCAGCTGTTTGTGGTACCAGGAACCCCACCACCAGCACCAGTCAGCAGAGACAGCAGTCCAGGGTCCCAAGGGTCATTCCCTTATCAATTTGTTCAGTTATTCAGCAAAAATATCTTAAGACGTACTTGAGGGTTTTTTTTTGCCAGGCAGGATGCTTGGTGCTAGGGAAATAGTCACGGGCTTGGATTTATCTTCATCTCTAACAGCCTCATGAGGGAAACAGTCACATAAACAATAATATGCAGACCAACAGTCACAAGCAATCATCTGGAAACCAGGACAGATCGGGTGTTAAGTACTATAAACGAGGTACTTGAAAAAATGATTCCCTTAACTAGTATCTTGACTTTGGGGGAGGGGTGGTATGAGACAAAGCTTTAGAGAACAGGGCAAAAAGCTGGATTCTGAAGATGGTTCAGAAAGAAAAAAGTCTTACAAGAAAGAGGGCAAAAAGCATAGTGGTGTGAAAGTCAGTGCACATTTGGAGAACAGGAACAGTTGGGTGTTGGGTGTGACCAAGGCTGGGAAATGTGGTGGCAAGTGGTAGGAGAGAAGCTTGTAGAAGGAGGCGAGGACCACTTCTCAGAAGACAGGGAGTGTGTTAGTAACCGCACATCAATACCGTGCGACCTTGTCCGCGAAAGTACGCACTCCAAAAGAGAGGCTGCAGGAAACAAGGGAGAGCTGAAGTCCAAAGCAGCCTTTTATAAACATAAAATTTATTTGAAACTCATCATTTCTCCTTTCAAAAAAAATCACGTGCAGTTTACATTCTGCTTCGTAATATAATTTTGGCTTTAACTGTTTTTAAAATGTTTTCCTACCTCTTCAAGTAGAATGAATACACAGCAGATGGTTTTATGTCTTCCAGCATATGGCCACGTAGCCCTAGGCATATGTAAACCCCAGTTTGGGGAGCAGAGCTTGTTGAAGGCAGAGCCCCAATCAAAGTTTTAATCAGAAGGAGATGAAGGAAGAAAATGAAGCCTTCATTCCTAGCTTCACCCTACTCAATCCCAGAGCCCCTTCCCCCAACAAGCAAGAAAATAGAGATAAAGGATACAGTTCTCTCTTCTGTAAGTGGACACAAATCCAGAGCTAACTTATATGAGGTCCCCCATCCACTACGCATACATACTTCCCCGGTATTTTGCCAGTACCACAACTTATCAGAGATCTTCTCTAATGAGGTGACCCAACACTTTATTCTCAGAACATCTCAGTCCTTGGTGGCCCTGTTCCTATAAGGGTCTAACAGTCTCTTGCAAAAGCCTGTACAAGAGTACATGGTAATATGACAAGAACAGAGGACTCACCGGAGTTCCATCCATATTCCTCTCTGTTCCCTACTGTGTAGCCCAAACACAGTTTCTCCTCAATGGTCAAGGTCAACCACACAAGCCAAGCTCTTTTCCTTTGTTTACCTCATGGCTCCAGGAGCCCAAAATGGCCAGGGAACCTCCATAACTTCCAATTTAGTAGAAGAATGACTATTTCCCCAGTGAGATCATTCCTTCCGTGGGTACTTTCTAAGGTTCAGCAAACCACAGAACCCCAAACCAAGAAGCAACATGCTGAGAGTGAATCATTCAGTTCAGTCATAAAAAGTACCACCCCACTTCCACTTCTCAGTTCCTAAATCTATGGTCACCCATTCAGAATACAGACCACATCTGAAAAACGACACCCCAACCTTGCCATCGGTTACCTCCCACCCCTTGCAATATCCAAATCTTCAACATGATGTTTCACTGTCCTTTAAGGTCAGCTGACAAAGGAGATTATGATAAAACCAAGGATTGTCATAATAATCAGTCCACTGCCTTATTTCTTTCACTGTACATATCAAGGACTTAGGGTTGGTCTGTGGGGCACAACTGGGCATTAGCAGTGGTAGGAAGTGTGGAGTGGAGAAGCCATGAGCCCAGGCACAGTGTATCCATCACCTCTTTTACTTGCCTCGCATCCTCTCAATTAGCTTCAATTCCACCTATTCCTGCAGCAACGAGACTGCAGGTTTACACTGACAGCTGATGGCCTCAGCCCCACCATCAACCTCAGGTTTTTTGCCCTGGCATTCTCTGACACTGGTGTGAGATGCCTACAGGGGCCCATTCAGTTGTCAGGCATAGGCAAACCTAGAAAGAGGGTAGCAGCACTCCATGGAAGCAGTAGACAAATGCTTCCTTTTTTCATCACTTGGGTGGATAATTCTGAAATTCTCAGAGGGTCCCAGTGGGAAAGCCCCAGTCACCCACAGTGGTGGTCAGCTCAATAACACAACCTGATATTGGCTTTCCCTCCGTCCCTATTTTCCTCTTCCCAGACCCCCACCCATTTTCCCTGGAATCACCTCACAATATCAATAACCTGTCCACAGGCACTTGTCTCTGGATCTACTTTTTGGGATAACCTAATCTATGAAAATTGCTGTAAAAAGTGGCCTTGGAAAGAGGCCTTCCAGATGGGATTCTGGAACTGTAATACACATAAGTCAGATGGTGATAAGAAATCCCCTGCTGGTGGTGAGTGGGGTGGTGATAATCCCAAGACATACGAAGCACCAAGACAGAGGTGGGTTGGAAGGAGGTAAAGAAAGTATGGGGACATTGAATGACATGATGGTGGTGGTAACTATAAGGATTGTAGATTCGGCTAGCTGTGGTCAACAGTTTTAGAAGCCCTGACAAAAAGAAAATGACAGCTCAGTTAGCCAACTATCTATTCAAGATTTTCTATAAAAAGTCAGGAGGCCTCTAAGGCAGTTGGGATGGCTCTTTGAAGCTTGAACACAAATTTGGCCTATAGTACATGAGCAAGAGGTACCAAGACTGCCTAGGCAGAGTACTGAGGGAAGAGTAGGAGGCTCAGGAAGCTAAGAATGGTGTTCTCACATGAGACCATTTAGCATCTTGTTTTATTGTAGACATATCAAGCCTATTGTATCCCCAGGTCAGAACAGTTGATCAGAGAGCCACCCAGACTGCATTTTGGAAGAGCTAGAGATCCTTCTTTTAATCTGGGCCTCTCTTGAAGCTTCCAGTTTTTCAGGTCACTTGGCAAATGGGTGAGAGCAATACACCCAAATGTGGCATCAACTGAGCCCCAAATTTTTCAGAGACCCAATTACCATCATGCCTCCTTCATAGTGGAATAGAGAACAGGAGAGACCATTTTATCCTTGGAGGAGATATCTGACATGCACTAGGTCAGGGAGGGCTCTGCAAACTAAGACCAGCCGGCCAAATCAAGCCCACAGCCTATTTTTGTAAATAAAAATTTGTGGGAACACAGTCAGGCTTATTGTTTGCATATTGTCTATGGCTGTTTTATCACTACAACAGCAGAAGTGAGTAGTTGCAAGAGACACAACGTGCCCAAAGCTAAAATTATTTCCTATCTGACCTTTTACAGAGAAAGTTTGCTAACTCCGCTCCAGGTCACTGGAACTGTATAGGCACTCAATTTCACAGGATGTACAGCTCACCCTCTGCACAAATGCATCTTGCCAAACATCTAGGGTATCTGTCATTTCCAGGTCTTACCCACTATAGGAGAGGAAAAAGTTTTCCTTGACCCTTTTAGGGTCTCTGGCTGGGTCTGAAAATTTAACTGGCAAAGACAGATAAACAAGAGAAAAGTATACAAGTTTTATTGAACATTTACATGTGCATGGGAGCAATCACAAGAGAATCAAGACCCAAAGAAGTAACCAGGGCAGGAAACTTTTACATCTTTTAGACAGAGAAACAATAAATTTCTGAAGAATTGACAAGACAAAGGAGTTTGGGCTGGGGTAGTAAATAGTGAAGAAGTAACTGGGAGGATAAGAGTTAGCTAACAAGGTTTGACTGTACAGATTTGTACAGATTTCTTAACCCCAAATCCCCCATCTCTGATGGTAAGAATTTCTCCTTGCCTTCTGGTACAGGGAGAGTACCTTTCACAGGCGAGTTTTATGAGCCATTTTGGGGAGAAGTAGGTGGAGGGGCAGGGGAGGGGTCAAAGGTCAGACTGACCTTCCTGCTTCTGCCATTTTCTCAAACTCCTTCAGCTTAAGATATTCATTTTGCCAAGGTGCCGTACTGTTACCAAGCTACTGGACAAGCATGATGTCCTGTAAGATAATGAGTCCATCAAGATCTGGCAGAATAAATTGTGGCACGGATCTGGAGAATTTAGGATAGTAAATACATTAGTGCTCTCCCTACCAGATGTGAGCAAATTGCCTCTGATGTTCACTTTGACTCAGAATGGAGAAAAATGCATTTGCTTGTTCATTAGCTGCATATCCAATGTCAGGGGCTCTATTGCTTAGTTCCAGAAGGAGACCACATCTGAAACAGCAACTAATTACATGTGTGATAAACCATTATCATCTCAAGGATCTTTTTACCTTGGCAAATAGAAAAATTAAGTGGGGATGAGATAGGAGGCAACCTGCCTATATCTTTCAAGCCTTTGATAGTTGTGATAGTGTCTTCAGCTGTACTCAGAAATGCAGTATTGCTTTTTTTTTTTTCAGAGCAAAGCACTTTATTTTATTTTATATTTTTTATTAATTAATTAATTTATTTTTATTTTTGGCTGTGTTGGGTCTTCGTTTCTGTGCGAGGGCTTTCTCTAGTTGTGGCAAGCCGGGGCCACTCTTCATCGTGGTGCGCGGGCCTCTCACCATCGCAGCCTCTCTTGTTGCGGAGCACAGGCTCCAGACGCACAGGCTCAGTAGTTGTGGTTCACGGGGCCCAGTTGCTCCGTGGCATGTGGGATCTTCCCAGACCAGGGCTCGAACCCGTGCCCACTGCATTAGCAGGCAGATTCTCAACCACTGCGCCACCAGGGAAGCCTGCAGTATTGCTTTTGATGTCTTGCTTTTTGTGTAACTGGTGAATGTTAATGGCTTCTACACTGTCCTTTCTCCATAGTAGGTCTTCCCATGGGTCAGGAAGCTGTGTGGAATTTCGGTCAGTTGCTGAAGATATCCATTCTGGCTATGTATCCAGACTAGGGTAATAATGACAAGGAGATTTAGTGCTCAGGGTTCCTTCCAGGAAGGGAACTCAAGTGAGATCTCGATTTATCTCTTGGCCTGCAAAAGTCCTCCCCCACCCCTCATTTTAAACGGTGAACCATAGTACAGCTCTGAATCCCTAGCTTTAGCTTGGAGCCAGTATCAAAGAGAATTCCAGAAGGTTGGCCACATCTTTTTCCTTGGGATACAGTTACTGGGTTTAAAGGGCAGCAGGCTCCTTTGGGGAAGACTGAGAAGATGTTCACAGGGATATTAGGTGTCTATGGAGCAACGGTCCATTGTCAAGGGTTCCAGGCCTCCTATTCACCCTGGAGCTTAGGGACTGTCAACTGTCAGGTGCAGGGCTGGAGAGAAGTGTGGGTTGTGTTGAGGTTCGAGTCTTGGCCTGCCTAAGTTTTAGTCCAGCAGGAGAGCCAAAAATTATACATGGAAATGTTTAATGTCTAATTGCATTGCAAGACATCATGATATGAACACGGAAACTGGGAGAGTGTGTACCCTGGCCCAGTCAGGAAAGCTTCCAAGGAAATAACATTTCAGCCAAAATCTGAAGGCTAAATAGCTGAAGAATCAGGATACGAAAAGCATGACATTATACTCCCAATCCTTGTCCCAATTTTATTTTAAAAATTGGATGTTTATACATGTGATTGGAGCATCCCTCTACTCAGTTTGGGAACATCATTTCTATTCCGAGAACTGATCAAAGTACAATGCGATTGTTTATACGCTATAGGCAATATGCACATATGCATAGAAAATGTCTAGAAAGCTACGTAATAAAGTGTTAATGGTGGGTGTCTCTGCAAGGTGGAGCTATAAGTGGGTTTTTTCCCCAAATAAATTGGTCTGCAATCATTCTTCACATACACAAAAAAAGCAGTTACGGTTTTTGTCATAAGAAGAAGAAGACTCATTTGTTTTCTTAGAGAGAAGGCTGTGCATCGATTTTTAAGCCATTTGACCCCTTGACTCTCACCTCCAGCTGGGTCTGGCTGTACAAGTCTCTGCATTACACCTGTCATCATGAACTTCCAGAACTGAAATCTAAACCCTGGGAGCAGTGACTAGCATCAGATTTGCCCAGGACTGCAGCATTTAGGACCCTAGTCCTGAGCCAAGGGCAGCAGCTCTGACACTGGGCAGACGCTCAGCTTTCTGACTTTCTGGCACGTCTGGCACTGGCTGCTGCCCAGGCAGTATGAGTCCTGTGGTCAAGTATCCCTGGGAGAAACAGGCCATCAGAGTCCCCGTATGTATCTGCCCCCTCACCTAGGAGACTGGGGTGGGCTGCTGTTGTCCAAAACACTGGTCTCAGATACAACAGACGCTTGGGCCAACAGCTTAACCATTTTTGCACTGAGGAGCATCAAAACATCTTGAACTCTTTCTCTAGTATTTTGGGTTTGTCAAAACTCTCAGTCATGCTTGGCTGATTAATTCTAAATGCACATGGCTTAAAAAGAAGCAGGGGGAGAGCAAATGGGATCCTTATGGTTTTCATTCATTCACACCTAATTCAGCCAGATGTGGGAGAAAGCTGGAGGAGGGGTACCAGATGCCCTGCCTTCAGTCATGGAGTATTCCATCAAGGTAGGAGGCTGACAGGGACCTGGGCGCTCCCTAGCCAGAAAACCCAGATTCTTGTCCAATCTTTGCTAAGTGCCTTCTCTTGTGCCAGGCCCTGGGCTAGGCACTGCAGACACAAGGTGAACCATGCACATTCCCTGCCCTCCAAGGATTCAAAGTGCAATGTCAGAGATGAGTATATAAGCAAATCATTCCCCTAAAGAGTGTCAGAGACATACAGGATATAGTGGGACATCAAGGAAGAGGGATTCCGTTCTGCCCAGAGTGTAAAGAAAGCTTCAGAGATGATAATAATGCTAATGCTTGCCCTTTACTGAGTACTCGTCATGTGTATTCATTTCCCAGGGCTGCCTTCACAGATTGCCAAAAACTGGGTAGCTTAAAACAACAGAAATGTATTCTCGCAAGTTCAGGATGCCAGAAATCAAGGTGTCAGCTGAGTTGGCTCCTTTTGAAGGCTCTAAGAGAGAATCTGTTCCATGCTTCTCTCCTAGCTTCTAGTGTCTACCAGCAACCCTTGGTGTTCCTTGGCTTGTAGCTGCATCACTCCAATCTCTGCATCCTCCTTCATCATACGACCTTTCCATTCTGTGTGTCTCTTCTTCCTGTAAGGATACCAGTCTTTGGATTTAGGACACACCCTCAATCCAACACAATATCATTTCAAAGTCCTATGTCCAAATACACTTAAATTCACCGTACAGGGAAGTTAGGACTTGAACATATGTTTCTGGAGGACACAGTTACACTACACCACATTTCAGCCCCTTACATACATTATATGATTTAATTCCCACAACAACCCCATGAGGCAGTTACTATCGTTAGCCCTGTTTTATAGATGAAGAAACAGAAACTTAAAAAGGTAAAAACCACACAGCCAGTAAGACAAAAAGCATGGTTTGAACACAGGTCAGACAGACTCCAAAGCCTTGTCCTTAGCCAGTGTGTTACTCTCTGGAGTTGAGTCTTGAATAGTGGCTAGTTGTTTATCAGGCAGATGACAAAGTACCTGGGAGTTACTCTTTTCAAGGAGACAGAGCTGCTAGGACAAAGTCTTGCAGGAGGGAGTCCTTGTCTTGAATGAGACACTGAGTCACTGTGATTTGGGGCAAGCCACTTTTCCTCTCTGACTGAGATGCCCGACTGCCTCCTGTCCTTTTCACACCACTGCCAGAGCCACGTGACTCACTTTTAAAGATTCAGCTGTATGCCAGACTCTGGAACCTGTCATGCCCCTCACCAAAGGGACCTTAACTCAGGACACTCCACATTAAATCAGCCTGCCTCTAATCCCACTCCAGCAGTGAACCCCTGTGTGGCTGAACCTCCTTCTTATAATAATGATGACTAAAATGTAATGAGAATTTTCTATACACCAAGGCTATACTAAGTGTTCTACGTGCTTTGTCTTATTTAATACTCACAGCAATGTAAGGAGGAAGGTACTATTACTCTTTCCAGTCCATGGATGAAGAAAGTGAGGCTTGGAGAATTTTCCACTTGCCCAAGATCATACAGCTATTAAGTGACAGAACTGAAATCCAAACTCATGAGTTCTGACCCCACAATGTACACTCTTGATTACTAAACAACCATGTTCTGCACTTGTCTAATTCATCTCTCCCTTCAGCGCTCAGCACAGGACCTGGCATGTAGCCAACATGGCCAGACCTCCCTGCCCTGGAGCAAAATTCTTCTACATCACCAATTTCCCATCACCATGCTCTCCAGAGACCGTTCTTCCCTGTGGGCCTGGACTGGATGCATCCCTGAGTTTGAGCTCACTTCTGAAAGCTCATGACTCCCATGTTTGGCCTAGTCTCCAATTCCAGGACCCTACTTTTCAGGCCCGTTCCTCTACAGACCCAATAATAGTGCCTCATCCAAAAAAATGCAGCCTCAGATTCTTCACTTGGGAAAAGAGTGTGTTGAATCAGGTGAGTTTTGAGTTGAAATTCTATTTGAAGTCATGGTTTATCCATGCCAATCAAAGTGAACCCATTCTCCAGTCAATTAAGTGAATTACATAGATATTTTTAACTAAAAGATTTTCCTTGTCTCTGGGTTACATGGGTAGCATTATGGCATGTTGTCTCACTTGTGTGTTTAATGTTCAATGGAGAGTGAAGTAGTGAAAAAGAGCAGTGAATTTGGAATCAGACCCATTTGGGTTCAAATGAAGATGCAGTAATCAGCAGTGGGACTTTAGGCAAGTACTTATCTCAGTGGTTTTTAATTTTGTCTTGTATGAAATGAAGACATAAATACCCTGTGAGGGTGCCTGACAGACAGCAGAGCACTGGAGGCAAGAGTAAAAAGAAGAGGAATATCACTACCCACCTATTAGAATGGCTGGAATATATAGGTATCTGAATCACTTTGCTGTACACCAGAAACTAACACAACATTGTAAATCAACTCTATACTTCAATTGGAAAAACAAAAGAATGGCTAAATCTAAAATACTGATAACACCAAATGCTGACAAGGATGTGGAGCAATAGGAACTTTCATTCATTGCTGGTGGGAATGGAAAATGAAACAGCAACTTTGGAAGACAGTTTGGTGGTTTCTTACGAAGTTCAACATAGTCTTATGATGATCTAGCAATCATGCCCCTGGGTATTTACCCAAATGAGTTGAAAACTTAAGACTATACAAAAACCTGCACATGAATATATATAGCAGCTCTATTCATAATTGCTAATACTTAGAAACAATCAAGATATCCCTCAATAGGTAAATGGATAAACGAACTGTGATACATCCATATAATGAAATATCATTCAGCAATTAAAAGATATAAGCCTATTAAGCCACAAAAAGACATGAAGGAACCTTAAATACATATTGCAAAGTGAAAAAAGCTGGTCTGAAGAGGCTACATACTATATGATTCCAACTATAAGACATTCTAGAAAAGGCAAAAATATAAAGACAATAAAAAGATCAGTTGTTGCCAGCAGTTCAGGGGGAGGGAGGGATGAACTGGAGGAGCACAGGGGATTTTTGAGTCAGTGAAACTATTCTGTATGATATTGTAATGGTGGATACATGACATTTGTCAAAACTTATAAAAGTCGTAGAACTGTACAATACAAAGAGTGAATCCTAATATAAACTATGGACTTTAGTTAATACTAATGTATCATTATTGGTTTATCGATTGTAACAAATGTACCACAGCAATGCAAGATGTTAATAACAGGGGAAATTTCGGTGTGTGTGCGGGGGTGTGTATATGGGAATTCTCTGTATTACCTGCTCAAGTTCTCTGTAAACCTAAAACTGCTCTAACAAAGTGTCTAGAATGAATGAATGGATAGATGGATAGGTGGATGGACGGATGGAGAGAGAGAGAGAGGCAAGAAACATCTATCCACAGCCAGCCTGGGGGTGTACTAAGAAGGTTGAAGCAGAAAGTGTCTTCTAAGAAGTGAAGGGACTGAGAATCAATCAGGAAAGAGTAGGTCCTCCCCATGGATACTAAGGCATATCATCACCAGTTTTGCCTGTTTTCAGAAACTATTGGGTGGATACTTGTCTGTTTCTCATCTCCAGCACTGGCGTTATGCAAGAGGCCAGGCATACAGATATATGTAAGACACAGTCTAGATCCTCAGTGAGCTCATGTTACTGAGAAGGCTTTAGACACACAGCATAAGGTGCAAGGAAATGAAATGGAGCTTGGGAGGCTATGAGGGTGGAGGGGGGAACCAGAGACCTCAGGCTTCCAAACGTGGGGTCAGAAACATGTGAGTTATTGAAGAAACGTACAGCCTGAGCTCAGAGTCCAATGCAACCACTCCTCCCCAGCACACAGCTCAGGGCAGAGGCTTTGGCGAGGTAAGTGGGGAGATCTGGGCTGGGACAGGTGCCTGGATGCAAGCAGCGATGCAGTTCCTGCAGCCTGGGTATTGCCAATGCATTTTCTCAGGGAGCCACGGCAGCCGTGGGCTCTGCTCGTGGTGGCTTTGCTCGGAGCCAGGACAATGGACTGCAGGTGCACAGAGCCCCACATCCCTTTTGGTGCCCTTCTCCCTGCCCTCACCGCCCTTCTGCCTCTTTCCCTAGTCTGTGCTTCTTGGAGAACATTTTATCAGCTCTCACTTGGAGGAAGCAGGGGCAGCACCGAGGGGAGACATTGCTGCCAAGGCTCTTGGCTCTCATTCTAATCAGAGCCCATGCCAGGCCCTCCTATAGTGGGACCCCTGTCACCCCTAATACGGCAGCCCTGTGGGCTCCTGCACTGCACTGGCCACATCGTCCATACTAACGCCTATCCAGCTTCTTCCGCTGGCCACTGGGCTCTTTTCGTATATGGGAAGAAGTGGAAAATGCTGATTCCCACTCAGAGGTCAGTACCTCCTATCTGTTTCACAGCAGACACTGTGCTTGTGACTCTGCAAAGGGTAAGTCCACGTGCCAGGACATCTGTCGCTGTGGCCTTCTTTCCTTCTGCCCCACCCCCCAAGAGTGCCCTACGTTCTTGCCACAGTGAACCAACTTGGCCCCTAGCCGGGACATACCCTAGCATTCCTCTGGGCCTTTGCTCATGCTGTTTCCTCTTCCAGGGGCACCTCGCTTCCCCTTCAAGCTCCTACTTGTCCTTTAAGACCCACCTAAAATGTTATCTCTCTGCAGATCTCTCCCAGGTCACCCAAAGTGACTCACCCCTGGTTCTGAGTTTCTAAAGGTCTTTCTTCTTATGTAAAGCACTTGCATCACATCTGTTTTCATTCTCTTCTCCCCCAAATAGACTCATGGCTTCATTTCTATTTCCCCAGAAGAGCGCAGAGTGACTGGCACATAGTAGGCGCTCAGTGTAAGTTTATGGCATGGGTGCACAGGCAAGAGGGGGTTACATGTGATCTCACTCCAAGAGTATGGACGCCGGCAGAGCAGATGGGAACCATTTGGGAAATGCAGCTCTTCCTCTCCAGCCCGGGCTCTACCTCCCCAGCATCTCACCTGAGGTTGAAACACCCCACGTGGGCAATGCCCACTTTAAAGTAGGTGTGGTGGCCTCTCTCCTAGAAGCCAAAGCATGTTCTCTGAGTTCTTCTGCACATTTCCTACTGCTGATCTGATTTCCAGTGTGGACTACCCTTGGGCTAATGAGAGCTATTTAGCCCTTGAATTCCCGAGGCTTCCTTCCCTCCAGTAGAGACGGAAAATGGAGTACTCACCCATCATCAGCCAGCACCAGGGAGCCCTGGGCCAGACTGGACACGGAGATGAATGGGACCCAAGCTCTACCCTTGAGGAGCCCACCTTTGAGAGGGGTTGGCAGCCTAGTGGACAAATACACGTAATAGAGTGTGGTTCAAGGCAGAAATAGAGACACAGATGTAGAGAACAAACGTATGGACACCAAAGGGGGAAAGTGCGGGAGGGGGTGATGAACTAGGAGATTGGGATTGACATGTATACACTAATCTGTACAAAATAGATAACTAATGAGAACCTGCTGCATAAAAAATAAATAAATAAAAGGTTTTTAAAAATTGGATTAATCACAGTCCTTAGTCATGACATAATCTCAGCTTTGGTTCAGTCATGGCCAGTTTTGTCCATCTGCCATCTGCCGATTCATTATAGTGAACTATTAAAATTGCCATTTTTGAAGATCAAAGGAAAAAAAAAATACAGTGTGGTTCAGGATGAAAAAGAAGAACTGCCAACGCAGGGAGCAGGGAAGTGAGAGTGCATGTGGGAGGATCAAAGAAAGGGCATCTAACCAGGCTTGAAGTGTTCAAGGAAGGCTTCCTGGTGGAGGCAACACCTAAGCATGTGCAAACACAGGACCTTAAGACAATTTCAGATCCAGACTCTTGGGAGGTCTGGGGAGTCCCCAAGGCAATGTTAGGAATGGGGATATGATGCTGTCACCTACAGACCCCAGGGCCTGCCATTTCTACAGGCAGGAGAGGCCCATGGCATAAAATTCTTCAACAGTTGCCTAGGCTTCTGCTCTTCCTACTGCCGGTGCCCCTCAGGCTCCACAGCTCAGAGCCTCAGGATTCAAAGCTCTCTAGTTCTTGGCCACATTTCTCATTTTTAGCCTCTTCCAAAGGTCTGACCACAGAGGCCTTGTCAGATATACCATGTGTTTTAGAATCAGCATAGGCAGGGGAGTCATTTCACTGGGTTTAATTCATTGCCGGGTGTGTGACCTTGGGCAAACCACTTCAGCTAGCCTCAGTTTCATGATCTGTTAAAGGAGGATAGTAATAATATCTCCCTTATGGTTGTTGAGGGGATGAAACGAGACACAGGATGGAAACCTCATCTTTCAAGCCTCTTTGTCTCCCTTGATCACATCATGCTCTTTTCTGCCCTCTAACCTGTCTTCCCTCGGCTAGAAGGTTCTACCTCAGTTTACCTGTTTAGTTCCTCGTATCTTCCAGGACCACCCCCTTGAGGTCACTCCTCAGGACAGCTTCCCCTGACACCTCAGACCCAAGTCCCTTGTATCACAAAGGCTCACAGTCCCTAGAATTTCTTTTACATCAGACTCAATGAATCTGAACATCAAAAGGTCATGACATCTTTGCCAGCCAACTGTAAGATCAAGGACATTGATCTCTCTTGTTCAATGCTGTATCTGCAACTAACTCACAGTGTCTGGTACACAGCAGGTACTCAGTAAACATCTACTGAATGAATGCATAAATAAATAAATGAGAACTCAGTGTTGATGGATATTACTAACAATACTATATTCTCAGCCCACCACTGACTAGCCATGTGACTTTGTTGCTTCACCTGTAAAATGGGAAGAATGAATGCTCAAAATGACCCTGCAAAATAGCTCTTGACTTAATGTAGATAAAATGCTTATCTCATAGTGTTAAAAACAAGACAATGTGCCCAAAATGGAGTCACTTACATTAAGCCCCATATCTTACCAAACCAAGACTTAACTTAATTCCAGTTTTGGCTCTCCCAGAAATGGAAACTTAAACCAGTCAATCAGAAATTGCCTGACCAGAACTAGTTAGGTAATCTGCCTGAGAGACCACTGCCATCCCCTAAAGAAAAGTACCTTTGTAATCACCAGTCTGCTTTTGCCTGGTATAACTTCCTTGTTTCTACTCCCTTCTGCCTATAAAAGTCTTTCAGGGCTTCCCTGGTGGCGCAGTGGTTGAGAATCTGCCTGCTAATGCAGGGGACACGGGTTCGAGCCCTGGTCTGGGAAGATCCCACATGCCACGGAGCAGCTGGGCCCGTGAGCCACAATTGCTGAGCCTGCGCGTCTGGAGCCTGTGCCCCGCGACGGGAGGGGCCGCGATAGAGAAAGGCCCGCGCACCGCGATGAAGAGCGGTCCCCGCACCGCGATGAAGAGTGGCCCCCGCTTGCCGCAACTGGAGAAAGCCCTCGCACGAACCGAAGACCCAACACAGCCAAAAATAAATAAATAAATAAATAAATAAATAAGAAAATCCTTTAAAAAAAAAAAGTCTTTCATTTCATACAGCTCCTTGGAGCTCCTTTCTATGTGCCAGATTGGATGCTGCCTGATTCAAAATGATTTTTGCTTAAATAAACTCTTAAAATTGTTAACATCCCTCAGTTTATCCTTTAACAGGTGGGAATCAACAAACGATGGTGACTCTTCTCATCTTAAGGGCAAAGGGGAACTAGGGCCTCTGTTTCAGAACCCAAAAGGATCCTTTCCAAAGGTCAGAAGAATATTGTGTGATCCTCACCCCCATATCACCTAGCACCCTCCAGGAGATGCCTGAAGGTAAAAAGATGCCCCTGGCCACGCCAGGCCTGCCGCCTTGAAAACCGAGGCTGCCTCAGCATGGGGGCTGCTTCAGATCTGCACACTCCTGCTTCTGACCAGAGCAGAGAGGCAGAGAGGGGATCACTGGCAACAGCCCTGTACAGATTCATCATTTCGAATCCTTGTCCTTAACATATGTTTTCGATCGCAAAAAAAACACGGCTTTCTGGTTTCCATTACCTTTGTTTCATTTTAGAATGTAATGTTTTTTATAGCCTGGGGAAGGGGGGAGATGCAAGCGAGCCAGTGAGAGTATGAGCTTATATGCTTTAATGTTTCCATCAGAAGAAAGAGGGATGAGAAAGCCAAGAAACCAATGATGGCAGGCTTGCCTCTGACTCCTTCAAGTCGATCGATGGTTGATTCCCCAGGCATTTATTGAGCACCTACTCCGTGCACGTAGCAAGACAGGATAAAAAGATGACCCCCACAGGGTCCCTGCTGTCGGGTAATTTGCAACCGAATGAAGCAGATAAACTGGCTCACAGCATCATAATATGAGACAGATTTTTCTTCTGGAAGGGAAGAGGAAGAAGCAGGGAGGGAGGAAAGGAAGGGAAAGAAGAAAGAAAAGAATGAAGGGAAGGAGAGGTAGGAATGGAAGGAGAGAAGAAGGAACGAAGGCAGAGTAGGAAGAGGGGAAGGAAAGAAACTAACATGTATTCGTGACTTCCTGTGTGCCAGGCACTGGGCTAAGGCTCTTACATCTTGTATTTTATTTAATCCTCATAACAGCTCTTTAAGGAAACCTCATTTACCATTTTACAGGTGAGAAAACAGAGACTGAGGTGGCACCCAAGGTCTCACAGCTGGTAGAACAATCTGGAAGTGTTGCACAGGCCCCAGAGCTGGTGGTGCCAGGCCAGCTCTGCTGTACAGACCAGAGGCTCCTTGCATGCATGAGGGAACCAGAGCCCCAGGGCCTCTCGCTCCTTGGAGGCCGCCCAGAAACAGAGAAGGTTAAAATCGATGGAACTTAGAGATCATTAATCCGACCCACTCAAGGAGAAACTAAGATCCAAAAAACAGGGGGCCACTTGCCTGGGGTCCTGTGGAAGGTTCGTAGAAGCCCTGGGGTCCAGTCCTTCCCACCAGAGCCCACGGGGAAGTCAGCAATGCCAATAGCCATGGCATTTATTGTTCCCAGGCTGTGGAAGACTGCAGTCCACCCTCCTCGCTCTGTCCCATTCTGGCTCAAGCGATCTCAGGTCTGCTGAGCAGAAAGGTTTGTTTTGGCAGAAAGCTGGGTGCTGTCCAGCTTGATAATCACCCGTGTTAACACACCATTATGTGTGTCGTTAACAGACTTCGCAGCTGGGACTTGGTTTTTTTTTTTTCTTTACATTTTCTTTTTATTTTTATAAAAAGAATTTTATTCTTTTTATTTTCAAAGAATAGAAAAATAAAATGCAACCCCCATGTGTGAATCAGAAGGACCAGCCACACAGGTGCATGCTGACTCTGACTGGAAAACGAGGCTTTACCAAAAGCAGGTCGTTGCTGCCCAGGATAAAGCTCACCACTTTGCTCTTGAAGGAGGCTCTGTCTGTCATCACGAGTGGGGTTTGCTGCTCATGCCCAGGACCCCCACATCCAGCCTTTCCTCTCATGCCTCACCAGCACCTCCTCTATACAGCCTAGCTGATGGCACTGAAAAGATAAGGGCTATGAGCTCAAACAGACTTGAGATTAAAGACTGCCTTCATCACACGGTGGCTTGTGAGATCTTGATGGAGATTTAATCTATCTGAACCTCAGTTTCCCCATCTGGAAAATGGGGGTAACAATGAGATATCATATATCATCCTTCGCTCCATTTATGTCATGCTCAGAAACTGATTTAAAAAAAGAAAGAAAAACATTTTAATATAAGTTTGTACTCCTATGATTTAGCAGGCCTTGTTCTAAGTACTCAGAATAGAAAGATAAATCAGACACAGTCCTTGCCTTCCAAAAGTTTACAAAAGGCTCACAGGGAAGCTAGAGATAAAGAAATTTGATCATTATTCAGCAAATACACACAAAGCCAATGTTAACCCAACTCCAGTGCTAATACCCTGGTCCAAGGGTCCACGTGTCCTGTTGCCTTGACCCCTGCAGTTGCCTCCTAACTGGGCTCCGGGCTCCTCCCTTGCTTCTCTACAGTCTGTTCTCAAAAGAGCAGCCAGTGTGAGCCCTTAAAACACCAGTCCGATCATGTCACTCTCCTGTTCACAACCTCCTGACAGCTTCCCTAAACTTAGGGGGAAAACATCTAAAGCTCTTAGACTGACCTAGAAGGTCTTAGGATCTGGGCCCTCACGTCTCACTGCCCCCCTCCCTCCCTCTGACCCAGCCATACTGGTCTGCTTGCCATTCACGGAGTACACTTAGACGCTCCCACTTTGAATTCTTTATTCTCCCCCCTTGATCGGTGTTCCCCTAGATATCTGCACAGCTCCTTCCATCACTTCACTCAGGCCCCTGCTCAAATGTCACCTCCTCAGAGAGGCTCTCGAGCCACAATAGCATACCCATTGCCTGCTTGCCCTTATTTTGCTTTACTTTCCTTCATAGACATCGCTTCCTGAATTATATATTGATTTGTTTGTTTTCTGCCTTTCTCACTAGAATACAAAGGTCCAAAGGGCAGATTTTGGAACAGCACCCTGCACTGTGTACTTAATAAACATCTATTGGGCAGAAAAATGAATGCACAAAACAAAACATACTATGTGCTGGGTACTACGCTAAGCACTGATGAGACCAAATGGACAGAGGCCTACCTTCCTAGTCTGTGTGGGGAGGAGGACAGAGAGAGCTCTTTAGGAGCCCTGAGGAGGTCCTGATCCACCTGTGGAAGGTCAGAGCCAGGGAATCCTTTCAGAAATAAAATATCTGTAAACCCAGTCTTAAAGAATGAGTTGGGGTACAGATAAAGATAGGAAAGTTGGGGATAAGGGGAGGGCATTCTAGACAGAGGAAACAGTATGAGAAAAGGAATGCAGGAAAGAAACATCTTGGTGTGTTTTGAAACCCACAAAGATTCCAGTTTTGCAAGAGCTATACGTGTGTGTGTGTGTGTGTGTGTGTGTGTGTGTGAGTTGGGGGTGGGTGCAGAATAACAAGAGAGGAAGCTGGAGACATAGAAAGGAACAGTTCATAGAAAGACTTCTATGTCGGTTGAGGATATGCAATCTTATCTTACAGGCTAGGGAAAGCCATTAAGGAAGAGTGTCAGGGTCAGATTTGGGTTTTAGAAAGATCCTCTGACCAACTGATAAAGAATAGATTCAGGGGAGGTCAGGATGAGAATCACGGAGATGAGCTAGCTAAAATAAAATAACAACAATAAAAATTAGAATAGAAAAAAATACGTTTTGCTTTCTATAACTCCAACTATCTTCTAAAGAGAACAGATCCATTAAATGGGAATGGGACCTTCTTTTCTGCTAAGAACTTCTATGATTTGGGTTATAGAGTTTTGAGGACAAGACCTGTGGAGAGCTGAATTCTCTGCATGACAGAAGGAAAGAATTTGGAGTTTCCCAAAGGATCTCAATGGGAAAAAAAAATAGGAGAAAAGGAAAGAGGAACCAGCAAGACAATGTGATACCAACTGAGCAGAGTAAATTTCCAATGAGAAAAACCCTGTAGCAATGGAGTTTTTTAAAAACAGGAGCAGGTAATTTGCGATTTTAAGTTGCTTGCTAATTAATGAGAGTTCACATCAGGGTATGGTGGAATCACTGGTATAAAGTACCCCTGCCATCAGTGAAATGAAAAAAGGAAAACTGGGCAAAACACAAAAGGCAACAGTTTTCTGGCATTGGACGATAGGCAGCACAAGACTGGGATGCCTGCAAGGAGAGGAGTTCACAAGGTGAGCCCCAGAATTGCCCCAGCTCTCTGTCTGGGAATGATTTCCCCCACTGCAGAGCAGAGAGCCAGAGTCTGGGCAAAACATGATAGTTCTAATGATCTGAGGAGGTAGAAATCAGAGATCAGAGCAGCTGAAATGGCTGGAATGTCAGGAAAGGCACAAGAGAGGCATGAAGTGCACAGATAGGGGTCTTCAGAAGCTTGGAGGGGTGCCCTATAAAGTCCTGAGCTGAAAGCTAGACTATGCATATGCCCAGGGCGAGAGTACACAGGCTTGCCAGAGAGGAGCTACAACAGGGCAGGGAACAGAACAGGGATACCAGAAGTCAAGCAGTGCTAGAGGACAGAAGAGATACAGTTCAGCCATAGCGGAGAAATCTTGTTCACACCCAGGCCTCCAGCGGAGACATGAACATGATGACAACATAAGAGTAAGGACCACACCCTAGAGTAAGGCACACTCTTTTTTTTTTTTTTAAGTCTATTTTATTTATTTATTTTTGGCTGCGTTGGGTCTTTATTGCTGCGCGCGGGCTTTCTCTAGTGCAGGGGCTACTCTTCGTTGAGGTGCGCAGGCTTCTCATTGCAGTGGCTTCTCTTGTTGCAGAGCATGGGCTCTAGGTGCACGGGCTTCAGTAGTTGTGGCTCGCAGGCTCTAGAGCAAGGCTCAGTAGTTGTGGCTTGCAGGCTCTAGAGCAAGGCTCAGTAGTTGTGGTGCACGGACTTAGTTGCTCCGTGGCATGTGGGATCTTCTTGGACCAGGGCTCGAACCTGTGTCCCCTGCATTGACAGGTGGATTCTTAACCACTATGCCACCAGGGAAGCCCCAAGGCACACGCTTGATAATCACTGGCCATTAGAAATTTCTGCAATGTTGTTAATGTTGAGCTGTCCAAAATGATAACCACCAGCTACATGTACTTATTGAGCAATCAAAATATGGCTAGTGCAACTAAGGAAACAAGTTTTTAATTTTATTTCATTTCACTTAATATAAATTTAAATAGCTACATGTGGGGACTTCCCTGGTGGCACCGTGGTTAAGACCAAGGTCCCAATGCAGGGGGCCCGGGTTCGATCCCTGGTCAGGGAACTAGATCCCACATGCATGCTGCTACTAAGAGTTCGCATGCCACAACTAAGGAACCAGTGAGTCGCAAGTAAGGAGCCCACGAGCTGCAACTAAGGAGCCCGCCTGCTGCAACTAAGACCCGGCACAACCAAGTAAATTAATTAATTAAATAAATATTTTTAAAAATAAATAAACAGCTACATGCGGCTGTCATGTTGCACAGAACACTTCTGATCCCACCAAAAAAAAAAGGCCTAAAGCCAAGCCCTCATGATATCCACAATGGACAAAGATTTGGAGGTTGGCCCCATCAAGTCAGAGTTGCTTGAGAAAGATGGGCTTTCCACAGATCCTCCATATCCAAGCCTACCCACAGTCAACGTGGTGAGCCAGTCTAAATAGATTTATTCTGATAAGTTAAAGATACCTTCTGTTCACTCTAGAGCAACCACTAAAAAGTAATAAAAAGAAGTATTGATGAGAAGCCAAATAGAGAAAACAAAGTGGAATTCCAAAAATACATATAATTAGGAAAGGAAAGGAACATTAGAGAAACAACAGCAACAAAAAGAACAAATGAAAACAAATAACAAGATGGTAAACTTAAACCCAAACAGAATGATAATCTTATTAAATGTAAAACTCCCCACCTAAAACAACAGAATGACAGACTGGATAAAAAAGCAAGGTTCAGGGCTTCCCTGGTGGCGCAGTGGTTGGGAATCTGCCTGCTAATGCAGGGGACACAGGTTCGAGCCCTGGTCTGGGAGGATCCCACATGCCGCGGAGCAACTGGGCCCGTGAGCCACAATTACTGAGCCTGCGCGTCTGGAGCCTGTGCTCCGCAACAAGAGAGGCCGCGATAGTGAGAGGCCCGCGCGCCGTGATGAAGAGTGGCCCCCACTTGCCACGACTGGAGAGGACCCTCGCACAGAGACGGAGACCCAACACAGCCAAAAATTAATAAAATAAATAAATTAAAAAAAAAAAAAAAAAGCAAGGTTCAAGAACATTCTCTCTATAAGGGATGCACTTTAAAATCAAAACAAATATGTTGAAAGTATAAGGATGAAAAGAGACATATTATGTGTTATGGACTTAATTGTATCCCCTCCCCCCAAATATATATGTTGAACCCCTAATGCCCAACGTGACTATATTTGGAGATGGCACCTTTGGGGGGTAATGAAGGCTAAATGAGGTCCTAATCCAATAGGACTGGTATCCTTATTTTTACCTTTTTTATTCTTTTCTTATGTGGAAAGGAAAAAAACTACTTAATCAGGGATTATAATGCCCACACTACAGAGTGGTTGGGAAGGTTAGATGACGTAATAGAGGATTCTTTTAAAATGTAAGCAACAATCTCGTCTTTCAGCACAAAACCCTCAGAAGTGAAGATGAACATGGAGGGATGAGGGGGGAAGAGGGAGCATTGGGGTGTGCAGGGAGTCACGGGCAAGGTTTTATCATCAAAGCTTCCTGGGAGAGGCACAGGAAAGCATCTGAGAAAGGTAAAGATAAGGAAATTTTGTGAAATAAAAACCTGGTTAAAGTTGAAAGAAGGAAAGAAAGAAAGGACGGGAGGGAAGGAGGGCAGGAGGGAGGGAGGGAGGAAGAAAGAAGGAAAGAAAGAAAGAAAAGGAAAAGAAAGGAACACACATCACTGGCTTCCCATCTCAGAAAAAAAGCACAAACTGCTGAACTGGCCAACCAGGCGTCGCGGGGTCACTGAGCCGGCACTCCACTTCAGCCCTGGCCCCTCTGCTCGCCCTGCTGCCAGCACACGGCTTCTGGCTGGTCCTTGAATCCAACAGACACATCCCCGCATCATCGGGGCCTTTGCACTTGCTCTTCTCCCTGCTGCCAAGCTTGCTCCCTCACCTCCTCCACACCCGTGCAGAAAGTCACCCTCTCATCAGCTCTTACCTGAAGGCCCCCCACTTGAAATCCCACATACAGACCCTATCCCTTCCTATGTTTTATTTTTCTCTACAGCACTCAACATCTAACACACGATACATGTTACTTGTATATTTTATTTATTTCCTGGCTCCTCTGCTAGAATATAAGTGCGAGAACATCAGATTTTGTCCATTCTGTTCACTGCCATATCCTGGTGCCTGAGACAGTGCACAGTACATACTAGGTACTCAATGTATACAGCCCTCCCTCGGTATCCAGGGAGTTGATACAGGACCAAAATCTGTGGATGCTCAAGTCCGTTATATAAAACGGAGTCATATTTGCGTATAACCTACACACATCCTCTAGATTACTTACAGTAATCAATAAATCATCTCTAGATTACTTATAGTGCCTAATAAAATGTAAATGCCATGTAAATAGCTGTAAACACAATGTAAACACTATGTAAATAGTTGTCAGAGTGGAGCAAATTCAAGCTTTCGGTTTTGGAAATCTCCGGAATTTTTTTCCTAATATTTTTCCACCCATGGTTGGTTGTATACACAGATGCAGAATCCACAGATATGAAGGGCCACTATATTTGTTGGGAGGAAAGAAGGAAAGAAGGAGGGAAGGAAGGAAGGGGGGGAGGGAGGGGGGGAGGAAGGGAGACATAAAACATTTTTCACATTTGCTAGCACATAGTAAGCCTCTAGTAAATGATCATTTTTATTACTAGATCTAGGAAATGAAGCCTAGAAAGAAAGAAAAAAGAATGCCTTGACCAAGGGCCATAGAAAGTTTTTGATGAGAACAGTGCTAGACCCCAGGTCCCCTGACTTGTAGCATATAGTTAAGAAAACAAAAGTAAAAATAAAGAAAAAAGCTTTGACCTCCTGTTATGCACCTGGCACTTTCACGTTTAACCTGTATATTAGTTATCAGAGGTGAAGGTGTTATTTTAATTTTAATCCTGAGAACACTGATACTCAGAGAGGTCAAGTGACTTCCCAGGGTCACACAGCAGGTAAGTGGTGGAATCAGAATGCATACCCAGGCCTGTGATTTGAAGCCCAGTGGTCTTTTCCTAATAATGCAGGAGAGAGGTTTGGCAAAAGTGCCAACAGCTTGAAATGAAATCCATCACTCATAGGCCCAAATCCAAAACTCCCCTCATTTAGCCTCGGGCAGGTTTTCCTCTCAGCCTTAACCTTAAGAGAAGCCTGCTGACACTTTGGCATCTGCCTTTGAAAGCCAGCTACCCATTTTTCAGACTCATAAATTGTCTGTAAGAAGTGTTTCATTATTCTGTCCGGGCGACATCAAGTACCTGGGCCGTATTTCATGAAAGTTCCCCTTCAGGTCCAGGCCACAGGGCAGGTGACATTTCTGTCTCCAGGAAACCCCTGAAATCCACCTTCTGGATAATTCCATTGGAGACAAATTAGAATTGAAAGCAGCTGCCTGCGCTCTCTCATGTTCATGGGGGGAGACGAGTGGGTATGGGCGGCCAGGCACCAAAGAATTCTTTATTCTTCCATCACAGGGGAAATTGAGACAAGAGAGTAAACACAGCACCTTCCACCCATACATCAGTCATGGGCACTGAGGGGGAGGGACAAAAAAGTGTCATTCCCAAGGCAGAAAGCCACCAGGAGGGCTGGGAGCCTCTCACCCAGAGCCAGGCCTGGTCAAAAACATAAACTTGATAGAGATCAGTGGTGCCTCACAGTGTTGGGAAAGTCAGGAGGCCCTGATTCAAAACCCAGCTTGGTCATCACGCGGTTACATGTCTTTAAATGTCACTACTTCTCTAAGTAGCTACCAGTGAACTGTGAATCCTTACTAGTTCTCTCATTCTGATTTCTGTCTGGATCAACACAATCAAGTCACTGAACTAGGAACATATTTACTATATAAAAGAACAAGGAATGAAGACAACAACCACGTCTTGACAACAATCAAGTCTGTTAGCGGGTTTTTCGTTGTGATGCCAAATCTTTCTCCATCCCAGCTACGTGTCAAGTGTACACCATTCTCCCCAAGGTTTATATGTTCTCATTTCCATCCCTGAGGAAGTGCTAAAGCCAACACAGCCAGAGGGGATGGGAGGAGGATGTGGGTGGTGCCCTGGCAAAGCTGGCAGCAGTGAGGGGGGTAGGGGATTCCCTAGCATTGAGGGCCTTCTCTCTGTCAGGTGCCCGTGTTATTTCATTAAATCCTCAGGACAACCCCAACAGGTGGGCATGGTTATTCCTATTCTAAAGTGAGGAAACAGGGGCTCAGAGCAAGGAAGTGTATTTCCCAAGATCATCAGCTCCTAAATAGGGACACTGGGATCCAAAGTCAGCTCTATGTGTCTCCAGTCTGTTTGCTTCACCCTTTGCAAGGCCCCTCAGAAAACCGGGTGGGAAGCTGTAAGTAACAAAAGGGTGTCATCACTTCCAGCTGAGGGGTTCTGGGAGCACTTCCTGGAGGAGGAGGCCTTTTTTGAATTAAGCCTGAGGTCACTTGGGGTTTGGCCATACATCCCATCTCTCCTCTCTCTCTCTCTCTCACACACACACACACACACACACACTCTTCTGCATAGACCCAGGGTGGCCCTCAGCCACTGACCAGGCCAGAAGAATGTGTGTACACACTCAAAAGAGAGCTGTTGATTTAGTACTGGCGACTCTCCAGCCATGGAAGTGGGGGGTTCCAGACACTTATTATTTCTTTTTCCACCAGCAGAAAACATCTGTCTCATGAAAATTATATTCACTAAGAGACCACGGCATACCCGTCAGGAGCCTCTCAGCCCTCCCCCAAGCCTCCCTGTCAGCAGAGGCTACAGCTTGTGCTCTGGTGGGACTGAAGTGGACCCCTGAAGGCTCTTGGCACCCTCAGCTGAGTGGAAGGAAAGAAGGTGTCCTTGGACAGGGGCATCCCTGAGGACCACTGAAATGGAACTCGGGATTCTCGTGAAGAGGACTTTGACTCCACCTGAACTGCCTCTGGATCTCACTCAACTGACACATGTTAAGTCACCTAGACAGAATTCATCTAACAGAGTAGAAGGAAACATGGTAGAAGGAAAGAAGGGTAAAGAGGACTAAATTTTCACAGACCCTAATATGTCCCAGCACTGTGCAAAATTCTCTCTCTCTCTTCCCCTCCTCTGCCCTAGAGACCATGACCCTCTTCATATCTTTCTACCGTTTGGGGGGCCTACAGGAGACCAGAGAGGCAGCATGTTGTCCTAGAAACAGCTTATGTTTTGGAGTGATATATCCAAGGTCGCACAGGGAAGCGGGGAAGACTGACACAGGATGCAGGTGTGGGGCTGCAAGTTCTATGTCCCTTAAACCTTGCCCCACCACTTCCTCCAGCAAGTGGTCCCAGTTGACTGTAATGTCAAGGGCACTTACGGGTGTAGCGGAAAGATAAGCAGCACCCAGATTGGGGATGTTCTTGAAAACCAAGAGGAGGAGATTGAGCTTAACCCAGGAGGCACTGGGGAGCCACTGAACGTTCTTGAGAGGGAGGGAGAGTTTATCAGGTTTGTACTTTGGAGATCCACATATGATCCATTATAAAGGATACACACATGGACTCTACAGCACATAAAATCATTTTCAATTCTGGATACCTCAAGGGTGCTGGCTTACAGAGAGGTCCCAGAGACCAACCTGATCAGCAGACACTGTCAGTCACCTTTGTTGGGCTATGAAGAGACAGCATAGAGCCCACGGGCCCACTGATGGAGACTGAAAGGACTAAGCAGGCATGAACTGGGGGAAGTGCCAATGTCAAGCCTATTTCAGGAGCAGGGTCCACTTCTAGCCCTGGAACACATTTCTCTGAGACCAGGGGACATAGGCACATGGACCCTAGAATGAGCACTCAGTGACCTGGGGCCACTTGTTCCCCTCTGGGAGCTGCTTCACTCCAGGGTGGTCTGGGCGGTCTGGACAGAAACCGTAGCCTCCGTTGCTCTTAGGTGAGCTATTGGGGTCCAAGCACCTGCTCTGTGGCAGCTGTGTGTCAGCTGCATACTGTACACCTACCTCTCTGGTTACTGCCTTCAGGGGCACGGGCAGGGGTCCTGCCCACACAGCTTCGTGACCTCTGTGCATCAGGGAGACTCTGGGCCCCAGTCCGAGCTCCGCCATTCACGAGTGTGTGAATTTGGGCAAGTTACTTCATGTCCTGGTCCCTCTCTCTCTTTATCTATAAAGTAGTAGAATAACCACCCACCTCAGAGGGTGGCTGTGAGCAGCAGAGGTAGTCCTTAAAGCACTGAGGGTGGTGTGAGGGCCCACACGGGCAAAACAGCTTACGTGGGTTAGTCATTCATACCGTGAATCAGGCCTACATCAACAGAGCGACCCTAGAGGCCTGGTGAGATGCTGGGCAGTCACGGGGAGGGTAAGAGGGAAGGTCAAGGACCATCCTCCAGGAGAGGGGGCATTTGATGCTTCCGGGCTTGATGAAGGCTGATGGAGGAGCCCAGGGAAGGGTGAATGGACAGTGGAAGGAGGTGAGTGATGGTGGGAGGGAAAGGTAGACGGGCCCCAGCTTGGGGATGGCATCTCAGAACAGACTAAGGATTTAGACTTCGTCCAGAGGCAACGCGGATCCAGCGAGGGGTAGGGACTTAAAAGTAGGGCCTGGCCTAATCAGACGTAGAGGGGATGGTGGCAAAGGGAAGAAGATGGACTAGAGAGACCATCACAGCTGCAGAGAGGCCAGACCCACCGGAGAACGAACACGGATGGTTGGGGCAACGGTGAAAGGAAGGGAGGAGAGGCTGAGAGGCCGCCTGAGGGCTTCTCAAGGGTTCTCACAGCTCCCTTCAGCCTTGACTTTCCAGAATTATGGGATTCCTCCAAGACCCTCCACATGGCCGCAGCTGGGTAGCACACACACCTCAGGGATCTCCTTCCAGTTCCTTGGAGCTCAGAAGGCAAGAAGCCCTGCTGGGAGGGCGGTCGGAAGCTCTGCATTGGCTTCGCTGTCTCCTCCCATCCCTCTTCTAAAAATCCAGGGAATTACAGAGCCAGAGCCAGGCCTGGCCAGGGACTCAGAGGGGCAGGGGCCATCCTCCAAATCCTAGGGGATCTGCACACCCACGAGGATAGCTCTGTCTTCCCAGGTTCCATCAATCATTCCAGTGGCCTTCATCCCAGCTTCGTGCAGCTCTCTCTGCTGTAAACACTGTTTGTTGCTCCAAGAGATTTGTCATACTTGGAGAGGCTCTGCCACGAAGGCCACTGGGACCTTGGTAAGGGTGGACCAAGGGGAGGATGAGGGAGCGTGGACTACGCAGGCCGGGGACTGGGTGGGAGATGCTCTCGCTGCTGGAGTCCTGCCCAAGGAGCTAAGCAGAAGGGAGCTGCTGTTGACTGAGCTGCTGGCGTCCTCTCATCTCATCACCCCAACAGCGCAGCAAGGCAGCTTTCGTTACCGTCCTTTCACCGAGATTAAAATTAGAACATCAAATGATTTGCCTAAATTTACACAGCTACAAAAATGCAGGCATGGATTCAGGCCCAAATTCATCAGCCTCTGAAGCTTATTCATTCATTTATTCATTAATCAATTCACTCATTCACCCAACAAAAATGTATCAAGGGTCTATTATATGCCGGGCCCTGTACCAGACATCAGAGATACAAGTCAGACACATTTCCCGCCCTCTTGCAGGAGAGACCAACAATACCAAGTTCATAAATGCACAAGATAATTCCAGATGGTTATAAATTGTGAAGCAAATGAAAGCGGGTGATGATCTAGAGCAGGGGTTACTAAAATATAGCCCAGGGTCCTGTGTCTGTCTTTACATGGAACTGCAAGCTAAGAATGGCTTTTAGATTTTTAAAGGGTTATAAAGAAAGCAAAGGAGAATATGCAACAGAGATGGCACATGTCCCATGAAACCTGAAATATTTACTATCTAGCCCTGTGCAGACAAGGTTGCCAACCCCTGGTCGAGAGAGAGAGAGAGAGAGAGAGAGAGAGAGAGAGAGAGAGAGAGAGCGAGCGAGCCTGGAGGGGTATCCTTGGCAGTGGGCAGGAAAGGCCTCTCTGTGACAGTGACTTTGAGCTGAGACCCAACAATGGAAAAGAATTACCAAGTGAAGAGACCCAGGCAGAGAGAACAGCAAGTGAATGCAAAGGCCTTAGGGTAGAAATAAGCTTAGCAGGTTCAAGAAACAAAAAGGAAGGCCAACATTGTTCAAGCACAGGAAAGGAGAGGGGAAGCGGTACCAGGTGAGCTCATGGAGGGAAGCTGGGAGCAGATCATGGAGGGCTTTCTGGCTCAAGGCTTAGAGTGTCCTGTCCACTCAACCCTGCCTCTGGCGTGGCAAAATCCAATGTGAACCCAGCAGGTGTCAGGATGGGCAGCATCCAATCCAAGCACAGTAATAAGAATCCAGGTACAAGGGACACTTGAGTCAGAAACACGGTAGCACAAACTCCCAGGGAATGAGTTCACCCAGTGGTCAGAGGGTACCAGGAAGATGATCCAGGATGGACCGGGCTGCAAGAGCTTGGCAGGCTATCAGGACCCTTGCCAAACAAGCTGCCACTCAAAGAAGGCCTTGGGGTCCAACAGGAAATGAAGGGATAAAAATGAAGAGCCAAGGACAAGTGATGATGCGCTGGGGGTGATGGTGAAAACGGTGACTTCTTAGGCACCTGGCTACCCGGGCCTCACCACCGCACACAAATGCTGGGACCTTGGCCGCCTGACTTAATACTGGCCCCCTCCCACCCTGCTATTCCCTCTCCTGGTCGGCAAGTTTCAGGAAACAGGTGGGACCAACCCAAAGAGAGGACGGCAACAGTGATTCCTTCCGGAAGGAGCTCGTGAGGTGGACGCTGGCAGGACTGGGCAGAGAGTGAGTGTATTGGGTTGATGGCTGGTGCACACGTGGCCTGGCATCCGTGCAAGCACACTGCAGGGGACTGAACTCGCGCTAAGTTCTCTGACCTCAGGGAGTGAGAGAGGCAATCAACAGGGTCCATCGCTGTAACAGTTTGTACTTTGGCCACCACTTAGTTGAAAATGGCTGTGCTCCTAAGCATGTCCCCAGGCAACGTGTGTTTTGTAATTTGATTTTTTTCAAAACAACTTTTATTGGGTTTTTTTTTATTATTATTATAAGGGCGACACATGTTCCTTTCAGGAAAATCAGAAAATATACAGATACCAAAAAGAAGAAAATAAAAAACACTCACCCATCCACCCAGAGACCGCCATTGTTAATACCTTGAAGTCTGTTTTTCTAGACTTTTCTTTGTGCATATGTCATTTATTAAGTAAATGCAACCCAAATATCCTCCAGGTCTTACCAGGTGGGGGGCTCAACTCAGGAAGATGAATGGTCACGCTGCTGACTTGATAGCTTGTACCTGCCTGTCACCAGGCCCCTGGACCCCTTTCCAAGGTCCCTCCCCCCTGGTATCCCTGGACATTTTTGGGGGTGTCCCACGCATGCTCCCAAGCCAGTTCACGCTTTTGCCTGTGCCTGACACTGCTCACCTCCACGTCATCTTACCGTTGCTCCTCCCAGGCCACTGCCCCGGGTTGCTCCTCCAGCTGGCTTTTCAGCTCAGGCGGTGCCCATCACCTTCATGCTCCTCTGCCTTGGACCGCCCCAGCTCCCCTGGGGCAAGTCTGCTTTGTCACTCCTGACTCTCAACCACTGCCACTTCCCTGGGCCACATGGATGTTCCTGCGCTGTCACAGGAGGAATGCCTTTCCCATCTCTGCTCTTCCAGTGGGGTTGCCTAGGGTTTAAATACACAGTCCTTTCCATCCCTGGGGTGAACGAATCCTCCAGTGTCTGCATCCAGTACAAGTAAAGGACCTATCCTATATCTGGAACCATTACTCTGCTCCTGATCTTCTGAGAATGACCCTACGGTCCCTTGCACCTCAACTGGGCATCTCCCAGGAACTTTATAGCCTCCTCTATAACCTCCCATCCCTCCCTCTCCCAGCCCCACCCCTGGCTATTACCTGAAGGGGGGAAAGGATGGAGTCACCTATATTCACCTGACACCAGATTCCCTCAACACTGTGTCACACATTAAAAGGGATACAACATGCATATAACCTTATAACCTTTTTTTTACTTGTCAATATATCATGGACATCTTTATCAGTTAAGTATGCGTCTACATCATGTTTAATGGTTACATAGTACTCTGTTATATACATGTAGCTTAATTTATGTAAACAAACCCCTATTATAGACGTCTAGTTGTGGCCAACATTTTCTATTACAAACAAAATGCAGCAATCTTACTTTTAAGTGAAAAACATCCCTCTGCAGAAATTCCTTATCAACCCTAGAGCTTTAGAAGAAATTCTCTTAGTCATCTATTGAATTCAACTGAGCTGAAGCACTACTTAATATGCCATGCCTCGCAGCGTGCTCTGCACCGTACTGTCTTGAAGGGGGACACAGAGGTGAAGTTAAGGCAGTCTGCATCCTGAAAGAGCTCACAGTCTAATGCGAGACAGGCATGGACAGAAATGACCTGATGGGAAGCAGAGCGCATGCTCCTGGTATAGGATGGCCCCAGGGAGTGTGCCTGGGGACATCAGGGCCAGGCATCGTTCTACCTTGGAAGAACAAGGTGGAGGCAGCATTTCACCTGGGCCTGGAGGATGGCTGCGATTTTATTCAGGAGAGAGGACAGAGAAAAGTGAGCTAGGAGACGGTCAGAGCCGATGTGTGAGAGCAGGCAGGTGTGGGGCTCGGCAGGGGCAGGGAGGGGCCTGACTCGAGAACAGAGAGCAGTGAAAGAGAGTGACAGACACAAGTCTAGAAAAATACACCAGGACCAGCCATGAAGCAATGTGGAGCCACTGATGATATCAAGGTCAGGAGGAGCAGAATGGAAAGTTAAAGAGGAAAACTCAGCTTTGAGGGGATAGTCCTTAAACAATGGTTCCCACTACGTTTTTTGGGAAAAATTATATTCCCCCAAATTTTTCCACTATGTCATTATCCTTATGCCAAATATTATCATCCTATGAGTACAGAAATTACACTAAATATATTTTTATAATCCTAAAGCTGACCATGTTAATTTTGATCTACAATGAATACTAAAAACTAAAATTCTATACTTTCACTCAACCCAATATCTCAGTGGTTATTTTTCCTCATAGACAGAAAAGTCATGAATATTCCAGTCTATGTTAAGCCAGAAGTGCTCCTGGAAGTCCAGGTACACTGACCTTCCTTGTTACTGTTGCACCTCAGGGCCTTTGCGCCTGCTATTCCCAAAGCCAGGAATTGTTTTTCCTCTTCATTTCACCTACCTAAATCCCATATATCTTTCAGATTTCATTTCAAGCATCATTTTTTCTAATTCTCCAAATCTGGGTAAGGTCTCCCTATCTTACGTTCTTGGGATAGTCAGTCCTTCTTTTTAGCATTTATCATAATTAAAATCAAATAATTTAATGGTGCATTCATGCGCATGCATTTAAGCTCAAGAGATCAACATCTACCACTTGAATGTAAGCTCCATAAGGGCAGGAATTGTGTCCAAAGTGTCCTTGCACATAGAAGATACTCGTTAGGTGTTTCTCAAGTGAATGAGTGTTACAATCCAGTTATATGTCCAAAAATTCTTGATAATTTCAAGATGAAAAAAAAGTATTTTCTCAGAATGACTGTCAGGTAAAATTTTATAACAATCATGTCTTTTATCTGTATTTGCCTTTTCATAAAAGCCCACCTACTTCTAGAAAGGATTTTAAGGAAATTTGTACAAAAGACAACAAAGTTGAGAAGACATTAAACTCAAGTAGGCCCATACTTGATTGACAAAGTGATTAAATCCACAATCTCATTATCATCTCAAAAACTATGGGAGGAATTTTTGTGAGGTGGGGATTATCACCCCCAGTTAGGTGAGGAAACTAAGGCTCAGAGAAGTGAATGAACATGTTCACATCGCAAAACCAAGAAGGGAAACAAAAGTGGGCTTTTCTGGGGCAAGAACACTAGACATTTACTGCTTTCTGCCGCCTCCTGTTGGTGTGAGGAGGAAAGAGCAAGCCTCTCTGGGTTTGCTAAAGAAGCCAGCCCTGCATTCCTGCAGCAGACCACGGGCACCAAGCAACCTGGCAAGACTCCCCAGCCAGCTCCCGGGAACTTTCATCTCCCCACACTCCCACCTGGCCAGATTCTCAGGATGCCTAATTGCTCTGGTGTACAGACTAATAACCAGAATCCAAGAATCGGATTGATGGCCTTCAGAGTCAGCAGTGGTCCCAGACTGGCTGGGCAGCCTGCGTGGTCTCTTCATCTCAACCGATGCCTCAGCATCTGCCCTCTGAGTTTCAGGTGCAGCTCTGGGAGGTGACCAGAGCCAGGCGAACTCTGACACATCCCAGCTGTGTGTCTTCACTCCTCTAGCCTAACTTTCCTTCTCAATAAAATCAGGATGCATGTGGCTTTACTAGGACATTGTGAAATTGAAACACGATTCGCAGTTAGGCGTTCAGAAAATGTCCACTTCCCTCGCTTCGCTCTATGTTTTTGCTGGCAGTTTCAGCAGTGACTGAAATATCGATCACTCTCCTACCCTGTGCTTTGGCTGGGGCCTTGGGGCCGGTTTCCTGGCAGTGAAGTCACTGCGTGCTGAGCCAGGAGGATGAGTAACTGCCTCTCTCTCCAGCTGAACTTCGTCTCATACAGGTGTCCGGGGCGAGATAGCCCAGGCTCCTCTGCCGGATCCCGAATCAGGCCATTACACCCAGCAGATGCTATGAGGTAACGAAACAAGCGCAGCCAATCATGGCTATAAATCCAGGGTGTTTATAAAGTCTTTGTGCACCTCTAAACTCGAATAACCTCAAGTCGCACAGGACTGAAGGAAACAAGCTACAATTGTTGTTTATTCATCAAAACTGCATTCTTCGGAGGAACAAGGAGCCGGGACACAGATGTCACTTGGTAAATCACCCAGCAGCAACAGGGGAATGGTTGCAAGGTGGGGAAAAAATTCTGATCAAATAATGAGATGAAGGAGAGAGCAGGGCTTGAAGCAGAGAAATCATCCTGGATAGGGCTGGAACCCAGAAGGTTCCTTCTCTCTGTGCCATTTGCAGATGTGGATATTCAGAGTGACTCATGGGGACGGAGCCAGGGCTGCTTCAACTCCAGGTCCAGGTGGTTATTAAAAGCATGCTATTGGTTCAGAGTTGTGGGACAAACTGTTTTTTTCGGTGAAAGCAGAGAAAAACAAGATTGGCATCCAACTAACAGACAGAGACAACATGGCAAGGATGGGGTCTGGCTGGGGCTCAGAGAGCTCACCCCAGGCTCAGACTCAGACCCAGACTCAGAGTCGGCCCCTCCTGCTAGGCAGAGGGTGCTGTGTCCTGCTGGCGCCTCCTAGGCTAGGCTCAGGGCCTGGTGGGGTGAAACTCCGAAGGACTCTTGGCCAGAAGGGATGGGGATATCAGAGAAGAAGGGCATTTTGAGAGGACACCTGGTGACAAAGCAACCCCTTCACTTTAAAAAAAAAGGGGGGGTGGTAAACTGAGGCCAAGAGTGAAGAAAGGCACTGGCTGGTCTCACCATTCATTTGATGGGTATTAGTCATGCTGGAAGTACAGTGTAGGCCTCTTGAATGTCAGTGCAGTGCCGTTTACTTGAGCTATTGACTCATAAGAATAGAACTGAAGAGTTGTATGGACTTATCTAGTCCTGTAATGGAGAATGTGTGGCCTGTTTGATACCAATTGCCTCCCACTCATATAAGTGGTGTTAGCTCCTGCTACAGGGTTTCTTCTGCTCAGATGGCTTTCCCAAACCCCATCTGCTGGGAATAGCTCCTTGGTTTTCTTTTAAAACAAAGAATGCGCCAAGAGCGGCTAAGATGGAGGAGTAGAAAGACCGTGAGCTCACCTCCTCTCATGAGCACACCAAAATCACAACTATTTGCAGAACATCCATTGATGAAAAAGACTGGAACCTACCAGAAAAGATCTTGTACAACTGAAGACATAAAGATGGAACCATAATGAGGTGGGTAGGAGGGGCGGACTCGCAATATAATCAAATCCCATACCCCCCAGGTGGGCAACCCACGAATTGGAGAATAATTATATTGCAGAGGCTCTCCCACAGGAGTGAGAGTTCTGAGCCCCATGTCAGGCTCCCCAGCATGGGGTTCCTGCATCAGGAAGAGCCCCCAGAACATTTGGCTTTGAAGACCAACAGGGCTTAATTGCAGGAATCTCACAGGACTGGGGGAAATAGGGACTTCACTTTTAAAGGACACACACAAAACCTCACACATACCAGGACCCAGGGCAAAAGAAGTAGTTCAAGAGGAGCCTGGGCCAGAACTACCTGCTGGTCTTAGAGAGTCTCCTGGAGAGGCTGGGTGGGGGGGGGAGCTGTGGCTCACCCTGGGGACATAGACACTGATGGCAGACATATTTGGGAACATTCAACCATGTACACACTCCTGGCAGCTGACATATTGGCTCATTAGCACCAAGACCTGGCCCTGCCCAACAGCCTGCAGGTGCCAGTGCTGGGATGCCTCAAGCCAAACAACTAACTGGGCAGGGACACAGCCCCACCCATCAGCAGATGGGCTGCCTAAAGACTAAAGAGCCCATAGCTACCTTTAGACATGTCCCTAGACACAGCCCTTCCTATCTGAGGGTCAAGACCCAGATCCACCCACCAGTAGGCAGGCACCAGCGCCTCCCACCAGGAAGCCTGCACAAGCCTCTAGACCACCCTCACCCACCAGGGGCAGACACCAGGAGCAAACACCAGGAGCAAGAAAACTATGATCTGCAACACAGCCCAGACCCTACCCTGGGACCAGCTGAGCCCACTAGCAGGCCAACACAACCTCCAGGACACCGCAGACCCCATACCCAACTATGTCAGGAACTGCCCCTGCCACCCCATGAACAATCTGATATGAGCTGTGGGATCCCTGGGCCCTGCAGCCAGACCCCGGGAACCAGCTCTGCTGCCAGTAGTCTGGCACTAACCCTAGGACCTGGCTTCACCTACCAGTGGGTGGGCAACAGCCTCAGAGTCTTTGGGACTCTGACTCTGCCCACAAGTGAGCCAGCACTAGCCCAGGGTCCCCTAAGATTCCACAATCAGCCACCTCGAGATCAGGCCCTGATAAATAGCAGCCAGCAGCATCCACACAAGGCAGAGCCTGGCAACCAACCAGGCTAGGGGCCAACCAAGCCTACCACACCACCCACAGAGTCAGCCCACCACAACAGAAGGACACACACAGCCCTCTTAGGGGGAACCCCTAGAGCATATAGCTTGGGTGACGAGAGGGGAGGGCACTGCTGGGACGCATAGGACGTCTCCTACAGAGGGGCACCTCTCCAAGGTCAAGAAATGTAACTAACCTGCCACATACATAAAAATACAAATAGCAACTTAGACAAAATGAGGTGGCAGGGGAATTTGTTCCAGAAGAAGGAACAAGATAAAACCCCAAAAGAAGAACTAAGTGGAGTAGAGATAGGCAATCAACAGAGTAATGATCATAAAGACATTCAAAGAACTCGGGAGGAGAATGGATGCACAGAGCAAAGAGTTAGAAGTTTTTAACAGAGTTAGAAAATATAAAGACCAACCGAACAAAACTGAAGAATACAGTAACTGAAAGCAAAAATACACCAAAAGGAATCAATAGTAAGCTAAATGATACAGAAGAATGGATCAGTGACCTAGAAGACAGAGTAGTAGAAATCACTGCCACTGAACAGAAAAAAGAAAAAAGAATGATAAGAAATGAAGACAGTTTAAGAGACCTCTGGGACAACATCAAGTGCACTGATATTTGCATTCTAGGGACCCCAGTAGGAGAAGAGAGAGAGAAAGGGCTTGAGAAAATATTTGAAGAGATAATAGCTGAAAACTTCCCTAACCTGGGAAAGGAGACAGTCACCCAAGTCCAGGAAGCAAGCACAGAGAGTCCCGTACAGGATTAACCCAAAGAGGAACATACAAAGACACACTGTAGTCAAAATGATCAACGTTAAAGATAAAGAGAGAATACTAAAAGCAGCAAGGGAAAAGCAACAAATAACATACAAGGGAACTCCCATAAGGCTATCAGCTGATTTTTCAGCAGAAAGTCTGCAGACCAAAAGGGAGTGGCACAATGTATTTAAAGTGATAAAAGGGAAAAACCTACAACTAAGAATACTCTACCCAGCAAGGCTCTCATTCAGATTTGATGGAGAAATCAAAAGCTTTACAGACAAGACAGAATGCACCTCCTCATTCTATGAAGTCTAGGTGGGGCTGTTAATCACAGTGCTCCAAAGACTGAGAACATGTGACCCAGGACTAGCCAAAGTACCCTCTCTCCTGGCCATACTGTTTGGTTTGGATATGGACAAATTACCCAAACCTAGCCAATCAGAAGCCACCCAAGACTTTTCTACCAAAGTTAACTGGAAAGATGTCTCTTTCCCCGGAGTTTGCTAAGGTAGAAGCACGTGCTTGTCTGGGACTGCCAGCAGCCATATTGCCCACCCAATAAAAATAGCCTTTGTGGAAAAAGGAGCCAACCAAAGTCAGACAGAGCCAAGGGATGGAGAGAGAAGAGCTCCAACAACACGCGTGCCCTTGGGTCTCGGGCAGTTCTCCCTGCAGGCGCCCCTGTTAATGAGCCAGTACGTTCTTTTTATTTATAGCATATGGATTTCTGTCACTTGATGTCCTGACTAATATCACTCATCACTCACAAAGTTCTTTATTGTTGAGCCCAGACACAGTCTCATGCTTCTTCTCAACATGATGCTTCACGTAGTTGCCATGTTTATGTGATGCAACCAGTTGGCCTTCCCAGAGTCTGGTCTAATGCCTGCATTTGGCAAACGAAGAAACAGAAGTCCAAAGAAGAAAAAGCATTTACTCAAGTTCATGCCCAGCTAATAACAAAACCTAGTTCATGCCCCAGTGAGTGTTGGATATTCCTTGATATCAACCCATTTTCCAGCTAAAAGACCTGCTGCCAGAAGTTGAATGAGAGCTCATGAAAATCTCTGCACCTTTGGTCAGGATTTAGACCCTCCCTACCACATATTCCCCAGCCTCTCAGCTGTATCCCTTTACAGCCTTGAAGTTGCCTAGGATTTCACTGTGAGATTTCATGTGCCCTCTAAGATTACAGTTTTGAATGGGAATCTGGAGAAAGCTACTTAAAGGAATAAAGAGAGGTTCATTTTACTTCTACATTCCTCTACCAGCAAGACTAGTTCTATGAAAGATCCTTTTCTAATGCACACTTATTCATCTGGTTCCTTCATATCTCATAGTCTCAGAGCTGAATCTTTGATTCCAGAGGTTGTATGACCAGAAGAAAATTTTCCCCTCCTTTAATTCAGGCACTATACTTCTTTAAATGCAACCTGAGAAATCATTAACTTTTGGAGCAACCGCATGATTCACTGAGAAGAATCAAAAAGCAGGGAGGAAAAAAAGCAATTGAAAGAAGAATTTTTAGTCTGAAAGTGAGAATATTCAGGGAAAGCACACTGTGTTTTTAAAGGATTGCCATGAGTCAGGAAAATTAGATTTCTGTAAGAATCCAAAGGGAAGAATAGGAGTGAATGGGCACAACCTACAAGGACACAGATATATAGATCCAGAAACTGAGGCTCAGAGAGGGTGAGTGACTCACTCCATCCACACAGCACTTTGTTTACCAAATAAGAATGTCAATTAAGACCTCTTAAAGAGTCAAACATCCTGAGAAAACCGAGTGAGACAAATCCTGGTTAAAATCCAGTTTCCACTACTTCCTCCCTCAGGCAAGAAGCCCCTTAAGTTCTCTGAATATCCTCAACCATAAATAAGGTTTCAAACTGCTGAGGTTCCAAGATCAAATGACACAATGTGGATAATGGATCTGCCATGGGCTCAGCTGCTGCTGGGGCTCAAAAAAAAAATCTTACTTCTCTCACCTGTCTTCTTTTCACCTCACCGTATTGCCGCCTTTTTTCCTACAATGAGAACAGCACAAGGTCCAATTTAACCCAGTGTCCAGAGTGGAATTTTTTTTGCTTTAATCAAAAGGGCAATTCCATTGAGCTCAACTATTGCATCTCACGCAAGAATCAAGTCACAGCTATGTCAGTGGGAAGGCGGGTGCCCAGAAAGAATCTGGCAGAATGGAGGGATGTGGGAGATGATTCTTCTACCTCACCCTGAATCTCACTGGCTCCCTCTCTGAGCACCTCGTCCATCATTTCCCCATCAAAAGCAACTGTTTGCACCCTTCTCTTGCCAAAGCTGGTGTTCCATTTTGCCTCAGCCATACCAAACTGAGTTCCCAGAATTCACTTTTTCTAGATCAAACTTCCAAACCTTTGCCTGTGTGGTTCCCTCTACCTGGAATTTTTTTCTCTTTTTCCCATCCATTCTTCAAAATTTAGATGATTACACATCATCTTCTGCAGAAAGCTTTCCCCAGAGCTTCTAGGCTTAGTAGTCTTGGTTTTGTTTGTTTAAAGTGAATTGAATTGCCAAGTACAAAAGACTCAATAAAACATATTTTCATCATCATTGCCAGCATCGTTATCACTGGCTGGAGTGCAGTCTGCCTTTGGGCATAGCTAGAGAAAAGTTTCGAGGACTGGAATGGCAAGCAAAGGAGTGAGCATAGCATGGTGGTTCCCTTACTTTTTAAAAGCAGTCAGGACACTAACAGGGAAGTAAGACTGACTAGCCCAGAAGGCTCACACCGTGGCTTCCATTCCCTTGGTATATGTACAATATGGCAGGGCAGAGGGGGTGGGGGAGGACCTAGGCTGACCAAGTCCATGAAACTGATATATAAACCCTAATACCCTTGAACTTATTGACAATGGACATGGAACTGCTGAAGAGCTAGAAATCCTTGTTTTCTCCTCTGACCCACCTCCAGAAGGATGCTTGATGAACAGAGGGTCAGAACCACAAAGAACAGTAGGGGGATGATTCAAATGTTCCCTGTCATCAGTTTTCCCCCTAGAGAAATATTCCCTTCGAAGACCAAAGAGGCCATGCCCTTGAGCGGTTTGCTACGGTCTTAGTCAGCTTGGGCTGCCATAACAAAATACCATAGACTGGGTGGCTTACACAACAGGGATTTATTTCTCACAGTTCTGGAAACTGGGAAATCCAAGATCAAGGTTCTGGCTGATTCGATTCCCAATGAGATCTCTCCTCCTGGCTTGCAGATAGCCACCTTCTCGCTGTGTCCTCACACGGCAAAGAGAGAGAGAGAAAGCTCTCTGGTGTTTCTTCTTATAAGGACACTAATCCCACCATCAGCCACCACCCCCCCAGGACTTCATCTAAACCTAATTATTTCCCAAAGGCCCCACCTCCAAATACTATCACATTGAGGGTTAGGGCTTCAACATATGAATCTGGGGGTAGGGAGATACAACTCAGTCCAAAGCACCTACTATTCACCAAGAAGCCATTTGGTAATGAGTTTTTTCCTGTTGAATTTTTTTAATTGAAGTACAGTTGATTTACAACATCATATTAATTTCACGTGTACAACATAATGACTCATCAATTTTATAGATTATACTCCATTTAAAGTCACTACAAAATAATGGCTATATCTCCCTGTGCTATGCAATACATCCCTGTAGCCCATCCAATTTATACATAGCAGCTTGTACCTCTCAATCCCCTACCCTTATCCCACCTCTCCCCCCACCTTCCTCTCCCCACTGGTAACCATCAGCCTGTTCTCTACAGCTATGAGTCTGTTTCTGTTTCGCTATGTTCATTCATTTGTTTTAATTTTTAGATTCCACATATAAGTGATAACATATAGTATCTGTCTTTCTCTGTCTGATTTATTTCACTAAGCATAATACTCTCCAGGGCCATCCACATTGTTGCAGATGATAGATTTTCATTCTTTTTTATGGCTGGGTAGTATTCCATTGTATATATATACCACATCAAGAAGCCATCTGATAGTCCAGGATCAATGGCCTCACAGAGGAATTGTCAATATAGTCAATAGCTGTGTAATATCTTTGTATTGTGACAGATGGTAACTAGACTTATCATGGTGATCATTTTGAAATATATAATATTATCAAATCACTTTGTTGTATATTAAGAGCTAACATAGTGTTGTATGTCAGTTCAAAAGCAAAGAAACAAAAAATCTCATAGAAAAAGAGAGAATTTTTGTGGTTACAAACACAGACACAAAAATCAGAGAAAAAGAGGTCAGATTTGTGGTTATTAGAGGTGGGGGAATTGGATGAAGGCAGTCAAAAGGTACAAACTTCCAGTTACAAGACAAATAAGTCCCGGGGAAGTAATGTACAACATAATAAATGTAATTAACACTGCTGTACATTATATACGAAAGTTGTTAAAAGAGTAAATCCTGAGTTCTCATCACAAGAAAAATATATTTTTTAATCTCTTTAATTTTGTATCTGTATGAGATGATGAATGTTCACTAAACCTATGTAGTAATCATGTTGTGATGTATGTAAGTCAAATCATTATGCTCTATACCTTATACGGTGATGTATGTCAACTATATTTCAATAAAACCCAAAGGAAAAAAAAAAATTTTTTTAAGTCATCTGGTTGTATCTCCTTTGGAGACTGGCCCAAGGGAGAGCATAGGTAGCCCCATGACCATTCCAGCAGTGCTCCCTGCAGTTTGGAGCAAAGCCTCAAGAGTCCCACAGCCCGCATCTGCTTTGGGTTCCAGTATCACCCATTCTGTGACCCCGTCTTTTCTGATCCTCAGTTCAGTTTCCTTATCTATAAAATGGTGGTAGTGATACCTTCTTCCTAGGGCTGTTTTGGATATTAAATGAGATACCATAAGACACCACTGCCCACAGAGAATAGCATCAGCATCAGTCAACACATGGGCACTTGACTTCGTAGATCTAGGATGCTCTCCTGAATCGAGCTGGAGTGCACTCATTGTTCCTCAGTGACTCATTTTTATTTATGTTCTTTGACTTGCAGACCCTCTTACAGCTGGTACATTCTTTTTTAACTATGTTGGTGGTCTTCTGGTCCTAGAGTCAGCCTACTTTTCAAAGGTGGCTTTTGCATATTTGTGTCCACAATGTTCTGATTTGTAGTCAAACCCTCAGAAGACAACCCTCCTCCTCTTATTTTCAAAGTCTTTGTGGGTACCTCTTCAATGGTACAGCCAGTGCCAGAGAAAATATTTCCTAATGGTTTAGTTATCGCTGGCATGAGGTTATGAGTTTGGTTTGGAGGTTGTAAATGAGCCCATAGAGGGCAACTTATGGGCAGGTGTGCTGCCCTGAATGAGGTTAGGCTTCTCTCATGGGTTGAACAGCTTGGCTTCACTTGGGCGTGCATTACTGTGGTGGTGGTCGTGGTGGTATAATAGTAGTAGTAGCAGCAGCAGCATGAGACTAGCATTTTTTTCAATTCAGTTATACATTTTCTATAAAAGAGCTAATGGGCTCTTTGACCTAGTAAAACACTACAGTTTATCCTATCCAGCCCGTCACAATTGCAGATGAAGATGTAAAGAGTCACTAGCCCAGCCAGCCAAATGAGGGAAATAGCTCTGGTGAGCAATGAGATGATGGATATGGATGTCCAACGTTCAGCCTTCTAGTTTGCTGATGAAAAACAAGGCCAAAGAGGTCATGACACAGTTAGAGAGCCACAAAGCTAATTAATGCCAATCCGGAGAGCCTTTTGCCCTGGGCCTGACATACAGCCACAGAAGTACATTGACAGCACTGCAAAAGTTGCTTACCACATTTCTCCATTTGTGTCACATTACCAGTCCATATCACCTGTAGTATAACATAAAATAGTATTTTTATTATAAATCGGCTAATTATCTTTAAATTGTACAGTTGTATGACCATAATTATACACCACTCACAATCTGTTTATTTACTTTTGTTTTAACTGGTATAAAACTGTCTCCTTGAAAATTTTAAATGACATTATTTCGCACAAAAATATTTAAGATTTCACATTGGTCAAAAATATTTCAATTGTTATACTTTTTGCAGGCTGAGAAACAAAACAGATTACAGTAATGAAATGTGGTTTGGGTATTAAAGGTGCTAATTTGTTAAATATAACCATTTAAAATAGATGAAATTTTGTCACTCTGTTTTGGTATTTCTTCACTTTTAATACACTTTTTTTTTTTTTTAGAAATTTCATGTAATGTCTGAAACATTTATATTAACATATTTCCATACAAATAACCCAAAGAAAGTTTAGTATTAGTTGTTTTGTTTGTTTGTTTGTTTGTACTGCAGGTTCTTATCAGTCATCAATTTTATACACATCAGTGTATACATGTCAATCCCAATCGCCCAATTCAGCACACCATTATCCCCATCACACCGTGGTTTTCCCCCCTTGGTGTCGATACGTTTGTTCTCTATCTCTGTGTCTCAACTTCTGCCCTGCAAACCGGTTCATCTGTACCATTTTTCTAGGTTCCACATACATGCATTAATATACGATATTTGTTTTTCTCTTTCTGACTGACTTCACTCTGTATGACAGTCTCTAGATCCATCCACGTCTCAACAAATGACTCCATTTCATTCTTTTTTATGACTGAGTAATATTCCATTGTATATATGTACCACATCTTCTTTATACATTCGTCTGTCGATGGGCATTTAGGTTGCTTCCATGACCTGGCTATTGTAAATAGTGCTGCAGTGAACATTGGGGTGTGTGTGTTTTTTGAATTATGGTTTTCTCTGGGTATATGCCCAGTAGTGGGATTGCTGGATCATATGGTAATTCTATTTTTAGTTTTTTAAAGAACCTCCATACTGTTCTCCATAGTGGCTGTATCAATTTACATTCCTACCAACAGTGCAGGAGGATTCCCTTTTCTGCACACCTGCTGCAGCATTTGTTGTTTGGAGACTTTCTGATGATGCCCATTCTAACTGGTGTGAGGTGATACCTCATTGTAGTTTTGATTTGCATTTCTCTAATAATTAGTGAGGTTGAGCAGCTTTTCATGTGCTTCTTGGCCATCTGTATGTCTTCTTTGGAGAAATGTCTATTTAGGTCTTCTGCCCATTTTTGGATTGGGTTGTTTGTTTCTTTAATATTGAGCTGCATGAGCTGTTTATATATTTTGGAGATTAATCCTTTGTCCATTGATTCATTTGCAAATATTTTCTCCCATTCTGAGGGTTGTCTTTTCGTCTTGTTTATGGTTTCCTTTTCTGTGCAAAAGCTTTGAAGTTTCATTAGGTCCCATTTGTTTATTTTTGTTTTTATTTCCATTACTCTAGGAGGTGGGTCAAAAAAGATCTTGCTGTGATTTATGTCAAAGAGTGTTCTTCCTATGTTTTCCTCTAAGAGTTTTATAGTGTCCAGTCTTACATTTACTTCTTGAATCCATTTTGAGTTTATTTTTCTGTATGGTGTTAGGGAGTGTTCTAATTTCATTCTTTTACATGTAGCTGTCCAGTTTTCCCAGCACCACTTATTGAAGAGACTGCCTTTTCTCCATTGTATATCCTTGCCTCCTTTGTCATAGATTAGTTGACCATAGGTGCGTGGGTTTATCTCTGGGCTTTCTATCTTGTTCCATTGATCTATGTTTCTGTTTTTGTGCCAATACCATATTGTCTTGATTACTGTAGCTTTGCAGTATAGTCTGAAGTCAGGGAGTCTGATTCCTCCAGCCCCATTGTTTTCCCTCAACACTGCTTTGGCTATTAAGGGTCTTTTGTGTCTCCATACAAATTTTAAGATTTTTTGTTCTAGTTATGTAAAAAATGCCATTGGTAATTTGATAGGAATCGCATTGAATCTGTAGATTGCTTTGGGCAGTATAGACATTTTCACAATATTGATTCTTCCAATCCAAGAACATGGTATATCTCTCCATCTGTTGGTACCATCTTTAATTTCTTTCATCAGTGTCTTATACTTTTCTACATACAAGTCTTTCGTCTCCCTAGGTAGGTTTATTCCTAGGTATTTTATTCTTTTTGTTGCAATGGTAAATGAGAGTGTTTCCATAATTTCTCTTTCAGATTTTTCATCATTAGTGTATAGGAATGCAAGAGATTTCTGTGCATTAATTTTGTATCCTGCAACTTTACCAAATTCATTGATTAGCTCTAGTAGTTTTCTGGTGGCATTTTTAGGATTCTCTATGTATAGTATCATGTCATCTGCAAACAGTGACAGTTTTACTTCTTCTTTTCCAATTTGTATTCCTTTTATTTCTTTTTCTTCTCTGACTGCTGTGGCTACGACTTCCAAAACTATGTTGAATAATAGTGGTGAGAGTGGACATCCTTGTCTCATTCCTGATCTTAGAGGAAATGATTTCAGTTTTTCACCATTAAGAATGATGTTTGCTGTGGGTTTGTCTTATGTGGCCTTTATTATGTCGAGGTAGGTTCCCTCTATGCCCACTTTCTGGAGAGGTTTTATCATAAATGGGTATTGAATTTTGTCAAAAGCTTTTCCTGCATCTATTGAGATGATCATATGGTTTTTATTCTTCAATTTGTTAATATGGTATATCACATTGATTGATTTGTGTATATTGAAGAATCCTTGCACCCCTGGGATAAATCCCACTTGATCGTGGTGTATGATCCTTTTAATGTGTTGATGGATTCTGTTTGTTAGTATTTTGTTGAGGATTTTTGCATCTATATTCATCAGTGATACTGGTCAGTAATTTTCTTTTGTTGTAGTATCCTTGTCTGGTTTTGGTATCAGGGTGATGGTGGCCTCATAGAATGAGTTTGGGAGTGTTCCTCCCTCTGCTATATTTTGGAAGAGTTTGTGAAGGATGGGTGTTAGCTCTTCTCTAAATGTTTGATAGAATTCCCTTGTGAAGCCATCTGGTCCTGGACTTTTGTTTCTTGGAAGATTTTTAATCACAGTTTCAATTTCATTACTTGTGATTGGTCTGTTCATATTTTCTGTTTCTTCCTGATTCAGTCTTGGAAGGTTATACCTTTCTAAGAATTTGTCCATTTCTTCCAGGTTGTCCATTTTATTGGCATAGAGTTGCTTGTAGTTGTCTCTTAGGATGCTTTGTATTTCTCCAGTGTCTGTTGTAACTTCTCCTGTTTCATTTCTAATTTTATTAATTTGAGTCCTCTCCCTCTTTTTCTTGATGAGTCTGGCTAATGGTTTATCAATTTTGTTTATCTTCTCAAAGAACCAGCTTTTAGTTTTATTGATCTTTGCTATTGTTTTCTTTGTTTCTATTTCATTTATTTCTGCTCTGATCTTTATGATTTCTTTCCTTCTGCTAACTTTGGGTTTTGTTTGTTCTTCTTTCTCTAGTTCCTTTAGGTGTAAGGTTAGATTGTTTACTGGAGATTTTTCTTGTTTCTTGAGGTAGGCTTGTATAGCTATAAACTTCCCTCTTAGAACTGCTTTTGCTGCATCCCATAGGTTTTGGATCGTCGTGTTTTCATTGTCATTTGTGTCTAGGTATTTTTTGATTTCCTATTTGATTTCTTCAGTGATCTCTTGGTTATTTAGTAACCTATTGTTTATCCTTCATGTGTTTGTGTGTTTTAAGTTTTTTTCCCTGTAATTCATTTCTAATCTCATAGCATTGTCATCATAAAAGATGCTTGATATGATTTCAATTTTCTTAAATTTACTAAGGATTGATTTGTGATCCATGATGTGATCTATCCTGGAGACTGCTCTGTGCGCACTTGAGAAGACAGTGTAATCTGCTGTTTTTGGATGGAATGTCCTATAAATATCAATTAAATCTATCTGGTCTATTGTGTCATTTGAAGCTTCTGTTTCCTTATTTACTTTCATTTTGGATGATCTGTCCATTGGTGTAAGTGAGGTGTTAAAGTCCCCCACTATTATTGTGTTAATGTCGATTTCCTCTTTTATAGCTCTTAGCAGTTGCCTTATGTACTGAGGTGCTCCTATGTTGGGTGCATATATATTTACAATTGTTATATCTTCTTCTTGGATTGATCCCTTGATCATTATGTAGTGTCCTTCCTTGTCTCTTGTAACATTCTTTATTTTAAGGTCTATTTTATCTGATATGAGTATAGCTACTCCAGCTTTCTTTTGATTTCCATTTGCATGGAATATCGTTTTCCATCCCCTCACTTTCAGTCTGTATGTGCCCCTAGGTCTGAAGTGGGTCTCTTGTAGACAGCATATATATGGGTCTTGTTTTTGTATCCATTCAGCGAGCCTGTGTCTTTTGGTTGGAGCATTTAATCCATTCACGTTTAAGGTAATTATCGATATGTATGTTCCTATGACCATTTTCTTAATTGTTTTGGGTTTGTTTTTGTAGGTCCTTTTCTTCTCTTGTGTTTCTCACTTAGAGACGTTCCTTTAGCATTTGTTGTAGAGCTGGTTTGGTGGTGATGAATTCTCTTAGCTTTTGCTTGTCTGTAAAGCTTTTGATTTCTCCATCGAATCTGAAGGAGATCCTTGCCGGGTAGAGCAATCTTGGTTGTAGGTTCTTCCCTTTCATCACTTTAAGTATATCATGCCACTCCCTTCTGGCTTGTAGAGTTTCTGCTGAGAAATCAGCTGTTAACCTTATGGGAGTTCCCTTGTATGTTATTTGTCGTTTTTCCCTTGCTGCTTTCAATAATTTTTCTTTGTCTTTAATTTTTGCCAATTTGATTACTAGTGTCTCGGTGTATTTCTCCTTGGGTTTATCTTGAATGGGACTCGCTGGGCTTCCTGGACTTGGGTGACTATTTCCTTTCCCATGTTAGGGAAATTTTCGACTATAATCTCTTCAAATATTTTCTCTGGTCCTTTCTCTCTCTTCTCCTTCTGGGACCCCTATAATGCGAATGTTGTTGCGTTTAATGTTGTCCGAGAGGTCTCTTAGGCTGTCTTCATTTCTTTTCATTCTTTTTTCTTCAGTCTGTTCTGCAGCAGTGAATTCCACCATTCTGTCTTCCAGGTCACTTATCCATTCTTCTGCCTCAGTTATTCTGCTATTAATTCCTTCTAGTGTAGTTTTCATTTCAGTTATTGTATTGTTCATCTCTGTTTGTTCTTTAATTCTTCTAGGTCTTTGTTAAACATTTCTTGCATCTTCTCGATCTTTGCCTCCATTCTTTTTCCGAAGTCCCGGATCATCGTTACCATCATTATTCTGAGTTCTTTTTCTGGAAGGTTGCCTATCTCTGCTTCATTTAGTTGTTTTTCTGGGGTTTTATCTTGTTCCTTCATCTGGTATATAGCCCTCTGCCTTTTCATCTTGTCTATCTTTCTGTGAATGTGGTTTTTGTTCCACAGGCTGCAAGACTGTAATTCTTCTTGCTTCTGCTGTCTGCCCTCTGGTGGATGAGGCTATCTAAGAGGCTTGATGGGAGGGACTGGTGGTAGGTAGAGCTGCCTGTTCCTCTGGTGGGCAGAGCTCAGTAAAACTTTAATCCACTTGTATGCTGATGGGTGGGGCTGGGTTCCCTCCCTGTTGGTTGTTTGGCCTGAGGCAATCCAACACTGGAGCTTACCTGGGTTCTTTGGTGGGGCTAATGACAGACTCTGGGAGGGCTCATGACAAGGAGTACTTCCCAGAACTTCTGCTGCCAGTGTCCTTGTCCCCACGGTGAAACAGATCCACCCCCGCCTCTGCAGGAGACCTTCCAACAGTAGCAGGTAGGTCTGGTTCAGTCTCCCCCGGGGTCACTGCTCCTTCCCCTGGGTCCTGATGCACACACTACTTTGTGTGTGCCCTCCAAGAGTGGAGTCTCTGTTTCCCCCAGTCCTGTCAAAGTCCTGCAATCAATTCCCACTAGGCTTCAAAGTCTGATTCTCTAGTAATTCCTCCTCCCGTTGCCAGACCCCCAGGTTGGGAAGCCTGACGTGGGGCTCAGAACCTTCACTCCAGTGGGTGGACTTCTGTGGTATAAGTGTTCACCAGTCTGTGAGTCACCCACCCAGCAGTTATGGGATTTGATTTTACTGTGATTGCACCCCTCCTACCATCTCATTGTGGCTTCTCCTTTGTCTTTGGATGTGGGGTATCTTTTTTGGTGAGTTCCAGTGTCTTCCTGTCGATGATTGTCCAGCAGCTAGTTGTGATTCTGGTGTTCTTGCAAGAGGGAGTGAGAGCACGTCTTTCTACTCCGCCATCTTGGTTCCTCCTGCCCTAATACACTTTTAATACAAATCTCAGAACATGAAAGGATCCTACATCTCTTCTTTGCTTCAGAGGATCCTTGGTTAATAAAGTCTTTACATGCAAAGGCTTTCACAACCCAGCTCTTCTGCTCATGTGGCTGTGTGACTTGACTTGACTTGTGTCTTAGTTCAGGCTGCTATAACAAAATACCACTGACTGAGTGACTTTAACAACAAACGTTGATTTCTCACTGTTCTGGGGGCTGAGAAGTCTAAGATCAAGGTTCCAGTAGGGTTTGGTTCTCTTGAAGACCATCTTCCTGGCTTGCAGATGACTGCTGCTTGCTGTGTCCTCACATGGTGGAGAGCTCTCTCACTCTAATCTATTCCTCTTCTTATAAGGGCACTAATCCCATCATGGGGCCCTATCCTTATGGCCTCATCTAAACCTAATTATCTCCCAAAGGCCCCACCTCTTAATAACATCACTTTGGGGGTTAGGGATTAAAAATATGAATTTGGGAGGGGACAAAATTCAGTCCATAACAACTGTGTTACTGACATCCTTAAGCCTCAGTCCTCTCACTTACAAAGCAGAGATTAAAACACTACCTATCTCCACAGGGTGGCTGAGAGGATGATGGCTATGGGGTCAGGGAAAGGGGGAATGAGTGCTTATATGTGAGTTTGTTGGCAGTGATGGCAAAGGTGGGATGGGGGATTGAAATAGTCTGAAATTATCTTTCAAATTCTATAGGGCTATAAATACATTCACTATCAGTTTTATACTCAGACACTCACCTCCCTTTGCTCTGTAGTTAGATATAAATGTTAAATAGTATTGATGCTTGCAACAGTAAATTAAAATAATACAAGAAGAAAAATTTATTAAAATTCAAATGTCTAGCCCCAATTAAGCATTTTCCCCAGAGTGCTGCATTCCTAAAACCCTTCCTCCTATGCTCTTCCCACTGCCAACTTGCCTTCCCAGGACGGTACATCATTGTGAGTAATAGTTACCAAATGGATGGAGAAAGAGAGCCAGGGAGGACAGTGGGAACAGTGGGAAGTGAGCACCTACTTCAGAAGGCTGTTCCCAAGCAATGGGAGGCCAGACACTCTGGGACAGAGGTAGACATTCCAGCCTAGTGCTGTAGTTATTTTTTTGAAGTCAAAGTAAGTTATTTCTCAACCTCACCCCATCAATGATGTGGTCAGAGAAAAAACCATCCCAAAGACCTGCAAATTATTCATGGAAGTCATTCCTTCCAGACTGTTGCAACTTTAAGTCTTATTGTGTGTTTGGGAGTATTTCTATGGGGGAAAGGGATGGTTAAATTGGGCACTGCTGGAAAGCCACCATCATAGCCTAAAAACCCTAATTCTTAACCACTAAAAATGCTGTTGAGCCTTTCCTTGGTTTTAATCCAGCTGGTAATATGGATCTGGCATGTTTCTGGTCAGCTGGATGTCAAAATCTCTTTCAGGAAGTCTTGTTTATTATTTTGCCACCAACATTCTTCCAAATCAGATTTATGAGATGTGACTGATAAGGCTTTCTCCAGGCATGAGATTTCTCCATAGTTCATCCCTTCATTCAGCAAAACTTAGTGAAAACTTGCCATATTCCAGGCCTTGGTTTGGCCCTGAGATTCAAAGATAATTAAGTATAACCATCCACATTTCTCTTGATGATATGGAAGCCCTATCTTGTATATGGCCCCTGTCTTATTCTGCCTTCTAATGATGAACACCTGACCACATCATCTATGTGATAATTCATCATTCCTTTCTTTCTTTTTTGAGCAAAAGTCTGTCCCTAGATGATCCTCAAGGATGGATCTACTGGGATTCAATCCAGTATCCAGATGTGTGTGTATGTTTAGAAGAGTCACTAGACCTTTGGAACCAAACTTGCTATAACTTGATTCAACTACAGAAACCTTTCTGAGACCCTGTTCAAGTTTAATATTGCTTTCCTGAGGTTTGTCCATTCTCCGGTGCCTCTTATCTTAGGTTCTTCCAAGCCACCTGCTTCAGCTGACCCAGGTTCACTACCCCAAAACTAGAGAGTCATTTCCTGTTTCAAGTATTGGAAGAGATTTGAATAAGATGATACAGAGCAGCTGTTTTCTCAAGCCACAGAAGGGAGAACAAAAGGACAAGCACTGGCCTGGAGTCGAGAGACTTGTGTTCTTATCCACCCCATCTCCAGCTTGCTGAGTGGCAATGGGTCCAGACACAGCACTGTGATCTCCTTCTGAACCTCACTCCTCCCCTCCACCCCATCCCACCCCTTTCTTAGAGTCTCTTTTCCAAGTTCTTAACCAAGTCTTATAAAAGCTGAGAGGAGCTAATTCACATTGAAATGTTACTTTATGACCAGTGAGCCATTATTAGAATCCAGTAGTGTGGGGAGGACTTGAGCAAACACACAGTTTACACATTCTTGCTCAAACAGCACTCCTCTTTCCTAAACTTCTGACTCAGGCGCTTTGCTGAGAGCTGGAATAGCAAAGATGGAATAACGTTTTGACACAAATATCCAAGGGAGCTCTGGGAATTCAGAGGTGAACATAACTCATCTTAAGAGAACAAGGAAAACTTCCTAAGGGAAAGAGAACATTGCCTGAGCTGGCTCTGGAAGGAAGAGCATGGGTTGGTTAACCAGAAAGAAAGAGGGAGAAAGGTGTCATAAGCAAAGGAAACCATGAGCAACTATACTGTGGTGTGAAGTAGCAGCGCGTACCTACCAGAAGTGTGAAGTTACGAGAAGAAAAACTGAAGCTGGGGTAGGCCGATGTGGATGGGAAAGAAAGAAGGAGGCAAGTTCCAAAAGTCCTTGCAAGCCAAGAATGAGATCACTCCTCAGCTAACAACCTTTCAGTGGCTTCTTCTGCACTCAAATTAAGATCCAAATTCCAAGGAATAATGTGTACACTGGACTGACTCTCATAAAGGGCCAACTAATTGCTTTTGTTTTATTTGTCAAGTAGTTTAGAGGTTCTTTAGAGAGGTGCAATTTTTTCTAACTGTGAGGGGAAAAGCTTTATTTTCTCAATTTTTAAACCATAGGGAAATGAAGTACAAGTATTATTATTATTTCAGGCATATAAAATTGTCAAAAGACAGTATAACAAACATCTTCATATCCCTCACTTGTATTAAAAATTAAAACATTTCAGATACCACTGATGTCACCCTCCCTAATCTCACTCCCTTCCCTGCATCCCAGAGGAAACCACTGCCCTGAAGTTTGTATGTGTCATTCTCTTTCACACTTCTATACACTTTTATCACATATGTCCTTGTCAAGTAGCAATACTGTTTTCTCATGTTTTAAAGCTTTAACAAGTTGCACTGATTCTTCTACAACTTGCTTCTTTCATTCAACATCATTTTTGAGATGTATCCATATTGCTATATATAACTCAACTTCATTTATTTTAATGCTGTATAGTATTAATTGTATGAATACAGAAATACAACAACATTTATTTTCTCTATGAAATGATGGACATTTAGGTTATTTCTAGTGATTCGCTCTTACAGATAAGGTTGCCATGACCATTTTTGTACATGTCTCTCTATGGATGTGTACAGGAGTTTCTCTGGGGAATGTACCTACTCTTGTCATAGGGTACACACATCTTCAACTTAACTAGCTTTTGCCAAAATTCCTTCCAAAGTGAGCTTACCAATTCAAACTCCTTCCACCAGTGTATGAGAATTCCTGGGACTCCACATTCTTGCTGATGCTCGACTTTTAAATTATTACCAATTTTACCATGTAGGTGTGAAATAGTATCTCATGGTAGTTTCAATTTGCATTTCTTTGATTACTAATGAGGCGGAGCCTCTTTTCATCTTTCTTGGATATTTTGTAAATTGCATGTTTAACATCCTTTGCCCATTTTTCTTTTCGGTCAGTTGTCTCTTTCTTAGTAATATATAGGCGTTCTATATATCTCATGGATAAACACCCTTTTGCATTGCTCACATTAAAAGACTACCATGAAATTCTGTCAAACACTGGAAATGGGCAAAAGAGATTACTGGGTGTTCTTTCACTTGAATGCTGAACATTGTCTAGTGATCCAAAGGTTATCAGATGCTATACCCCTTTGATTGTGTTTGATTGACTAAGCTATCTTACAACTCCGTGGGGGATAAAATTTCACTTGCAGAAAACTAATGGTAATGCAACTGTTTCCTGTCCAGGTCAGTGCAAATAACTCCTGCTCATAGTGATCCACATAGATTTTGTCTGAAAGAGAATATAAATATCTATAAGTCAATTTCACATTTAATCTGTGAATCACATTTAATTTATTTGTCCCCTTATTAATTAATAAGTTAAAAATAAAATCTTCCACACTCATTTATGTTACATTCATATGACAGTAGTGATTTTACCATGCTGAAAACTACATTTTAGCAAGGGATCAGTTTTCAAAGAAAAAAATAATAATCAAGGAAATGTGGGCAGATTGGTTCAAGATGGTGGAGTAGAAGGACATGCACTCACCCCCTCTTGCAAGAGCAGTGGAATCACAACTAACTGATGAATAATCATTGACAGGAAGACACTGGAACTCACCAAAAAAGATACCCCACATCCAAAGACAAAGGAGAAGCCACAGTGAGACAGTAGGAGGGGCACAATCACAATAAAATCAAATCCCATAACTGCTGGGTGGGTGACTCACAAACTGGAGAACACTTATACCACAGAAGCCCACCCACTGGAGTGAAGGTTCTGAGCCCCACGTCAGGCTTCCCAACCTGGGGGTCTGGAAATGGGAGGAGGAATTCCCAGAGAATCAGACTTTGAAGGCTAGCAGGATTTGATTGCAGGACTTTGACAGGACTGGGGGAAACAGAGACTCCACTCTTGGAGGGCACACACAAAGTAGTGTGTGCATCAGGACCCAGGGGCAAGGAGCAGTGACCCCAGGGGAGACTGTACCAGACCTACCAGGTAGTGTTGGAGGGTCTCCTGCAGAGGCAGGGGGTGGCTGTGTCTCACCATGGGGACAAGGACACTGGCAGCAGAAGTTCTGGGAAATACTCCTTGGTGTGAGCACTCCCAGGGTCCACCATTAGCCCCACCAAAGAGTCTATAGCCTCCACTGCTGGCTCACCTCAGGCCAAACAACCAAAAGAGAGGGAACTCAGCCCCACCCATCAGCAGACAAGTGGATTAAAGTTTTACTGAGCTCAGCCCACCAGAGCAACACCCAATTCTACCCACCACCAGTCCCTCCCATCAGGAAGCTTGCACAAGCCTCTTAGATAGCCTCATCCACCAGAGGGCAGACAGCAGAAGCAAGAACTACAATACTGCAGCCTGTGGAACAAAAACCACATTCACAGAAAGATAGACAAAATGAAAAGGCACAAGACTATATACCAGATGAAGGAACAAGATAAAACCCCAGAAAAACAACTAAATGAAGTGGAGATAGGCAACCTTCCAGAAAAAGAACTCAGAATAATGATGGTAACAATGATCCAGGACTTCGAGAAAGAATGGAGGCAAAGGTCAAGAAGATGCAAGAAATGTTTAACAAAGACCTAGAAGAATTAAAGAACAAACAAACAGGATTAACAATACAATAACTGAAATGAAAAACACACTAAAAGGAATCAATAGCAGAATAACTGAGGCAGAAGAACGGATAAGTGACCTGGAAGACAGAATGGTGGAATTCACTGCCACGGAACAGAATAAAGAAAAAAGAATGAAAAGAAATGAAGACAGCCTAAGAGACTTCTTGGACAACATTAAATGCACCAACATTCGCATTATAGGGGTCCCAGAAGAAGAGAGAGAAAAAGGACCCAAGAAAATATTTCAAGAGATTATAGTCGAAAACTTCCCTAACATGGGAAAGGAAATAGCCACCCAAGTCCAGGAAGCACAGAGAGTCCCAGGCAGGATAAACCCAAGGAGAAACACGCCAAGACACATAGTAATCAAACTGACAAAAATTAAAGACAAAGAAAAATTATTAAAAGCAACAAGGGAAAAATGACAAATAACATACAAGGGAACTCTCATAAGGTTAACAGCCGATTTCTCAGCAGAAACTCTACAAGACAGAAGGGAGTGGCATGATATACTTAAAGTGATGAAAGGGAAGAACCTACAACCAAGATTACTCTACCCGGCAAGGATCTCATTCAGATTCAATGGAGAAATCAAAAGCTTTACAGACAAGCAAAAGCTAAAAGAATTCAGCACCACCAAACCAGCTCTACAATGAATGCTAAAGGAACTTCTCTAAGTGGGAAACACAAGAGGAGAAAAGGACCTACAAAAACAAACCCAAAACAATTAAGAAAATGGGAATAGGAACATATATATCAATAATTACCTTAAACGTGAATGGATTAAAGGCCCCAACCAAAAGACACAGGCTCACTGAATGGATACAAAAACAAGACCCATATATACACTGTCTACAAGAGACCCACTTCAGACCTAGGGAAACATACAGACTGAAAGTGAGGGGATAGAAAACGATATTCCATGCAAATGGAAATCAAAAGAAAGCTGGAGTAGCAATACTCATATCAGATAAAATATACGTTAAAATAAAGAATGTTACAAGACACAAGGAAGGACACTACATAATGATCAAGGGATCAATCCAAGAAGAAGATACAACAATTATAAATATATATGCACCCAACAGAGGAGCACCTCAATACATAAGGCAAATGCTAGGAGGAGCTTCAAGATGGTGGAAGAGTAAGATGTGGAGATCACTTTCCTCCACACAAATACATCAGAAATACATCTACATGTGGAACAACTCCTACAGAACACCTACTGAACGCTGGCACAAGACCTCAGACCTCCCAAAAGGCAAGAAACTCCCCACACACCTGGGTAGGGCAAAAGAGAAAAGAAAAAACAGAGACAAAAGAATAGGGACGGGACCTGCACCAGTGGGAGGGAGCTGTGAAGGAGGAAAGGTTTCCACACACTAGGAAGGCCCTTCTCAGGCAGAGACTGCGGGTGGCAGAGGGGGGAAGCTTCGGAGCCACGGAGGAGAGCGCAGCAACAGGGGTGCGGAGGGCAAAGTGGAGAGATTCCCGTACAGAGGATCAGTGCCGACCAGCACTCACCAGCCCGACAGGCTTGTCTGCTCACCCGCTGGGGCAGGTGGGGGCTGGGAGCTGAGGCTCGGGCTTCGGTCGGATCGCAGGGAGAGGACTGGGGCTGGCGGCGTGAACACAGCCTGAAGGGGGCTACTGCACCACAGCTAGCCGGGAGGGAGTCCGGGAAAAAGTCTGGAGCTGCCAAAGAGGCAAGAGACTTTTTCTTGCCTCTTTGTTTCCGGGTGCGCGAGGAGAGAGGATTCAGAGCACCGCTTAAAGGATCTCCAGAGACGTGAGCCGCGGCTATCAGCGCAGACACCAGAGACGGGCATGAGATGCTAAGCCTGTTGCTGCCGTCACCAAGAAGCCTGTGTGCAAGCACAGGTCACTCTCCACACCTCCCCTCCCGGGAGCCTGTGCAGCCCGCCACTGCCAGGGTCCTGTGATCCGGGAACAACTTCCCCGGGAGAACGCACAGCGCACCTCAGGCTGCTGCAACATCACGCTGGCCTCTGCCGCCGCAGGCTCGCCCCGCATCCGTACCCCTCCCTCCCCCCAGCCTGAGTGAGCCAGAGCCCCTGAAGCAGCTGTTCCTTTAACCCCATCCTGTCTGAGCGAAGAACAGACGCCCTCAGGCGACCTACACGCAGAGGCGGGTCCAAATCCAAAGCTGAACCCCAGGAGCTGTGTGAACAAAGAAGAGAAAGGGAAATCTCTCCCAGCAGCCTCGGGAGCAGCGGATTAAATCTCCACATTCAATTTGATGTACCCTGCATCTGTGGAATACCTGAATACACAACAAATCATCCCAAATTGAGGCGGTGGACTTTGGGAGCAACGATATACATATATTTTTCCCTTTTTCTCTTTTTGTGAGTGTGTATGTGTATGCTTCTGTGTGTGATTTTGTCTGTATAGCTTTGCTTTTACCCCTTGTCCTAGGGTTCTGTCTGTCTTTTTATTTTTTTTTTTTTTTTGTATAGCTTGCAGCACTTGTTATCACTGGTGGATTTGTTTTTTGGTTTAGTTGTTCTCGTTGTTCATTCTTTCTTTTTTTTTAATTACTTTAAAAATATTTTTTAATAATTATTTATTGTTTTTTATTTTAATAACTTTTTATCTTATTTTATTTTATTTCATTTTATTTTATCTTTTTCTTTCTTCTTTCTTTCTTCTCCCTTTTATTCTGAGCCATGTGGATGAAAGGCTCTTGGTGCTCTAGCCAGGCATCAGGGCTGTGCCTCTGAGGTGGGAGAGCCAACTTCAGGACACTGGTCCACCAGACACCTCCCAGCTCCACGTAATACCAAATGGTGAAAATCTCCCAGAGATCTCCATCTCAATGCCAAGACCCAGCTCCACTCAACGACCAGCAAGCTACAGTGCTGGACACCCTAGGCCAAACAACTAGCAAGACAGGAACACAACACCACCCATTAGCAGAGAGGCAGCCTAAAATCATAATAAGGTCACAGACACCCCAAAACACATCACAAGACGTGGACCTGCCAACCAGAAAAACAAGATCCAGCCTCATCCACCAGAACACAGGCACTAGTTCCCTTCACCAGGAAGCCTACACAACCCACTGAACAAACCTTAGCCACTGGGGGCAGACACCAAAAACAATGGGAAATATGAACCTGCAGCCTGAGAAAAGGAGACCCCAAACACAGTAAGTTAAGCAAAATGAGAAGACAAAGAAACACACAGCAGATGAAGGAGCAATGTAAAAACCCACCAGACCTAACAAATGAAGATGAAATAGGCAGTCTATCTGAAAAAGAATTCAGAATAATGATAGTAAAGATGATCCAAAATCTTGGAACTAGAATGGAGGAAATACAAGAAATGTTTAACAAGGACCTAGAAGAACTAAAGAGCAGACAAACAATGATGAACAACACAATAAATGAAATTAAAAATTCTCTAGAAGGAATCAATAGCAGAATAACTGAGGCAGAAAAACGGATAAGTAACCTGGAAGATAAAATAATGGAAATAACTACTGCAGAGCAGAATAAAGAAAAAAGAATGAAAAGAATTGAGGACAGTCTCAGAGACCTCTGGGACAACATTAAACACACCAACATTCGAATTATAGGTGTCCCAGAAGAAGAAGAGAAAAAGAAAGGGACTGAGAAAATATCTGAAGAGATTATAGTTGAAAACTTCCCTAATATGGGTAAGGAAATAGTTAATCAAGTCCCGGAAGCACAGAGAGTCCCATACAGGATAAATCCAAGGAGAAACATGCTGAGACACATATTAATCAAACTATCAAAAATTAAATACAAAGAAAAAATATTAAAAGCAGCAAGGGAGAAACAACAAATAACATACAAGGGAATCCCAATAAGGTTAACAGCTGAACTTTCAGCAGAAACTCCGCAAGCCAGAAGGGAGTGGCAGGACATATTGAAAGTGATGAAAGAGAAAAACCTACAACCAAGATTACTCTATCCAGCAAGGATCTCATTCAGATTTGACGGAGAAATAAAAACCTTTACAGACAAGCAAAAGCTAAGAGAATTCAGCACAGCCAAATCAGCTTTACAACAAATGTTAAAGGAACTTCTCTAGGCAAGAAACACAAGAGAAGGAAAACACCTACAATAACAAACCCAAAACAATTAAGAAAATGGGAATAGGAACATACATATTGAAATTACCTTAAATGTAAATGGATTTACATGCTCCAACCAAAAGACATAGACTGGCTGAGTGGATACAAAAACAAGACCCATATATATGCTGTCTACAAGAGACCCACTTCAGACCTAGGGGCACATACAGACTGAAAGTGAGGGGATGGAAAAAGCTATTCCATGCAAAAGGAAATCAAAAGAAAGCTGGAGTAGCAATTCTCATATCAGACAAAATGGACTTTAAAACAAAGACTATTACACGAGACAAAGAAGGACACTACATAATGATCAAGGGATCAATCCAAGAAGAAGATATAACAATTGTAAATATTTATGCACCCAACATAGGAGCATGTCAATACAAAAGGCAAATACTAACAGCCATAAAAGGGGAAATCGACAGTAACACAATCATAGTAGGGGACTTTAACACCCCACTTTCACCAATGGACAGATCATCCAAAATGAAAATACATAAGGAAACACAGGTTTTAAATGATACATTAAACAAGATGGCCTTAACTGATATTTATAGGACATTCCGTCCAAAAACAACAGAATACACTTTCTTCTCAAGTGCTCATGGAACATTCTCCAGGATAGATCATATCTTGGGTCACAAGTCAAACCTTGGTAAATTTAAGAAAATTGAAATCATATCAAGTATCTTTTCTGACCACAATGCTATGAGACTAGATATCAATTACAGGAAAAAATCTGTAAAAAAATACAAACACATGGAGGTTAAACAATACACTACCTAATAACCAAGAGATCACTGAAAAAAATCAAAGAGTAAATCAAAAAATACCTAGAAACAAATGACAATGAAAACACGACGACCCAAAACCTATGGGATGCAGCAAAAGCAGTTCTAAGAGGGAAGTTTATAGCAATACAATCTTACCTTAAGAAACAAGAAACATCTCAAATGAACAACCTAACCTTACACCTAAACCAATTAGAGAAAGAAGAACAAAAAAACCCTAAAGTTAGCAGAAGTAAAGAAATCATAAAGATCAGATCAGGAATAAATGAAAAAGAAATGAAGGAAACAATAGCAAAGATCAATAAAACTAAAAGCTGGTTCTTTGAGAAAATAAACAAAATTGATAAACCATTAGGCAGACTCATCAAGAAAAAAAGGGAAAAGACTCAAATCAACAGAATTAGAAATGAAAAAGGAGAAGGAACAACTGACAATGCAGAAATACAAAGGATCATGAGAGATTACTACAAGCAACTCTATGCCAATAAAATGGACAACCAGGAAGAAATGGACAAATTCTTAGAAATGCACAACCTTCAGAGACTGAAACAGGAAGAAATAGAAAATATGAACAGACAAATCACAAGCATTGAAATTGAAACTGTGATTAAAAATCTTCCAACACACAAAAGCCCAGGACCAGAGGGCTTCACAGGTGAATTCACAGGTGAATTCTATCAAACATTTAGAGAAGAGCTAAGACCTATCCTTCTCAAACTCTTCCAAAATATAGCAGAGGGAGGAACACTCCCAAACTCATTCTACGAGGCCACCATCACCCTGATACCAGAACCAGACAAAGATGTCACAAAAAAGGAAAACTACAGACCAATATTACTGATGAACATAGATGCAAAAATCCTCAACAAAATACTACCAAACAGAATCCAACAGCACATTAAAAGGATCATACACCATGATCAAGTGTGGTTTATCCCAGGAATGCAAGGATTCTTCAATATATGCAAATCAATCAATGTGATACACCATATTAACAAATTGAAGGAGAAAACCGATATGATCATCTCAATAGATGCAGAGAAAGCTTTCGACAAAATTCAACACCCATTTATGATAAAAGCCCTCCAGAAAGTAGGCATAGAGGGAACTTACCTCAACATAATAAAGGCCATATATGACAAACCCACAGCCAACATCGTTCTCAATGGTGAAAAACTGAAACCATTTCCACTAAGATCAGGAACAAGACAAGGATGCCCACTCTCACCACTGTTACTCAACATAGTTGTGGAAGTTTTAGCTACAGCAATCAGAGAAGACAAAGAAATAAAATGAATCCAAATCAGAAAAGAAGAAGTAAAGCTGTCACTGTTTGCAGATGACATGATACTATAGATAGAGAATCCTAAAGATGCTACCAGAAAACTACTAGAGCTAATCAATGAATGTGGTAAAGTAGAAGGATACTAAATTAATGCACAGAAATCTCTTGCATTCCTATACACTAATGATGAAAAATCTGAAAGTGAAATTAAGAAAACACTCCCATTTACCATTGCAACAAAAAGAATAAAATATCTAGGAATAAACCTACCTAAGGAGACAAAAGACCTGTATGCAGAAAATTATAAGACACTGATGAAAGAAATTAAAGATGATACAAATAGATGGAGAGATATACCATGTTCCTGGATTGGAAGAATCAACATTGTGAAAATGTCTCTACTACCCAAAGCAATCTACAGATTCAATGCAATCCCTATCAAACTACCACTGGCATTTTTCACAGAACTAGAACAAAAAATTTCACAATTTGTATGGAAACACAAAAGACCCCGAATAGCCAAAGCAATCTTGAGAACGAAAAATGGAGCTGGGGGAATCAGGCTCCCTGACTTCAGACTATATTACAAAGCTTCAGTAATCAAGACAGTTTGGTACTGGCACAAAAACAGAAATATAGATCAATGGAACAGGATAGAAAGCCCAGAGATAAACCCACACACATATGGTCACCTTATCTTTGATAAAGGAGGCAAGCATATACAGTGGAGAAAAGACAGCCTCTTCAATAAGTGGTGCTGGGAAAACTGGACAACTACATGTAAAAGTATGAAATTAGAACACTCCCTGACACCATGCACAAAAATAAACTCAAAATGGATTAAAGACCTAAGTGTAAGGGCAGACACTATCAAACTCTTAGAGGAAAACATAGGCAGAACACTCTATGACATACATCACAGCAAGATTCTTTTTGACCCAGCTCCCAGAGAAATGGAAATAAGAACACAAATAAACAAATGGGACCTAGTGAAACTTCAAAGCTTTTGCACAGCAAAGGAAACCATAAACAAGACCAAAAGACAACCCTCAGAATGGGAGAAAATATTTGCAAATGAAGCAACTGACAAAGGATTAATCTCCAAGATTTACAAGCAACTCATGCAGCTCAATAACAAAAAAACGAACAACCCAATCCAAAAATGGGGAGAAGATCTAAATAGACATTTCCCCAAAGAAGATATACAGATGGCCTACAGACACATGAAAGAATGCTCAACATCATTAATCATTAGAGAAATGCAAATCAAAACTACAATGAGGTATCATCTCACACCGGTCAGAATGGCCATCATCAAAAAATCTACAAACAATAAATGCTGGAGAGGGTGTGGAGAAAAGGGAACACTCTTGCACTGTTGGTGGGAATGTAAATTGATACAGCCACTATGGAGAACAGTATGGAGGTTCCTTAAAAAACTAAAAATAGAACTACCATATGACCCAGCAATCCCACTACTGGGCATATACCCTGAGAAAACCATAATTCAAAAAGAGTCATGTACCAAAATGTTCATTGCAGCTCTATTTACAATAGCCAGGACATGGAAGCAACCTAAGTGTCCATCGACAGATGAATGGATAAAGAAGATGTGGCACATATATACAATGGAATATTACTCAGCCATAAAAAGAAATGAAATGGAGGTATTTGTAATGAGGTGGATGGAGTTAGAGTCTGTCATACAGAGTGAAGTAAGTCAGAAAGAGAAAAACAAATACAGTATGCTAACACATATATATGGAATCTAAGGGGAAAAAAAAAAAAGGCCATGAAGAACCTAGTGGCAAGACGGGAATAAAGACACAGACCTACTAGAGAATGGACTTGAGGATATGGGGAGGGAGTGGGGTGAGATGTGACAGGGTAAGAGAGTGTCATGAACATATATACACTACCAAATGTAAAATAGATAGCTAGTGGGAAGCAGCCGCATAGCACAGGGAGATCAGCTCGGTGCTTTGTGACCACCTAGAGGGGTGGGATGGGGAGGGTGGGAGGGAGGGAGATGCAAGAGGGAAGAGAAATGGGAACATATTGTATATGTATAACTGATTCACTTTGTTATAAAGCAGATGCTAACACACTATTGTAAGGCAATTATACTTCAATAAAGATGTTTGAAAAAAAAAAAAAAAGAAAACACTCCCATTTACCATTGCAACAAAGAGAATAAAATACCTAGGAATAAACCTACCTAAGGAGACAAAAGACCTGTATGTAGAAAATTATAAGACACTGATGAAAGAAATTAAAGATGACACAAATAGATGGAGAGATATATCATGTTCTTGGATTGGAAGAATCAACATTGTGAAAATGACTATATTACCCAAAGCAATCTACAGATTCAATGCAATCCCTATCAAACTACCAGAGGCATTTTTCACAGAACTAGAACGAAAAGTTTCACAATTTGTATAGGGACACAAAAGACCCCGAATAGCCAAAGCAATCTTGACAAAGAAAAACGGAGCTGGAGGAATCAGGCTCCCAGACTTCAGACTATACTACAAAGCCACAGTAACCAAGAAAGTATGGTACTGGCACAAAAACAGAAATATAGATCAATGGAACAGGATAGAAAGCTCAGAGATAAACCCATGCACATATGGTCACCTTATCTTTGATAAAGGAGGCAGGAATATACAATGGAGAAAAGACAACCTCTTCAATAAGTGGTGCTGGGAAAACTGGACAGCTGCATGTAAAAGAATGAAATTAGAACACTCCCTAACACCATACACAGAAATAAACTCAAAATGAATTAAAGACCTAAATGTAAGGCCAGACACTATCAAACTCTTAGAGGAAAACATAGGCAGAACACTCTGCGACATAAATCACAGCAAGATCCTTTTTGACCCACCTCCTAGAGAAATGGAAATAAAAACAAAAATAAACAAATGGAACCTAATGAAACTTAAAAGCTTTTGCACAGCAAAGGAAACCATAAACAAGACGAAAACACAACCCTCAGAATGGGAGAAATTATTTGCAAATGAAGCAACTGACAAAGGATTAATCTCCAAAATTTACAAGCAGTTCATGCAGCTCAATATCAAAGAAACAAACAACCCAATCCAGAAATGGGCAGAAGCCCTAAATAGACATTTCTCCAAAGAAGGTATACAGATTGCCAACAAACACATGAAAGAATGCTCAACATCATTAATTATTAGAGAAATGCAAATCAAAACTACAATGTGATATCATCTCACAGCGGTCAGAGTGGCCATCATCAAAAAATCCACAAACAATAAATGCTGGAGAGGGTGTGGAGAAAAGGGATCTCTCATACACTGTTGGTGGGAATGTAAATTGATACAGCCACTATGGAGAACAGTATAGAGGTTCCTTAAAAACTTAAAATAGAACTGCCATATGACCCAGCAATCCCACTACTGGGCATATACCCTGAGAAAACCATAATTCAAAAAGGGTCATGTACCACAGTGTTCACTGCAGCTCTATTTACAATAGCCAGGACATGGAAGCAACCTAAGTGTCCATCGACAGATGAATGGATAAAGAAGATGTGGCAAATACATACAATGGAATATTACTCAGCCATAAAAAGAAGCGAAATGGGGTTATTTGTAGTGAGGTGGATGGACCTAGAGTCTGTCATACAGAGTGAAGTAAGTCAGAAAGAGAAAAACAAATACTGTATGCTAACACATATATATGAAATCTACAAAAAAAAAAATGGTCATGAAGAACCTGGGGGCAAGATGGGAATAAAGACACAGACCCACTAGAGAATGGACTTGAGGACACAGGGAGAGGGGAAGGTCAGCTGGGACAAAGTGAGAGAGTGGTAGTGTATATATGGACATATATACACTACCAGATGTAAAATAGATAGCTAGTGGGAAGCAGTCGCATAGCATAGGGAGATCAGCTCGGTGCTTTGTGACCAGCTAGAAGGGTGGGATAGGGAGGGTGGGAGGGAGGGAGATGCAACAGGGAAGAGATATGGGGATATATGTATATGTATAACGGATTCACTTTGTTATAAAGCAGAAACTAACACACCATTATAAAGCAATTATACTCCAATAAAAACATTTTTAAAAAATAATAATAAGGCAAATGCTAACAGCTATAAAACAGGAAACTGACAGTAACACAAAAATAGCAGGGGACTTTAACACATCACTTACACCAATGGACAGATCATCCAGACAGAAAATTAATAAGGAAACACCAGCTTTAAATAACACAATAGAACAGATAGATTTAATGGATATTTATAGGACATTCCATCAGAAAACAGCACATTACAATTTCTTTTCAGGTCCACATGGAACATTCTCCAGGATAGATCAAATCTTGGGTCACAAAGCAAACTTTGGTAAATTTAAGAAAATTGAACTCATATCAAGCATCTTTTCCGACCACAATGCTATGAGATTAGAAATCAATTACAGGCAAAAAAAAAAAAGTAAAAATACAAACACACGGAGGCTAAACAATACGTTACTAAATAACCAAGAGATCACTGAAGAAATCAAAGAGGAAATCAAAAAATACCTAGAAACAAATGACAATGAAAAGTCAAAGATCCAAAACATATGGGATGCAGCAAAAGTACTTCTAAGAGGGAAGTTTATAGCAATACAATCCTACCTCAAGAAACAAGAAAAATCTCAAATAAACAAGCTAACCTTACACCTAAAGGAACTAGAGAAAGAAAAACAAACAAAACCCAAAGTTAGTAGAAGGAAAGAAATCATAAAGATCAGAGCAGAAATAAATGAAATCATAAAGATCAGAGCAGAAATAAATAAATGAAAATAAATAAATGAAATAAATAAATGAAATAAATGAAACAATAGCACAGATCAATAAAACTAAAAGCTGGTTCTTTGAGAAGATAAACAAAATTGATAAACCTTTAGCCAGAATCATCAAGAAAAGGAGGGAGAGGACTCAAATCAATAAAATTAGAAATGAAAAAGGAGAAGTTACAATGGACATGGCAGAAATACAAAGCATCTTAAGAGACTACTACAAGCAACTCTATGCCAATAAAATGGACAACCTGGAAGAAATGGACAAATTCTTAGAAAGGTATAACCTTCCAAGACTGAACCAGGAAGAAATAGAAAATATGAACAGACAAATCACAAGTAATGAAATTGAAACTGTAATTAAAAATCTTCCAACACACCAAACTTCAGGACCAGATGGCTTCACAGGGGAATTCTATCAAACATTTAGAGAAGAGCTAACACCCATCCATCTCAAACTCTTCCAAAAAATTGCAGAGGAAGGAACACTCCCAAACTCATTCTATGAGGCCACCATCACCCTGATACCAAAACCACACAAAGATACTACAAAAAAAGAAAATTACAGACCAATATCTCTGATGAATATAGATGTAAAAATCCTCAACAAAATACTAGCAAACAGAATCCAACAACACATTAAAAGGATCACACAACATGATCAAGTGGGATTTATCCCAGGGATGCAAGGATTCTTCAACATATGCAAATCAATCAATGTGATACACCATATTAACAAACTGAAGAATTAAAACCATATGATCATCTCAGTAGATGCAGAAAAAGCTTTTGACAAAATTCAACACCATTTATGATAAAAACTCTCCAGAAAGTGGGCATAAAGGGAACTTACCTCAACATAATAAAGGCCATATACAACAAACCCAAAGCAAACATCATTCTCAATGGTGAAACACTGAAAGCATTTCCTCTAAGATCAGGAAAAAGACAAGGATGTCCACTCTCACCACTCTTATTCAACATAGTTTTGGAAGTCCTAGCCACAGCAATCATAGAAGGAAAAGAAATAAAAGGAATACAAATTGGAAAAGAAGGAGTAAAACAGTCACTGTTTGCAGATGACATGATACAAAATTACAGAATCTTATAGATGCCACCAGAAAACTACTATAGCTAATCAATGAATCTGGTAAAGTTGCAGGATACAAAATTAATGCACAGAAATCTCTTGCATTCCTATACACTAACAATGAAGGATCAGAAGAGAAATTAAGGAAACAATCCCATTCACCATTGCAACAAAAAGAATAAAATACCTCAGAATAAACCTACCTAAGGAGGTAAAAGACCTGTACTCAGGGCTTCCCTGGTGGCGCAGTGGTTGAGAATCTGCCTGCCAATGCAGGGGACACGGGTTCGAGCCCTGGTCTGGGAGGATCCCACATGCCGCGGAGCAACTACGCCCGTGAGCCACAATTACTGAGCCTGCGCGTCTGGAGCCTGTGCTCCGCAACAAGAGAGGCCGCTACAGTGAGAGGCCCGCGCACCGTGATGAAGAGTGGCCCCCACTTGCCACAACTAGAGAAAGCCCTCGCACAGAAACGAAGACCCAACACAGCCATAAATGAATGAATAAATAAATGAATAAATAAAAAAAAAAAAATTAAAAAAAAAAAAAAAAAAAAAGACCTGTACTCAGAAAACTATAAGACACTGATGAAAGAAATCAAAGATGACACAAGCAGATGAAGAGATATACCACGTTCTTGGACTGGAAGAATCAATATTGTGAAAATGACTATACTACCCAAAGCAATCTACAGATTCAATGCAATCCCTATCAAATTACCAATGGCATTTTTTACAGAACCAGAACAAAAAATCTTAAAATTTGTATGGAGACACAAAAGACCCCAAATAGCCAAAGCAATCTTGAGGGAAAAAAACAGAGCTGGAGGAATCAGACTCCCTGACTTCAGACTATACTACAAAGCTACAGTAATCAAGACAATATGGTACTGGCACAAAAACAGAAATATAGATCAATGGAACAGGATAGAAAGCCTAGAGACAAACCCATGCACTGATGGTCAACTAATCTATGACAAAGGAGGCAAGGATATACAATGGAGAAAAGACAGTCTCTTCAATAAGTGGTGTTGGGAAAACTGGACAGCTACCTGTAAAAGAATGAAATTAGAACATTCACTAACACACTACACAAAATTAAATTCAAAATGGATTAAAGACCTAAATGTAAGAGCGGACACTATAAAACTCTTAGAGGAAAATATAGGAAGAACACTCTTTGACATAAATCACAGCAAGATCTTTTTTGACTCACCTCCTAGAGTAATGGAAATAAAAACAAAAATAAACAAATGGGACCTAATGAAACTTAAAAGCTTTTGCACAGCAAAGGAAACTATAAACAAGACAAAAAAACAACCCTCAGAATGGGAGAAAATATTTGCAAACGAATCAATGGACAAAGGATTAATCTCCAAAGTATATAAACAGCTCATGCAGCTCAGTATCAAAAAAACAAACAACCCAATCCAAAAATGGGCAGAAGATCTAAATAGTCATTTCTCCAAAGAAGACATAGTGATGGCCAAGAGGCACATGAAAAGCTGCTCAACATCACTAATTAGTAGAGAAATGCAAATCAAAAGTACAATGAGGGGGACTTCCCTGGTGGCACAGTGGTTAAGAATCCACCTGCCAATGCAGGAGACACTGGTTCAATCCCTGGTCCAGGAAGATCCCACATGCCGCAGAGCAACTAAGCCCGTGCACCACAACTACTAAGCCTGTGCTCTAGAGCCTGTGAGCCACAACTACTGAAGCCTGCGTGCCTAGAGCCCGTGCTCCGCAGCAAGAGAAGCCACCGCAATAAGAAGCCCGCGCACCATAACGAAGAGTAGCCCCCACTCGCCGCAACTAGAGAAAGCCGGCGCACAGCAATGAAGACCCAACATAGCCAAAAATAAGTAAATAAATAAATAAATTTATAAAAAACTACAATGAGGTATCACCTCACACTAGTTAGAATGGGCATCATCAGAAAATCTACAAACAACAAATGCTGGAGAGGGTGTGGAGAAAAGGGAACCCTCTTGCACTGTTGGTGGGAATGTAAATTGATACAGCCACTATGGAGAACAGTATGGAGGTTCCTTAAAAAACTAAAAATAGAATTACCATATGACCCAGCAATCCCATTACTGGGCATATACCCAGAGAAAACCATAATCCAAAAAGACACATGCACCCCAATGTTCACTGCAGCACTATTTACAATAGCCAGGTCATGGAAGCAACCTAAATGCCCACTGACAGACGAATGTATAAAGAAGATGTGGTACATATATACAATGGAATATCACTCAGCCATAAAAAGGAACGAAATTGGGTCATTTGTAGAGATGTAGATGGACCTAGAGAATGTCATACAGAGTGAAGTCAGTCAGAAAGAGAAAAACAAATATCGTATATTAACACATACATGTGGAATCTAGAAACATGGTACAGATGAACCGGTTTGCAAGGCAGAAAGAGAGACACGGCTGCAGAGAACAAACATATGGACACCAAGGGGGGAAAGCGGGGCCGGGGGAGGGGATGGGATGGGATGTATTGGGAGATTGGAACGCTCCCTAATACCATACACAAAAATAAACTCAAAATGGATTAAGGACCTAAACGTAAGACTGGACACTATAAAACTCTTAGAAGAAAACATAGGAAGAACACTCTATATACCCTAATATGTATAAAATAGATAACTAATAAGAACCTGTTGTATTAAAAAAATAATAAAATTAAATTAAAAAACAAACAAACCAAGGAAAGGTGACCCTTCCAGGCAGGGCCTGTGGTTGGCCAGACAGTACAATTGAGTCAGGATGTTGGGTGCCTGAGGCCATCCTGCAGTGAGTGGCCGATTCTGAGATCCCGAAAGCTGAGTCTGAATGGCAGTAGCTGGAGAGGAGCCCTGAGGGCCACAGGAGGCAGCACGGCTGGTTTGCTGGCCAGTGCCACCATTTTCCTATTTGGTGATGCCGGCAATGTGTTTAACCTCTCTGCACCTCTGCCTCCTCATCTGCAAATCTGGAATAAAAGCATTCACCTCAAGGTCTACCATGAGAATTAAACAAAACAATGTATGTGAACTACGTAATGTACAAGATTATGATCATAATAACAATAACGATAGCAGCTGACATTTATTGAATGTTTCCTTATTGGACCAGGTAAAAATCTACAAGTGGGGAAACTGAGGCTTAGACACTCCGAGCCTGGGCTTTTAACCAAGAAGCTAACTAGTAGCTATTGTTATTCTCTTAGCGGAGCAGTTGACTGGGCATTCAGAGGCAGGTTGGGGAGCAGACTCTGCACGCCACTAGCCACGGGACCCTGTGCAATTCACACCCCTTCTCTGAGCCACAGCCGTGGCATTCCCTCATTCCTTGGATAAATTCACTACCTCTACCAAGTCCTATACTAAAGTGATGGTGCTAGAGAAATGAGTAGGTTTAGGGGTTTCAGTTCCTGAACTTTTAAGATGGAGGTAAAATGTTGACTCATTTAATTCCTCATTAGTGTCCCAAGGCTGCCATAACAAAGTACCACAGATTGGGTGGTTTAAAACAACTGAAATGTATGTCTCACAGTTCTAGAGGTTAGACATCCAAAATCAAGGTGTCTAGAGCAGCGTTCTACCTCTGAAACCTGCAAGGGAGAATCCTTCCTCGCCTCTTCCAAGCTGCTGGCAGTAGCCGACCATCCTTGGCTCCTCGGCCTGCAGCTGCAACACTCCAATGTCTGTTTCTGTTGTCACATGGCGTCCTCATCACATGGTCTTCTTATAAGGACACCAGTCACATTATATTAAGGGCTCACCCTACTCCAGTATGACCTCATCTTAGCTAATTCCATCTGCAACGACCCTATTTCCAAATAAGAGGAAATATGAGGTATATGAGATTTAACGTATCCTTTGGGGAAGGCACATTCAACCCATAACAATACCCCAGACGGGTACCCTGAGTAGGATAGACCTTCAGGGCCCGCGGCTGACCTGGCATGACATTCCATGGCCGCACTGGAGCTTTGGTCTTCCGGCTCCAGAGAAAACAGAAGCCCAAATCCCTTTGGAATTTGGGATAGAAATTTGGAGAGGGCAGTTACACTTCCCAGTACAGAGTTCTCTTTGATGCAGCCTCATGAATTAAGTCCAGCTCGCAATGGGATGGCTTTGATAAAATGGAGGGGAAAGAGACCCATCATTTCATCCTGAAAGATTAGGGAAGCAAAGTGTCAGAAGTGTTATACTAGATTAGTGCTCCCTTTTCAGAGAACACAGCCTGATTCTAGAGACTATGAGAGGCAATAATTTGTCTCTAAAAAAAAGTTCTCTAGGATGCAGGAAGGGAAGAGAGCCAGCATTTTTATTTGAGTGCCTCCTCTGTGCCAGGCCATATGTGGAATGGTTTACAAACACCATCTCTTTCAATCCTCAGGACAATTCTTTGATTATTAACCCCATTTGACAGATAAGGAAGCAGGTTAAGAGACGTTAACTGAATTTTTCCCAAGTCTCACAGCTAAAAAGTTGGTGGTACTAGGATTTAAATCCAGGTTTGTTGGATAATCAAGTTTATGATCTTTCTTCTATGTTGTCTCTTTATAATTTTATATCAGATAATGTATGTGAAAACTTGAAGCATTATATCTGGCAGACAGAGAGTAGGCAATATGCATTTATATCCATCCTTCCTCCAGAGACTATTTCCGGAATGAATGAATGAATGACACTGGACAAACATACAGCACCCTCTGATTCTCCTGTTCTCATGTGAACTCTCCCTCCTCTGAACTCCCAGGACTTTGTTCTTCCCTCTCAAGTAGAACTTATTCCCCTCCCTCCATTGCTCCCACCCCTTGGTTAGTGCCTCAGAGAAGGGATGAGTCTAACTCATCTCTGTACTGCCCCCCACCCTGGGCCTCCTGCACTGGCCTAATATGCAGCAGATGCTCAATATCAGTCTGCAGAGTGAATGAAGAAGTAAAAACTCCTATAAAGCTCATAGCTCAGTATTGGTTAAAGTGGTAGATTTAACCTGACAGCATCCCTAGGAAGTTTAGAGAAAAACCTGAGCTGGAACTCAAAACAGGGCTCCAGGCCTGGCATGGTCACTAACTTGTACTGCAGACTTGAGCTCCTCTCGGCCCTCTTACCCACCCATCAAACAAGGGACTTGGACTAATAGTATTAGAGCTCTTCTAATCTCTTCATCTAGGTCCTGGTGTTTCCAAGGTCAGAAGGCATTCAGATGCCATCGAGGCTCAGGCTATCCAGTGATAGACAATCCTTTCTCAGGTCCCAGTTTTCCTGAAGCAGCAAAATCAGCATTTAGGCACCTCACCACCTTCCGCTTGCTAGTTCCAGGCAGAGCACTTCCCAAAGGCAGCTGGAATGAAGGCGGGAAGTTCCTCCTAGGGCCAAAGAGAATGCCAGAATCTGGACCACGTTTTCTCGAGACAAACGGAACATCCACTCCCCGTCCCTACCAAGAAGGAGCTATAACAATGTTAGGTAACACTCATCGTGAACAAACAATTTCTCCTGCACTACTTAAGCCCTGTGTGGCCATTCCTGCATGTGATTCTTTTTTTTTTTTTTTTTAACATCTTTATTGGAGTATAATTGCTTTACAATGGTGTGTTAGTTTCTGCTTTATAACAAAGTGAATCAGTTATACATATACATATGTTCCCATATGTCTTCCCTCTTGCATCTCCCTGCATGTGATTCTTGTGTGAGGCAGATCTGCATCACGATTTTTATTCCCCATTTCACAAATCAGGAAACGGGAGCTCCAACAGGGTTCGGGGTCATCAACCAGGGTCACCTAGCCATCTCTACACCCCAAGGTCTAGTTTCTATTTTTACTTTTTTTAAAAAAATAGGAAATATTTATACCCGTATGGTAACAAATTCAAAATACAAAAATGTGTACAGAATGAATAAGTGTTTCTCCCATTCCTGGTCTCCCAGCATCTCATTCTCTGGGAGGGGATCAGCTGTTTGCATAAACTATAAGAGGTCTATTCACTATTAGAGGCAAATGCGTTATGCTTACCCATCTGTAGCACGCTGTAGGCAGTGTTCTGCCCTTTCTTTTTCCGATTACCAATATTGCCAGGCAATCCTTCCATATCAGTATATAAACGCCTGCCTTGTTCTTTGTGATGGCTGGATAACAGTCCATCATCTGAAAGGACCATAATTTTGAAAGACGTATACAGACCCCAAGGCCTCAAGCATCAGTGATAGCAGGGAAGAACTGAGAAGCTGGACTGCCACACCCACACGCCCAGGGTCACTGAGCATTTCAGATCAACTGACCCTTTATGAGATCCCTACACAAAGACTTGCAGTTCTCCTTGAAGACTAACTGAAACAATTTGTGAAAAGCATTCTGTGTTTGACACACAGTAAATGCCCAGTTATACTAATGGCAACAGGTGTCTGACTCTATGGGCCAAGAGGATAGGACAGTAGAGAGAAGCAGAAGTCAGGGAAGGAATTTGCCCTCTTCCCCAAGATCTGTGGAGTGATGGAAAGAGCAGACAGACCTGCGTTCAAAACCCAGCTTCACCATTCACTGTGTGTAGCAGAGATGGCTAGACATGGATTAGCAGAACACCTCCACTCTCTGAGTTTGGAATGGGCAAATTGGTCACCCAGCTTGTGACTACATTTCCCAGGCTCCTTTGCTGCCTGGTGTGGCTATATTCTCACCAACACATTGTAAATGGAAATTGCTCGCCCTGCACTCCCTCTCTTTCCCCTTTCCCATGGACTGGAATACATATGTGCTGGTGGAAAAACAGCTTCAACCAAGTGGACAGGCAACACTCTAATGACAAAATGAGAAGGAACTCAGGTAGCTGAGTCACCTCAGGGGGCAGAGCTGTGTGTGGCCGGCTCCACACACGTGCCTCTGGAGTAAACTGTTATGTGAGAAAGCAGCCCACCTGGATCTGGCTTTAGTGATGGTATTTTGAGGTCTCTGTTAGAGCATCTTAACTCTTACCCTAACTAATACACTGTGTGACCTTGAACAAATCACTTGACATAGCTAAGCCTCAGTTTCCACATCTTCAAATCCCTGATAAAGACTAAAGAGAAAGCAAACAGAACACCCAGCACAGTTTTTGGCGCATGATAAAAACTCCAGGGCTTCCCTGGTGGCGCAGTGGTTGAGAATCTGCCTGCCAATGCAGGGGACACGGGTTCGAGCCCTGGTCTGGGAGGATCCCACATGCCGCGGAGCGACTAGGCCCGTGAGCCACGGTTGCTGAGCCTGCGCGTCTGGAGCCTGTGCTCCGCAACAAGAGAGGCCGCGATAATGAGAGGCCTGCGCACCGCGATGAAGAGTGGCCCCCACTTGCCGCAACTAGAGAAAGCCCTCGCACAGAAACGAAGACCCAACACAGCCATAAATAAATAAATAAATAAATAAATAAATATTTAAAAAAAAAAACTCCATAAATGGTTCTCTGGGCCTCGGTTTCCCCATCTGTAAAATGGGTATATTAAGCATTCCTCTGTGAAACCCATAGGTGTAAAGCTGATACACAAACTATGAAGCCCCACACAAAAGTTAGCATTGCTTTAGGATGCTCTGGAAGCCTTGCTTGTGTTGCATAAATGCTTCACTAACATCCATGGGGACAGTGAGCCAAGTACATGTGCTCGCCTGGGAACAAAGGGAGGTCAACCAGTGTCTCCTGATGATGTTCCCAGCATGTGAAATTCCAGAAGTTCATATGCCTGGGCACTGGACCATCTGAACCTCCTCCAAGCCAATGCCAAATGGCAGATGTCAACACCTTCATGGCCCTCTGCAAACTGCTGCTGGCAACAACAACCCTACGTGGGACGGCACTTCAGAGTTTACAGAGTAGTTTCACAGCCACAAATTCTTTGGACCACCTTGGAACGCAGCAAGGAAGGCAGGACAATTTGCATTTGAGGTAACTGGGGTGCTGAAGTTCTGAGATGGGCCACAACTTGCCCAAGGGTTTATAATTCCTGGGCAGGGTCCATACGGTACAACCTGCATCTCAGGCCTGTATCTGAGTCTAAAGTTCTTTCCATTTCCCTGTTATATGCCTCCTGCAACAGAGGAAAATATGCTTGTTTGGGGCCCAAGTTACAAAGCATAGCACTGAAACCTATTCATTCGTTCAATGAATACTGAGGATCTGTCCCTGTCTGGCCCTGCACTGGGTCCTGCAGAGACCAATGGGCCAGATGCAGAGCCTGCTCTCCAGGGACTCAGGACCACATAGCGAGGGTCCACTATGCCAGGCGCTGCACCTAAGCAGTCTCTAATTCTTACAACAAAGCTGCAAATTGCATGTTTTTTCCAAAATTGTATGATGGCCAATGGAGGCTCAGAGACACTGAGTGATTTGTTTGAAGTCACTCAGCCAGTCTGTGGCAAAGGTGGAATTAGATTCTAAGAATGTCGCACGCCAAAGCTTAGGCTCTTTCCCCCAAAATACAAAGGACTCCTCAAAATGTCTTCAATATAGGGCTTCCCTGGTGGCGCAGTGGTTGAGAATCTGCCTGCCAATGCAGGGGACACGGGTTCGAGCCCTGGTCTGGGAGGATCCCACATGCCGCAGAGCAACTAGGCCCGTGAGCCACAATTGCTGAGCCTGCGCGTCTGGAGCCTGTGCTCCGCAACAAGAGAGGCCACAATAGTGAGAGGCCCGCGCACCGCGATGAAGAGCGGCTCCCGCTCGCCGGAACTAGAGAAAGCCCTTGCACAGAAATGAAGACCCAACACAGCCATAAATAAATAAATAAATAAAATTTAAAAAAAAAAAATGTCTTCAATATAGAATGTCCAGGATAGAATTATAAGTGCCACAGTACCCACTGGGCGCTGACACAAGACATCAAGTGACCAATTCAACTAATTGATTTCTCTTTTTGATTTCTAGGTTGATAACGTCATACAATCAGAGAATATCAGAGAAAAAAGAGAATTTAGTCCAACCTCCTCATTGTACAGATGGGGGAGCTGAGGACCCAAAAACATATCTTGTCCAAGATCACACAGCAACTTAATATCAGAGCTGGAATTCAAGCATACGTATGTGTGAATTTAAAGTCCCAGTCATTTCCACTTCAACGTGTTCTGGATGCCCAGCCTGGGACTTGGCACTTACTTTCACATCCTTTTTTTCTAGAGAGCATCACCTGCTTGGGGCAGGAACTGGTTGTAGTTCATCTTCGCATCTCTAGTGCTTGGCATGCAGAACAACACCCTCAATGAGCGTGTAGTGGCCGAAGGGGATGAAACAACAATAATTATCCCCATTATATGGATGAAGAAACTGAGGTTCAAGGAGATTAGAGTATCTGTCCAAGGTTACAGAGCTCACGAGCGGCTGTTGGCAGGAGGACCTAGGTAAGGCACCAGCCCCACTGCAACCTGGAAAACAGGGACAGCATTTAGTCCCAAATAAGGACCCTTACCCACTTCCTCTTAGTGTTGAAAAGAGCCCTGGGGGTGGTGTCCTGCAGGAGGACCAGGTACGTGACTCAGCTGGAAGCCATGGCAAGTGTGCAGGGTGGAAGAAGACCCATCCCAGCAAGTGCCCCACTTGCGGAGGGGCCTCGGGCTTAGCTGGCCAAACTAGTCACACATGTTTGGAAGCCAGTGTAGAGCCTCACTGGGGGCCAGGAGAAAAATCCGTTCTGGGGGTTCTGCCAGGCCTTGGGAGGAGGTTGCCAAAGCAAGGTCAGGACAGGGGGAGGACAGATGTGTCCAAGGCCCTGCCAGAGGCCATGCGGGCCCCAGCGCATCAGCCTCTTAACCAGAGCCATAACTCTATTCCAAGCTCAGAGCATTCCAGTTCCCAGACTAGACCATGGAAAAGTGGTTCCACGTGGGCTTCTCAGCTTGGTGCTTACTGAAGCCCCAGCCCTACCCCCAACCTCCAGCCCAGAATCACAGGGCAGCCGTTTCATGCCAACACAAGGATGTTGCTCTTTACTTTCTTCTCTCTTGAGCGCACAGACATAACTCTGCCAGACCCTAACATCCATGTGAACTCTCAAGAAGCCGAGCTTAAACATGTTTGCACGTCAGGACCAAAGCAATCCCGCACGTGGCTGCTGAAACGAGGTGTCCTCTGCGTGGCACGTGGCTGCCTTCTTCAGCCTCAGGGATGCTAATCGAAGGGATAAGTGAACACACAGCCACCCCTTCCTACACTCCCTACATAGGTCTTCTCATTCAATTGGTCATCTTAACTTTGCAGGTGAAGACCACAGGCTCAGAGAAATGTGAAGAGTTCAAAGTCATTCATTCACTCAACACACACTGATCACTTCCACCGGTATGCTCAATATGGACTTTTGTAGAGAGAAACCTTTTTTTCTGCTATAGAAAAGGATTCACTCATGGATTCCCTCATGCGTTCCATGCAAAGTTTCCCAAAGTGCAAAAAAGTAAAAGACTAATTCTAGGAGAGCTTAAGAGGCATTTTGGAAAAATGAATTCTATGCACAAATTAGCTTGGAAGTCACTGATTAAACAGGGGTTACTTAGGAAATCACTGATTAAAGAAACCCATCAATGCAGGATTTTCTTAAATACAGGATTTTTCAAAGCTGGCTAAAGTGTATTTGACTCCCCCAGCAGAGTATGCAGTATTTTCCCAAAATTATGAGCTAGATTTTTAAGAAAATCTCTTTTGGAAGCACTTCCCCAATATATTTGGTTGAATCGTATGAAATTGCCAACATTCAACTGTTTTTTATCTACAAAACAGCACCTCCATATATTTCAACCTAATATATACTATGGGGGGGGTCATATGTTTTGTGCCTCCTTTATTGTATTTCATAGTGTGATGTGGCTAATAGGCCCTGAACCCCTTAAAGGGTACTTGACATGCAGCCTCTGATGTGCTTGCTGTTAGGGCTGGAAATAGACCTGGGGTGGAGTAGCCTAGATGGCTACTCTCTACCCAAAACTCATGCTTTCCCTTCCGTAGTATGGACTTGTCATGGGAAGCAGCTGCCTAACTAGAGACTGTGTTGCCCAGTCCCCCTACATCCAGGTAGGTGTGGGAGGCTAGTGTCCACTATGAAATGTGGAATGTGTGATGGCACGTGATACATGCCACTGGCAAGGAAAGGCAGGTAAGGGTCAGATGTGTCTGCTCCGCCCTCTCCTTTGTCCATCTTCTGGCTGAATACAGAGGACTCCATGGTCCCAGAGGTTAACAGATCCACAAGATAGAAGGGGACTCAGCCCTGATTCACCACCTGGTGGAAAGCCACCCACCAACTAGGCGCACTCACCTTGAACTGTTAGATGAAGGAGAAAGAAATTAATTGGGGGGGGGGGCCGAGGGCGGTGTCGTCATCATCACAGGAGAAGGTGTTATACTAACTAATACAGTAAAGTTAGGAGCAGGCAGCGAGAATGGCCATCCAGTACCCTGAAGGTGGTGACAGGGTAGAACAAAAGAAGACCAACCTCAACAAGCCCACACAATAAAGGGATCACTGGTCAGGATGGCCAGACTGGGCTAACATGCTTGGAAGCTCTCTTAGTCGATTCAGCCTGCTCTAATAAAATGCCATAGACTGAATCACTTATAAACAATAGAAATTTATTTCTCACAGTTCCAGAGGCCGGGCCATCCAAGATCAAGGTGCTGGCAGATTTGATGTCTGGTGAGAGCCCACTTCTTGGTTCACAGATGGCTTTTCGCTGAGTCCTCACATGGTGGAAGGGATGAGGGATCTCTCTGGGGTCTCTTTTTTAAGGGCACTAATCCCATTCATGAAGGCCCTGCCATTACAACCTAATTACTTCCCCCAAAGCTCTACCTCCAAATACCGTTACACTGGGGATTAGGTTTCAATATATGAATTCTGGGGCACATAGGCATTCAGTCCAAAGCGAAAGCCAATGCAATTTGTAGGAAGTATAATATGAGTGAGGTGCTGTGCTGATTATAAGAATGTTATGCAAAATGCTAACATGTGGTCTAGATGTTGCAGTGCCTTCCTCCCACTCACACCCACCACATCCAATCAGTCCTCACCAAGTCCTACGGATTCTACATCCTCTGTCCCACCACCCTATCTCCTCCGTATCACCTCTGCCCTAGATACACTGTCTCCTTCAGATTTCCCCAGCAGCAGTCTCATACCAACCCCTCCAAAGCCACACACAGAAAGATTTCAAAGGGATTTCCTTAGCACTGAAAATCTAACCTCTCTCCCTGTAAGTGTCTCCAAGTATGCCCAAGATAAGGTCCAAACTCCTCAGAGAGAGAACGACAAGTGAGTCGCCATTCTGAGCTGAGCTTATTGGGTGACTTGAGACGAGGGTAAATTTCGGAGCAGACTACTCTGGGTTCCCTCCTTGACTTCACCACCTCCTACCTGCACGGCTGTGCACATGGACTTCACACTCTTGACCTTCCATTTCTTCACCAATAAAATGGAACAGTACCACAATGTCTTGCATGTAGAATGTGCTCCATGTTAATCGCCTTGCTTCTTTTCGCATGAATAGGGCAAAGGGCACTGGATGTGGAGGTGGGAAGCCTGACTCTCCTCCCAGGCTGACCCCTAGCGTGGTACTTGGCACAGAGCAGGTGCTCCCTGCACGTGTGCCTGCCAGATGGGTCAGTGCTAGAGCCCTGGCGCCCCGTCAGGTGTCCTTCCGCTCTCATGGCCATACCTGGGTTCAATGCCAGGCACGAGAAGGTGGCTGTTCCCAGAAAGTCTGCTACATTGTGCTGTCTTCACCATGCAGAGTGAGCACCAAGCTCTAGAGGGGAAGAAAGGACTCTGCTCCCCACCCCCGCAGACCTCCCCAAAAGAAACAGCTTTGCCCATCAGAGAAGCAGACAGGTGGTAGCAAATGGGCTATGAGTCCTAGGGCTCAGCAGCAAACTGTCCTCTAAATCAATCAGGCAAGATCTTACAGTCCTTTCTGCTGACCTTTGAAAATAAGACAGAAGGGTAAACTTTTACCTCCTCAAAGCAAACATCTGCTTTGCAGTTTCTAAGGATGAATCTGTGGAGAGAGCTCTCGCTCTGTGAGGGTTCCCAGGAGAGGCCAACAGTGTGGGAGGCATTTTCCTAGGAGAGAAGGGCCAAGTTCCCAGAGATGTCCCCCAGCCAGCCCTCCCTCAAGGATAGTGTTAAGACCCTCTTTACACACCTGTTCTTCCTTCTTTGGTCCTGAAACAAATCCTGTCTCTAAGGGAGTTCATCTCATTGCTGATCTCATTTTATGAAATGAATATGGCCCCTTTGTTCTACCTACACTCTTCAGCTAAAATTAACTATTGGACAAGGGCAAGGGCAAGAAGTGGCACTCAAACTCACACAAAACCTCACAGGAAAGGTGGCTGTTCTATACAGCAGAAAGCATCCTGATACACCACGCATTGTTCAATCATAGAATTATGACACCTCAGAGTAACCATATTTAGCTCTTGAACTTCCACCATGTGACTCAGCAACTTCCCAATGTTGTTCTGAGAATTAAATAAATGCAATGGCTCAGTAGCCCCTGGAGACCACATTAAAAGATAAATATCCACTACCAATTTATCATGTGTGATGGAAACTGCTGTTTGAATACCCAATAGACATTTCCTTCCCACCTTTTTCATGCTGACATCTACACACACACAGAGGTTCGTGTTTCCCTAGTCTTCCTTGCAACTAGCAGTGGCCATGTGACTCAGTTCAACTCAGTGATCTATATGGAGAAACTTACTGGAGGGCTTCTAGGGGAAGATGTCCTCACTTGATAGAGAGATGCTACTGTGGCATCCCTTGGCTTCCTACCTTTGAAAATAGTCATTTGAGGACTGAGGCTGAAGTAGCTCTATTTAAATCATAAGGCAACAAGCCTGAAGACAAAAGTCAGTGTTCTGAGGAAAGAGGAACTGAAGGGTGGAAAGAGGCTGGTTTTGTTTTGGGGTTTTGGTTTGTTTTGATTTTGGTTGTTTGGTCCCTGAACCAGCCTGGAACTGCCTACTTCTTTTTTTTATTGAAGTATAGTTGATTTACAATGTTTTAGGTGTACAGCAAAGTGATTCAAATACATATATAAAACTGGATACACATATACTCTTTTTCAGATTCTTTTCCTTTATAAGTTATTACAAGATATTGAATATAGTTCTGTGTGCTATTCAGTAGGTCCTTGTTGTTTATCTATTGTATATGTAATAGTGTGTACAATTTATCCCTCCTCCCAATTTATCCCTCCTCCCCCCTTTCCCCTTTGGTAACCATAAGTTTGTTTTCTATGTCTGTGAGTCTATTTCTGTTTTGTAAGTAAGTTCGTTTGTATCATTTTTTTAGATTCCACATATAAGTGATATCATATGTTATTTGTCTTTCTCTATCTGACTTACTTCACGTAGTATGATAATCTCTAGGTACATCCATGTTGCTAAAAATGGGAAACTGCCTACTTCTTAAGCCACTATTAGATAGATGTTCAATCACTTGAACTCAAAGTATCTTAACTGAGGCCTTGTGCATTATCGATGCATAGTATACAAATATCTTGGGACATGAAGGAACCCCACGGGGAGTAGATGATTCAAGGGTTAAAAGTAGAAAATAAACCTTTACAAAGACTAGACAATATATAAGTGTTTAATATTATCAATATATCCCCTTGTGAATATCTCTGTAAAATAGGAATGATAATGATATCTACGACAGGGGATTGTTCTCAGGATTAGATGAGTTAATACATGCAAGGTAAAGTTCAAAGCACTGGGTAATTATAGCCATCATGTTAGTCAGTAAAAAATATAACATTCTTTAATAAAGCAAATGAGCCAGGGCACTGGGCTCAGAATCAGAAAACCTGGCTTCTGGACAGACACTTCTTCTCTTTGATCACATATAAATGTTTGTGGCTGTTCCAGGACAATGAAATCTCAGTACGATATAGTCCCTATGTCAAAGGGTGTTGAAAGTTTGATGAATCAGATGAATTTTTAGTTACTGCACATTGCCAATTCAGTAATGAAGTAAATGTATCACTGGACGTCTTAAATGCCTTAAAAAATAACATTTGTAAATAACATGGAGCTTTTGGTTGTGCAACTGAGGAAGAGCCTGAAAGTTTTTAAATCACTTCATATGAAATTTGTTTTCCTTTCCTAAAACAATAGCTCAATAACCAGTCTGAGCAGGAAAGTAGATGAACAGGGAATGAGAGTGCTTAGGGTCTGGGTTGGGTCCACTGACCTGCTGATGTGCCTCTGGGAAAGTCCTTTCCCATCTTGGGGCCTCAGTCTCCTCATCTGTAAACTGGGGGAAAGAGCCTGGAGTTAAGGGTTGGATACCGCAGTCCTTATCCCAGCTCTACTCCTCAGCTGGGAGACCTGAAACAAGTCACTTTCTCTGAGCCCCATCACTAAAATAAGGACAAAAATATCCAGCAACCTCAAAGGAAAGCTGTGAAATGTCAGAACACGTGAAATGTCAAATGTCAGAACACGTGAAAAATTTCAGGGTAGACCCCTGATAAATTTTGTTTGGAACATAGTATGTCACCCACCCCTGTTCCAACATTCTATTATTGTGTATAAAGTGTGGCCTGGAAGATAGAAAGGAACAAAAGAGATGACGTGTTCTTTGTCCCACAAAACCACACGCCAGACAGGATGGCTTGGGCCCCACTAGAAGGCCAGGGCTCCCTTGCAAACGACCAAAGGCTCTTGGTCAACCTTTAGCACAAGGGACATTTATTAGATTCAGGAGACAAAGAGGGTCCCTAAGGGCCCCCTGGGTGCTGGTATAAGAAATGATGGGAAAGGTACAAGCTCTGAGAAACAGACTTCTATAGGATGTCTTCAATGCCTGAGTAGTGATTATCAGAATTCCCACAGTTATGAGGTCAAGTAAGGAAGCAAAGATTGAACATGAAACTTTCAGTAACGTACTCCCCACCTGTAAAGGTGACCCTCATTCAAAGAGCAGCACACACAAACACACACACACACACACACACACACACACACACACACACACTGTTTGACACTGAACAGTATGACCCACAAAGAAGAGGATGTGATGGGAAGATGGCCTTTCTTCCATGGTCAAATCTGCCACATCTAATAATACAAGAAATACACGATGCAAATGGCCTACAAAGTAATACTGTAATTTACAGAAGACTCCGGATGTTATAAAGTCAGTGAAAGTGATACAAAACAACTGTATGAATCACAAGCAGTGCCACTGATAAATTATCATTTATCTGTCAGGTAGACCAACTAACTCTCACTGAGCCTCTACAGTGTTCCAGATCTATACGTACCTCATCTTATTTAATACACACAGCATCCCTGTGAGACAAGCACAGTTGTTGCCAGTTTAGAGATGGGAAAACTGAAGGTCAGAAAAGGTCAGTGTTATTGTTGAAAGAATTGGGGCTTTGGCGTCAGATAAACCTGGATTTTACTAGGTTATAATACTTACCGGGCCAGTTATCAATGTACTGCCTTTCAGTTCCGTACTCACCTTCACATCGCCCAGCTTTGTGATGCTGAAGATGGACCCTGTGAACATTTCTCCTTTGTCAGTGGACATACAATGTTAAGCTTTGTCAGTAGAGGGCACTCGAGGGTGCTACAGGAGGAAGGGTCTTTTCTTCCTGGCTCCGTGTGCTTGCTTTCTTCTTGCTCCTGTGGTGAATAGCAACCAGCATGTAAAGGACACCCAATCTCAACGGTGCTCACACCTCAGCAAGTTTCACCAGCACCCCAGAAGGCAACTCCACTGCAAACGTCAGCAGCACTCTCCCAATCAGCCCCTCAGGGGATCTTAATCACACCCCAGAAGGCAGGTCCCTAGAGAGTTCTGTTGGCATCCCAGGATCCGGTTTCCCACTTGTGGCACCTCAGCGAACCTCTCCACCATCCAGTGGACTAACTCACACCCTCTCCACTGAGGTCTGAATCTCAGCCCAGGGAGAAGGGATCCTCTTCCAAATTTGTTCCTTCCTTGCATACTAAAAGAAAATGCCCGTGTTGTCCTCGACTCACAGCACTTCTGACACCAAATGTGGGAGTGGGAGGAGGCGGGGGACACCAACTGATTCTCCAATGCTCAGACACCACCTGGGTGTGCTACGGTTCAGCTATGACATTAACTATCTGAAGCTAGTGCAGACGCACAGGTTCAGGGCACAATCCCACAAGACTGTCTCGTGGCTTCAGATGCCAATCACAAGTCCCAGGTACTCACCTATACTTCTGACCAACTGGCTAGGAATTAGGGGTTACCACAAGCCCCTGCTCAGGCTTGATCATGTCCTATAATGGCCCACAGAACTCAGGGAAACACTTACTTACATTTGCAGTTTATTATAAAGGACACAATTAAGGATATAGATGAACAGCCAGATAAAGAGGTACATAGGGTAAGATCTACAAGTGTTTTGCGTGCAGGCACTTCTGTCCCCGTAGAGTTGGGGTGCGTCGTGCACCACCGTTTTGGAATGTGGATATGTTCACCAACCCGGATGTTCTCCCAACACCATAGTTCAGGGATTTTTTTTTATGGAGGCTTCATCACACAGGCATGATTGATTATTAATTAACTCAATCTCCAACCCCTCACTCCTCACCCCTTCCCAGAGGGTGGAGGGTAGTGCTGAAAGTTCCAAGCTTCTTAATCATGCTTGGTCTTTCAGGTGACCAGACCCCATACAGGAGCCTCCCAAGAGTGGCATCATTAGAACAAAAGACACTCCTATCACCCAGAAAATTCCAAGGGATTTAGGAGCTTTAGGTGAGGCACTCCTATCTCCTCCATCATTCAGGAAATTATAGGACTTTAGGAACTCTGTATTAGGATTCAGGGCAGAGAACAATATATATATATTTCTTATTATTTCGCAGGTACCCTGCCTCCACCCTAGAGGAAGACAGTGCTCCTTACATCCTCTACTTCTGCGTTCTTTACTGTTATCTTTACCCCTCAGTAGTTAATATGCCCTGCAACTAGTTTACAATTCTTTATATTAACCTTTCTCCATTCAAATTATTGTATAGTTTCTATCTTCTGACTGGACCTTGACTGATATGCTTAGAGGAAGTTACTTAACCTCTCTGAGCTTCAGTTCCTTCTTCTGTAGAATGTAAATAAAGTTCAAATAATTATTTTTAACTAATACAGTGTAAACATAAATTTTATATGCACCAGGGAAGCAAAAAATTTGTGTGACTGGCTTTATTGTGATATTCACTGTACTGCGGTGGTCTGGAACCCAACACGCAATCTCTCCAGGGTGTGGCTGTATATACAGCACTTAGAAGGGCACTAGTTACGGTGCTCAATAGTTGAAGTTTTGTGGGGTTTTCCCCCACAAATTTACCCAAGGTTACACAACTAGTTACTGGTGGATCTGCGATTGAATCTGGACCTAAATGATTCTAAAGATTACTTTTTTTGCATAGCTAAATGTTAAAACATCCATCTCTTAAGAAACACACGCCCTTAGAAGAGTCAGTGTAGTGGTTAAGAGCCTGGGTCTGGGAGTCAGAAAGTCTGAATCTGGTGCCAATATTTATTAATTGTGTGTCCTCAGGCAAGTTGCTCCACTTCTTTCCACCTCAGCTTCCTTCTCTGTACCGAGGGGATAATAGCATCCACCTCACAGGGCTGCTTAAAGATGGGAAGGGTCATGATGCAAAGCGCTCGGCTTGCTGCCTTGCCCAGAGTAAGAGCTCAACAGTGATTATTCTAGTCTTGTTTTCCTTGTAGTCATCATGGATCCGAGAACATAAAAGCACTCAGTAGATGTTGTGAGCGCTGGTGGTGGTGTTGTTTGTGTTCAATAAGTTTGTTGAATGAATCAATGAATGCAGGAGGGAGAGCCAACTGAGAGAGAAATTTGCTTTAAAAATATTGGGGGCCAGAAAATATGCCAAAGAACTATTAAAAATGCCCTCTCCTTGCATACAGCCCTTGGGCTAGCGGGCAGCAGCCCAACCAGCTGGAACTTCCCTCCCAGAAGGCAAGAGGCCTCAAAGGCAGCATTGCCAGGCAGCCACGCCAGGAACACACCAACGGAGCAAGCTGGCCTTCTGACAGAGCGGTCATATTCTGTGTAAGGATGTGTAACGTGGCACCTCTGGTAAGGACGGGCAACGAAGGACTCAGGAAGCTTTTGAGGAGCAGCTACCCACACCCGGGGCAGACGGGGACTGAAATAATAGCTGTTTGCCGAACCTGCCTGTACCACCACTCTGCCAGGCCCTTGACACACCTAGCCCATTTTTCACACTCCTGAGAGGGGGTATTCAGCCTGATGGCTCCTGCTCCAGAGAGCTCTGAGCTGTGACTGAGGCCTGCTCTGTGACCTTGGACAAGACGCTTCACCTCTCTGAGCTGTTCTGTAAACAGAGGTACTAACAGTGCCTACTTCACGGAGGTGGAGGAGCAGAGACAACATTAAATATGAAACTGCAGCCTCTCTCCACAGAGCCTCCCGAATCCCAGCAAACGCTGGCACAGGAAGTGGAAGCTCAGCCAGGACAGAGTGAGCCCTGAGCAGCAGCTCTGAGTTCAGATTTCCTGAGGAAAACCGTTTAGGCCTAAACTCATTCAAGAATTATCCCTGAATAGAACTGGCCCTTGACCAAATTGTGGGGTGAAAAAAAAATAGCAGCTAATTTTTATTAAGCCTTTGTGCCTGGCTAAGCATGTCACATGAAATAACTTATTTACTCATCATAATAACCCCAGCCCACCCCTATTAATAATGTTCATATAATACCACGTATCTGTACGGTTCTTTTTTTGAGAGAGAGAGTTTATTTAGAGAGAAACATATTCCATAGGCAGAATGCTGTCTGTCCACACATAACCATACAGTTCTTTTCTGCTAAAAGCAAACTTTCACATCCACAATTTTCTTTTATCCTCACAACATGTCTAGGAGGTGTAGATTACTATTACCCCCCATCTACAAATGCAGAAATGAGCCCACGGAGGGAAGATGGCTTGCTTTTGCTTGCAGAGAGAGTTAGTGACAGAACCTGAGAACGCAGGTCTCCATTCTTGGAGACCAGTGCTTTACAACTGTAAGACCCTTCTTTCTTCTTGATTTCCCCACCCACTTCCCTTCCTGTGCCAGGTGAATTGGATTAAATAACTCTAAACGCCAATGAGCATTTGGAAGTGGCAATATGAAGATAATGTGCCCCTGGAAGTGATTCGGAGACACGTCCCTCAGCCTCTTTTAAGCCATTTAGAGACCATGGAAATGCACCACCAGATCTCTGGAAGCCCGCTCTTACTGTTGCCCCTCTGGATCCACCAGCACGTGTACTGAGGCCAGGCTTCCCAGGGCAGCTCCCAGCCAATGACTGAGTGCAGCAGGGGCGCTAGTGCCCACCCACCCTACCAGATACAGCCAATGACTGAGTGAAGGGAGCAGGCAGTGGGGAGCAAGCCTCTGCCCACCCCTACCAGATACAGCCAGCGACTGGGTGCAGCAGCGGAGCAAGTGCCCGCCCACCCCTAACAGACGCAGGGAACTCCAATGGGTGACTTGGTTCAGGAACCGCTATATGAGCCTGGCCAAAACTTTCTCAGACGTGAGCTTAGGTTTGAGACCTTCCTGTCCAGCCCTCTTAACTTTCACCTCTGCTTTCCCCGGGGGGCAGTCCCGCATCACTTCTGCAGGCTTGCCCTGCCTGCTGCCGCTCTCTCCCCTTTATCCTTCACAAGCGTTTCCCCAACAAATCTCTTGAATATCTAACCTTGTTTTGGCATCTGCCTCTCAGAGGATCCAACCTACTGTTTCCTCTTAGCTGGAGATGTATTCACAGATGACCAACAGATTAGACCCTCGTCCTTCACTTCCCCCCGCAAAAGAGCAATCTGGGAGGACCAGCATTTGCGCGCTGGATCCTGGCTACCCTGCTCTGCTCTCTCAGACCTCACTTGGCTCTCTCAACCTCCGTCATGCTGACCTTGGCCTGCTTGCCTCCCTTTAATCTGACCTGCCAGCCTCCAACCCAACTGCACTTCCTGGCACTGAACTCATCTTCCTCCCTCAGTGTTCCTGCACCAGGCTAGGCATGGCTCCTCAGACCCAGTCCTGGGGTCTCTCCCACAAGTAAACTGCTTGAAGGACAGTTCCCCCAACCCTGCATCCGTCTTTGGTGGTGGGATGCCTGATGGGCAGGACCAGACATCTATAACTCAGCCTCCATTGAGCTTCCTTCCCTCAAGGCAGAGCCAGGGTGGCCCCAATGAGCCACCATCTGAAGGGCCTTCACAGAAATCCCTACCCAAACAATGACAGGGGCGGGGGAAGAAGTCCACAGGCCTGAACCAACGCCAGATCCAGGTGGGCAGAGGTGTAGAGAATGAGGAACTCAGAAACAGAGGAGGGGATCCCGGATGAGCACACTGGGCTCAAAGGAGAGAGAGTGTTTCGGGTACAGCTAGGATTGTGTAGGGTCTGGTGAGCCAGCCTGACTTAGAGCACAGCCGCAGTGGGTAATCAGTCACTGAGCCCCACCACCCAAGCCTCAGCCCTCGGGTTGTTCCAGAGGGCACTTTTTTGCCCAGTGTCCCTCTGGTAAAGCTCAAGATGGCCCTTCCTCTGCCAGCTTCACCCCATCTGCTCTACAGGGCTGCCACTTCACTTTGCGGTTTGCCCCCAGTGTCTTTCCACAGCATCTCTCTGACCCTTTCCTCTGTGGGAGCTGGACAATGAGCCCACAGTTCCAGCCACCAGGGGGTAGATGCTTCTCCTCCAGCCCATTTAATACCCCCAGCCCCATCCCACCACGTGAGTGACAGTGGACACCATACGGCGTCTGTGCGCTGAACCACTGCCTCCCTGGCCACCTCAATCCTTCCCACTCACACAGCCATTCAATTCTTACCAGCTGTGTGGCTTTCTCCCTCCCTTTTTCTAGTCCAAGTCCCTGAGACCCCCGCTGGGTGAAGGTCAAGTCTATGTGACCAGAGGCAGGTGACTTTCCCCCTCTGGACCTCAGGTCCCATCTTATGCTGGGGACGAAGGTCCTCTAGAGATCATCCCTCAGGGCCTTCCCAACTTGGGAATTCCATGGCCACTTTGGTTCCATAATCCCATAACCACTAGGCCCCCAGTATCTCTCGTGCAAACACTGCATCTGTTTTCCCTTCCTTGTCCTCACAATGGGCGAGGGGCTGCACGGTCAGGCCGCATCACCCATCTCCTGGCATCTTTCGCTACCCAATCTCCCCGTAAAGGACTTCCTGTCCAGATATATAGAGGACTCCCCCTCCCCCAGCCCACCCCATTCTACAGCCCAGCAGCTGGGACCGTGACCTCCCCAGCCAGACCCATAGAGGGGAGATGAAAGAAATCCTGCACAGTCACCCCTACTGACAGTGACACGTCTACCACACAGCTGCTCGACACTCCCTGCAACACACAGACACACACTGACTCCCTCACACGTTCTTACACTCATGGCCCAGCACATCCAATCACTTCTTGTCTTCTAACACGTACCAACTCTGACACAAGCCCTCTTGGTCTTCCCACTCACATTCCTTCTCCCTCTCTCTCTCTCACACACACATCAAGGACCACTCCTGGCCAATGAAGAAACACTGAACTCAGGCGATGACCGTGGTTCTCCTCTCCCTCTCTGGCCCCAGGGAGCAGATACTCTGCCCAGAGCTCCTCTTTGTGCTCCCCCAGGGCCCCTCTCTGTGCTCCCCCGAGCCCCACTCTGTGCTCCCCAGAGCCCCGCTCTGTGCTCCCCCGAGCCCCGCTCTGTGCTCTCCCCGGGCCCCTCTCTGTGCTCCCCCGAACCCCTCTCTGTGCTCCCCCAGGGCCCCTCTCTGTGCTCCCCCCGGGTCCCTCTCTGTGCTCCCCCCAGGCCCCTCTCTGTGCTCCCCCGAACCCCACTCTGTGCTCTCCCAGGGCCCTTCTCTGTGCTCCCACACACATACCCAACCCACCTTCCAAGGGCTCTCTCTCTCATGTCAAAGCCCAAAGTGAGCCAAGGCCAAGTTAATGAAGACAACAGTGTTTTCTAAGCACCAAGTTATGTTCTCAGGTGAAAAGAGGACACAAAGAATGTTCGTCTGTTCTTGGGTTCAGTCAGAGCTGCTGAGAGAGACTCCGAGGGGGAAGCAGGCCAAGCAGGCAGCATCAGCGCCCTCGTCCTCAGCCACAGGGAAGGGGCTGGGGGAGTTACAGGTGATGCATTTTTGTACCTTGTCACAAAGCACATTTATCCCCCCATACTAAGGGAGCATTTACTAACCCGCTTTCCTCATTCTGAAATAGTAACTAGTATTGATGAGTCCTTATTCTAGGCCGGGGACCGTACTAAGCACCGGGCGTACATAAATTAGTTTAAACTCACAACAACCTTACAAATATTTTTACGATCGTTGTTTTTGCAGATGACAAAACCAAGGATTAAAAGAATTTAAGGTAACATGCCCAATACCTCCCAACGGGTAAGGAAGGAGCTGGTTTACAACGTGTGTGACCCCCGGCCCAGGCTCCAGCACCTCCTCAGTCCCTCCCTTTTGGATTTGGGCAGAACCAAGTTCAAATCCTGGCCCCGCCGCTGACTGACTGTGTGACCCCAGGCAACTTCCTTAATCTCTCTGGGTTTCCATTTCCACAGCTCCGCAGTGAGGACACTGGTGCCAACGGCATCTGTTTTGTAGAGTTGTCAGGATTACAGAGGGTTTCTCTAAAGCACTTAGCACAACGCCCGGCCCATAGTAGGTCTTCAATAAGTGTGTCATCTCTGCCTTCCTGTAAAATTTGGTAGGGTCTTCAGAGACCAAAATGAGCCCACAAGGTAAGAACCCAGGTCTAGGATACCAGATTTGGAAATGGAGTGAAGCTCTTTCAAATGTAGTTTTTAGGGTAAATAAAAAATAATGTTCTCCTTCCTACCATGGGGTTCAGCCATCTGGAATGCATTTCTCTGAGGGCGCTGCAGACAGAAGCCCTGAGCGGGTCCAAGAGGAGTTGAGATGGCTGGATGGATGACAGAGACAGAAGGGGGCACTCGAACAAGCACTAAAACCTCCCGTTTGCCCTGTACTTTAGTTTACAAAAACCTACCCACCCATTATCTCATTTGATCCTCACAACCACCCTCAGAGGCAGCTGACATGGTCAAACGTGTCTAGGACGATGTCACCTCCACTGGACAGATGGAAGAACAAGGCCCAGAAGGGGGGCATGCCCTGCCCATGGAGACAGCTGGGGCTCAAAAAGACCCAGGCCAGCCAACAGTGGCCCCAGGACCCTTTCCAGAGGACAGAGGGGAAGGGAGGAGCAGGGGACTTCCCATTAATAATAGCAATAGCCAATACTCATTTGCGAGCAGGGCTGGGACCAGGGTGAAAAGAGAAAGACACCTAGGGCACAGAATTTAACGAGGCAAGCAAGCACAGGGTGAGTGCATTCATAAATTTTGTACCCTAGGAACTTCACCCCACTCCCAGCCCTGTTTACCAGGCTGTTCTAAACACTTTATGCATATTAACTTATTTAATCTTTACAACAAGCCATAAAGTAGGTAACATGTCATCACCTTTTACGCACATGGAAAACAGAGGCACGTCTTTATAGACATGGATAAAAGTGAGGCGATGTGGATGTTCCAGGCCTCATAGGAAGAGTCCACACTCAGACCCTTGACTCTGCTGCCTGCTCTTCCTTGCTGCCTCTGACCGTGACCATGGTCTCTAGGGCTCACGAGTATGTCCCCTCCAAAAACAGTCAATGAGTGAGACTAGGAGAAAAGGGAAGTGACATTCAATGGTCCCTGAAACAGCTATAATTGATTCTTGTTATTTGCAGTAATTGTGTTCTATAACGTCACCATGAACACTGGATTCATAAACGTTGAACCATTGCTCCTAGGGGAAATACAGGGTTAGGTTCCTGCAAGCCTCTGGTTATCACATTTTATCAACTGATCGATATATAACCTTATTTTATGTATATTTCTGTTTAAAGACATTTTACTTAATATATACTGTTGAACTCACGGCCGACAGCACCACAACTCATGCCTGAATGAAAGTTATTTAACATGTATTTTCTCCGTAAGGTGCATAGGAACAATAGACAGCACTTCAGCACTGCAGCTGGGGCCCTCTGCGTGCCCCGTATGTATTGTACACGTGTCCTGTAGCCATGCAGCGCTACAGTGGTTTCATTTTAAACAGTGAAATCACAAAGAAAAAGCACAAAATGTGGGAAATGTGGCACTCAATAGATCATTAAAAGGCCGCTTGTTTATAGTCTGAGCTGAAACAAGAAGGCAGAGCATCACTTTGTTTGACCTCATCCGGGAATGTGTGCATTGGGTGACTCAAATTTTTCATCACTTTTGCACACGTCCACAAATGACGACAAAAGAGATTGATATGGGGGTTACAGATAAATTTTAGCAAGTAGGCAAATGCAAACACGGAATCTGTGAACAATGAGGATCAACTACACACGCACACGCACGCGCACGCACGATTATTACCCCAGCTTTATATAGAAGGACACAGAGGCCCAGAGAGGGCCAGTGACCAGCCCACAGTCATGCAGTGTTTAAGGTGGCAAGACTTGTACCCTGGTTCATTGCTCCCCAGGTTACCCTCCTTCAAAGAGGAGCATGCTTGGATCTTTCCCAGCATTCTGGGCTCTCCTTTCATGAACCCCCAAAATCTCAGTGTAGTGTCACCCGGGCTTTGGAAGAATCAGAAGACCCAGGTTTGACAGCCAGTACTAACCCTCAGTTTTCCCAGCTGTAAAGTGGAGATGACAGCTCCGGCCTCACAGGAGTTGTCAAGATGAGCGAAGAAGCCTGCAAATGCTGGAAAGGTGAGTCATTGTCTTCCTTTCCCTCTGAAAACTGGCCTTCCCCATTTAGGCTAAGGCTCCCATTCCGGGCCCCTCCCACTGAGCGGACAGGGAGGGATCGGGCCTCCCCCAGCTGCAGCTGAGAGCCTGGGGCCTAGAGAAGGGCAGTGAGCACCGCCCCTCTAGGAAAGGGTGTGCACTCTCCTGAGTGGATGATCAGCCCTCACAGACCCTTGACTCCCTCTAGAGCCAAAACACCACGGCCTATGGTTTATTTTTAGAGGATCAAATCATTTTCTCTCCCTTTTCTTTCCAGGGTCCAACAGTGCAGAGATGGCTCTTAAGGGACCCCCCTTGGCGTGCTGAGCATGTGGCACTTGGGAAAGATTCTATGAAGTTAGCACTGCATCTGAATGCTATTGCTGCTAATGAGTGTGTGACCCTCACTCACCAGCTCTGACCCTCCTTTTTCTCATCACAAAATGCAAGGAGTAATAGTGCCTGTCTCTATGGATGTAAGGATTGATGTAAGAATCAAACGACCTAAAGTCCTCCACTTCACTCCACCCATGCCCTAGGACCAGCAGCACAGGCATTACCTTTTAGAAATGCAGCAACTCAGGCCCACCCAGACCTGCTGAATCAGAATCTGCCTCTTCCCAAGCTCCCCAGGTGTGCATTAGCGTGTGGGGAGCACTGCCCTCGCGCCTTGCCCAGGACCTAGCAGGTGCTCAGTAAATAATAGCTATTATTTTTATCAGCATATGGGTTCAACCGTCAAAGAGCTCACAAATAACTAATAAGAGCACACAGATCACTAATGCAAGGCTGGACATATGAGAAGAAGAAGCCGAACATTCTGGGAGGAGAGAGGACAGAGTGACTGCCACAGTTTGGAGCCCTCAGACAAAGCATTAGACCTGGCTTCCTTCCTTCGTTTCTTTGCTTTAATAACGTTCTTTCTTTCTTGAATCAGTGTTAGCTTATTTCTGTGCTGATTGTGTTCCAGGCTCTGACCTGGGCCCTGGGGAGAGAAAGCCACATAAAGACGTCACCCTTGACTCAAGTTGTTTGCACTCTAATCAGAGAAACATAAACCAATAATCACAAAATGAGTTATAGTACCATTCAAAATCCCATGGAATAATCAAAGCTCCAAACTTGATTCAAAGGGGTCACTTGCTCCCCCCTCCCCACGGCTAGGGGCCCGCTGCCAGCAAGAAGCTCTCCTGAGTGGGGTGGGGAGAGGAAGAGGAAAGCCGTGGTCCTTCATCCTCCGCTGTACCATCCTGCATTTCCTCATCCTCTGGCTGACTGTGCTTCCTGCCACCGCCCACCTCTGCCCCCGCCCCCCCCCCCCCCCCCCCCCGCCAGGGTTGAGAAGAAAGGAAGGCAAGATAAGAAAGGCAGGGACATTCTTAATGAACTTATACTGCCCCGAGATAGCTTTATCACACTCTCTCAGCTCAGCAACACTTAAAGCTCATTCTTTAAACACAATTTCATGGCTTCTCAGAGACCCTACACCTACAGCTCCCTTGACAACAACAATAATGCCTTCTCCTCCAGCTTGTCACTTACTGCTTCTGCAGCTCCTAGGAACCCAGAAATTCACCTCTTGCCTTTTTCTATTGAATCTGTTTTCACCCTTGTCAGGCACACACGCTACCTCCCTCTCACAGGTGGCCCACATTTAGTCATGGGAAACACTCTTATATCCTTTGCTCCAACAAACTCCAAGAATGCAGGTATCTTTTACCTGAGTCATAAAGTCACTAGATATCAGCTACCAAAGTAAACTGTAAGACAGGACTCCCCAGAGGTCCTCATATTCATAATTTTAATAACTAAGTATGCCTTCTAATATTTATTCTCCATGTCTTCCATAGCTATAGTACCCAACTTTTTAACTGGGCACATGGTTGTGATTAAATTTTCCCATTGAGATATAAACAAAGTGTCATGTGAGGAAGTCTAAGATGTCTCCTTAAAGTGGGAGTGTGCACATCTTTTTGTTCCTTCTTCCATTTTGTTGCTGGAAGTATGGATGTGATGGCTGGTGCTCTAGCACTCATCTTGAACCATGAAAACAGAGGCCTCGCTCTAAGGAAAGTGGAGCAGAAACCTGGAAAGCAATTGTGATTCTTGATCCATCAAACCAATTTTGGATTGCCTTCCCCCGGACTTCATTTATTGAGAGAAATCAGTTTCAATCTGTTTTAAATCACTATTTAAGTGTTTCTTATCTGAATCTTGTCCTTACACACTGTGTAATAGTCTATTGTATGGCTAAACCATAGTGTATTTGATCACGGTTCTCATATTGTTCCTTCAGATTGTTTCCAATTTTCACTATTAGGAATAACACTGTAATGAACTTTTGTCCATACTCCTGGTTATTTCCTAAGGTAGAAAATAAAGCTTTTGCTACAGATATAGGTCCATATAACTTTCCTAAATTTAGACTCTTATCTTCTCAGAAGCAGGAGCGAGGAGGTCGCATCGTTCCCATACTTAACACGCGTGTGGACTTTAGAACACACCACACTGGGTTTGTCAGCTCTTGTGACTATAATGCTGCATAACAAACACTTCAAAACTCAATAGCTTTCGACAACAAGCATTTATTCTCACAATTACAAATCTGCAGATCAGCTCTGCTTCGACTGATTCAGGCTAAACTGGGCTGGGAAGCTATGCTTCAGCCTGCTGACAGCTGGGTTTGGCCAGAATGTGGTTGGGTCAGGTCTGCTCCATGTGTTTTTATTCTTGAACCCAGGCTGAAAGGGCAGCAGCTACCCAAGAGCGCTCATAAGGAGTGATAAATAATTCAGGGCATGAGAGTGACACTGTTCAGAGGAGCCTCAGCAGGAAAGACAGGAAGCAAGTGGCCAAGCTCTTCTCTGGGCATTTTCAAAGAATAGTGAATGCAAGTGAGCTGATTAAGCAAGATTTGGAATCAACAAGCAACACTGATTGAGCACCTACCCTGGCTAAGCCTATGCTAGGTGTTTTCAGAAAGATCCTATCAATCCTCGAAACAAACAAACCTATCCGTACATTTTTTTCTAACATCTTTATTGGAGTATAATTGCTTTACAATGGTGTGTTAGTTTCTGCTTTATAACAAAATGAATCAGTTATACATATACATATGTTCCCATCTCTCTTCTCTCTTGCGTCTCCCTCCCTCCCACCCTCCCTATCCCACCCATCTAGGTGGTCACAAAGCACAGAGCTGATCTCCCTGTGCTATGCGGCTGCTTCCCACTAGCTATCTATTTTACGATTGGTAGTGTATATATGTCCATGCCACTCTCTCACTTTGTCACAGCTTACCCTTCCCCCTCCCCATATCCTCAAGTCCATTCGCTAGTAGGTCTGTGTCTTTATTCCCGTCTTACCCCTAGGTTCTTCATGACCTTTTTTTTTTTTTCTCTTAGATTCCATATATATGTGTTAGCATACGGTATTTGTTTTTCTCTTTCTGACTTACTTCACTCTGTATGACAGACTCTAGGTCCAAAAGTGGGCAGAAGACCTAAATAGACATTTCTCCAAAGAAGATATACAGATTGCCAACAAACACATGAAAGAATGCTCAACATCATTAATCATTAGAGAAATGCAAATCAAAACTACAATGAGGGGGCTTCCCTGGTGGCGCAGTGGTTGAGAATCTGCCTGCCAATGCAGGGGACACGGGTTCGAGCCCTGGTCTGGGAAGATCCCACATGCCGCGGAGCAACTAGGCCCGTGAGCCACAATTACTGAGCCTGCACATCTGGAGCCTGTGCTCTGCAACAAGAGAGGCCGCGATAGTTAGAGGCCCGTGCACCGCGATGAAGAGTGGCCCCCACTTGCCGCAACTAGAGAAAGCCCTCGCACACAAACGAAGACCCAACACAGCCATAAATAAATAAATAAATAAATAATTTTAAAAAAAAAAACTACAATGAGATATCATCTCACACTGGTCAGAATGGCCATCATCAAAAAATCTAGAAACAATAAATGCTGAAGAGGGTGTGGAGAAAAGGGAACACTCTTGCACTGTTGGTGGGAATGTAAATTGATACAGCCACTATGGAGAACAGTATGGAGGTTCCTTAAAAAACTAAAAATAGAACTACCATACGACCCAGCAATCCCACTACTGGGCATATACCCTGAGAAAACCGTAATTCAAAAAGAGTCATGTACCAAAATGTTCATTGCAGCACTATTTACAGTAGCCAGGACATGGAAGCAACCTAAGTGTCCATCATCGGATGAATGGATAAAGAAGATGTGGCACATATATACAATGGAATATTACTCAGCCGTACATGTTAAGGTTACAGAGACTCAGTGCTAAAAGAGACCAGAGACAAGAAGGAATGCTTTGAAATTCTCGACCCACCCCAATCAGTGCTGAGGATCTGATAGTTGTCACACTGGCAAAAGGGTTTGAGTTCCCAAATCTGGGCAAGCAAATCTGAGGTTAAGGGAAATGGCCTTCACATCTGACTTCCCAAATTCAAAGCCTGGGTCTACTATTTTCTAACTGTGCAAATTTAGCAAGGTATTTAACCTATCTGTGGCTCAGTTTCCCCATCTGTAAAGTGGGGTGGTAAGAGTATATATCTCATTGGGTTATTGTAACAGTTTGGTGAAATAACACACCTAAATTTCTTACAGCAGCACCAGGCCCAGAAAAAGTGCTTGATTCGTGTTCCTGTTATACCAGGGTGGAACACTTAACTCCTATCGAAACTCAGACCAAGACCATGTGGCTCCTTTGTTTTGTGTATAACTGTTTTCCTCCCAACTAGCAGATTTTTTGTACTTTTTCCAATGTTTACTAATGTCAAAGAAGAAAGTATGGGATGGTTGTCTTAGTTTACATTTGGGCAGATAATTGAAGTTAACTTTTTTCATATATTTATCAGTTAGAATGTTTTTAGAAGCCTTTCAAAAATGGCTAATCTTTGTCCTCTGAGAGTAGATTTGATTTTTGGAAATAGCCAAAAGCCATTCAAAAGGATGACCTGATTACTTCCATGTCTAATCACGTTTGAACCTCAGTATAACACAATAACATAAGTGATCCCTTCAAAGAATGTTTACTCTCTAAGGGGAAATGAAGGCTTAAGCTCTCAGACATACCAGTCTTCTGGCTCCTTTCCTGGCTCCTCTCCAAGATGACATCTGGGTGTATGGGGGAAGAGATAGGGTTTAAATGAAGTCCTGGAAGGTGAAGAGTCATATTTTTCTGGCTGCTCTGGCTCTTCTGGCCCAGGTTGGGCAGGAGTCCCTGATCCACCTGCTGGGATTCACAGCTGAAGTTTGGTCTGCACTAGAGCAACTTGTAGTCCAGGCTTTCCACAGCTGGTCAGAGCCCAGGGGGCTGCCTGGCTGGCTTTGCCTCGTCCCAGCTCTCCCTGGCAGTTTCGACTCCTCTGTTGGCTCTAGACTCCCTCCCATTTGCTATGACTCCAATTTGGCCTGGCCCAGGTGGTCCACCGTGCAGCCCTTCCTCCAGAGCACCTTGATGCTGCCCAACCATGGCGACCCCCATTGGCAATGCTTCCTAGCCAAATTCTCACCACTTTCTGTGTGGCCATCTCTGCCCAGCCATGCCACACTGCCATGTGGATGTGGTCACAGCCCAGAACGACAATATATTCAGCAGAGTCTCAACTGGTAAGAAGTACAAGAGCCCCTCTGCCCTTGGTTATACTTATTCAACATGCCTCCCAACTTTCTGGGCCAAAGCTGAGAGAACATCCAATATAAATTGATCTCTTACCTCCTCATTCCTCCTTTTCCTTTCTATGTCTTTTTCACTATCTCACAGCATCCCAAAAGGTCAGATAGCCCCTCTACCATCACATCACGACCTCCGTCTTTCACTAGAGCTTCCTGGCGATGCCTTAATGGAGCACAGGGGTATTTCTGGTACACACAACGGGAACTCCATAAGCTGGGTAAATCAGAATGCATTGCTGAAAAGCTAAAGGGGAAAACTAAAGGAATTTAGAATTCCTCTTTCAAGATAACACCTGGCTTGCAAGGCTATTTTCCTGTTGAATAATTCTATTTTACTTGTCAGAGGAGGGATATTAACTTGCCCTTTCTTTTTCCATTCCTTCTGTTATAAATCATGATCTAGCCCCAGGATAATGGATACCTCAGGTCAGCTAGAGCAAAGGTCAAGAAAGGAAGGAAGCAAAATAGAAAAACACATTAATAGTTTTCAAAGCATCCCCTTCATAAAGCCACTATGACTAGCTATAATTATAATTATCCTTTCCTTTCTTCCTCTAACTTGGCTTAGAGTTCTCAACTCCATACTATGCATAGGAATTCGTGTGAACATGTGGGCCTTGTTGAAAGTCTGATTCAAACAAACCAACTGTTAAAAGACGTTTTTTAAAAACTGAAGGAAAGCTGGTATTAGATGATATCAATAAATTACTGTTAATTTTGTTGGATGTGATAATGTCATTACAGTTAGGTTAAAAAAAGAACTTTACTTTTTTAAATGTAGACAAATGACATGATGTCTATGATTTGCTTTAAAATCTGCAGCAAAATAAAAGGTGGGAAGGCTAGTTGGTAGATGAACCTAATATGGCAAAATGCTGAGTTGAAGCTGAGTGATGGCTACAGAGAGATTTTTCTGTACACAATTTATTTCTGTGTGTGACAGACATTTTTAAAATAAAAAGATTTTATAATTAATTAGTATGGGGAATTATAAAATACAAATAAAGTGTGCCACACTTAATGGTCAGGTCAAGTGTAATATTGATTATATGCAATTTTCACTTTACAGGACCAGGTATAACTCAACCTGATGGCAATCCCCATGTTGACTAATTTCAAAAAAGAAATTATGGTCAAGTTTTTTAAATTTACATTTGGGAGGTTTTAGTGAGGTTAAATTCTTTTCATATATTTATTGCCTAATAAATGTTTAGAAGCTCTCTCAAAATGGCTAATCTTTGTCCTCCAAGAGTAGGTTTGATTTTTTAGAAATCACCAAAAGCCATTTATAGCTACCAGGCAAATAGCAGGCCATCAAGGAAGAATAATCAGACCTCATTTTTAACCCCCAAATCTTAAGAAGGACTAGGCCTCATTTTTTCCCCCAGGCCCTACCAACAGCCTCGGTAAGCTCTGCTCATCCAGAAGATGCAAGTATCTCCCGCTGACGTCACCTCACTAAAGTAAGGACATCATGTCTCAAATTTGACAGATATAACACTCCTTTGAATGACACTAACAATATTGAAGATGACAGCTATAATGTATTTTACACCAACTAAGTGCCAGGCGTTGTATAGACACAGTACCTCTCAAAAATTTCCAGAAAAGTGCCTCAATGCACAGAGTGAGCAAGAGAACCCAGCTGGTTGTAAAAATTTAGCCCGAGGCCAACTGGAACAAGTGCAAAAATTCATTGAAGTCTCCTGTTTTATCTTTTAAAAGAATATGACTTTTACATTCTGTTCCTCATAATAGTACTAGCTAAGATTTATTGAGCACTTAAAAGAGATGTTGTTTTAAGCTTTTTCCATGTATAATTCTTCTATTTTTTTGGTGTTTCTATGAGGCTGGCACTATTATTACCTCTATTCTGCAGATGAGAAAACTGAGGTACAGAGAGGTTAACTAGCTTACCTGAGGTTGCACAGCCAGCAAATGTCAGAGCCAGAATCTGGACCCAGAGAGTCTGGCTCCAAAGACCATGCCCTTTACTACTATGATGTATTTCCTCCATAGTGTGTTCACGCTCTCTTTAAATTAAAAACTATCAATGCCATCTTCTAATTTACTGTTCATCTGTAGTTTAGAGCAGCGGTCCCCAACATTTTTGGCACCAGGGACCGGTTTCGTGGAAGACAATTTTTCCACAGACAGGGTGGGGGGATGGTTTCAAGATGATTCAAGCACATTACATTTATTGTGCACTTTATTTCTATCATTATTACATTGTAACATATAATGAAATAACTATACAACTCACCATAATGCAGAATCAGTGAGAGCCCTGAGCTTGTTTTCCTGGGGGTGATGGGACCACCTCAGCTCCACCTCAGATCTCATAAGGAGCGCACAACCTAGATCCCTTGCACGTGCAGTTCACAGTAGGGTTCGCACCCCTATAAGAATCCAGTGCTGCCGCCGATCTGACAAGAGGTGGAGCTCAGGCAGTAATGTGAGCGAAGGGGAGCAGCTGTAAATACAGATGAAGCTTTGCTCGCTCGCCCGCCACTCACCTCCTGCTGTGCAGCCCAGCTCCCAACAGGCCACAGACCAGTACCGGTCCGTGGCCCAGGGATTGGGGACCCCTGGTTTAGAGCATGTATGACTGTGGAATCAGAGTTATGACTACCCAGCTGGAAAAGCACAAACATGTACTATTCTCTCCAGTCCTCACAATGACAGAGCAAAGTAAATATTATTATTCTGTTTAAAACTTTCCCAAAATCAGGGTGACTCCCTTCTCTGGGACAGGCCTTACTTTGATTCTTTGTAAAAAATAATGAAACCAAAAAGGGGTGAGGGGTCAGACAAAGGTTTATTCCACTGTCCCCTTTGGTCTTTACCAATGGCAAACCTGCACTGTCACTGCTTCTCAGATCTCTCTGAGTCAAATGTCACACACACACATGCACGCACACATATAGGGACACATACATACATACACATGCACACATACATGCATGCACACACACAGTCTAAGCAGGTCAGTTGGCCCTAAGAGCAAGCCCCAGCCATGTTTCATGGGGACCAGGACAACTTCTTCAGGTGACAATTAATAAATGGACAGTGGGCACACAAATGAGGCCCCACTGAATAAACTCTGCCCCAGCAGAATAAACTCTAGCATTGAGTGCCTGTTTTAGACCTTCTGAAGTCAAATTAAGAAATTCACAGAAAGCATTTTCCGGACAGGCAGTGAAGAGGCAGCATGAAGTACTAGGACCCGCATCCCCTTTGCGTCAGTCCCACCCGATTGACCCCTGGCTCATCCAGTCTTCAGTTCTGTGGCTGTGGGCAAGTGTGCTCACCAAGACCCCTTTTCCTCATCCACAGAATAGTCAAAGTAACGATATCATATCTGCGTTACGACCACACAAGGTCATTACAGGACTAAATAACACATGGGAAGGTACTAGCACTGTACTTGGGGAACCGTAAGAACTCAGTAAATATTAGCAAAATAGAGTTTATTTGGAGTGCATAATAGTACGTATACAGTACACACACACACACACACACACACACACACACTGTATTTGCACAACCATTTTAGGAAACCATCCTCCTAAGGAGAAGGACTAGAGAAGGCTCTGGGGTCACATGGAAACGTGGTTTCACTCTACCTTTTTATACTGTTGGAATGTCTAGAATATGCATATGCATATTCCTTCCTCAGTTAGAAATATTTTTAATGTTTATTGTGGTTTTGTTTACTAGGAGACTTTTGGAAGACCAGATTTTGTTATCTGGAGCCCATTTCCGAAGGCTCTTTTGCTTCCATCCTCTCACAGGCAGAGCTACTGAAGGCCCAGCTGGAGGATCGGACTATACCCACCTTGAATGTATAACCATCAGCACATAAGGTAACCGACAGGCAATAAAACCAACACTTACGCTCTGCCTGGCAGCATGTCTCTAAGTGCCCCACCAGGCTAAGCAGTTTGCCTAGGGTTACGGAGTTGGGATGTGGTAGAGCTGCGATTGGAACCCTAGTAGGCTCCATTCCTGCACATAACCATTAGGCTGTAGTGCTTCCAGCCGTGCTGTAATGCTTCTCACCAAATATTAGGGACCATTCCACAGTCTGACAGGCCCCTGTAACACTGCCCAGTCTTTGCCTCTAGACCAGCACCTTCCCTGAATCTGAGCCCACCAGCAGGAGCCCAGAGCTCTCGCTCAGCCTCCCAGAGGGCCTGGAGGCTCTCCAAGGCCTGGCCCCACTGCTCCCTCCCCAGCCTGCCTTCGGGCAGGGTCCAGCCGGAGCTCCTCCCGGCAGCTCAGCCAACTGCAGCTGATTGGGGTGCCTCCCCCACCCCAAGAATTTCTGGAACCAAGACTGATGCTATTACATCCCCTGGGACCCTCAGCAGGCTGTGGGGGAAAAGGAGGTCCCATTAACAATTCCGATGCCACTGGCTCAGAGCCCTCACCTGCTGATGAAGGAATCTGGCCTTCCTCAAAGTCGCCCCTGGGGTTTTCTGAGCCATCTCACGAACTCTGGGCTCTGTGCTACCCTCAAGCGTACCTGTAGTTTGGAAGCTTCTAGGGGAGGGTCCCTCCCTGCCACCATTCCCACCGCTGAGAGCAGCTCTTCCTTCCCAGGGCCCCCAGAACTGCACCCTTCAGTCCTCAGGACAGACCTTGAATCAACCCACGTTCCAGGCATCCCTGGGAAAGGGGCCCTCTCCCCAAACCTGTATCTCACTTTGCCAGCTGGGCCCCAAAGCAGCCCTGCTGGGAACCAAACCTCACATAGGCCTTTGTGAAAAACACACCTTAAGCCTCTGCCCTGGACCCTATTCAGAAGACTGGGACCTAACCCTTGGTCTGGACTAGGAAAAAGAAGTAGCAGCGTGGTTTCATCAACTTCTTCCTCCCACACCCTTGCGCCCTCCCCTTACCTCTGACTCCAGAGATCTGTGAATAAGGCCCCTGGGCTCAACTAGATCCATCTGTGACTACAGGTGTCTGATGGTAGCAGTCGTGGTTAAGTGCGCACAACGGACTGGATAATTTACAGACAACATGTCATTAAACCCCCATCTGCAAATTAGGTAATGCTATCCCCAGTAACAAACAAAGAGGTGGGCACAGAGAGATTTGGTGATGACCCCAAGGCTATGTGGTCAGAAAGTGAAGGATTAAGATTCAAGCCCAGGTGCCCCCCCGACTGTGCTCTTCCCAGCTTACCTTTCCTATTCAGCCTTAGGTCTCTAACTGAGGGTATCTCCTCAGCCCACATTCTGTGCCTTGGAGCCAGGATGGAGTTGGAGAGAAGGGGGCAGAGAGCAAGAAAACTCAGGCCAGGCTGGGAGCATGGGTTTCTAGCTACCAGATGTTTTAGTCCTAATGGTCACAAGGAATTATCAAGGCTGGGGGAAGAGTGGAGGGGGAGGGGACTCACTTCTTGAATTGGTATCAAGAGGAGGCCTGTGTCCCTTTAAGGGATGCTGAGTGATTTTGACGCGTGAGGTTTATTTCAGGCAAGGAGAGGAAAAGGAAGAGGGAAGCGTGAGAGTGTCACGTGAAAACGAATAGGGTTGGCTTTTTTGTGAGGGAAGAATATTTTGGTCTCTTGCTACCCCCTCCTGTACCAGGCAGGTACGCCATACAGCAGCTCTTGCCAGGGTAAGAACATGAAAGTAGAAATCGCTGCTCTCCAACCTAGGATTACAGGTGAGAGGGAGGTGCCCAGGACGTCAGCAGAGCCAGGCTCGCAGGAAGGCTCAGTTTGAATTCATCCATGCATCAAACATTAATCACATATGTGCTGGGCATTTTGATAGCACCATGAATCATGTGGTCAGAATCATATAATTATACAGGGCATGGTTATCTCTATTTTAACAGTGAGAAAACTAAGCTTTAGAAAAATGAAGTGCCAAGGTCACATAGCTAAGAAATGTCAACACTGTGGTTCAAACCAGTTTTCTGTGACTCCAGATCCAGTGTCTCCCCACATCTAGGACCCTGCTAGCATTCTAGTGAGGACTCAGCCCTGTACCTGGAAAAGTGTCACACCCTGTGATGAGGGGGCCAGGAAAGCAGAGCAGTTCAGAGAACAGACTGTGAACTTGGACAAACCTAGAAGTACCACCCAGCTCTGCAGTCTACTGGCCATGTGGTTCGTTATTTAAACTCTCTACATCGGAGTGTTCTCATCTGTTACATGGAGATATCAAATTGTACTTCATAGGGGTGGTGAGGATTAAACAAGAAATGAAAATCACTAAGCCCAGCGTCTGGCACATAGCAGCAGGTCGCTAAACAGGAGCTGCCCTATCACCATTGAAACAGGGCAAGTGGAAGGGAGTGTGTAAGAGAGAGATGCTGGACCCAAAGCCAGACCCGTGGGGTCATTCCTGTGCAGAGTTCCAGTGGGATGGAGACCCCTTGACTGGGGGTTGGCAGGGGCATAGAAACACCTGAGACAAAAGATAATTATTGCTCTTTCTATCTCCCACCATCTGGCTGGGAAAAGGGGACTCCAGGAACCTAAGCCAAAGCAGGGGAGCTGAGCTGTTGGAAGGATGGCACAAGCTTTCCCATCCAGGGGACCATCTCAATGCAGTCTCGCATCCAGGCACACGGGGCTGGGTCCTCCTTCGCTCATTCCTAGCTACATGGCCCTGGGAAGGAACTTAGCCACTCTGAGACTCAGTATCGTCATCTTTAACCTGTGCAGGGCAATGCCTGTCTCATTATTAAGAAAAAGAATGCATACAAGCCACCCAGCACAGTGCCTGGTGCACAAAAGTGCTACAAAGACAGCAAATATGTTAGCTGCACCCTTCACACCCTCTTGGCAAGCCCTGACCTGCACACCCCAAAGCCCTCCCAGCCCCAGGAGAGAGGAAGCCCTTCTGTAGCCTCCACACCTCTGTGTGCGCACACACGTACACACACACAGAAGGAAGGATCAGGTCAGAAACAATCTCATCAGATTTCTAAGTTCTGCAAGGCAGTGGGAGACTGTGGCTCTAGAAAGAATGTTTGCTTTAGAGCCGACCAGCTCGACCTTCTGCCTCAGAGCCAGTGCTGCGAGAAGCACTGCTGCACAGAACCTTCACATTGTCCCCTCTTCCCCCACCCAGTCCCCACCCAGGCACCCAAAAGCAAACTCTTCCTCATGGCCCTGGACGCCATCCAGTTTGGCCAGCCCTGAGAAATGTTTCCACTTTGGCCGGTTCAAGCACTTCCTGAGCACGGTTCCTCTCTAATCTGGGTTCCACGGCAGTCATGCATTGGTGGGAGCCGGAGTAGGGAAGGGGGTCAGGAAAAGGGTTCAAGGCGTCAGATAAAAGGGGGCGACAGGAGGCCTTTTCATCGGCAGCCTGAGGAAAAGCCTTCCCACGCTCACCCAACATCAGCAGATTGGGCGACTTCCCTTTCCCTTCCTTGTGGTCACAGGCAGTTGAGAGTGGGCCTTGCAGGTTCTCATCTCTTGTCTAGCCTTTGAGCCAGGCATCGTGTTCCCTGTCCTATAGACGGAGGCACTAAGTTCAAAGGGAAATCACTCACCCCCAACCACATGAATAGTGAGAACCACAGTCATACCCTCAACTCTCCTGATCCCTAATTCAGGGCTCTGTGATCCAGGATGTGTCCCTTATAATGCTACAGCAGAACAATAATGAGAATAAGAAAGCAGTATCACAGGGCTGGCACAAACGAAGAGCTCAATATAATTTACCTAAGGGCTGTTAACTATCATATTTACTCCTACAAAAACCCAGAAAGGAAAGGATTATTATCTCCATTTGTGGATGAGGAAACTGAGGTTTAGAGGGTCAGGGGTCAGCAAACTGGCCCATTTTTGTAAATAAAGTTTTATTGGAACGCAGCCACACCCATTTGTCTATGTGTTGTCCTCGGCTGTTTTTACACGATGACAGCAGAGGTGGTGCTTGGTCACAGCAGCCCTAGCAAACTAATACCCTTACCCACCCAAGACCAGACACTGTTCTCGATGTCATGGAAAGAGAACAGGGCCTGGCACATTGTACTCACTAAACGTTAATTATTTATATCATTACCTAAGCACTTTGCTGGTTTTGACGCATTTAATCTTCACAGAAGGCCTGTTATCTGAGTACTCTTTTATCCCCATTTTATAGATGAGGTATCTGAAGTCCAGAGAGCTTAAAGCACTTACCCAAGATCACAGAGCTAAGAGGAAAGGAATAAGTCACAGCCCAGTTTCCAGTAGAGTTGGGTATACTGGACAGTAAATGAATGTCCAGCAGGGAACAGTTAGAGGCCACTAGTGATGGTCACTGCCCCCTTGACTGGTTCAGTGAAGGCTCTCTATGCAGCAGACCAACGAGCGGACGGAACCCAGGAGATGTGTCCTTGCTTGAGCCCGTGCCGTCAACGACCAGCCACCCCCTCCCCCCACACACACACTGGTTTCGGTGACATGAGGCCTACTGGACTTTGAATTACTAGCTTCCCTGCGAAGGTTCTGGGTACCTCTAAGTGTCATTATCTCTCCCATTGTCCATTCATGACACTGCTTCCTGACTTCCAAGGAAAACTAAAGTTGAATCTAAACCTGTTTCCTGACTCTGTCTCCTTCTGGGGCCCCACCAGGCACTCGGGTGCTAGAAGATGCAGTGAGGTCATCTGAGACAGTCACCCCGTTCTGCGCCTGGCACAGAGGGGACTCTGAATGCCATCACTTCCTATGCCCTTGCTCCTCACTTCCCGAAAGGCTCAGATGTACTCAGAGGACAGGAGTCGGGGGCACACAACACTTTGTCCTTCAACAATTATTTACTGAGCCCCTTCTGTGCTGGAGATAGAGCAGTGAACAGGAGGGAAGGGGCTCCTGCCTTCACAGGGCTTGCAATCCAATGGGAGAAAAGGCCATTAAATAGTGATTGATTATAGATGTAATGAGTGTTACCAAACGGGAAGCCTGAAGCGCAGGCGAGATTAGGAGAGGCCTCACCCATGTGTGTGTACGGCGGAGGGTGGGTGCAGGGGGTGGAGGGAGCGAAGAGGAAATGATCTTCTAAGGCCGTGTCCTTTAATGGGAAGGAGGAGTAGGAATTAGCCAAAGAAGCGGAAGCTCTGAGCTGTGCGCTGTGCTCCTGTCCCTACCAACAAATAGCAACGTGACCTCAGACACTTGTTTCTCCTCTCTGGACCTTTACTTTCCCACTCATGCAGTATAGGTGTAGCTTGAGTCCTATGAAGCTTCCTTCAAGTTCTAAAAGCCTATCTTTGGCATCACATTCAGGCAAGAGAAAAATTGCTCCCATGCCTCTTTCCTATCCTAGAATAGTACACATTAGTTTTCTACCCCAAATTTGAACTGGGGATGTCTCCGTCCTTAGTGAGCCTCTGAGCGCCCTAAGGTCAGGGCTGGAGTCTATCCAGTGTGTGTGCCTCCCACGCCCAGGACAGAGCCTAGCACAGTGGGGCTCAATAGCCCTTTTGGTCGATGTCTTTTAGAGACTTTGAGGTCACCTTGTAAAGTCAGAGGCATTAGAAAGGATCACATGGGAATCCTAAGGAAATGAAATGATTATTGTTAAGCCCCCATTCGCATGTTATCACAGGCAGCCGTGAGCCCAGCCCTATGGGACTTGCATTATCACCTCCTCCCCACCCCCATTCACAGATAAGGAAGAGGAATTAACATTTATGAAGCAGCAATTATGCACTCCGTGAGGCACTGTTGTTTATAGTTATCTCATTTTACGTTTTCTCTTCACCCTGAACTGCCAAGTAGAGATTATTAACCCCATGTTAGAGATAAAGAAACTGAGGCTTAAAGAAAGAAATTGATTTGCCCACGTCCTGAGTAATAACTAATCCTGCCTAAAGCTAAACCAAAGCTGGGATTAATTCCTAAACCCATGCCCTTCATTCATTCATTTAAAATATCACGCCCTGCACTTAATGGGTGCTGCTGCCCTTTCCCACGCTATGGCATCCATAACCCTGAAAGATCCAGAAGCAGAAGTGAGGAGTGTAGGAGGGGAGAAAAGACAGACACATCTCCTTCCTGACCCAGGTACTTCAGGCCAAAGCCTGGCCTGGACCAGGAAGAAAATAAATTCTAAATTGGAAGTGAGATTAGAGTTTTAAAGGACTAACTGTCCAGAAAACGCTCAGATCTGCTATAAAGGGACATTCCATCAAACACATCTGAAGGCAACGATTACAGGGAAATAAAACTGTCTCACACTTGTATCTCACCAAGCTGTACCTGTTCAATGTACTGATTGTAAGAGCATGGGGCCCCTTATGACAGGAGAGGCACAGGGTTCTAGGGAGGGACAGAGCAGAGGATCAAACCCAGCCGTGTGGGGTCAGAGACGTCCCTGAGGAGACTTGCAGGATGAATAGTCAGGAGAGAGCCTTCGGGCAGAGACCTGGTGTGGAAACAGAGAAACGTCCAATATGGCTGCAGCGACAAGAGTGGACGTGAAGAGTCTAGAGAAGCGGGGGTAGGAAAGGAGCAGATCACAAAGGCCCTCAGAGGTCAAGGTGAGGATTCTGGACTTCATTCCCAGGATAAAAGAGAGCCTTTACTGGGTTTTATGCAGGGGAATAACAATCTGATTTGTGTTTATAAAATATAGTCTAGTTGTAGTATGGAGTAGAGATTGGAAAAGTGAAGATGCCAATTCAAGAAGCTTATGATGAAACCCAAGAGATGACAGCGGATTGGACCCATGACAATGGAGATGGGAGGGGGAAGGTGTGGAAATGATTTCAAGGAGCTCAGCAGTATTCCATGGTGAAAGCTTCATCATCTACAATTCCTCCAGAGGAGATTCAGGACGCCAGGATGAATCTGTGTCACTTTTGATACAAAGATGTGCTTGACTAAGGAGACCCTGGGCAGGCAGCCAGACCTTGCCCCTGACCAAGGATGCTGCAGGCTTCGGAACATGGAGCTGGGAGGGAAGGGATGGGGCCCAATGGCTGGACAAAGGAAGGCATCTGGCATGGGCAAGATCGAGTGATAGACGTATACAAATGTAAAGATCGCTTAGCTAAATCCCTCATTTTACAGCTGAGAATACTAGGACCAATGCGTAGAGGCTAAAGCACAGTATCCATTATCCAGAAGACCTGGGTTTCATCCTGACTTTGACACTGACCAGCTAGAGAAGCCACTTGACCACTGTGAGCCTAGATTTTTCCATCTGTTAAGTGGGTATAATAAGACCTCTTTCTTGCAAGTCTTTCTTGCAGGGAGCTTGGGGAAGTTAAGTAAATTACTGATCAGTCACCAGCCCAGTCCACTTATTTAGGCATTGGAGACGACGAGATGTGAGCAGACCTGGAAGATACTCAGAACTTAGGAAGAAGGGGAATCGGTGACTGAGTGACTGATTGGATGTGGGGGGTAAGAGAAAGGACGGAGGCCAGGATGATGCTCAGGCTGAGGACGCGGTGTCCCTCCCGCCGACCCCGTGTGTACGAAGCTGAGTAACCCTCCAACCCTCCCTCCCTCATCACCAAGAAACTCCCTGCAAGACTGGACTCCCATAAAAATGAAAATAAGAAAAACAAACACTCAAGTATTTGCTACCTGCCAGCTGAGGACCTGACATGCACTTATGTCATTCAAGCCTCACAACAATGACCTGTGAGTTAGCAAGCAGTATCCTGCCATTTCACAAGTGAGGAAACTGAGGCTCACAGAGGGGAAGCAGCACCCCCGAGCCTCTCATGAATATGTAGCAGCTCCTGGTCTCAAACACGGGCCTGACTCCAGCCCACCTGGGCAGCCCACACACACACACAGCGAGCCGTCCCCCCCACCCCAGTTCCGGCAGGTGACTGATTTAGAGGGGAGGCTTGTCGGGAACAGCCAGGCGCCTGAGTGCATTTGTGATCCCACAGCTAGGTGTTCCTGCCACCTGCTGACAGCACCTGCATTACATGTGGCAGGAAGAGGAACAGGCCCCAGGCTTTGGACACCAAATCTCGGCACCAACCCACTGTGGCTCGCAGGGGCCTCCTGCTCTCAGACGTCTGTGGTCCCCAGTGGCCTTGCTCCTCCGAGGGTGGTCTTAGGCCAGCAACCTCACTCCACCTGGGAGCTCATTAGAAATGCAGGACCTCAGACCCACTGGACCTGCTGAGTCAGAATCTGCAGGTGACTGGCGTACACATTGATGGGTAGAATGACCGCTGGCCACAGAAACCTAGGTAAGGGTCCTGACCAGCCACCAAGAGGCTCTGGGACCTTGGGCAAGCCCCTTCTCTCTGAGTGTTGGTTCCTCACCTGTGAGATGAGGGTGCTTAGATCAGATACTCTCTAAGGGGCTGCCAGTGGAGGGAGCCGGTGGAGGGAGCAGAGGCCTGGGAAATCAGACTCAAAGCTCCGTAAGTATTTTAGCTAAGTAACTAATTAATTCCACAGGTTTTTACTGGGCATCTACTATATGCCAGGCATGTTAGGCCCTGGTGACAACAGTGATGACCAAGTCCCTGCTCTAATGAAGCTTATATTTATTAATTCTCTAGTTAATGAAATGGAGTTAAAACCCCACCTCTACTCCCTAAAAGCTGTGTGACTTTGGTAACACGACTTCACCTCACCAATATCTAGTTTTCTCACCTGTAAAATAATAACAATAATAATAAGAGCAGCTGATAGTTATTGAGTACTAATTGTCAGGCACTATTCGAAACACAAGGATTCCCTGGGAGGCAGTATAGTATGAGTTCCAATCCCCCTGAAAACTCTGGGGCAGTTGCTTGCCCTCTGTGCGCCTGGTGGATGCAGTGCCCCCAGGTGCCCTTCAAGGAATGAAGAACTTAGGGCCCCCAGTGCCTCGGACAGCCCACAGCTAGCAGCCTCCTTTGGGGATGGCTTTGGCTGAAGAAAACTACCTCACCCAAGTTCATGCTCACGTCCAATGTCCGATCAACACAGTGGTTCAAATCCCAGTCCCCTCCCCCCAACTTGGACCAACTGAAGGACCATCTAAGCTAGAGCATCCCATGGGGTCAGTTGAGGTCTCGGCTGAGACCGGTCACAGTTCAACTTCTCCCCTGGGCCCTCCCGCTTCCTCCCCTCCTTCCATGGGTGCTGGTCCCAAGAGTGCTCTCTTGTAAGCAGCCGGCACACCCTTCCCCAACTCGGAGTCGGCTTCCTGAGCAGCCCAGTCTGATAGCTTCCCACCTGTAAGATGGGGATAAGAGCACCACGTGCCTCACAGGGCTCTTGTGCACATTAAATGAGTTAACATAGATGTAAAATGCTTAGAATACTTGGGATGTGGTGAGTGGTCTCAATGTGTCTGCTATTATTATTATCATTGTTGTTATTATGTCATGCAATACCACTGTGGAAGGACTTGTCACTGGCCCCATTCTAAAGGGAGCAGCACGTGCTAGGGCATTGAAACAGGTAAAGATGTGGTGTGATCAAAGAAGGGAGGCCCAGTAGCAGGGGAGACGGTAAAATAAGGAGAGCCTGAAGGGGAGGGGGGCGGAGGGCAGGAAGCCAGACCATGCTGGCTCTCCTAGGCCATGGCAAGAAGTGTGGTCTTCATCCTAAAAGTCATGGGAGGCCACTGAAGGGTCTTCAGCAAGAATGACTTGCTCACCCCTCAAAGCCGCCCAGCCCAGGCAATGTCAGCTCCCGCCCTTCCTCCTGCCTGTCATCAGCCCAGGCATCTGTCTTCCTCTCCTCTCAGGGGCAGCACGGAACCCCCAGGCCCTCTGCTCGGGGAAGCCTCAGCCTGAACACAGACCTTTGACTCTCCAAAACCCTTCTTGAAGACAATCACTTCCACTTCCCCCAGCATGCCTTTACGAGACCTGTTTTTAAGTTCCCTCCCCCTTCTGGTTCCTTCCCCTGGGTGTCCAGCCTGATTTTATTCTCTTGACGTGCAGCAGGCAGGACTGGCCTCCCGACTCCTGGTGACGCTGGGTCAGTTCAGAGCAGAGCAACCACCCGGCACACAGCCAGCCCCTCCACGTCTGCAGGGCACTCTGAGGTTTATTTCCTTTCTGTGAACCACGAATGAATGAATGAACACATGAATGAACAAGCGGTGAGTGGTTCTATGTGACAGGACTGAAGAATACACAAGGGGTCTGTGAAGAACACTATTCAAGATGTGACCTTAATTATGTGGCATCTCCCTGCGGAGGTTTCCGAAGAGCACTGCGATGGAAAAAGACAGCCTGCACAAAGGAAAGAGTCCGGGGCTGGGACTCAAGCGGCCCGAGGTCCTGGCTCCAGCTGTGCTGTAGAGCCCTGGAGAAATGACTCCACCTCTCTGGGCTTCAAGTCCTCATCGGCTAAATCATCTCCAGGCTCTTAACTAGGCTCATTCATTCAGGAAAGAGCCACTCCACCAGAATAGCCATCCCATGTCTACAGTAAATGTTTGCAGAGCAAAGAAAGGTAGTCAGATTGGTCCAGAATGATATTTGGAACAGGTACAGGTGCGGATAAAAGAAGGGACTTTCAAGTCTTTTTCCTTTGGCCCTGATTCAGTACTTAAGATTCAAGTGGGCTACCTTTCAGAGTGCTGTAAATGCATATATCCTCTGTCCCAGCAATTCTGCTCCTAAAAATTTTTCCTATGGTTAAACCAGACTAATCATGGGGTTATTCATTACAACAGAGTTTGTAATAATGAATATTAGAAACATCTAAAGGACCACCAATGAGGAATGGAGTAAATAAATTGATACATCCTACAATGAAATACTGTGATACTACAAAAGAAAAAGAATAATTAAGTTTGCTACGTGCTGTTAAGGAAAAATCTCAAAATATACTTCTGAGTGAAAGTGCAGAACAGTGATAAACTGATTAAGTTAAAAAAAAAAAAGTGGAGGAATAATACTCTATTTTGTGTACTCTGTGCTCGTACGTACATAAAACACCTCTACGGCAGAAAAACAAGTGAGAAATAGTGGTTGGTTTGGGCAGTGGTGTGGGCAGTGTGAGTTAGCAAATGGGAGGAAGAAGTGGATGGGAAAGTCTCACCTTATGTTATTCTACAGTTTCTTTCATTCCTTTAAAAGTTCAATTCAGGTAAATAAAAAATAATGTATGTGACCAGGGCAATATAGTAAAGACATTACGACATGGGGCAGAGCTTAACTTCCCTGTTTGCTTCTGGATTTTGCAGCTTGGTGAGAAAGCAGCTGAGTGAAACCCAGCCTCCTGCTTTGTGTAAGTTCATTCTATACTTTTCGATGTTTAAACCTACCACCTGGTCAAAAAACAAAGAGGAAGAGCAAGCCATCTCCAGTGTTTTTATCCCATCCAGCCCCCTAGCAGGGGCCGATGCCAACCCCTTCTTCTACTCGTGCAGCTCTGCCCTCTTTCCAAGTAAATTCACGTCTTTTACAAGATCACCAATGAAAAGATGTGCAGAAAGACTGGCATCTCTTTCTACAGATAAAGAAACTCAAGTTGAGCAAGAATAAGTCACCTGCCCAAGAACACACGGGCAGTTAATCAGTTTAAATGTTTTCAGCTAAAAGTAACAGAAGACTTGATTTTAAATAGCTTAAACAATAAAGGTTTACTAACCCACGTAGCCAGAAGTCCAGGAACGAGGGGAAATTCTACATTTGGTTAATTCGGGGGCAGGAAGATGTCGTCAAAGGCTCAGTGCTGGCCAGCCTTGTGATTTGTGACCTCAGCATGTCGCCGATTTCTTGCCTCATGGTCACAAGATGGCTGCAGCAGGGATCACTCAAGGACACTCTATCTAAAAAAGGGGACATTTTTTCTTGTGCATCTCTCTTATCAGCAATAAAGTTCTTTCCCAGAAGCCCCACAGTGAGATTCCTCTCAAGTCCTAGGGACCATATGCTTGGTGGGTCCATATCCAAACCAATTACTGACAAAGAGTTTGAGACCACCATGGATGACTTAAACCAACCATGATTCATCCTCCTGGGACTGAGGGTGGAGCCATCTCCCCTAAACACACGATACCCCAAAACTGGAGAGTCATTGGCAAGGGTGGAGTAACTGTTATGTCTGTTCAGGTAGTAAGTGATATGTTATCTCAATACAAAGCTGGACGTGACCCAGTTAACTATCATTAACAAAACTCAGTATTCAGTAAACTTCTGCTGAGTACCTACTGTGTGCAAGGCAATAAATACAAGGGATTCCAAATGGAGGCATGGTCCTTTAAGGCCCTTCCCACTGTAGTGAGGAATAAAAGTAAAGAGACAAGTCCAACCCAGCAGGGCCAGAACCATGAGGAAGGGAGGCCCAAGGGACTGTGGGAGAGGCAAGAGGCAACTGGTCAGTCCAGAAGGTTAAGTGCAAATTTCCAAGAGAAGGGACCCTTGAGCTGTGAACTAAAAAAACTGGAGGTAACAGTCAGGGAAGATAGTCCATCTGTGAAGAAGCCTGAAGGTGGGAAAGAGCATTTGGGTGGGGGCGGGCATGGGTGGAGTGAAAGAAAGTGCTTGTGGGGACAGGGTTGGGAAGAGGGCAAGGAGCCGTCCTGGTGAGTCCTGTAAATCAAACCTTTATCCAAGAAGATGGGAAAGTCAGACAATCTTAACAGATGCTGACGTCATCAGGTTTGCATTTTAGAAAGAGAAGATGGGAAGAAAAAAAGACAAGAAGGAGGAAGAAGAAGAGAAGCAGCAACAAATGGAGAAGGATCAATTAATTACAAATAGTGACCGAGCACCAGACTCTGTCCCAGGCACAGGGAGGCCAGCATGAACTGGGCAGAAACAGCCCTGCCCTCCCTGTCCTGTCGGGAAAATAGACATTGAGAACATCCTCCAAACCTGTAACCACTGGTAACCATGGGTGTCAACAGAGGCTCCAAGGAGTAAATGAGCTTTAAACTGAGATCCAAAGGATGAGTAGGAGTTAGCTGATGAGAAAAGGGATGGAGAGGTGTTCCAGGCACGTGAACAGCATGTGCCAAGCCCCTGAGGTGCGAACCGCTTGGCATAATCAAGGAACTAAGGCCCCCAGAGCAGCAGGAGCTCAGAGAGCAAGGGCCGCAGAGGCAGCAAGGAGAGCTGGGAGGCAGCGGAGCCAATGCCCGAGGCCAGACTAAGGGGCTTACCTTTATCAAGAGAAAGGAATAGAAGAAACACAATGAGGAAGCAGGAAAAGAGAACTGGAAGGCAAATTTCCTGAGTTCAAGCTATTTGAGATCAAATCGGCAGTTGAAAACCCCAGATGAGATTTCAGAACATTAATTGGCCTTGGGCCATCCTACTCACCCACGGATGGTGTAACAGCCTCCCAGCGGTCCCATGCCACGCCCAGCCAGCTCAGGGCCCTCCTGAAGGTGAACTTCAGGCCTCAGGAGAGACCTTCACAAGTGAGTGATTTGCCCCAAGGACCAGCAGCAAAGGGATGGCCCCTCCCCCTGGCAGCATCCAGGAGATCTCCTGCAGGTGGAGGCCATCAAAGACAGATGAGCACGCGGCCCTGAGACACCTGCGGGGAGGAGCCATATAGGTCCCCCTTACTGGGAACTCCTCAAGGTGATGCTGTGGGGAGAAACCTGAGATCTCTTTAGCAGGAGTCCGAGGGGCCCTGGAAACACATTTCCCCTTTGGGCACCTTTGCAAAATCTGTGATGGACTTGGGACTTGCAGAATTTAGAATTTTCTAGCCAAAATGTGTCTTCAGAAACTTTGAATCCCACCCCTTAACTTTAGAGAAGAGAAAAACAAAGCCTAAGAAGGAAAGTGACTCGCCCAAGGGCACAAAACAAGTCGTAGTAGAGTGTGACTGGTATATAAGTCTGAAGACTCTCTGTTCAGTGCTCTTGCCAATAATAATAACAATAATAACAGCTAACAAGTACTGAGCCCTTACTATGTACTAGACTGTTCTAAGTGCTTGGAACAATTTTATTTAATCTGCGCCACTACCCCATCAGACTGGTAATAGTATAATTCCCATTTTACAGATGAAGAAACTGAGGCACAATTTAAGTATTGGATTGGCCCAAAAGTTCGTTCAGCTTTTCTGTAACACCTTATGGAAAAATCTGAACTTTTTGGCCAAGCCAATACCTCTCCCAAACTTGCAGTTAGAACTTGAACTCAGGCAGCCTACACTTTTAAAGACCACTCAGAACTGGATGTCCAACCCCTCAGTTCCAACCCCACCTCCTCAAAAGGCAGAATCTATTCACAAATGTGGACCGTTTTTTTTTTTTTTTTTTCGGCCGTTCTGCACAGCACACGGGATCTTAGTTCCCCAACCAGGGATAGAACCTGCGCCCCCTGCAGTAGAAGTGCAGAGTCTTAACCACTGGACCACCAGTGAAGTCTCTGGACCCTACTTTTTAAATTTTGGTGTGTTTTGGACCTGAGTGAGCTCACCTCTCTTCTCCCACCCACAGCCTTCCCTCAGTCCGGGACAGCCAGTTGTCTGCGCTGACAGTATACCAGGACGCTGACAGTATACCAGGACACGCTAGCCCTTTTTCCTCTATGCTAAATAAATGCTCCCATCTCCAATAACCTCAAGGCAGAAACAACAAGGTCACATGCCAATATGTCAGCTGAGCCCAGGCTCCTCCCACCACTTACCAGCTTTCTATACTTGACTCTCTGTCCCTGCTGGCTGACATATGGATTATATGGGTGTCCTTGTCCTCATGGGAACAATGGGAAATATGATCCAAAGATTAAAGGAAGAGAATAAAGAGGTTGGGGTATTTATTCCCCCAGTGCCCTCTCTTTTTGGTCACCACAGGCTGGCTGAATCCCTCCGCTGCAGGTCCAGATGCTGTAGGGGGGCGCCCTTCCATACAGCCCTCTCTTCGTTGGTCCAGTTACCACCCCCTCACCCTTTCAGGACAAGGAATGGTAAAAAACCTCTCTGCTGTTAACTCCAAAGTTCCGCAACATCCCTTGTGATCTCCTTACCCGCCATTCCGCCATGAAGAGTGCCCTTATTAACTTCTCAATGCCTCCTAATTTGAGCCGTCTATTTCCTGACTGATGCACAAGGCTATTCCTTGATCTTCTGGATTGTGCACTCTGCCGCAACCCAGGTGAGCTGGGATGGACACGAAGCCGCTGGTCGCTCACTGGTGGCCCCTCTCCACCTTCAACTCTCCCAGTCCAAGTGGTTCAAAGAGGGCTTCCACTGGCTCCATCCTGACTCAGGAGTGGAATTCTGCCAGTGGAATCCCTAGGAGGGAATGGTCCTAGTGATTGGTTCAGGATGGGCACATGACCAGAGTTAGTGCAAATGAGAGTCAGTACAGGGGCTTCTCTTAAAACTAGGGCAGGAATCTGCTCCTAAAACTAGGAAGAGAAGCACCAGCCAGGAGCTGCTGGTGGCCACCTTTCCTCACTTGGGAGGCACCTGCCTGAGAATGCAGCAAATACAAAGGAGCACAGAGCAAGAGAAAAAGAAGGAAAATCCTGACTTGATCATTAGAGCACCTAGTTTCAGTTGTGCTTTAATTCAGCACAACCCCTAGACTTTCCAGTGAAGGAAGCCAACCCAGTTCCTTTTGTGCTTAAACCAATTTGAGTTCTGACACATGCAACTAAGTCCTGACTAATATAGAAGGTCTTAACCTCATCAAGGATTTGAGGTACAGATCAGGGAATCTGAGGCAAAAGCCCAGTTGTATGGGACCCAGCTGGGAGAGGGCTGCAATTCCCAGCATCCCTAATACTTCAATACATGGCCCCTGAAATCATCCTGCTTGGGTCTGAATCCTGGTGCAGCTATTTCTTGTCTGTGGGAGGTGCCTCTGTGCCTCAGTTTCCTCATCTGTATGATACAGCTATTCAAAACAATACCTTCCTACCAGGGCTGTCGGGAGGATTAAATAGGCTGTCCCACGTGAAGCACTTTCAACAATTCTGGGCAGGTGGTAAACTCTCAGTTAATGTTAGGTCTTGCCATCATCCCCAGGCACACAGGCGACCCCAAGCTCACTCCAGGCTGCAAGACTCCTTCCATATCCACCGAGTTGAGAGAGCTGGACCTGCACCCAAGTCAGGATGGCTCAGGAGCTCTGGGGCAGAGCCTGTAGGAGAAGCCTCAACACTGACCAACTCCCATGCTATTAGGACAATTGGGGGCCCCAGGGTGGCAAGCTTAGGGCGTCCCTGGGCCGTCCAGTGCATACCGCAGATCTGGCTGCCCTTGCAGAGCCTGCTGGGAGGCCCCTCCCTTCCCCCACCATGACCACCACCCAGGTGTTGTGATGATCCCTTCATAACCACCAGCAGCCCCGAAAAGGCAGGCACCAGGCCAGGGCCCAGCCCGTATCGTGCCTGGGAGAGCACATGACCAGGCTGCCAATCAGTTTGTATTTGTGTTTGTGACACCCAACGGTAAAACAGGATGTCCTTGGTCAGAAAGGAAATTGTGAATTTTGTTTTTATTGAATTAAGGGTGCCCCTGACCAAGAAAAAATGTATAGTGAGAAAAATACCTGGAGCAGGAGTCAGGAGGCCCAGGGTCCAGCCCAGGCCTGTCACTGGCTCACTGTGGGACCTCGGCTGGTCCCTTCTCCTCCCTGCAGCCCAGTTCCCTCAACGGCAGCCTCCTGGGTAGGAAGCAGAGAGTGGGGAGTAAAGGCAAAGGGTTTAAGCGGTCTTGGTGGCCTCCTTCCCATTTCACGGTTCAGAAATTCCCTTTCACCACAGAGACCAGTAACTCTGCAGTTTGAAAAAATGAACTTTTTCTTCAGTCCTGGAGCTGGTCATCCCGTCCCGCATTTTCTCACCGTTGGCTTCCACCTCCTCGTTTGTCTCTCACTAACCCACAGCTTGGGCCCTTTCCTCCTTTCCTTTCATGTTTGAGAGTAGGTTCTAAGAACTCATTGATAATATTAATGAATGACCAATGTTTGCATAAGACCTTTGCAATTTAAAGCTAACTTCACGGGGCTTCCCTGGTGGCGCAGTGGTTGAGAATCTGCCTGCCAATGCAGGGGACACGGGTTCGAGCCCTGGTCTGGGAAGATCCCACATGCTGCGGAGCAACTGGGCCCGTGAGCCACAATTACTGAGCCTGCGCGTCTGGAGCCTGTGCTCCGCAACAAGAGAGGAGGCGATAATGAGAGGCCCGCACACCGTGATGAAGAGCGGCCCCCACTCGCCGCAACTAGAGAAAGCCCTTGCACAGAAATGAAGACCCAACACAGCCATAAATAAATAAATAAATAAAAATTTTAAAAATAAATAAATAAAGCTAACTTCGCGTTGATAGATTTGTTTATCCCGAGCTAAATGAAAGCTTACAGTGGTGTAGTCCTACCATAAGAATTACCCTTCTCGATTGTAATTGCTTGTTTCAGTGTCTTCCTTGTGAAATGGAATCTCTAGAACTGTGGGCACTGCTTCCACTTGGCTCGCCACTCTACTCCCAATGCTGAAACATAATCCCTGTCATATGGTCCACTGTTAATAAATATGTAGTGAACAAATCAGCCTGTAGCTGGTTGAATGTGGAGCCTGAGAAAGAAGGAGGTGTCCAGGGTGGCTGGAGGATCCATCTCCTAGTGAACCCACCGGGTCACTGCAGGAAAAGCAGTCTTAGAGATAAAAAGAGTAGCACGGTGGTTAAAAGGCCCAATTAGGAATCATAGTGGTTTCTGGCATGAAGAGCAACACCCAAGTAATGCTTTCATAAGGGCGGGGAGAAATCCTTTGGGTGATTTTTATGGAATCTGATAATTCTGCAACCGGTAACACCAAATCAGATAGGTCTACAGTATTTTTTTTTTTGCCAGATAATCATCTGTGACAACTTGGGCAAGTTAGGGGAATATTTGGCTCAGATCAATCTGAAAAAATAATGTTCTGTGGAAGTTTCAAGAAGGAAAAAAATGAACCCCACGGAAAGCAAATGTTCCTGACCCAGGTCAGACTCTTTAAACAAAACCACATGAATGTTCAGACATCTTGGTCAATTAGCTTAAAGGAGCATTCACCACACCTTCTAAATGCTTTCTTCTTTGGTAGAGGACTTTAATTAAAAGGCCAGAGGAAGTCTGGCACAGAGGATGACAAATGGGAAGGGATCACCTTAGAGAAGCCACTGGCACAGAAACAGAGAAATCTGGTCTGGCTGGGATGCTCAGCATTTATTAAAATTCCCAAAGTGTGAACTCACGCCTGAGTCAGACTGTCAGTGGGCTGCCTGAGGAGGAGAGCGGGGCCCGTAATGAATTATGCAGCCAGAGGCCTTGCCACCAACTCCAATTCCAAGACTGAGGCTGAAGCAGCCGGGGGTGGAAAACCGAAGCCTGGATATAAAGACTTAGGAGAGCAGGGTCCTAATGCAGAACAGAACTTGCCTTGGTGGGGTTATCCCAGCTTAGGTGGGCTCAGAAAGGGAGCATGTTTGGGCCTTAGCCAACAGCTAGTCTAAGGGAAATGAAGCTGAAGCTGAAAAAACCATCCGGGCGTTGCATGGTTGTATCCTAAACAGGAAGGGAGGCTTGTTGTTGGGAGCTGGGGGGAACCCAAAGGAGCTACAAGGGCCCTCCTTTATCTGTCCATCCCATAAGTGTCGGTGCTCCCCAGGATTCGGTCTTGGCCTGCTTCTCCTCTCACTTACTCCCTTCCAGCTCCAACCACACTCACGAGATCCAGACTCAATCGCTACCTGCCTACTGGACTTCTCTTGCGGGGTGTCCCAGAGGCCCTTCAAACTTCTGTTCACTGACTCAGTGACCTCAGGAAAGTTACTTATGCTTACTGAGCTTTTGTTTTCTTACTTGCAAAATGGGCATCCAAATACCTACCTTATACAATCCTTTTGAGATTAAATGACTTAGACTTAATGAATGAAACATACCCAATCTGGGGCTTACTCAATATCTCTCCCCTTCATCCAGGAATATGTAGTCCCTCGTCATGTTCCAACTTGTGTTTTGGCCAATCACTCTGGCTTCTGTACACCCTTCACAGGCAATAACCAAAGGGACTGAATTTAATGACACTTCTAGAGTTGTGTTCTCTGGTGACTCATCTGGAAAATGGAGCCAGGAACTGGATGGTCCTTCAAACCCAAGATTCCCCAAACCAGATCCATTTTCATACCTACCCCACGATACCGCTCATCCCAAGTCCCCTCTGTGAGTGAATAGCAGAACCTTCCATTCAGACACCTGAACCAAAACGCTGGATATTGGCCTCAACTCCTCTCCTCCCAGCAGTCACCAAGTCCTGCTGTATCTCTTAAATGGATCTCAAACCCATCATCCGTCACCACTCCCTACCTAGAATACCTCAGATGCATGTAGGGGCTTCCCTGCAGATCCTATGGTAGGCCCGGCCAACTGACAGTACTTTGGAGACTTTGGATGGCTCTGTTTGCTTCGTCTCCTGTTCAACTGCACACACCCTTCCCCAGACTTGAATCCTAAAACCAAGCCAACTAAGCCAGCTCTTACAAGACTCAAGATCTTAAAGCTTTGCCCTAGGGCTCCTTGTTTCTCCTTCAACTGGGACTCCTAACTTGGCCTTGGCCAGAGGCCTCAACCCCCTACCACTTACCCTGCCCCAGATTCCTTAGCGCCTGCTTGCCTCTTCCTCCTCATCCTCACCATCCCCCACCTTGCCCTCCGAGTTGCTCGGCAGAGTCTCTCCTGAATGAGCCTCCGAGCCTGGGTTAAGAGCCTTCTCTGAGCTCCCAGAGCCTCTGCATGTCCCTGTTACCACTTCGTCTCACTGTACTGGATTTTCCTGGTCACTTGTATAATTGACTCTTTGAAAAGGGCCACCTCAAATGAGGTCAGTTTCTGTTATATCTAGAAATGGGGGCAGCAAGTCACTTTAGAGGAAATCACTTGAGGGACTAAATCAATAGTCGAACCCATTACAAGTTTATTTCTGTCTTATGCCACAGCCCAGTGCCAGGTGGTAGGGATGGGAGGCTTGCTCTATGTGTTATTCAGGAACCCAGCCCCCTTCCATGTAGGTCCTCGGAGTTCCTTCCATACAGCAGGTGGGTGAAGAAAGAGAGCAAGGATCACACGTGGGCCAGTTCTTGAACTGGTACCATTACTTCCACCCACATTCCACTGGCTAGAGCCCAGTCACGTGGTCACACGTACCTTCAAGGGAGTCTGGGAGTCTAGCTGAGCTCCATGTCCAGGAGGAAGAAAAGAACATGAATATTGGTGAGTACCAGCCTTTTCTGCCACATCTGGCAATGTTTACCAGGCAAGAATTTGTCCATTTGATCAGTGCCAAAGTTCAACCTTGGCAAGGAGAATCATCCACCCTTGAAGAAACCTGGTCAGTAGCAACAAGAAGAATAGAGAAAAAGGCTCCTTCAGACTCCCTTCACTACAACTGCTACATCAGGTCCCCTGTCCAAGCACCCAGCAGCCACCAAACCATCCCAAAGCAAGCCATCTCCTGTGGAAGGTGGGCACCTCCTGCCTTAGACGATAGGGTTTGCCTCCTGGATTCTTGTGATGAGCTGGGAGACAGCAGGTCTGGGCCTCCCCACACACACAGTGGTGAGTATCCAGGAACCCTGTTAGGGTTCCTGGAGGAGAATGAATAGGCTTCTTTTAGTAAGAGCAGGAGGGAGTTAGTTAGAGAGAAGATTGCGCTCCAGGACACTTGGAGGACAATATCTGCAGCCCAAACTGTAAAGTCAGACCCTTATATTTTGGTCCTTTCTGCTAAACTCTGAGCTACTCAGAGGCAGACTCTTGTCTTATTTTTCCCACAGCCCCAGGCCCTGGGGAAGAATCTGGCGTGGAGGGGTGGCAAATCCAGCTCCTCCCTGGGCCACACCACCACAGAATCTGCTCTCGGGATGCTGGCTCCAGTTAAGTAGGACAACCAGGCCTCGAGGATAAGCCAAAAGAACACTCATTCAATGCCTGGCTCTATTTTCCAGATGAGTCACCAGAGAACACAACTCTAGAAGTGTCATTAAATTCAGTCCCTTTGGTTATTGCCTGTGAAGGGTGTACAGAAGCCAGAGTGATTGGCCAAAACACAAGTTGGAACATGACGAGGGACCACATATTCCTGGATGAAGGGGAGAGACACTGAGTAAGCTCCAGATTGGGTATGTTTTATTCATTAAGTCATTTAATCTCAAAAGGGTTGTATAAAGTAGATATTTGGATGCCTATTTTGCAAGTAAGAAAACAAAAGCTCAGCAAGCATAAGTAACTTTCCCGAGGTCACCAAGCCAGTGAACAGTAGCATTCAGATTTGAACTCAAATCCTTCTTCAGACTTGCCGTCTTCACAAGTGCTATGATGCTGGCCTCTTCCCGCCAACAGAAGCAGCTAAGAGTGAGGCAGAGCTAAAGGGACAGCACTACTGAGAAAAGTAAGGGGGAGGGAGGGGAGCATTATTTAAAGGAAAACCAACCTGTCAGAGCAGGAGAGGAAGACAAAAAGAAAGAGCATTTGTTGAGGGCCAGCAGCCTGCCAGGCACAGGATTGGCAGTCCTCCATGTGTCACCTCATCTAATCCTCACAACAGCCTATAAAAGAGGTCTAAGTGTCTCCATTTTACAAAGAAGGAAACTGGACACAAAGAAGTGAAGTAACCTAGCCAAAGTTGAAACTATGATGCAGCTGAGATTGAAACGCTATCTACCTAACTCAAGAAGGGTAGGCCGAGGCCCATGGCCACTGCCACTCTCGGCCAGACTGTATAAAATCCAACACACTGGCTGCTGACACAGAAGGATCTAGGAAGGCAAAATGCCATGTGCAGCTGGCTAAAATCCAGCCCTGCTCAGTGGCTCTGGAATCCAAGCTGGTGTATCCCTGTTTACACTCAGAGCAGTGGTATTTGAGGGCTGGAGGCTTTGGGGGAAAGGAAAGACAGATCCTGGCCCCTCCATATGGAAGCACTCTGCCTTCCACTTACCACCTCCCACTTGTACTGCCCTGGTGCTGATCTGTGGGTATACTGTACTTTAAGAGGAAAAAGCTGCAAAGATAAACAAGGAATAAAATCCAACAATACATAAAACCCCAAGTGACAAGAATTGCTGTCATTAAGGAGACCGCCTGTCATCTAGAGATTGCCAGAGACTGCCAGCTTGCTAAAATCTATTTTCTTTTGAGAGCCCTGGTTCAGATGCCACCTCTTTTAGGAAGACACTCCCTGGAAGGAATCCCTCTCTCCCTGCCTGGACTCTGTTGTATGGTTAGTTTGGAATTTATCATATTCATCCCCCAAATTAACTATACTTCTTCACTAACCTGTAATACTGAAAGCAAAGACCCTGTCCTCTTCACAGTCATAAAGGTGAACTAATGGCCGCATTTGTTGGTGCTCACTACGCCCATGTGCTTTACGTTCATTATCTCCTATAATCTCACTATGCTCCACATTTGTTTAACCAATGTAGAAAGTCATGGTCAGAAAGATCACCCACAGGGTCAGGATCCAAACCCAGATCCAAGACTGGACTCTTTCCAGTAGATGACAATGCATAAAGTATTTATTGAAAAAATATTCACTTAATATTTGTGAATTCATGGGTTCCAAGCCCATCACCCTGTGTGTCAAGTAAAGCTGGACATGATAGTGTACCAGCTTTCTACTGCTGCATAATAACCCACCCAAATAATAATCACACCACACCCTGTTGGCATCCAACAACAATCATTTTCTTTGCTCTCAGTTATGAGGATGGACAATCATTTTCTTTGCTCTCAGTTATAAGGATGGACAATCATTTTCTTTGCTCCCAATTCTGAGGCTTTTTTTTTTTTTTTTACTGCGTTGGGTCTTCGTTGAGGTGCGTGTGCTTCTCGTTGCAGTGGTGTCTCTCTTTTTTTTTTTTATAAATGTATTTATTTATTTATTTTTGGTTGCGCTGGGTCTTTGTTGCCACGCGCGGGCTTTCTCTAGTTGCGGCGAGAGGGGGCTACTCTTCGTTGCAGTGCGCGGGCCTCTCATTGTGGTGGCTTCTCTTGTTGGGGAGCACGGGCTCTAGGCGCGCAGGCTTCAGTAGTTGTGGTATGTGGGCTCAGTAGTTGTGGCACGCGGGCTCTAGAGCACAGGCTCAGCAGTTGTGGCACACGGGCCCACTTGCTCCGCGGCATGTGGGATCTTCCCGGACCGGGGCTCGAACCCGTGTCCCCTGCATTGGCAGGCGAATTCCCAACCACTGCGCCACCAGGGAAGTCCAGCAGAGCTCAGCAGGGACCCCTCCTCTCTGCTCTGCAGAGTGTCTGTTTTCCTCCTCGTGGCCTCTCCACATGGATACTCTGGGCTTCTTTACATAGTAAATATGTTTTCCTCTGAGTGAAAGTAAAAACCTTCTGAAAAGGCTCCTTAAATCTCAGGATGTCAATTCTGCTGCATTCTCCTCACCAAAACAAGTCACAAGTCCAAGCTAGATTCCAGAAGGTGGAGAAATGGACCCCAACCCCTCGCTGGGAGGAGCAAGCGAGGTCACACTGCAAAGGGACATGACATAGGAGAAATAATTCACTGGGGATCTTTTTTTAGCAATCTGCCAGATACAAATGACAGATTCTGGTCAGAGCATAGAGCTGCGGGATTAACTGTCTGCACCTTTAAAGAAATGGAGATAATTCCAATTCTGATCTGGATATCAGAGCAGAGCTGCATCAGACGCAGGCTTTTTCATGGGTTTTCTCCTTTCTCTGCTTTGGCCAGGGTTTGCTATGATAATCATCACATCCACTTTACAAATGTATCCACAAACATGATCACTCATACATAATCGAACAGTCTCTAAGTTAAACCTTCTTGCCAACCAGGGGTTTTGTTGTGGCAGGAAGGGTCTGATGGGGGTGCATCTCTGGACCACCGGCACCACCGTGGCCCTCACTGGACAAGAGGCACAAAACAGGCACCGCTGGCACCAGAATAACCTCTCCCTTGCCCCTGAGTCACTCGCTCCAGATTCACAGCATTTAAAGTGGACATTTAATTATCTGGAAGTTTTACTAGGTGGAAAATTCCTGACTGGGCAGGAGCCGGAGAAGAAAGAGGCCAACGGGAGAAAATTCAAATCCACCAATTAGTGCCTGGAGAGACACAGCCCGTCCTTACCCAACCTGCAGATCAATAGCAGACATTTATACTCAATACCTTCTTTAGTGTGTGTGACAACCAACCTTTTCAAGTTCACTACCTGTGCAGTGAGCTGTATGGGTCCCCAGCAGATGCAGGTAGTACACTAAATCTGTAATGGGGGCGGGACGTGAATAAAGGGGCTCTTCTTTAAGATGTGAGCAGAGTTCAAGAAAACCATCAAGGGGGAGTGCAGTTCCCTGGGGTTAGTGGCAGCGAGGCTGCCTAGAACTTAGCCAACTCATGGTCTCCTGGCTGGGAGAACCCCCTGCCAGGTCACTCTCCACACACCCCCAATCCCCTGTCAGTGCCAACCATTGGCTGAACCCAGCCAGAAGCCAGGGGGCAATGGAACCCACAGAAGGAGTCTGTTAGGGTCAGCTTCCCAGGGTGCAGAGTAAAGTAGAGAAGAGAATGGATCTGCAAGGACAGATGACAGATAGACAGCACACATTCCCTCTGCTAAGCAGCACACCACGGGTCGTTCCTAAGAATTGCCCCCCATAGTGCCTGCCTTGGTAGTCTTTAAAATCCAGCTTCACCCAATTACACAGTTGTATGGGGAAGAAGGAGGATAGGACGCTGAGATCTGTCCAAGAGACATCCTCTAAGGCTCAGTGCCCTGACCTATAAATTTCGGATAACTTGTATAATATTTCCCAGGGTTGCTGTGAGAAAATTCAATGAGCTCACGTATGTATACAATCCTTACAAAGTATAAAGCAATAGACAGATATGCTCTACTATCTGATGGGGGTGAGAGGGCCACAGACGTGAAGCCACACCTCCCGTGAAGGACACACGGGGCACATCTGGACCAGGCCACTCCATTCCATCACAGCCCATCACATCACGTCACTCCCCCACTAAAGGTCCCGGCAAGCTCCCACATCCCTCACAGCCACCTCCACTCTGACATGTGAGGCCAGCAAGGAGTCCAGGCCAGGCCCTGTGGCATCAGCAAAGACCTCCTGAATGGGCCGCCGGGAATGCGGTCCCTCGTCAGCGAGACCAATGAGCTGGACACGTGTCAACGTCATCTGAGTTTTTGTTTCAGGAACACTCTTCTCTCTAGAAAGGCCCCGTGGGAGCATTTAAATCCACAGTGTTTATTTAGGGGCACATGAAGTAAGTCGAGGATGCCAGAGCGCACTCCCTGGGGAACAGCCGTGCAGAGGTTGCTGGCCAGAGAGAGAGGCAAGAGTCGGCCGGGCCAGACTGTCCCTCTGCATACTCGCAGGAACTTCGCCAAGCTCACGGCAAGAATGGCTTCAGAATTTCAGAGGTTCTTAGATGATTCTTACTTTATTTTTAGAAGAAATTGGACGGGTGTAGTGGGAATGGGGGTAAAGCAGAGTGAGAGCCCATGGAAATGGTACCAGGCGTGCGCCTTCTTGACTTACAAGTAAGATTTCCATTTGACCCAGGAAGGAGAGGCAGACTTCTGCTCTCCTTTCCCATCTAGTGGCTCCCCGCTGCCCACAAGACAATGCCCAAGGCTCCTTAGTTTGGCATCTCAGAGCCTCCCCAGCTGGCCCCAGCCTACTTTTACAATTTTATTTCCCAATACTACACCTCATGGGCTCACTCAATTCGGGCTTCACGTGATCATCAGATGCACAGGCTTCAGAGCTGATACACCAGATTTCTATCCTGGGCCCCATCCCTTCCCAAGCTGTGTGACTTTGGGCCAGATGTTCAGCCTTCCTGAATCAGGTTGCACATCCTAAAAGTAATAGCGCTTGCTACAAATTAAATGAGGTTATGAATGTTAAGCCTGCAACACATTGCCTAATTCAAAGTAAGAATTCAATCAATAACAGCTGATAACAAACCAATCTCCTGGTTATGCCGTGTCCTGCACCCCCAGAATCCTGCCTGCCCAGCCCTCCACCGACGCAAGCCCACCCCGAGTCCAACACTTCCAACTGCTCTAACCACACGTGCCCCTCCCCTGGCCTTGACCTCCGCTCCTCCCTCAGGACTCCAGGTAACCACACTCACCCTGCAAAGGCCACCACAATGAGACAGAAATACCGCTGGGTTGGGCACCCAAAGGTCCCAGGTCAAGTCCCAGCCTCTCCAGTGATTCATCGCCTGACCTTCCACCTGTCACTCAGCATCTCTGAACTTCTGTTGCCTCTCCTCTAAAATAGGGAGACTCCCCCCTGCCACTCGTGGAAAATCAACAGGATGATACGTGGAAAAGGACTTTGTAAACTTTGAAATGCCATGGAGTATTTAAAATTAAACTATTGACTTTTAGGGCAATAGTAATACTAAACCATAAAGGCTAACTTTTTATGATCTGATTCTGCATTTACGGTCTATAATGTTTCTGCTAGAAGACCCAGTATACAGATTCAATTATCCAGGCCACTCCAGTTCACTATCACTGATAAGCAGAATTTCCACAGACTCCCTCTGACCCCAAGGCCCCTCTCTGAAAAGTGCAGAAATAATTTATGTTGTTGTTCAGACCATAGAAATGCTACTTATCACCTGCAAGGTGCTTTTACAGTTTACAAACCAAGCATACATCCCAGGGCCTAAGGAGCTACAGTTAACTGAAAGAGCCAGTCAGAGTTCCCCGCATCAGCCTGGGTCACTGCTCTCCCTCCTAACCCGAAGGGCCCAGAGCTTTTGATTACTTTAAAACCTGAGAGCAACCCAGCCTCTCTCACAAAGGGCCAAATGCCCATGGGAAATGGGATTCTTTCCAAAGCCCAATCACATGTCAAAAATCAAGCCAGAGTTCTGTAACCTGGGAGGTGAAAGGATTTCTTTTTTTGTTTTATTTCTTGCAAAGTGCAAATCTAGCCATTCTTTCCTCTCCAGCTTACAGCCTTGACACACACAGAGAGCCCAATTGACTCACTCAAGCTGCCTTTCAAGGTCTCTACATAGTCTATGCCACAGTGTTTCTTTCATGTTAAACTTCTTAGCTGACATGTCTTAAGCAACATCTAGTTCACAATGCTGTCCAGTTTCTTTGAGATAGGGGAAGATATGCAGGGGAAGCAGATTCATCTGTAAGCACAACAAGATTAGTGTGTTTAATGCTACAGAGCGTCATAGCTGAGATTAGAGCCTATGGTCTTTAATGTTCTAGGTTGCCTCAATGATTTCCACTTAAACAATGGAAATCCACTGAGGTAAGAAAAAGAATGGGTATTTTTAAGTTCTTTTATTGAGGTATAGTTGATCTATAATATTGTGTAAGTTTCAGGTGTACAACATAGTAATTCACAATTTTTAAAGGTTATACTCCATTTATAATATTATAAAATATTGGCTATATTGCCTGGGCTATACAATATATCCCTGTAGTTTATCTATTTTATATGTAGTAGTCTGTACCTCTTAATCCCCTACCCCTACTTATTTTGCCCCTCCCCCTTTCCCTCTCCCCACTGGTAACCCCTAGTTTGTTCTCTATATCTGTGAGTCTGCTTCGTTTTTGTTATACTCACCAGTTTGTTGTATTTTTTAGATTCATTCTTTTTATGGCTGAGTAGTATTCCATTGTATATAAATAACACATCTTCTGTACCCATTCATCTATTGATGGACACTTAAGTTGCTTCCATATTTTGGCTATTGAAAATAATGCTGCTATGAACATTGGGGTGCATGCATCTTTTCAAATTAGTATTTTGGGTTTTTTCGGATATATACCCAGGAGTGGAACCACTGGGTCATATGGCAGTTCTATTTCTATATTTCTGAGAAACCTCCATACTGTTTTCCACAGTGGCTGCACCAATTTACATTCCTAGCAACAGTGTATGAGGGTTCCCTAGAAAAGGGATGTTTAAATAGTTAAGTATGACTGGTAGTCTTGGAAGCTGGACTGAAGTGAGAAAAATCATTAGTCCCAGCCCTGCCCCTAGTTCATTATGTAACCTTGAGTAAGTCAATTTCCTTCTCTAAAGTTCATTTCTTTGTTGGTTAAATGAGAGAGTTGGACTAGATCAGGTAGAGCAAGTACATGCCACCCTCACTCATCCACCAAAAGCCCATGCAAACATTACTAATCAATCACAGCACCCTTTCCCCATAAGCAGGACATAATACATTGCTTCAGGCAATTGGGACAAGTAGCCCACAGCTGACACATGAAGTAAATAAAAATCTAGTTGCCATCCCTGAGCCAGATGATTTTTACCTGTTTTGACATTGAATGATCCATGAGGGAAAAAAACAGCAAAGCAGAAATTAGGAAACCTGAGACCTACTGAGCACCCAGCCATGGGGTTTCAGTGCCACTGAGAAAGTATTACAAAATCTGGGTCTCTGTTTCCTCATCTGCAAATGGAGAGTAACAATTTTATTCTCCTTATTTTCAAGATCTTTATGAAGATGAAAATTAAAATGAAAAACATATAAAAGAGCTTTCTAAACTGAAAGTCCTCTAATAATCACAGTATACTAACATTTATTAAGCACCATGCTAGTTACCTTAGATTTATTTCTTGCCTCATTTGAGTCTCACAGCACCTCTATAAAGTTGGGTTTCTGGCATAATTGTAACCGAAGAAAATCGTATAAATACATTGTGAACTCCTCCAGAACAGGACTGCTTAATCCATATCTTCACCCCAATGCTCAGCCTGGAGCCTGGACCAGTCAATAAATATGTATTGATTTTTATATAATTCTCTGGAGGAAATTGTGTGGCTCCTGAGAGAGCAATTAGGGACATATTTTAGGAAGTGAAGTATAATGGTTATGACGCATTGGGATGACCTAGCAATGGTTTCAGATCCTAAGGATGGTTGAGGGTGTGATGTATGGACTTTCACCTCATGGTCCCAAGATGGCTGCTGCAGCTCAAGACATCACATTCTCACAGTATGTTCTCAAAGTAAGAAATCAGGGGATGGCTGAGACAGTGAGAGAGAGCTCTCGCCGAGTACCTAGCTTCTTTTTTCAGGAAAGAAGACACTTTCCCCTGCTGACTTTTCCTTACGACTCATTGGGTCACATGATCACCAGAGTACAAAGCAGGCTAGAAATACAAGTACCTGGGAAGAAGGCAAGGAAGGAGGGGGTTAGGAATGGCCATTAGGTAGCCAAGCAGTAATGTCTACCATGGGGAGACATTTCAGGTATTCTTCATGTATTAGTTTCATATTGCTGCTATTATTACCATAAATATAGTATTTAAAGAAACACAATTTTATTATCTTACAGATCTGGCATTCAGAAGTCCAAAATGGATTTTGCTAGGCTAAAATCAAAGTGTCAGCAGGACTGTGTTCTTTTCGGAAGCTATAGGGGAAAACCTTTTTCCAGCTTCTACAGGCTGCCTTCATCCCATGACAAGCTTGTAGCCCCTTCCTCTATATTCAACGCCATCAACAAAGCATCTTCAAATCCCCCTCTGACTCTAGCTCTGCTTCTATCCTCACATCCCCTTCTCTGATCTAAACTTCTGCATCCACTTCCAGCTTTTAAGGACACGTGTGAGTACATTGGGTCCACAGGATAATCTCCCTATCTCAAGATCATTAACTTAATCACATCTGCAACGTTCCCTTTGCCATGTAAGGTAACATAGCCCAGGTTCTGGGGATTAGGACATGGACACCTTTGAGGGCCTATTATTCAGACCACCTCACCTCACATGATTCCTTGCAAACCTCCTCTTCCTGAACACAGACTCCTGCTCCTAAGGAAGGCTGAAAACAAAACAAAACTGCAGACTCACCATCTTATACATCTATTTGCTTAAACATCAATGGTTAACATTCAAAAGAGCCACAGAAAGTCTAGTGCAGGTCAATCTCACAAGTTCTCCAAGTTCTTGAGAGGAGATACACAAAACAAATTTGAAAACAAAAAGAAACGCCTTTCCTGGGTTGAGGGGGCTATTAATTCTTAGACTATCCAACAGCACCCCCCAGTGCCATGAAGCAGGAACAGAGACGGAGGGCTAGCATTTGGTAAAGAATCAGAATATTTAGCCAGAATCATGAATCAGGTGCCCAGGCCCCAGCCTCAGAGATTCAGGTGCAAGGGATCTGAGGCTGGGTCCAAGTGTGAGAAAATTTTTAGAGGCCCCAAATGATTGTATGTTCAGCTAGAACCACTGAGTTCAGCATAGCAATAAATATGGTCTGAAAGCCTACCAGGCCCTAGGGATTCAAAAATAAGTATGATAAAGCTCCTCTTCTCAAGGAGCTTTCAGTCTCAATGGACTACGAGAGCTGGAAGAGACTCTGGTCACAACTAACAACTGTATGACTTAGGGCAAATTACTCAACCTCTCTGTGCCAGATCCCTCGTCTGTAAAATGAGGATAATAATAGTCCCTGACTTAACAGGGTTGTTAAGAGAATTAAATTATATAATTCACATGATGCATTTAGTATGGTGCTTGGTACAAAATAAGCACACAACAATGTTAGGGGTTCCTAGCAAGTTCCAGGAATAAAAACTACGTGGCCCACATGCTGCCACTTCCCTGTCACTCAGAGCAGACACTACTGATTGATCTGAATGCTTTTTCCTACCGAATCTGGACAAAGCTTCTGAGTTCTTCTCAATCTAGTTCTCCACTGCGGGTGGGGAGGATCAAATCTGCCATGCAAACTCCTTCTGCATTTTTCTTTTTTTTTTTTTTTTGAATTTCATTTTATTTATTTATTTTTTATACAGCAGGTTCTTATTAGTTATCTATTTTATACATATTAGTGTATATATGTCAATGCATTTTTCATTTAAGGAAATTGAAACTCAGGAGGACCAAGCTCATTGGAGGAGCCTGTGCATAGCTGGTAGGGTCCAAATCTTCCGGCCCAGCGCTCTGCGCACGCGGCTTTCAACACCCTCCGGCTTGCTGGGCTCTTCCTTGGCCAGAGCGTGCCATGCTCACAGGCTCCTTCTGTCAGGGCTCCTGGCTATTCTTGTCCTCTCTACCTGCTGCCGTGCCTCCTGGGTGTTTTGCAGTGGCAGCATGACCTCAGAGTCTCTCTGTGGGCCAGATGCCCATTGTGACATTGTAAGAACTGACACCCGGGGATTAAAATCACTCTCACTAGCGGAGCCCTGACACCTGCCTTTTGCTAATTGCTTGATTGCATCTGATGTATCTCAAATAGCTTCATGTAGATCCTGCCAGGCAGGGATTTTTAGTCCTATTGTCAGGATGAGAAAACAGACTGAAAGAAGTTTATTATCTAGCCCAAAGCAAAATTGTTAAGAAGCAAAAGAGGACTCAAACCCAGGTCTGACAAGCATGCAGCACACCTTTTAGCTTAAGCATGCAGCACACCTTTTAGCTTTACATATCCATAACTTCATGAAGCAGAGCCATTACACTTTGCCGTGCTCCTAACGTTCCAGGCTCTCCTCCATCATAACATTTACTAAATTACATTGGAACCTGTCCTGTCCATTTATAGGTCTCCCTCATAAGACTGAGGCCTTTCAGCCACTACTCCCTGGCACATACACACATGCATACATAAACACCTTCTCTACCAGCTGTATCCTACTCATCCTTCAGTGTTATGCTTATAACTCACTCCTTCTCCAGGCAGTCTGCCTAGACTGTCAGGTGTCCTTGCTATATGCACCTGTATCAACCTGTATTTCCCTTGTCTCAGCACTTGTCAAACTGTATGCTATATGTTCTCTAATTACAGTGCAGTTAATCAAGAAGTTCCCATTATATGTGAAAATTAAGAAACATTAACAAATACTGCATAATGTCACTTATATGTATTATCTAAAATAGTCAAACTCATAGTTACAGAGTAGGATGGTGGTTACCAGGGGCTGGGGGCTGGGAGAAATGGGAAGATGCTGGTTAAAGGGTACAAACTTTCAGTTATAGGATGAATAAGTTCTGGAGACCAAATGTACAGTATGATGACTATAGGATACAGCTGGTAGAGAAGGTTAATAATTTTATATTGTATATTTGAAATTTTCCAAGAGAGTATATATTGATATTTCAAGTGGTCTCAACACACACACACACACACACACACACACACACACACAATGGCAACTATGTGAGGGGATAGATATGTTAATCAGCTTGATTGTAGTAATCATTTCACAATGTATATGTATACCAAAACATGCTGTACACCTGAAATATATACAATTTTTATTTGTCAATCATACCTCAGTAAAGCTGGTAGGAGGGAAGTAACACTAAATTATACTTAGTAATAACAGCTACCATTCATTGAGCCTTGTGCCAGGCACTCACTATACCAAGCACTGTATCCACACACATACATTTATAAAACCTCATTGATTGATTATTTGCAGCCTCTTAGGTGACAGTCATCATTTTCCTTATTCTGTGGGAGGTAGGGGTGGGAGCTGGCAGAGAATGAGCTTCAGATAGGTTAAGTCATCTGCCCAAAGCTGTGTAGATATATATGTGGCAAAACCAGAATTTGGACCCAGGTCTGTGAGTCCTCAGAGCTACACTGTGGACACCATGCTAAACTGCCTTGATGCAGTGTGACTTCCTCTCACACCTTGTACAAGTGCCAGCAGCCCTTTGACAACTATTTCAGCCCTGGAAGGTGGCATCCCTTTCCTCCTCTTCTTACTGTGACATCAGCTACTAGAAAAGTTACCAGGTTGTGAATGGTTAATTAAACTCAGTCACCAGGCATTGCCAATAAGCAGCCAAGTTCTCCCAAAAATTTACCCAAAAGAGATCACATGTGGGAGATGGTGAAAGAAAAGGAGCTTGGGGGCTTGTTCCCACTTCCAAAACTCAAGAAGGACCTATTGAGGCAAATGAAATATGATCCAGCCCATGAGACTATATACACATTCATCGCTCATCAGAATCTGAGCTTTATGAAAGAAGAGACAGTTTTATTCCTTGCTGTCTCCCCAGAGCCTAGAACAGTGCCTGGCACAAAGTATGTGCTCAAGAAAAACCACCACTGAATGAGTGAACAGACTCATATGAACCCAGATAATGGCAGTGCAGGAATGGTGGTAGGAATCATGGGCAACCTAAAATCATTATTAAAAGTTGTCCAAATATGGCACAAAAATTTGTTTGGTGTAAATTTAAGTGGTCAAAGTTACATCCACTTTTTAGGAACACATTTAGCCTTTTTTCTTATATATCTCCCTGCCAAAAATCATAAAAATTGTTTAATATGAAATACACTGATGAGGAGGGAAAGAAAAGACAGGGGTATGGGATTAAGAGATACAAACTACTACGTATAAAATAAATAAGCAACAAGGATATATTGTATAGCACAGGGGATTATAGCCATTATCTTGTAATAATTTTTAATGCAGTCTAATCTGTAAAGATACTGAATCACTATGATGTACACCTGAAATTAATATTGTAAATCAACTATACTTCAATTTAAAAATAAAATACACTGATGAGGGCTTCCCTGGTGGTGCAGTGGTTGAGAATCTGCCTGCTAATGCAGGGGACACAGGTTCGAGCCCTGGTCTGGGAGGATCCCACATGCCGCGGAACAACTGGACCCCTGAGCCACAATTACTGAAGCTGCGTGTCTGGAGCCTGTGCTCCGCAACAAGAGAGGCCGCGACAGTGAGAGGCCCGCGCACCGCGATGAAGAGTGGCCCCCGCTTGCCACAACTAGAGAAAGCCCTCGCACAGAAATGAAGACCCAACACAGCCAAAAATAAATACATAAATAAAAACATCTGATTGTCTATTAAAAAAAAAAAAAGAGCATCATCACGATACCCCTGAGTCACTGAAATGGCAAAGTATATTAAAAAAAATACACTGATGATTAATGCACAATACTCTTCATCATATATCATCCCTAAAAATAATAATAATGTAATGTAAATACTAATAATTAATGCACCATATAGCACATAAATTTGATGAAAAACAGCTATCTAATTGCTACCATCGTTTCTGTGAAAGGGCCGCTGAAAACACGTTGCATGAAAGGGGATAGAGCAGCAGGTGTGGAGGCTGGAAATCAGAGGCAGGAGAATGCTCAGAGGAGGGGCTGAGAGAAGGCTCCAAAGATGCGGGCAAGAGGACGCTGAAGCCAGAGGAAGGGATCTCCAGGAGGAGGTATGTTAGGAGGGGTGTAGGGGGCGTCTGGGAGGAAGGTGAGTGGGGCATTCTCAGCAGCGCAGCTGGATGCAGAAACTTCGCTTCCTCGTCCCCGGGGCTTGGCTACTCTGCTCTCTGGCTCTGTCTCCCAGGGGCTAATTTGTGGTCTTTGAGGGTTTTTTCCTAAATGTTCTGCCTTATTTTTAATCATGGTTATTCTGCAAAGCAATTCATTCACCCCATGCCCTTCTCATGGAGAGCTAATTCTAAACAAATGAACAAGCTCCTGAAATAAGAATGCACAGGAACGAGGAGGAGGCCCTTACTGAAGGCGGTTAGAGAAAAGGAGACGGCTGTCTGCTTGAGAGTGGTTAAGTGCAGCCTTTCCTATTCTTGATTAAACCGCCTCTTGAAGCCCCATTCAGTCCTGACAGTAGGTGACAGGGACCGTGAAGTGACACTTCAGCCACCATCACAGCTGTGCCACTGTCCACAAGAGGGCAGTGGTGCATGTGGTCAGAACAAAAGTTCTCCTGATATCAGCATTAGGGACCGTTATAGAAGATCCAGTCAGAGTCAAGGACCAACGCACATTCACACGCGCACACACACACACACACACACATACAAACACGCACACACAAACACGCATGCAAACACACATGCACAAACATGCACACACAGACGCACACAAACACACGCAAACACACATGCACAAACACACACACGCATGCACAAACACACACACACACGCACACAAACACACACACTTCAGGTGGGGCACTGAAGCTCAGGGCAGAGGCCTCAGCTGTGGTCTCGCAGAAACAAATTGCAGTGCTAGACCTCCTTCCCTACATCAGTGGCTCCCATGTAGAGTTCCTGGTAATATAACTCGGGGTCCCACCCAGACCCAGTAACCCAAACCTCCAGGCGGGTTTCAGGCACCAGTGGTTTTCAAATCATCCCAGGGTGAGGTCCTACTCATCACTGCCTCTCAACACAAGGAATGCAAAAGAAAGGAAAATGTGAGTCTTCTGTACTTTAACAGGTGTCAGGACACCAAATGGTAAAAGGGCAAGAAAATATGCTGTCTTTATGAGAAAATGTGTATGAAACAGTGTATAAGTCAAGGTCCCAGCAGAAAACAGATGTCTCGTTCAAACTGGGTAACTTAGGGAAAGTTGATAAAGAAATTACAAAAGTTACAATCAGGGTGTGAAGAAACCACAAGGAACAGTGGACAGACATTTACCTGCAGGCCAAAGCCAGACAATGAAGTGGTTATTAGACCCAGAGCTAAAGCAGGCTGGGTCGGAAGGACTCCCTCAGTAGAGGGAAGCAACCAAGGGGATAAATACCCCGACCCACTGTCCTCCACCCTCTGAGCTCCTGCCAGGGCTTCTCATTCAGCCAAACTCAACCAAGGAAGCTACTGACAGAGTCCCTGGATGTCAGGTTCCGGAGACGAGGAGCAGGGTGGCAGGGGATGACAGGATTCAGAGGTACAAGCAATCACACACCATTCAAGCCTGGCCCTTCAACAGAAGCTTCATGAGCAGTACTATATTCAGACACTGTTGGATGCAAAACAATTTTAGTTTAAACCTCTGTGGATGTGGAACAGATATTCTTTGCTGGTTGGAATACAATCTAAGCAAAGTCACTTCTGGGAAAACAAGAATAGAGTTTTAGTTGGACAAAAGAGGAATTCCTAAACGCTTTTACTTTTTTAAAATATAGCAATGAGCAACTTTTCTTAGAGTTGGACAACAGAAAAAAATTTTCAGGGACTTCCCTGGTAGTCCAGAGGTTAGGACGCCATGTTTCCACTGCAGGGGGGCACAGGTTCGATCCCTGGTTGGGGAACTGAGATCCCGCAAGCCATGAGGCTCAGCAAAAAAAAAAAAAAATATTCATTAAGTTACAATACAGTAGGGTTGGTAACGTCTTGGTTGGAACTATGGAACCTCGTTTCTGAGGCTTAGAAAAAAGAAGTAAGCTCCTTATATTTATTATAAAATATCTGCCTTTTCAAAGAAGTGTCATTTATTACCTCATACTACTCTTTTAAGGTAGTATCCTTATTTAACATCTTACAGATGAGAAAGCTCAAATACAGAGTAGTCAAACCATTCTCAAAAGGTCATCAATAGAGCAGGGGACAAGGGATAAGGCCAGGCTGGCCCTCTGATGCCCCGTCTAGGCCCCTAGCACCAGGGTGTTTATCTGACCCTGGAAGTGGGGTCAGAGGGTTACCATTAAGAACTCAGCAAAACTGAGTCCCAGCTCTAACATGACTTCACTGGGTGACCTTGGGCCAGTCCCTTCCCTTCTCTGGGCCTCAGTTTCTCTAATCAAAACACCAGCAAGTTGAACTAGACTTGCAGTTTTCAAACATTTTTAGCAGGAGAAATTTTTCAGACACAATCTTACAAGGCGACCAACAATGTAACAGATTTAGGAGCTGCGTTCTTGTTGAAGAAGCCTCCCCTCACCCTGCTGCTGAGACCCTTGAGGAAATTCTAGGGGACTTTTCAGATTACTTCTAAGTCTGTGTGCTATGAAATATTAGTTCCATGAGATAGTATAAGGATTTGGAGGAAAGGAGCGATCCAAAGCAACACACTGGATTAGCAAAGTTCCACGGATGTCTTTACTGCAGGAATTTTCAGGGCCTTTAAAAAGCACACGTTTCGTCCCTCTCCAAGCTGATGATTTAATATATAGTTGGGGAAACGGTGATCCAGAAAAGTGTTTCTCAATCTTTTTTTAACCACAATCCACAGTCAGAAAGACGATTTATATCATGACCCAAGACACACACACACCCAATGTGTATTGAAATGAATACACCTTTCCTTTCAGTGACAAAGAAAAGAGAGTTTCACCAAAACAGTATCTATCTTCATTGCACTCTGATACTGTCTAGTCTATTTTACTTCCTTTTTTAAATGTTTAAATTATGCGTGAGGGTGTACATGAAGGTGTCTGTGTGTGTGACAAGGTCATGATGCAAAATTTATTTCTCACTAAAGGCTACAGTCAAAAAAATGTTTGAAAACTGCTGCCTTGTCAACACTCATTTCTACGACCCCAGCCGTGCAGGCTGCAGGCTGCTTGTGGGTCTCCGAGACACAAATTAACTGATTCTTTTTAGGGCTTAAAACATGGGAGCCTCTGTGCCTCTCTGCACAGCTGAGTTGGGCCAGAGAATGTGGGCAGGATGGAGTGAAGAAAGCTGGCACTGCCCATGTCTAGGAGGTACAGCTCAGGAACAAAGAGGGAGTTTGTCTCAAGGGATGCCAACCCCACCTCATTCACAGGCTCCAAATTCATTCAGGCTCCGCTGGCCCGCAGGCGTCCCCTTGCCCCGGGGGCCTGCCAGCCACTTCGACAAGGGGTTAGTGTCAGATCTGGGCAGCTCTCCCTGCCCGATGTGATGGGCATTCAGGTCGCCTGTGAGAATCGGAAACGGAGTAGCTCTTGTCAGCTGAAAAACAACATCCTGCCCCCGTCACCCCATGTGCTCCCTGCTCCCACCCCCACCCTCAAGGGGACCCAGGAAACAAACGTATCTGGAGACGTGCGTCCATCGTGGGAAAGGGCACTGACTAGCTGGCCTGGCCACTGTGTGCAGGTTCCTGGGGCTCGTCCCTCTCCGTTCTCCTTCCCTCACCGGTCTCCTTACTTCTTACTCTGAAAGGGCTGCCTTTCCAGAGTGGGCCACCCTAAGCCACACCACCGAGAGAGGAGAAAGGAAACGGAAGAAATTACCCCTTGTGCCAGGCAGCGCCCTGGGTACCTTGCATCATAATCTTGTAGGATCCCCTTTTATACCGATGAGGAGAAAGAGGCTTAGGCAGGCTGCCACTCAAGTCTGTCTAGTTCCGAGGTTCCAGACCTACCAAGCCACAGGGAAGAAGGAGGTAGCAGAACAGCAGATCAAACTGGAGTCAAGTCCAGGGCAGCCTCAGACTTAGGCACAACAGCCGGCCAGCTGCTCACAGAATGAAGTCCGGAGGTGTCTACACAAGGGCAGCCCAATACAGGCACGATGTGAGTCACGAGCTGAACGCTAGGGATGCGGACAATGGTGTAAGAGCACCCATTTTGCAACCACACAGGCTCAGAGTTGGGTTTTGGGTTTTTTTTTTAATTAATAGATTATTTTCTAGAGCAGTTTTAAGTTTATAGCAAACCTGAGCAGCAAGTACAGAGTTCTTACGTACCCCTGTCCCCCACACACAGGTAGCCAACCCCACCTCTCACCCCATGACAACATCCCCGACCTGAGTAGTACATTTGCTACAAATGATGAACCTACGCTGACACATCATTATCACCCAAAGCCCACAGTTCACATCAGAGTTCGCTTTTCATGCTGTACATTCTATGAGTTTTGACAACTGTATAATGATGTGTATCCACCATTATAGCACCATACAGAATAGTTTCACTGCCCTAAAAATCCTTCTGTGTGCCACCTATTCATCCCTCATTTACTCCCCCTTGAACCCCTGACAATCATCGATCTTTGTACTGTCTCCATAATTTTGTCTATGAATGGAATTGAATTCATTTAAACTCCCCAAAAGCAAATATCCAGGCCCATATGTTTTCACTGTACAATTCTACCAAATGTTTAAATAAGAATTAGCACTAGTTCTATAAAATCTCTTCCAGAAAATAGAAGAGAATAGAATATCTCTCAGTCCACTTTATAAAGCTAATATCACCCTGATATCAAAACCTGATGAAAACAATATAAAAGAAAAAAAACCCTACAGACCAATATTCCTCATGAATATAGATGCAAAAATTCTTAAAGTATTAGCAAATAGAATTTGGTAACACATAAAAAGAATTATATACCATGACCAAGTAAGATTTATTCCAGGGATGCAAGGCTGGCTCAGTATTTAAAAATCTACCGTGTTACCAGGCTAAAGATGACAAATTACACGATCATATCAATTGTAAAAAGAATCTTATGGTGAACTTCAACACTTATTCATGATTTAAAAGAAAAAAATCTCTCAGAAAACTAGAGAGGGAAATTTCTCAACTTGATAAAGAGCATCTACAAAAAACCTACAGCTAACATTATACTTAATGGTGAAAGACTGAATGCTTTCTGCCTAAGATAAGAATGAAGGCAAGGATTAACCCTCTTACCACTCTTATTCAACATCATGCTGGAAGTTTTAGCCAGAGAAATAAGGCAAGAAAAAAAAATAATAAAATGCATATAGATAGAAAAGGAAAACTGTTCCTACTCACAGATGACATAATTGTCTATGTAGAAAATGCCAAGAAACCTACAAAAAAAAAAATTAACTCCTAGAACTAATAAGTGAGTTTAGAAAGGTCATAAGATATAACATGAACATACAAAAATCAATTGTATTTCTATAACTAACAAAATAAAATACCATTTACAATCACTCAGAAAAAATGAAATCCTTAGGTGTAAATCTAACAAAACGTGTATAAGACTTATAGGCTGAAAATTATAAAATGATGGTGAAAGAAATCAAAGAGATAAATGGGAGACATACAGCATTCATAGATTGAAAGACTCAATATAGTAAATATGTCAGTTCTTCAGATCCATCTGTAGATTTAATGTCATTCTTATCTAAATTCCAGCAAGACTTTGTACAGATATAGAGAAGCTTATACTAAAATTTATATGGGGACTTCCCTGGTGGTCCAGTGGGTAAGACTCTGCACGCCCAATGCAGGAGGCCCAGGTTCAATCCCTGGTCAGGGAACTAGATCCCTCATGCATGCTGCAACTGAGAAGTCCTCATGCCGCAACTAAAAGATTTCACGTGCTGCAACTAAGACCCGGAGCAGCCAAAGTAATTAAATAAATAAATAAATAAAAATAAATAAATATATATTTTTTAATTTATATGGAAAGGCAGAGGAACTAGAATAGCTAAGACAATTTTTGGAAAAGAATTATAATACGGGAGGAATCAGACTCCCTGCTTTCGGGACTTATTCTATAGTTACAGTAATCAAGTCTGTGTGCTACTGGCAGAGGGAAAGACACATAGATCAATGGGACAGAACAGAGAACCCAGAAACAGACCCACACAAATACACCCAAATGCAAAAGTCATCCCATGGAGGAAAAAGAGGTTTTTCAACAAATGGTGCTGGAGTAATTGAACATCCAAAGAAGGGGGAAAAAATGAAACTTGACCCAAATCTCACACCTTATACAAAAAATTAACTCAAGATGGATAATAGGCTTTAATGTAAAATGTAAAGCTACAAAACTTGGGGGGAAAACGTAGGAGAAAATCTTCAAGATCTATAAAAGGAAAAATGTATAAAATGTACTTTGTCAACATTAAAAACTTTTGCTCCAGGAAAGACTCTATACAGAGGATGAAAAGACAAACTACAGACTCGGAGAAAATATTTGCAAACCACATATCTGACAAAGGGTAGAATATATAAACCTCGCTCAAAATTCAACAGTTAAAATAAAAAACAAACAACCCAATTAGAAAGTGGCAAAGAGATATGTAGAGACATTTCACTGAAGAGGATATACAGATGGTAAATAAGCATATGAAAAGATGTTTAACATTGTTAACTATTAGGGAGATGCAAATTAAAACCACAGTGAGATATCGATACAAATCTATCCAAATGGCTAAAATAAAAGGGTGACAACACCAAATGCTGGTAAGGATTCAGAGAAACTGGATCACTCATGCATTGTTAGTCAGATGTAAAATAGTACACAATTCTGGGAAACAGATTGACCATATCTTTAAAAATTAAATATGCAATTACCATGCAAACCAGCAATAGCATTCCTGGGCATTTATTCCAGAAAAATGAAAACTTATGTTCATGTAAAAACCTGTACACAAATGTGTATAGCGGCTTTATTTGAAATAGTCAAAAACTAGAAACAACCCAGATGTCCTGCCAATTTTTTTACAAATACCAACAATGCCACTGTAATGACCATTGTTGTGACATGTCTTCCTGTAGGCACAGGAGAGCTTGGCAGACACTGCTGGATGTCTGCCCATAATCCAATCACACCTTCTAAGGTTATTTCAATGAATGAGACAGACATAATCCCTGTTATTACAGAGCTCACAGTTTTGGAGGAGAGATAGACAAGTAAACAAGTTTATACAATTGATTGTTCGTAACCGGTTGTTATGAAGCCATCGGTTCACTACCACCTCAACCCCAAAAGGTGCCAAACTCAGTAGCTGACTTCACCATTTTGCACAGAGGAGCCTAGGACTCTTTTATATTTTTATGTAAAACTCATCACAAAAATTTCAAAGGACTAGGTGATACCCCCAGGAACCCTAATTAAATGTCTGACTTAATTAGAAATCCAAATGCTGCTGAGGCTCTCTGATCAATGGAACGAGGAACAGTTTGCCCCTGCCAACTTTAACAATATAATAGCCAGTTATTTAACAGCAAAAGTGAGTTTACCTGGGAATAGTCAATGGAACTGCAATTCCAGATATGAGAACTACGGAAGGAGGACCACAGGCAAATCCAAAGAACAAAGAAAGGGAACTTGCTTTTATAGGGAAAGGGGGCAATTTGGAGGGGCTGTAATAACCAAAGAGTCCATTGGAGGAAGCTGGGAGTCCACAGTACGAAGGTTTCTCATTGGTTGGGCTGCTACAGTCTCTGATTGGCTGGGCTGTACTCTCACAGAGCGTTTTCTTCTTCCTGGTGGATTGTAGAGTAGGCAACACCTTCTTATCAGAGATGTAGGCAGAAGTCTCTTCTTGTTAAGAGTAATTGACATGCATGGTGGGTGTGTGACAGTTCCCCTACAGGTCTGTCCTAACTCCAATTTTAGCCGAGGTTTCTTTAATTAATTCCACACCTGATTTAATCATTTTGTAAAAACACTAGCTTTTCACCCTCTTCTTGGACCCATGTAAAGTTATTAAGGGCCCATACACTAGAGTCAGATAATCCCAACTTCTCCACTTCTTCACAATAAGTGACCTTTACTTAACTTCCTTAAGCCTCAGTTTCCTCTCTTACAAGAAGAGACTTAATGAAAGTACCCACCTACTAAGTCAATTGTATAGATTTAAAAAAATAATACGTATTAATGCACTTAGCACAATGCCTAGCACACTGCAATCTCTCTATTCCATTATATGATAACAGTGAAACATTTGGATTATTCCCTTAGGATGAGTCTAAGGAGTAGAAGTACAAATCAAAGAGTTTAAACGTTTTTAAATCTCATGAAACATACCATAAAATTATTTTCTAAGAAGAGCTCATCTACATTCCTGTGAGTTGAGTAGAAAGCACCCACCTCTCCTTTCCTTGCTAGCTTTGTGTGCTCTCATTTTTAAATCTTTGTAATTTAAAATCTGCATATTCCTTTCCTTTGTGTTTCTTTGATTATCAGCAAGGTTGAATGATTTTTTTAAATGTCTGCTAGCTATTTATATTTCCCCCTCTGTAGATTGTTGATTAATATCCTCTACCTATGTAATTATCAGGGTCTTCATCTTTATTGATTTGTAGGAGTTCTTTATATACTAAGGATATTCATTCTTTGCTAGCAGTGTGAAGTTTAATAAATACATGCAGAAGGAATGAAGGTAGTTCTACTGCTTTGTCACTAGAATGTGAGTAATGTTTATGAGTTGATGTATGTGATCTTCAAGTCTTTTAATTCTGCATGGATGATAGTGCTACCTTTTTTTTCTTTACTAACTACCAATACGTCATCTTCCATCCTCCACAGACCTGAAGATACATCTGAAGATACATCATTTCTAGGGTAGCTATAGTGGATCCCATTGGTGCCCTTTTCCTACCCAGTGAATGTGAGTACTGCTGACAAAATTCTGCTGCCCTCTTCTGAACAGAAGTGCCTTGGACCAAACAAGAGCACCTCACCAGGGAGGTTACACAACTCCCTCCTCCACCCCACCTGTCCACCGACCTCAGGCAGTAATTGATTGATATTTGGGTACAAAAGGCCCACTCTCTTACTCTTAGATGAGACTAAGCCTGCAGCACAATTTGTGCTCTAGAGCTTCCCTGTAGGAGCTGACTGAAGCCAGGCTCTGGAGGAAACCACACTTCCCTAACTTTTCTCCTCTGCCCTATGCCATTTCTGTCACTCCCTTCTCCTGAGAGCATTCTCCCAGTAAATCCCTTGAACAAGAATCCCTCTCTCAGGCTCTTCTTCTAGGGAACCCAACCTAAGGCAGCAGCCTTTCCAGGAATAAATATTTCTGTTTGTACCTTTGTTTCCCCAACGATTCTGAGTCACACTTCTTTGTGGCCACCCTGAGCATATAACTACTTGCTTTTCCTTGGTGGTTGAGTAAACCAAGTGGTGAATTATTTCAGTAGCTTGACCAAGGTCATCCAGTATGTTGGTTAATATTTACTGAGACCCCTGAGGCAAAGTGACCTGAATGTGAACTCTGGGCCATTGCTTCACATCCAGCCCTGATGAACTGAAATCTCACATCTCATTCGCCTCCCCAGGGTTAGTTCCTTCTGAGCAGAAATGATGCACACTGACTCTGCACCTCCAGTACTGAAGGTACAGAAAGGGTCTCACCCGGGGGCCCAGGAGGCTGGAATATGCTGGTTTGCACAATCATACAGTTAGAGCTGGAGAATACCATAGTGGTTGTGTAATCATACAGATGGGGAAATTGAGGCCCAGAAAGGTGAACTTACTTATTCAAGGCCAGGCAGCACCATAGTACTGCCACTGCAAGCCATTCTGGCACGGAGTGGGGAAAAATGGGCCGAACCGTAACTTCTTTGCCTTTGATTCCCCCATTATCTCCTAATCTAGCAACCCCCTTTCTGTTCCTTCCTGGCTACCCAAGTTCAGCCCATGGTTGTTTGGCCTGAAAGAGACTCCCCTCTACCTCCTCACCAACTTTGCAGCCCTGCTTCACCTGCCTCAATCCGTCTTCTTGGTTCCTACATCCCACACCCCAAGTGCTGCTGGAGAAAATGGCACAGGCCGACTGGTTCACAGCCTCCCCCCTCAGCTGACCCAGACTTTGACAACCTTTTGCTAATTTGTAGTTGGCTCTCCCCCTCATTCCCATCATTGCCCACCCCCTAACACACACTCTGAAAAACTGCTTGAGAAAAGAGAGGTGCCAATGAATGCACCCCCCAGAGCTTTCTCTCCTGCTGCAAGAAAATTTACATCTGCACTCCAGCCCCATCAGCTCCTGCTGCTGTTAGGGGACCATTGACGGAAACTGCCCATCTTCGCCACGCACGATGATAATCGCTTGCCTGAGTTGTCTCACAACATGAGGTCCCGATAAAGAATCAGTGCTGCCACGGAAAACTAACTGGGAGAATTCGGGAGGGGCCAAAAGGAGGAGGGCAGACATGATATGTCCTGCCAACCTCCCCGAATCCTTCGTGCTGGAATCCATCTTGGCTAAGAGATGCACACACCATCAGGAAGGACCCTGAGTCAGACCAAATATCAGCCAAGCAAGATGATGGGTCAGAGACAACCCGGAAAATAACCTCATTACCATAAAACCTGAGACTGCATGCCACGTGGCAGAGCAGTTCTCCTGGGTTCCCTTACCCTGCTGCTCTCTGCCTGGACTCCCCTTCCCAATAAAGTCTTTTGCTTTGTCAGTACGTGTGTCTCCTCAGACAATTCATTTCCAAGTGCTAGACAAGAGCGCACTCTCGGGTCCTGGAAGGGGTCCCCCTTCCTGCAGCACTCCCACCTCAGACTTGTTCTTCTGGTCACACTGACTTGCTGGTAGTTCCCTGTGCACACTAGGCTCTTTCTTGCCTTACTGTCTTTGCCCATACAGGTCCCTTCTTCTGGAACGTCATCCCCCTCCTGCCTTCTCCCTTCCCTCTTGACTTAGTCCAGGAAGCCTTGTTTGACAGCCTAAGTCCCTCCACGGCCAAGCAACGTGGGGTTCCTCCCTGCCTGAGCAGCCTGCTGTGTGGATCACCACCAATCCACTTACTGCATTAAAGGAAAATTTATTTCTGTATCCTTCTCCTCCAGGAAGCTGGAAGCTCCAGGCAGCCCAGGGCTGTGGTTTATCCCTGTTTGAAAGGTGTTCTAGCACCTGCACATGGGAAGCTCTCAGTACCTGGTCAAGCCCTGTGCCCTTCCTGTTCAGGTGGTTTCTAGGAACCCCCTGCCTTGTTTCTGTCACCCCCTGAGGTGGTGACAAAACTGTGGCAAATAATGGTAAAACCATTACCCCAACCATGTTGCACCGTTCACGTGGTCAACGTCACAGAACCTGAGCTCAGACACCAGAAGGTGATTTCTAAAAAACTCAAGCCCTTTGTATTTTTAAATACCATGAAGGGGACTCATGCAATAAGAATATGTCTTTACAGGGGCTTCCCTGGTGGCGCAGTGGTTGAGAATCTGCCTGCTAATGCAGGGGACACGGGTTCGAGCCCTGGTCTGGGAAGATCCCACATGCCGCGGAGCGGCTGGGCCCGTGAGCCACAATTGCTGAGCCTGCGCGTCTGGAGCCTGTGCCCCACAACGGGAGGGGCCGCGATAGAGAAAGGCCCGCGCACCGCGATGAAGAGTGGCCCCCGCTTGCCGCAACTGGAGAAAGCCCTCGCACGAACCGAAGACCCAACACAGCCAAAAATAAATAAATAAATAAATAAATAAGAAAATCCTTTAAAAAAAAAAAAAAAAAAAAGAATATGTCTTTACAAAGTTTGCTTTTTCTCTCATCCACGACCCTGATACATTACAGCTGCTTCCATGCCAATGTCTTCAGCACTCCCCCTCATCTTCCCTCTCGCTTGTCCTTCTGACATAACAGGGGCCTAAAAGAACAAGACCAGCAAAGCCAGAGCCACTGCTGGGGGCAGAGAAAGAGAGGAAGGTGGCATTCTTTTTCTGGGGGTGGGGGCAGGGAACAAGTGGAGTACACTCATTCCGTTTCATGAGTGTATCCTAGTTTACCTATCTATCTGCCTCCTAGTTAGGGTGTTTCTGATGTCTTGCTCCTGTAACATATGTCTCAAAGAACACCTTGGGCCAGAGATGTTTGCCTCAGCACCTCCACTTACTAACTTATTGACTTTTGACCTTGAACAAGTTCCTTATCCTCTGTGTGCCTCAGTTTCCTCAACTGTAAAATGGTAATAATAATTCCTACTTCATAGGGTTGCTGTGAAGATCAAAGGAGGCAAAAAATGAAAAGTACTTAGAATGTTTTTTTTTAAATCACAGTTGTTGTGGTTGTTGATTTGTTATTATCAAGATTTATCGCCTGTCTTAACTTCTTATCTGAACACCAGACTGTTACCTTGATTTCGATATCCCGCAGGCATCTCAAATACAGGATATTCAAGATTCTATTATCACCAGACACCACCTCCACCACTTCCTGCCCCACTTTATCACCTACCAACCACCTCCTTCTATATCCTTCCTCTCAGTAGATGCCCCTGCCAAACTCCACTCTCCCAAGTAATACACCTAGGAGATGACCTACCATCCCAATTTCCTTGGGACTGAGGGGGTTCCCAGGACATAGGACTTTCAGGGTTTTTTTGGGTTTTTTTGTTTTTTTAATTTTATTTATTTATTTATGGCTGTGTTGGGGCTTCGTTTCTGTGCGAGGGCTTTCTCTAGTTGCGGCAAGTGGGGGCCACTCTTCATCGCGGTGCGCGGGCCTCTCACTATCGCAGCCTCTCTTGTTGCGGAGCACAGGTTCCAGACGCGCAGGCTCAATAATTGTGGCTCGCGGGCCCAGTTGCTCCGCGGCATGTGGGATCTTCCCAGACCAGGGCTCGAACCCGTGTTCCCTGCATTGGCAGGCAGATTCTCAACCACTGCGCCACCAGGGAAGCCCCAGGACTTTCAGTTTTAAAACTGGTAAACTTTGGGACTTCCCTGGTGGTCCAGTGGCTGACTCCATGCTCCCAACGCAGGGGGCCTGGGTTCAATCCCTGGTCAGGGAACTAGATCCTACATGCCACAACTAAGAGTTCACATGCCACAACTAAGGATCCCACATGCCGCAGCGAAGATCCTGTACACAGCAACAAAGATCGTGTGCCTCAACTAAGACCTGATGCAGCCAAAAAATAAATAAATATTTTTTTAAAAAACAAAAACAAACTGGTAAACTTCCACTGCCATATGATCCATCAATCCCACTCCTGGGCATATATCCAGAGAAAACCATAATTCGAAAAGATACATGCACCCCAACGTTCATTGCAGCACTATTTACAATAGCTAACACATGGAAGCAACCTAAATGTCCATTGACAGAAGAATGGATTAAAAGCATGTGGTACATATATACAATGGAATATTACTCAGCCATAAGAAAGAGCGAAATGATGTCATTTGCAGCAACATGGATGGACCTAGAGATTGTCATACTGAGTGAAGTAAGTCAGACAGAGAAAGACAAATATTATATGATATCACTTTTATATGGAATCTAAAAAAAATGGTACAAATGAACTTATTTACAAAACAGAAATAGAGTAACAGATGTAGAAAACAAACTTATAGTTACCAGGGGTGGGGAAAGGCGGGGGTGAATTGGGAGATTGGGATTGACATATACACACTACTATATATATTATATAATAGATAATAAGGATCTACTGTGTAGCACAGGGAACTCTACTCAATACTCTGTAATGACCTGTGTGGGAAAAGAATCTAAAAAAGAGTGGATATATGTATATATACAACTGATTCACTTTACTGTACACCTGAAACTAGCACAACATTGTAAATCAACTATGCTCCAATTAAAAAAAAAAAAAAAAAAAAAAAAAAACCCAGTAAAGTTCCAGGCAAACCAGGACAAGTTGGTTACCCTAATTCTTGATCCTCACCCCCACGTCCCACATCCATTGGCCACTTACTTCTGTAAGCTCAACCTCCTGAGTCCATCCCTCCATTCCACTACCACCAACCATGCCTTATCCTAGAGCTTCTTGTCTTCTGCCTGTGGTTTCCTTGAATCCACTTTCGCCTCCTTCCTGTCATTTCACCTAGGGTGACTAGAGTGACCTTCCTGAAAGACATAAGTCTAATGGCATAAATCTCCTACTAGGATTCTTCAATGGCTCCATGGCTCCTGTATGATCAGGCCACCCAAGATGGCTGTTCTCTTGCTCTCTATACCTCCCCATGTAGGAAGTACCCTTCCTGCCTCACCTACACCCCACTCACATGACTGACCTTCTCTCTTCATCATAGAGCCTAATCAGTGAATGCCTACATACTTGCCCCCAGCCCCAGCTGGTGATTATTCTAATCTTTAGATCTATGATAGCTCATCAAAGGGGTAGTGAGGGATGTGCATGCCCCTCTGCTGGATTCCCTGCTAACCAATGAGATGTCAATTCCCCCTATAACTGGTAACCTCCCTCTCCCCTTGCTGCCCTGTCCTGCCTGCCATCTGGTGGGGAGTCGCGCCAGGACTCTTTTGCTTCAGAGGTGTAAGATCCTCCATCTATTAAATAACTGGTGTCTCTGTCGCTGACTCCGGCTCTTTCTTCAGCTTGAGGCTGGGCAGGTCCAGGGCTTGCAGGCCTGTGAGGTGCAGCCCAAGAGCTCCCCTCACCCTTACTGTTAGTCCCAACTCTTTACCACCATTGCGGTCCTGATATGTCAAAACTCCACTGATAGACCACTATTTATAAGTATTTTCCTATTTTTATAATTCTATATTATTAATAAGCACTCCTTTTGCGTAAAATGATAGTCACAAATGCTCTATTGACCTAATACTCATAACCGTAATGTAAATGAGAACACATTTTGACCAGAATTCCTCTTAAGATGGGTAAACTATCTTTGTTGGCAAAATACAGTGGTAAGTGCTTGGGCTGGGGTTGGTTTGTCTCTCCCATGTGATACAGGGGAGGAATTTATGTGCAGGACAGAAGGAGGAGAGGGAAAGAGACCAGAAAAATGGAGGAATGAACGGAAAGTGGGAGGAGGCAGAGGCTGTGTCTGGGATGTGCCCCGGACCTGGAATACTTGCCCTTGTCCATAGTCAGTAGCATTGTACTAAGTTCATGAAAGAATCAGTGTCTGTGCATTGTTTGTGCAACTTGGTCGGAGGGCTGGGCTTTGCATCTGCTTTGACTTAGAGCAGCATAAAGCAGCAAGTGGAGGAAGCGATCAGAACCAGGGGGAAACCATGCCGAAGTCTTGTGATGTCACAGGCCATGGAATTTGGCTTCAGGTCAAGGTTACACAGACTTCCCAGGGATGGGGAGCCCCAGCTGGTACCCAGGTTGCACAACCCCCTTCATCTTCACCTCTGCAAGTCCTGATTTGGGTTCAGGTGTCGCAATCCGACCTTGGCACAGAGAGCAGAGGAGAACAACAATCTGTCTTCAGGACGTGTCAGGCCTCAACAAAACTTGACCATCTCCCTCTGACTCTGGGAGAGCCTGAGGAGGCTGTGGCTTTCCACCTCTGTGCTCTGCTCAGGCCTCCCTTTCCCCTCATCCTTATCAAATGCATCCATCTTGTAGAGTCATCCTCAGATTTTTTTGTTTTTTTTTTTTTTTATCCTCAGATTTTATCACCAAGGATCCCTGACACTTCTTCTCTCCCTCTCCCCTCTCACCCATATTTTGAAAGATTTTATTGACCAAACCGCATTTACTCACATTTCACCCATTTTCCCATATTTTGGCAATCAAATGCTGTATAATGGTCAATGGAGATTTCTGATTTGCTTGAGATAATAACATTAGTGCTGAATTGATATAACTCCAGATTAGAGCAAAAAGCTTTATAGTTTAATAACAGCTAATGTTTACAGATAACTTACCATGTGCTGGGGCAGTAACCCATTGAGGTAGGCATTATTATTAACCCAGTTTTACAGACAAGGAAACAGAAGAGATTAGTTTGCCCAGCATCACTTAGCAAGTAGGTAACAAGGCTGGGGTTCAAATTCAGGTGAGCTGATAACAGAGCCAAACTTAACTATCCTTAACTATTGCCAACGTGATTAAACATGCTTTTAAAATACATAATTTCCATCATGTTCTGTGAAATACAGCACAAATTTGGAGCTCCTGTATCACTATCCCTAGGAGTCCTAACATTCCAGGTGAGGAAACACTATAATAAACAAATCCCTCTCAAGATAGTCATCACTTTTTGTTTCAGTGTTTTCAAGAAGCTAGTTTTACAACTTAAAACTAGATAGTTTAAAAAAATCTATCTCCTTTTTTTAAACTTGTTCAATTTGCTTTCTTTTTTCTTTTTTTTAAAATTTATTTATTTATTTTATTTATTTTTGGCTGTGTTGGGTCTTCGTTTCTGTGCGAGGGCTTTCTCTAGTTGAGGCGAGCAGGGGCCACTCTTCATCACGGTGCGTGGGCCTCTCACTGTTGCGGCCTCTCTTTGTTGCGGAGCACAGGCTCCAGACGCGCAGGCTCAGTAGTTGTGGCTCATGGGCCTAGCTGCTCCGTGGCATGTGGGATCTTCCCAGACCAGGGCTCGAACCCATGTGCCCTTCATTGGCAGGCAGATTCTCAACCACTGTGCCACCAGGGAAGCCCTCTTTCTGTTTTTTTTTTTTTTTTTTTTTTTTTTCCACACACACACACTGTATTTTATTTTTACAAGAGATAGATAGACTGACACCAAGCATTGTACATGGATGACCACAACAAAAGCAACAATGATTGCAATTACCAAACATGAAACACACTTATACTATGTCATAATATTGACATTCAGTCCAGTAATCCTCCACTGTAACAGCTCCTTTACTTTGCAGTGAAAATTGATTTGTATATTCTTTTCCTCTGAGTCCTTGTGGGATTTTTTTTTTTTAATTCAGACAGAAAGTCACAAAAATTATACTCATCCTCATCAGTTCACTCAGTCCCATGTAATTAATTTCTTTTTTTTCATCTTGATCTTTTGTTAGCAGTTTTATGAGTTCATCAGTTTTTCATTAGAGTTCTGAAAATGCTTATTCATTCAGTTCAGCAGTACAGTCAGTTACCAGAAACCTGTACTTGTCAGAGTCTTTTCCATGAATTTCTTGAAGATGAAACTCTTTTATAGGAACATATTTGCAAAATCATCAGAGTACACCCAGAACTGTCTGTAAATGACAAAAGACTTAAAAATGACCATGGTTAAAGATTTGATGAAAGTTCATAATAATGCAGTTGACAAGAAAATTAGTTATTTCTGAGATATACATTTTAAAGTAATAACTAGGATTATTACTTATAACATTATACCAGAACATATAAGATTTTTAGACGTTTCCTGTAATGTCTGAAACATTTATATTAACATATTTCCATACATATTTCCATACAAATACAAATATAAGATTTTTAGAAATTTCATGTAATGTCTGAAACATTTATATTAACATATTTCCATACATATTTCCATATAAATACAAATATAAGATTTTTAGAAATTTCATGTAATGTCTGAAACATTTATATTAACATATTTCCATACATATTTCCATACAAATACAAATATAAGATTTTTAGAAATTTCATGTAATGTCTGAAACATTTATATTAACATATTTTCATACATATTTCCATACAAATACAAGATTTTTAGAAATTTCATGTAATGTCTGAAACATTTATATTAACATATTTCCATACATATTTCCATACAAATACAAATATAAGATTTTTAGAAATTTCATGTAATGTCTGAAACATTTATATTAACATATTTCCATACATATTTCCATACAAATACAAATATAAGATTTTTAGAAATTTCATGTAATGTCTGAAACATTTATATTAACATATTTCCATACAAATAACCCAATGAAAGTTTAGTATTAGTTGTTTTGTTTGTTTTTTTATACTGCAGGTTCTTATTAGGCATCAGTTTTATACACATCAGTGTATACATGTCAATCCCAATCGCCCAATTCAGCACATCACCATCCCCACCTCATCGCAGTTTTCCCCCCTTGGTGTCCATATGTCCATTCTCTACATCTGTGTCTCAACTTCTGCCCTGCAAACTGGCTCATCTGTACCATTTTTCTACGTTCCACATACATGCATTAACATACGATATTTGTTTTTCTCTTTCTGACTTACTTCACTCTGTATGACAGTCTCTAGATCCATCCACTTCTCAACAAATGACTCAATTTCGTTCCTTTTTATGGCTGAATAATATTCCATCGTATATATGTACCACAACTTCTTTATCCATTCGTCTGTTGATGGGCATTTAGGTTGCTTCCATGACCTGGCTATTGTAAATAGTGCTGCAATGAACATTCGGGTGCACGTGTCTTTTTGAATTACGGTTTTCTCTGGGTATATGCCCAGTAGTGGGATTGCTGGGTCATATGGTAATTCTATTTTTAGTTTTTTAAGGAACCTCCATATTGTTCTCCATAGTGGCTGTATCAATTTACATTCCCACCAACAGTGCAAGAGGGTTCCCTTTTCTCCACACCCTTTCCAGCATTTGTTGTTTGTAGATTTTCTGATGATGCCCATTCTAACAGGAGTGAGGTGATACCTCATTGTAGTTTTGATTTGCATTTCTCTAATAATTAGTGATGTTGAGCATCTTTTCATGTGCTTCGTGGCCGTCTGTATGTCTTCTTTGGAGAAATGTCTATTTAGGTCTTCTGCCCATTTTTGGATTGGGGTGTTTGTTTCTTTGATATTGAGCTGAATGAGCTGTTTATATATTTTGGAGATTAATCCTTTGTCCGTTGATTCATTTGCAAATATTTTCTCCCATTCTGAGGGTTGTCTTTTCGTCTTGTTTATGGTTTCCTTTGCTGTGCAAAAGCTTTGAAGTTTCATTAGGTCCCACTTGTTTATTTTTGTTTTTATTTCCATTACTCTAGGAGGTGGATCGAAAAAGATCTTGCTGTGATTTATGTCAAAGAGTGTTCTTCCTATGTTTTCCTCTAAGAGTTTTATAGTGTCCAGTCTTATATTTAGGTCTCTAATCCATTTTGAGTTTATTTTTGTGTATGGTGTTAGGGAGTATTCTAATTTCATTCTTTTACATGTGGCTGTCCAGTTTTCCCAGCACCACTTATTGAAGAGACTGTCTTTTCTCCATTGTATATCTTTGCCTCCTTTGTCATAGATTAGTTGACCATAGGTGCGTGGGTTAATCTCTGGACTTTCTATCTTGTTCCATTGATCTATGTTTCTGTTTTTGTGCCAGTACCATATTGTCTTGATTACTGTAGCTTTGTAGTATAGTCTGAAGTCAGGGAGTCTGATTCCTCCAGCTCCATTTTTTTGCCTCAAGACTGCTTTGGCTATTCGGGGTCTTTTGTGTCTCCATACAAATTTTAAGATGATTTGTTCTAGCTCCGTAAAAAATGCCATTGGTAATTTGATAGGGATTGCATTGAATCTGTAGATTGCTTTGGGTAGTATACTCATTTTCACAATGTTGATTCTTCCAATCCAAGAACATGGTATATCTCTCCATCTGTTGGTATCATCTTTAATTTCTTTCATCAGTGTCTTATAGTTTTCTGCATACAGGTCTTTTGTCTCCCTAGGTAGGTTTATTCCTAGGTATTTTATTCTTTTTGTTGCAATGGTAAATGGGAGTGTTTCCATAATTTCTCTTTCAGATTTTTCATCATTAGTGTATAGGAATGCAAGAGATTTCTGTGCATTAATTTTGTAACCTGCAACTTTACCATATTCATTAATTAGCTCTAGCAGTTTTCTGGTGGCAGTTTTAGGATTCTCTATGTATAGTATCATGTCATCCGCAAACAGTGACAGTTTTACTTCTTCTTTTCCAATTTGTATTCCTTTTATTTCTTTTTCTTCTCTGATTGCCGTGGCTAGGACTTCCAGAACTATGTTGAATAATAGTGGTGAGAGTGGACATCCTTGTCTCGTTCCTGATCTTAGAGGAAATGCTTTCAGTTTTTCACCATTGAGAATGATGTTTGCTGTGGGTTTGTCATATATGGCCTTTATTATGTTGAGGTAGGTTCCCTCTATGCCCACTTTCTGGAGAGTTTTTATCATAAATGGGTGTTGAATTTTGTCAAAAGCTTTTTCTGCATCTATTGAGATGATCATATGGTTTTTATTCTTCAATTTGTTAATATGGTGTATCACATTGATTGATTTGCGTATATTGAAGAATCCTTGCATCCCTGGGATAAATCCCACTTGATCGTGGTGTATGATCCTTTTAATGTGTTGTTGGATTCTGTTTGCTAGTATTTTGTTGAGGATTTTTGCATCTATATTCATCAGTGATATTGGTCTGTAATTTTCTTTTTTTGTAGTGTCTTTGTCTGGTTTTGGTATCAGGGTGATTGTGGCCTCATAGAATGAGTTTGGGAGAGTTCCTTCCTCTGCAATTTTTTGGAAGAGTTTGAGAAGGATGGGTGTTAGCTCTTCTCTAAATGTTTGATAGAATTCACCTGTGAAGCCATCTGGTCCTGGACTTTTGTTTGTTGGAAGATTTTTAATCACAGTTTCAATTTCATTACTTGTGATTGGTCTGTTGATATTTTCTGTTTCTTCCTGATTCAGTCTTGGAAGGTTATACCTTTCTAAGAATTTGTCCATTTCTTCCAGGTTGTCCATTTTATTGGCATAAAGTTGCTTGTAGTAGTCTCTTAGGATGTTTTGTATTTCTGCGGTGTCTGTTGTAACTTCTCCTTTTTCATTTCTGATTTTATTGATTTGAGTCCTCTCCCTCTTTTTCTTGATGAGTCTGGCTAATGGCTTATCAATTTTGTTTATCTTCTCAAAGAACCAACTTTTAGTTTTATTGATCTTTGCTATTGTTTTCTTTGTTTCTATTTCATTTATTTCTGCTCTGATCTTTATGATTTCTTTCCTTCTGCTAACTTTGGGTTTTATTTGTTCTTCTTTCTCTAGTTTCTTTAGGTGTAAAGTTAGATTGTTTACTTGAGATTTTTCTTGTTTCTTTAGGTAGGCTTGTATAGCTATAAACTTCCCTCTTAGAACCGCTTTTGCTGCATCCCATAGGTTTTGGGTCATCGTGTTTTCATTGTCATTTGTCTCTAGGTATTTTTTTATTTCCTGTTTGATTCCTTCAGTGATCTCTTGGTTATTTAGTAACGTATTGTTTAGCCTCCATGTGTTTGTCTTTTTTACGTTTTTTTCCCTGTGATTCATTTCTAATCTCATAGCGTTGTGGTCAGAAAAGATGCTTGATATGATTTCAATTTTCTTAAATTTACTGAGGCTTGATTTGTGACCCAAGATGTGATCTATCCTGGAGAATGTTCCGTGTGCACTTGAGAAGAACGTGTAATCTGCCGTTCTTGGATGGAATGTCCTATATATATCAATTAAATCTATCTGGTCTATTGTGTCATTTAAAGCTTCTGTTTCCTTATTTATTTTCATTTTGGATGATCTGTCCATTGGTGTAAGTGAGGTGTTAAAGTCCCCCACTATTATTGTGTTACTGTCGATTTCCTCTTTTATAGCTGTTAGCAGTTGCCTTATGTATTGAGGTGCTCCTATGTTGGGTGCATATATATTTATAATTGTTATATCTTCTTCTTGGATTGATCCCTGGATCATTATGTAGTGTCCTTCCTTGTCTCTTGTAACATTCTTTATTTTAAAGTCTATTTTATCTGATATGAGTATAGCTACTCCAGCTTTCTTTTGATTTCCATTTGCATGGAATATCTTTTTCCATCCCCTCACTTTCAGTCTGTATGTGTCCCTAGGTCTGAAGTGGGTCTCTTGTAGACAGCATATATATGGGTCTTGTTTTTGTATCCATTCAGCCAGTCTATGTCTTTTGGTTGGGGCATTTAATCCATTCACGTTTAAGGTAATTATCGATATGTATGTTCCTATGACCATTTTCTTAATTGTTTTGGGTTTGTTTTTGTAGGTCCTTTTCTTCTCTTGTGTTTCCCACTTAGAGAAGTTCCTTTAGCATTTGTTGTAGAGCTGGTTTGGTGGTGCTGAATTCTCTTAGCTTTTGCTTGTCTGTAAAGCTTTTGATTTCTCCATCAAATCTAAATGAGATCCTTGCTGGGTAGAGTAATCTTGGTTGTAGGTTCTTCCCTTTCATCACTTTAAGTATTTCATGCCACTCCCTTCTGGCTTGCAGAGTTTCTGCTGAGAAATCAGCTGTTAACCTTATGGGGGTTCCCTTGTATGTTATTTGTCGTTTTTCCCTTGCTGCTTTCAATAATTTTTCTTTGTCTTTAATTTTTGCCACTTTGATTACTATGTGTCTCGGCGTGTTTCTCCTTGGGTTTATTCTGTATGGGACTCTCTGCGCTTCCTGGACTTGGGTGGCTATTTCCTTTCCCATGTTAGGGAAGTTTTCGATTATAATCTCTTCAAATATTTTCTCTGGTCCTTTCTCTCTCTCTTCTCCTTCTGGGACCCCTATAATGCGAATGTTGTTGCGTTTAATGTTGTCCCAGAGGTCTCTTAGGCTGTCTTCATTTCTTTTTATTCTTTTTTCTTTAGTCTGTTCCGCAGCAGTGAATTCCACCATTCTGTCTTCCAGGTCACTTATCCGTTCTTCTGCCTCAGTTATTCTGCTATTGATTCCTTCTAGTGTAGTTTTCATTTCAGTTATTGTATTGGTCATCTCTGTTTGTTTGTTCTTTAATTCTTCTAGGTCTTTGTTAATCATTTCTTGCATCTTCTCAATCTTTGCCTCCATTCTTATTCCGAGGTCCTGGATCATCTTCACCATCATTATTCTGAATTCTTTTTCTGGAAGGTTGCCTATCTCCACTTCATTTAGTTGTTTTTCTGGGGTTTTTTCTTGTTCCTTCATCTGGTACATAGCCCTCTGCCTTTTCATCTTCTCTGTCTTTCTGTAACTGTGGTTTTTGGTCCAGAGGCTGCAGGATTGTAGTTTTTCTTGCTTCTGTTGTCTGCCCTCTGGTGGTTGAGGCTATCTAAGAGGCTTGATGGGAGGCTCTGGTGGTGGGTAGAGCTGACTGTTGCTGTGGCGGTCAGAGCTCAGTAAAACCTTAATCCACTTGACTGTTGATGGGTGGGGCTGGGTTCCCTCCCTGTTGCTGTGGCGATCAGAGCCCAGTAAAACCTTAATCCACTTGACTGTTGATGGGTGGGGCTGGGTTCCCTCCCTGTTGGTTGTTTTGCCTGAGGCAACCCAACACTGGAGCCTACCCGTGCTCTTTGGTGGGGTTAATGGCAGACTCTGGGAGGGCTCACGCCAAGGAGAACTTCCCAGGACCTCTGCTGCCAGTGTCCTTATCCCCACGGTGAAACAGAGCCACCACTCGCCTCTGCAGGAGACCCCCCAACACCAGCAGGTACGTCTGGTTCAGTCTCCCCCAGGGTCACTGCTCCTTCCCCTGGGTCCCAATGCACACATTACTTTGTGTGTGCCCTCCAAGAGTGGGGTCTCTGTTTCCCCCAGTCCTGTCACAGTCCTGCAATCAATTCCCACTAGACTTCAAAGTCTGATTCTCTAGGAATTCCTCCTCCCTTTGCCGGACCCCCAGGTTGGGAAGCCTGAGGTGGGGCTCAGAACCTTCACTCCAGTGGGTGGACTTCTGTGGTATAAGTGTTCGCCAGTCTGTGAGTCACCCACCCAGCAGTTATGGGATTTGATTTTACTCTGATTGCGCCCCTCCTACCGTCTCACTGTGGCTTCTCCTCTGTCCTTGGACGTGGGGTGTCCTCCTTGGTGAAGTCCAGGGTCTTCCTGTCAATGATTGTCCAGCAGCCAGTTGTGATTCTGGTGCTCTCGCAAGAGGGAGTGAGAGCACGTCCTTCTACTCCGCCATCTTGGTTAATCTCCCCCTCTTTCTGTTTTTTTAATTGAATGCTATAAACTACTCTACCCCAAAATACAACAGAGGCTTCGTATGCTAATCATTTGCATAACTCTGAATATTTCTCTTCTTTATTGGAATACAGATACCAATTTTCTCTAGCTTTGAGAAGTGTGTGTATACTCTTTGTGGTACTATTTTGCATTCTGTCCTTTTTACTAAATATAGTTTCAGATGTTCTCCGCTGATATGATTCATGTATTGGTCTTTTGAAGTTTGTTCTGTTATGTTAATGTGTGGCAGCTGGCCACTTTACTGTCCAATCTGGGGCCATAGGGCTATGTGATGAGTATGAGCTATAAAGATTTGGGGGCTTTTGTTTTGTTTTAACAACTGACCTTCTTTTCTTTTTAAAATTTTTTACTTAGGACATTTTCTCAGAAGTGGGACTGTCAGTCCCAAGAGTAGCAAGGCATATCGGGGAAAATATGGCCATTGGAGTTAGGCCTCTATTTGAATCCTTTCCTCGTCACTTACTCTCAGGTGGCTTCAGACATGTTGCTTAATCTCTTCCTAAGCATCATAGATAGAATGGTAATAATACTATCCCCACAGGGTATTCACAAGGATTAACAATAAAATAAAAGACATCAAACATATAATATACCCTAATTAAATGGAGGCAGCTGTTGTATTACTAATTTAAGGCTCTTTTTTTGCAAGTTACAAGCTTACTTTCCAGCTTGTACAATAAATAGCTTAATTATTAATTAAGACTTAATAATTGAGATTGATCGTGGTTTAATGTTTTCTCTTTAAGGTTTTTTCTGTTTGTTTTGTTTTGTTTTTTAAGGCTGCACCATGCGGCATGTGGGATCTTAGTTCCCCAACCAGGGATCGAACCCATGCCCCCTGTATTGGGAGTGCGGAGTCATAACCACCAGACTGCCAGGGAATCCCCTAAGGTATTTTCTTTGCCACTGGGCCTCCCAGAGACAGCACATCTTAATTCAAATGTCAACAGTGGAATTTATCAGCTAATAATGAACTATGGAGGGGAGGCTAGTAATAATATCACCTGTGGCTTCCCTTCACACCCATGCCATGTTAATAGCTACCATTTATTGGTCACTATCTACATGCCAGGCATAGCACAAAAAGCTGTATTGTGTTTTCTGACTTAATCTTCACAGCCCTATGGGTTATGAATCACAATGACCATTTTTAAAGATGAGAAAACTGAGTCACAATGAGGTTATATAAACTGTATGAGGCAGTACAGATAGAAGAGGCTGCAATTGGTTTCAAACCCAGGTCTACGTGATTCCAACATGACTCCATGTTCTCTCTTTCACATCAGGCTGCTTCCCAGTGAACTGGATAAGTAACTATAAAGTAATCATTAACGTGTCAACATGCAGGGAATATTCTGGATCATGCTTGGATCTCTCTAGAATCCACTGTTTTGATGATCATTCTTTGCTTTGGAGTCTACATGACTCCAAAGCTCATGTTCTCTCTTTCACATCAGGTTGCTTCCCAGTGAACTGGATAAGTAACTATAAAGTAATCATTAATGTGTCAACATGCAGGGAATATTCTGGATCATGCTTGGATCTCTCTGGAGTCCACTGTTTTGATGATCATTCTTTGCTAGACCCCTACACTGGGAATCATAATGTAATTTGATATTATCATCCTCAAGGCAAAAATTTCAACTCCCCTATCTTCAGCTTTAAGCCCACCTCTGCTATTACTCACCTTGGGCAAGTTTCTTAACTTCCTTCACCCTCAACTTTCTAATCTATAAAGTGGGAATAATAATAGAGCCCCACTAAAAGGGCTATAATTTTAAAAATTAAATGAGCTAATATATGGACAAATCCCTAGTACAGTACCTGGGACCTAGTAAGTATTTAATAAATGTTACCTATTATTATAAAAATAATAGATTATTATTAAATGAGGAAGTAACCTATTTCCAGCTTAGATGTCCTTGCTGTGATCTCTTTCCTCCCCTACATGCTTCCCACCTCGTATCACCCTTGGTACAAAAGCTATTTGGAGACTATTTCTGCCCAAGGATAGGAATGTGGGAAGACAGCAAAATGAAAGCAATCAGGCTATAAAAATTCCTCTTTGCCAAGATGGCTCTGAGCCAGGCCTGCTGGCAGTCAGAACGTATGAACCAAGGGGAGATGAAGGGTACAGTTGCCTTCAGAAAATGCCACTGCCAGGATCAATCTCTGGCCTGGAGCCAGAGCTCTCTTCCTCAGTGACACCACAAGCTGGACTGGACAAGCAGCCTCTGTTGCCCCAGAGGCCACCGCAGAGGTCAGGCCCTAATCCCCAAGTATTACCCAGCCTGGCATTCCCACCAGCAGAGTGAGGACAGAGCCAGGGCCACCAGGTAGGTCCCCTGTCACAGGGCTGGACAGGCTGGGTCAGGATGTAACACATCCATTCCCAGGCAGGCCAGAGGAGTGCTTCCCCAACGTACCTAGAGGCAAGGTAACAAGGGTAAGTCATCAGAATAGTCATGACCAAGCCAAAGGCAAGGGTGGGAAAGAGAATCCAACCTTCCAGATAAAGGAAAAGCAAGTGAAAAGGTCCTCAGGGAGGAGGGCGGGTGAAGAGTAAACAGAAAGGCACTGTGAGCTGGACAGCAGAGAGCCAGGGCAAGAGTGGTTCCAGGTGAGGCATGAGGCGGCAGACTAGGCCCTCAGGACCTTCTGGCTGTATCGAACATTTTCATTTTCACCCTAAAGTAAATGGAACATTTTAAGCAGAGAGACGTGATTAGATTTACATTTTTTTAAACGATTCACTCAACAAACACTCTTGAGCACCTACAACAAATTATGCAAGATACTAAGAGACTGTGGAAAAAATAACACTTACTGAGCACTCAGTTTTGCAGGGCAGTAAGACTAATCACAAAAATGATCATCATACCATGTAGAAAGTTAATGCTTCATAAGAAAACTTTGTAAATGGAGTATATGTGATTCAAAGGCAGAAGAGGGTGTTTCTAAATGAGGGATCTGGAAAACTTCATGTAGAAGGTGGAAGAGGCATTTATACATGTGGGTATAATGTAGCCTAGTGTAGTGTAGACATTGTAGAGTGTTGACACTAGTGTCTGATGGCCTGCACCCAAAGCCTGGCTCTAGCACTTACATAAGAGTTGTGAGACCTTGGGGCTTCCCTGGTGGTGCAGTGGTTAAGAATCTGCCTGCCAGTGCAGGTAAACACTGTTTCCTTGGATAGTGCTCAAGGAGAATTGTTGTCTTTAAAAGCACATCTCAGGACTTCCCTGGTGGTGCAGTGGTTAAGAATCCGCCTGCCAATGCAGAGGACACGGGTTTGATCCCTGGTCGGGGAAGATCCCACATGCCATGGAGCAACTAAGCCCGTGCTCCACAGCTACTGAGCCTGTGTGCTATAGCCCGTGAGCCACAACTAATGAGCCTGCATGCCACAACTACTGAAGCCCGAGAGCCTAGAACCCGTGCTCTGCAACAAGAAAAGCCACTGCAATGAGAAGCCTGCATACCACAACAAAGACCCAATGCAGCCAAAAATAAAAAATAAATAAGTAAATTTATTTTTTAAAAAAGAGAGTTGTGAGACCTTGAGCAAATTGCTTAACGTCTTTCTTCATTAGTATTATTTTTATTAGAGACAGACCTTAAAGAGAAACAGGATTTGGACATACAGAGATGCAGGAGGGGGAAATATAGGTGGGAGGTGGGATGGGGAAGAACATCAGTAAAGACAGGGACGGCTTGAAAGTGGAAGAGCAAAGCAACTTCATTTGGCTGGAGACAAAGTGTGTTAGAAGAACTGTGTAGTCAAGAAGGGTATTAACACTTTTTGAATGTTTACCAGGTACCAGAACTCTACACACATTAATACATTTAATCTTCACGACAACCCCACAAGGAAGGTGGGATTTCTTTCATTTTGCACACAAGGAATTTGGTGCTCTAAGACGTTGAGCAGCTTGACCAAGTTTGTAACTTGAAGAGAGAGGAACTGAACCCGAAACATCTCACTCCAAATTTCACACCTGCTCCACTCTGACCACACTTACGCTGCCCCCCCACCACCACACACACACATCACCAGAATGGGACAGCATCTTCTCCTGAGCGAATGCCCCACATTCCCCAAGCACATACGGCTTTGATCACTGAGGACATTCCAGAGCCTGATCCACGCCTGGGAAGGTAGTTCTGAAAAAGGTACTCCAAAAACACTTTGAGCAAAAAGACATTGTCAAACCAAGTACAATGCCTTCCAGAGGGGGCTCTTTGAGGAGTTCCACATTCATTTGGATGTGTAAGATCTCTGGTGGTGGGCTTCCCTGGTGGCGCAGTGGTTGAGAGTCTGCCTGCCAATGCAGGGGACACGGGTTCGAGCCCTGGTCTGGAAGGAACCCACATGCCGCGGAGCAACTAGGCCCGTGAGCCACAATTACTGAACCTGCACGTCTGGAGCCCGTGCTCCGCAACAAGAGAGGCCGCGATAGTGAAAGGCCCACGCACCGCGATGAAGAGTGGCCCCCACTTGCCGCAACTAGAGAAAGCCCTCGCACAGAGACGAAGACCCAACACAGCCATAAATAAATAAATAAATAAATAAATAAATAAATAAATAATTTTTAAAAAAAGATCTCTGGTGGTTTTTAAAGCATCAGTCACGTTACTTTACATTCACACCTCTGTGTTACCTTGGAATGGTAGCAAATTAAGCCGGAATCAGCTATTCACACTGAATGATTTTGTAAAGCTTGCCTCGTTCCCACAGCTCGGCTACTTTAAATGCAAGCTACTTGCCTAAGGAAGCAGATGTGGTGGAAACTGCATTGAAAGAAGGTGCCATAAATCAACTCCGAGATCCTGGACCCTTTCCTTCCAGAATTCCCTTTTCATTGATTCTCCTAGTTCTCAGTCAAGTTAAAAAAAAAAAAAAGATATTGCAGAGTATGGGCAAGAAAATGTTACTTCTGTCCAAAAAGAACCATTAATGACTGAAATGTGCCTTTTACATGGTAGAGTAAATTCTACCAGGAAAAAACAAACAAACAAACCAGCATGTCTTTGAGAACGAAAATCGACAGTTGAGAGAGAACTGACATTTGGCTAGTTTAAAAATAGATCCTCCAATAGAAAGAGCATCTGCTAAAAATACAAACCAGCACAGGCCCTGCTGCACTCTGAACAGGTTATTAGGCTACTCAAAAATGCCCTATTTTTAGGGCGGTGGAGCCAGGAAACACAGGCTGGCTTCAGTGGCTCAAATAAACACGTAAGACAAGGACACGCAGAGTAGTCTCCCAAGTACCTAGAAGTAAGGAGTTGTAATACCGAACAAAGTCTTCTGAGGCAAAACGATGATGTCGTAGCTTTTCTATGTTGCTGAGGTTAATGGAAAGGAGTGTGAGGTGATGATTGGATCCATTCTCATTTTGCTGGTGGATGCATGCATTGTTAGCATTGGAGGGACCGTCGAGACTGCCTAGTACTGGACATTCGATTTGATTGGCTGCCCGGGATCTGAACCCTCTGATTCCTCCCCTGGGGAACTCTCCATTTCAGGAGGGTTGATGGTCAACAGAGCCTGCCTCCCTCTCTAGGAAGCTGTTTTCCAGTCTGCCATAGTCGTCCCCCGCCTCCATCCCCACACCTGCCCCCGCACACCAAGCTCAGGACGTCAGATGCACCTGCTCAGGTTTTTGAGTCAGAAACTAATGACACAAAGGAAAGAAAGCAGAACATTCTTTCTGAGAGTAACAGCAAAGGCAGCAACATCCAGTTCCCAAGGGCAGCACAGACAGTGGTGCCAACAGGCGTGTCCCTTGCCCACTCCCGGCAGGGGCACAAGCTGTGTCGCTCAGCGTTCAATGGCCCGGTGGGTAGCTGTGCTGGCTTCGAGGGAGTCTGGCCCCTCACTGAGATGCTGGCCTCGGTTCTGCCCATTCAGTCTTCCCTGGTCTTACCAGTTCTCTCCGTCTGGTTCTTCAAGCTTGCTAGGAATCCTGTGAGCTGGCCAACAGCCCTTCAACCAGTTCATTTTCTGTTGAAATTGCCCAGGAGCAATATTTGTTCTTTGCAGCTAAGAGCCCTGACTGCTATAATAATCCAACTCTGTTATTTTACAGGTGAAATTAAGAATGAGAGGGAAAAACACATGGCTAGTTAGCATCAAATCCAGGCCTCAAAAGCAAGTCTCCTGGCAGAGTTTGGGCACTTGCTCCCACAAGGCGCAGCCTTACAGAGGCTCAGAGGGCACCTGTGGACATGCCCTCTGTCCCTGACAGGCCCTTTCCGTTCTTTCCTGCCCAGAGGTCACCACTGTCATGGCCCACCCACCTAATTGTCTACGTCTTTTCCGAGTCATTCCAAATGTCATAACCCACCTGCCCTCGGTCACTTTCCCCCTGAGCCCTTCCAGGTTACAAAGTCTCCTTTCTTCCAAAACATATTTACTGAGTACCTACTATTTGCCTGACACTATCCTAAGCACTAGGATTCCCATAGTGAGAAAGCAGAAATGGCCTCGGATATCACAAGTATTACGGTATAGAGGGAAAGACAGGTATGAATCAAATAATCAGGCAAGCATATAATTACAAACTTATTATAAGCATAAGCTGTTATGACTGCATATAACGGAGAGGTCTTATCTAGTCTAGAATTCAAGAAAAACTCCCTGAGAAGGTAGTGTTTGAAATGAGATTGAAAATCAATTAAGTTCATTTGGTGAAAAGAGGGGAGGGAGAATTCTAGGGAGAAGGATTAGCACTCCACAGGTCCTGAAACAGAAGTACAAAAGTGGGCAGCACAAAAGAAAGCCAGTGTGTCAGAGCAAGGGGTAGAGTGAAAAGAGCTGGGCTGAGATGTGGGAGGATGGAGCTGGGTCATTCAGGGCCTTAGGCCTTGTTAAGGATTTTGCTCGGGGCAGCAGGCAGCCGCTGAATGATTTTAAGCAGAGGAAAGACGCAGGTCATGCTGTATTTGGAAAAGATGGCTGTGGCTGCCCTGTGGAGAATGAATTGGAGAAGAGACGACAGTGAACATATGCAAACAAATTAGCAGTCCATTGCTATGGTTCAAGGGAGAAGTGATGGTAGCGTTGGAGAAGGAGCGATGTGATCAGACTGGAGAGAGATTCGAGAAAAATCTGCAGAACTTGGTGGCTGGGGAGACTGGCGAGAAGATATTAAGAATGATGCTGCATTTCTGGGTAGACAGTGGAGCTATTTGCCAGAATAGACACTGTAAAAAGGCCCGTTTTGACCCAGGACACCGTAAGTTTGGTTTTAAGTAAACTGAAGTTGTAATACCTTTTAGACATCTCAATGGAAATGTCAAAATATATGGATCTGAGACTCAGGAGAGAGGATTTGTCTAAGATATACTTTTTAGTGTTATTATTATATAGATGATCATTGAAGCCATGAGTGCAGATGAGTTCACTTGGGGAGAGAGTACAGAGGGATAAGAGAAAGAGGCTTAGGAAAAGAGCTTAAGGATTGCACCATCTGAAGATCACAGAGGGGAGGACGATCCAGCAAACAATACTAAGAAGGAGTAGCCAAAGGAGGAGAAAAACCACTGAGATTTCAAAAGCCCATATTCAAACAAGTATGCCTGAAATTCCTTGACCTGGCTACTGACCAGGATAGTATTTATTGACAAAACAACAGCACATAATTACTAGGGGCTTCCAGCTTTGCAATCAGACATTTTGTCATTCTGGTTCTGAATTAGAATCCCTAAACTTCCCAAAAATCAGGTCCCAGAGAAATGAAAAGGCAGAGCACAGAGGGTTTTTAGGGCAATGCAACCACCGTGTACAATAATGGTGGATACATGTCATTATACATTTGTCCAAATTCATAAAATGTACAACACCAAGGGTGAAGCTTAATGTAAACTATGGACTTTTGGTGATAATGATGTGTCAATGTAGGTTCATCAGTTATGACAAAGGTACCACTACAGTGCAAGATGTTGATAATGGGGGAGGCTGTGCGATGCAGCGGCAAAAGGGCATATGGGAAATCTCTTGTGTTCAGTACGACTGTGAACCTAAAACTGCTCTAAAAAATAAAGCCTATTTTTTAAAAAAGGAGAAAAACCAGGAGAATGTTTCACAAATGCCAAGTTAGCAACTGAAGCTGGTGTCCATGGCATCAAATGCTGCTGAGAGGTCAGGTAAGCTGAGGATTGAAAGGTTGCCAATTGGCTCAAGCAATGTGGAGGCCATCGTTAATCTTAAGGAGGATCATTTTGATGGCAGCTGGAGTGGAAGCCAGGATGAAGTGAGCTGGGACATGAGGAGTGACTAGGAGGTAAGAAAATGATGACGGCAAGAAAGAAAACAGTTCTTGTGCGAAGTCTTACTACACAGGGGAAGAGGAGGCATGGAGCGGTGGGGGAAGTGGACTCCAGGGGGAATTCTTTAGGATGTACAAGGCTTGAGCATCCTTAAATGCTGAGGAGAAGCATACATAGGAAGGAAGAAGTTGATCATGTTCTATAATATGGACTTGAAAATTGTTAGTGGGTAAAGTTAACATCACCCATCTCCCAGGAAATATTGATGTTTTTAGATGGGTGTTTGATGACTTAACCCAAATAATAGATGATGTGGGACTTCCTAGGTCATTACACTGCCCCAGGCAGAGTTCACTGCTCTGTCCTCTGTCTCCAACTCTTGACTGGTATCTTTTGCAGTACTCCCAATGTTGCAATGTGATTTATCACCCGTTTCTCCCATTCACTGCATTTCCTAAATTTGTATGTTGTACATTGTATGTTCTGTATTTTACTCGTCTTTATACCCCTGAGAAACAGGACTATGGCATTGCAGGATATCCTAGAATTGAAAGATATAGTAGCTCTGCCTGACCCATTGAACTCAATAAATACTTATTGAATGAATGAACAAGTAAACAACAACAAAAACAAGATAGAAAGAGGACCTCTGAAGGAGAACACTGGAGTTCAGAAGGGACTTTGCATGTTCCATCAAATCTCAGCCACTTGTAAGAACTCTAACTTCATCCATGTAGCTAGCCCTGGTGGCAAGATAAGCCCTGTCTTTACTCTAAACAGTATGACTTCTGACCAGCACACAGTGACAGCACTATGAGTCCATCAGGCTCTGCCAGGAGCAACCCAGGAGGAGGATGCCACAAGGCTTGACCTCAGGGATTGAAGACCTGGTGAGCTAAGTCAGCATTTCTTTGGCCAAGACAATTTCTCAGAGAACCCAGGCCTCTTAAATCAAACTTTGCCTAAATTCCAGGCAAAATGGAGCAACACTTTGGCATGAAGGGGCATAAATCATCCCAAACATAGGGTAGTTGCTTCAAATCTGGGCTGCCTGCTGCCTCTGGAGACCAGTCTAGAATGTGCTATCTTCTCTTTCTTCTTTCACTCCTCGAATAGTCCAGGTCTGGGCAACTGCATTGTTTTTTAATGAGAAAAACAAACGGTAAAGTTTCTTATCTCACCCTCTCTCCTGAATGGTCCTATCCAGAGGGAATCTGCTGCATCAAATTTTTCTTTCACCTGGAATTCAGGCACAATGTTATGAATTGGCACACTTCCCTCTTTTTGCCACCCCTGGGTACCCTCGCCTTCCTCCTGTGCCTGCTCTGTGTGCCAAGGAACTAGTTGCCATGGACCATAGCCCTTGGGCTCCCTTGCCCTCTGGGTTCCAGGTGGGTTCGTGGAGGTACGAATGGGAGGTACTAGAGAGAGGTAGAGAGCTAAAGGAATGTGAAGTCAATATATTTCTCCATCTTTCTGTGATCCGCACATGGTTCTGGAATGGTTGCCTCCCTCCACAGCCTCAGCCCCCGCTGGGGAGCCCCTCCCTCACGAGACCAGCTCCCACCGGCCCCAAGGGGTGGCAGAGACCACCACCCTGCGGCTAGCCCCGGGGTGCCTTAACCTGCCCTTACCTCTGTAAATAGTCCCTTTGTCCAATTCTCTCCTGAATTCCACCTGAGTGTACTTCTGCTTCCTGCCAGGACCCTGACTGACACACCTGGGGGACAAGGGATAAACAGTTGAAAAATCAAATGGCAATATGAATCAAGCCATAACAAACATGAGAAAAGTTTAAGCCCCTGTCAAGCAAGTAGTCCATCTTCCTTATTTACAGAAATGATTCCCCAAATCTGTCTCAAAAACTCTTTCTGAGTTACAGGGTGTCACTTGTGGTTTTCACTAATATGGGTAAAGTTCTGACTAAAAGACATTTTCAAATGTCAGTTGATTTAGATTTTTTTCTGCAACACTGAGCAACGTTGATTAACGTGGAGAGGTCTGTTCATTTTCAAAGGATTGGTTTTTATAAATAGGCATTAAGTAAAATTGTGAAGTAAGTAAAAATCTGTGTTTCCCCTCCCCTTCCCTCCTTTTGTGCTACTCTGGGGCTCTGGATCTCTTCTTCCACAGGAAAACAAGGAGAAAAACTAGTACCCCAAGCTGTTAGTGACCCATTACAACTCTTTAAAATCCTAAAATGAAGCCAAAACACGGTATATCTTGTTTTTACATACAGCACCTCTCACTCCTATTTCCCCAGTGTATAAACACACACACACACACACACACACAACACACACATACACACGGAAGCATTTGACAGAGCAGAGCATACACGCGGGCTTAAGCTTGCCCAGTAGTCACAGGACAAACTGGAAAAATAGAAATATATGTATTATATTTTTAAATTTATCTCTACACATGTATATCTGGAGAAATAATGGAGAAACTGTCAAGAGAAAGTTGGATGTGTGTCCAACACACATTGTGGCCATTTGGTGATGGTGGTGGTTCAGAATAGAGACATCATTTCATCTTTCTTAAAGGTTTTCTTTTTCAAGTTTGCTGTATTGTTTATCCCTCATACTTTTGAATATCCTGTATTCCTTTCCTCTGATTCTGCTCACACTCACCTTTTTTAAATCTCTTATTCGTAACTGTAGCCAGACTACTCCAGACAATATATCTATCTGGCTCCCCAAAACTTTCATTTTTCCATTGAAGGAAATACTGTGGTGATGGTTTGGAACTCATGAGTTATCTTTTTTTAAATTCCACTTCGAATTAATGTGGCACCTTATAGTAGCTGACAAGTAGGCATGTTAGGCGTGCTTTTATTATTTTTGAGACAAGAGAGTTATGGGAAAGACATAAACTCTATTAAGGTTGATGGATTGCTTAATACTGTACCTGTGTGGAGTACTGATGTGAGCTTAGTCATAGGAAAAGCAATCACTCACACTTCCCCCAAATAATGAAAATAGCACCAAAGTAAATGAGCTGATGGAATTGGATAAAAAGATGTAATGTACCATCACCCCAACTTCCTTTTGAACAGTTTCCGAATGCCTTAGCATGTGAGATTTTCTACGGGCTGCCTCCTACCTGTGTCTCTAACCTTCACCATATTCTCCATCTGGGCCCGGTATCCTTAAATCAGCAGGCCTCTGTGCCTTATTCCCAAACCCAATACGAGAGAGGACTCAGAGATTTGTCGCAGCCTTTATTTCTTCCCTCTTTCATTCACAAAATATTTAGCATGCATTTATGTTCCACGTGCTGGAGAAGGAGGGCTTAATCCAGCCCAGAGCTGGCTGAGACCCAATGGGTAAGGCTGCCCAATTCCATAACCAGTTAGCTTTGCCTAGGCTACGCTTCCAAATTAGCCCCTACTGGTAATACAGGTGATATTTTCACTTCTCTCTTTACCCTTTTATTATATTTCTTGAAGTTGTTCAGAACCTGAAGGGCAAGAGGAATGCTGCTTATTGTGTGTGTGTGTGTGTGTGTGTGTGTGGAGGGGGGAAGTCCCTTGGAGTTGAGGACCAGACACTGTCTAAACCGCTAGAGATAGGACAGCATGACCCCAGTTCTAATAGAGTTTACATTCCAAAGGAGGAAGACAGTTGATAAACAAAGATCAAAGGTAAATTCAGATAATGGTAGGTGCTAGGAAGGAATGAACTGTGTAATGTCACGGAGAGTAACAGAGTGGAGGGGGATGCTTTAGACTGGGGGCAAAGGGAAGGTTCTCTAAGGAGGTGACATTGAGGTGAGTCTGAATGATAAGACATGCAGATGAGATATGTGAGGAGCTTTCCAGGAAGGAAACAGCAAGTGAAACATCTTGGGCATGTGAAAGAACACAGAGTATGCAAAAGAAGATGTGCGTGGCTTTAGCTTTACTAATAAGATGGAGAGTGAGATGAGGTCAGACACATAGTTAGGGAGAAGATGACATAAGGGAAGGAACTTGAATTTTCTTTTAATTATGATTAGTAAGTCCCCTACTGATTTTAAGAGATCTGATATGATCTGATTTACATTTTTTAACTTTTTATTTTGAGATAATTATAGATTCACAGGACTTGCATAAAACTGTACAGACAGGTCTCCTGAAACTTCACCCCTCCTCACCCTATGTTAGTATCATATAATTATATACATACAATATATAGAGTACCTATATATAACATAGTACAATAATGACACCATGAAATTGACATTGCTGCCATCCACAGAGCTTATCCAGATTTCAACAGTTCTATAGTTGTACTTGTGTGTGTGTGTGTGTGTGTGTGTGTGTGTGTGTGTGCGCGTGTCTATAGTTCGAGGCAATTTTATAACAGGAGTAGTCTTACCACCATCACAATGAAGATGCAGAACTGTTCCATCATGTAACTCCTTTGTAGCCACTCTTCCCCCTCCCCCCAAAGCCCTAATCCCTGGCAGCCACTAATCTGTTTTCCATCTCTATATTTACAACAGTTCAAGAATATTATATAAATGGAAGCATACACTATGTAACCATTTGAAATTGGCTTTTTTGACTCAGCATAATTCCCCTGTGATCCATACACCTGGTTGTTTATGTCAATACTTTGTTTCTTTTTATTGCAGAGTAGTATTCCATGGTATGTATGTACCATAGTTTATCATCTATTGAAGGATATCTGGGTTGTTTCCAGTGTTTAGCTATTATGAATAATATGAACATTCGTGTGCAGGTTTTTACATGAACATAAGTTTTCATTTCTCTGGAATAAATGCCCTGTTTATCATCCATTGAAGGACATCTGGGTTGTTTCCAGTGTTTAGGTATTATGAATAATATGAACATTTTTGTACAGGTTTTTACATGAATATAAGTGGTCATTTCTCTGGAATAAATGCCCAGGAGTGAGACTGCTGCATTGTACTGTAAGTGATTTTTTGGTTTTAAAAGAAACTGCTGTTTTCTAGAGTGGCTGTACATTTTACATTCCCACCAGCAATGTATGATTAGTGATCCAGTTTTTCTGTATCCTCACCAGCATTTGGTGTTATCACTGGTTTTTATTTCCGCCATTCTGATAGACATATAGTGATATTTTATTTGTGGTTGTAATTTACATTTCCCTAATGGCTAATGATGTTGAACATCTTTTCATGTGCTTATTTGTCATCTGTACTTCAGTGAAATGTCTCTACATGTTTTCTGCCCATTTTCTAACTGGATCGTTTGTTTTTACTGTTGAATTTTGAGTGATCTTTGTATGTTCTAGATCGTAGCCCTTTACTAGATACGTGATTTGCAAATATTTTCTCCCAAGCTGTAGCTTATCTTTTCATCTTCTTAACAAAGTCTTCACAGAGTAAAAGTATTTAATTCTGATGAAGTCAAATTTAAAATATTCTCTTTTTTTTTTGGTTTTTTTTTTTTTTTTGATTGTGCTTTTGGTGTGAAGTCTAAGAAGTCTTTACTTCATCCTAAGTCCTGAAGATTTTCTGTGTTTTATCTAAAAGTTTGGTGGTTTTATGTTTACATTTAAATCTTGGACCTATTTTGAGTTAATTCTGTAAGGATTAGCTCAAGGTTCTTTTATTTTTATTTTATTTTTCAATTTATTTTTTTGCTTAAGGGTGTCCAATTGCCCTAGCACCATTTGTTGAAAAGGCTAGCCTTCTTCCATTGAATTGCGTTTGCAACTTTGTCAAAAATCACTTGGGCATATCTGTGTGTCTATTTCTGGGTTCTCTATTTTGTGCCATTGATCTATATGTTTTTCTATCAGTAGCACACTGTCTTCACTACTGTAGCTATATAGTAAACTTAACATCAAATAGAGTGATTCCTCTGATATTACTACTCTTCCTTTTCAAACTTGTTTTAGCTATTCTAGTTCTTTTAGCTTGACATGAATTTTTAAATAAGCTTCTCTAATATAAAAAAATGCTTGCTGGGACTTTGATAGGAATTTCATTAACCTTATAGATCAATTTGAGGGGAATTAAAATCTTTACTATGTTGAGTTTCAATAAATGAACACTAAATGAACAATAAATGAAATGGTATATCTCTCATTTGTTTAGATCTTTGATTTCTTTCATCTGCATTTTATAATTTTTAGCATACAGATCCTGTACATGTTTTGTCAGATTTATATCTAAGTATTTAATTTTCTGTGGAGCTATTGTAAATGGTATTGTGTTTTTAATTTCAGTTTAATTTCAGTTTCCACGTATTTTTTGTTTGTAGATTTTCCTGGTGTGTTCATCTTGTAAACTGCTACCTTGTTGAACTTATTTGTTCTAAGATTTTTCTTTTTTCCTCTGGGGCATTTTATTTGCATGTATGTATTACATCCCTGGAAAAAGAATCCAAGGATTTTCCCTCCTGTGTGTTTTCATCTTGCTTCTTCATGGTCCCTGATGCCAGCTGAGGTTGTCAGTACAGTGAAACCAAACTGATGGGACAGGAGCAGTTTATTGTGCTATTTTTTCTAGATTTTTGAGTTGCACATCAAATCTGAGGCTGATCATTCCACACTTATTTAGCCTGCCTATGAGGTTCACAACAATTTTCCCAGCCCTGTGATCATCGATGATTTCAAATTCGCCGGTGTAACCATGCTTCATCGTCACAGTTAGAAACCAATTGGTGACTTTGGAGCACGGCCTAATAAGAACCTGTCACTTGCCTCTCTTTTAGGCACTGTTGACGCTCTTGAGAGCATCAGTCAGGACATTCATTCACACCATTATGGCAGCATGGAAAGGTGGCCGAGAGAGCTAGGATTTTTTTGTTTTGTTTTGAGAAATTTTCTTTGTAGATTCCTTGGGGCTGTCTACATAGACAATCATATTGTCTGCAAATCAAGACAGTTTTATTTCTTCCTTTCAAATATATATGACATTTATTTCTTTTTCTTGCTTTATTGTGCTGGCTAGAATTTCTGGTAGTATGTTGAATGAGAGTGGTAAGAGTGAGCATACTTGCCTTTTTCCTAATCTTAGGGGAAAAGCATTTGGTTTTTCACCATTAAGTATAATGCTACCTGTAGAATTTTTTGTAGTTGCTCCTTATCAAGTTGAGAAGTCCCCCCTCTATTTCTACATTTGTTGTAGAGTTTTCATGATTGTGAATTGAACTTTGTCAAATGCTTTTTCTGCATCAATTGATATGATTGTGTGAATTTCCTTCAGCCTGTTAATATGGTGGATTACATTGACTGATTTTCAAATATTGAACCAGCCTTGCATCCCTGGAATAAACCCCACTTTGTTGTAGTATATAAATTTTTTGTACATTGCTGGATCCAATAAGCTAATGTTCTGCTGAATATTTTTTCATCTAAGTTCATGAGAGATATTGGTTGATTTACATTTTTAAAAGATTGCTCTGGTTTCTTTGTGGAGAATGGGTAGAAGAGAAAGAATGGCAGCTGGGAAACTAGTTAGATATTGTTCTTTTCTCTCAACCTTGAGTTCCCTCCTCAGCCCTAATCTTCATTTGTTTCTTAAATTACATTTTCCTCCTTTGGGTCCAAGTAACAACATAGTTCAAGTTCAATGAATGTAACACTGGTGACCCCAACCCACCAACTCCAGAGAGTTTGCTCCAACTCCAGCAAAAGGGAATAAACTTTCCACTCCAGCCATACAAGTCCTTGTATTGAATATGTCATGTACCTTATTTATGCCTTACCCTTTCTTCAGTATCCTACTAAAGTCCTAGAACCTCCGTAAAGCTTTCCCAACCATTCCAGTCATTGGAAGTGTTCCTTCCTCTCACCTCCTACAGCTCTTATTGTCCATGCTACCCATTTCATTTCATTCATTCACTTATGCATTCAACAAACATTAATTGAGTGTCTAGTATTTTGAAGGCACTGTGTAGATACCAGGACACAGCTGTAAACAAACGAGATGAAGTTGCCTTTCCTAATGGAACTTACAGTGTACAGGAGGACACAGCATTAAATATATGTATGTATATATATATATATATATAGAGAGAGAGAGAGAGAGAGAGAGAGAGAGATACACTCACAGAGAGTGATACAAATCAAGATAAGTGCTGTGAAGAAAAAGCATAGAACATTTAGAACAAAAGAATAGACTTCTTTCATTTTTTTTTCTGTGCATATTCCAGTTTAATCATAAGTTCCTTGAGAATAGAGACCATATTTAATGTTGCTTGGTTAAACGCAGAATCTAACCCATAGTAGGTATGCAGTGGGGGGTTATTAATGATGAAGTGGCAATGAAGGAGAACAGTATGGTTTGAGGATGACTCTTTAAGTACCAGGGGCTGAAGAAATTCCACTTTTCTTTGCATCCCTGCAAAAAAGTAAGCAATCTATAGAATGCCTTCCTATTGTGTTGGTTTAAAACACAGGGAACCATCTCTTTATGTGTTTTATCTCTGGCAGGGCTCTGAGAATTGTTTTATAATGCCTACCTACTTACCTCAAATGTCCATGCATATCCATCCTCTCTCCAAATTATTGTTTTCTAAGACTGTGCACAATGGTGTGCTAGTAAATGTCTAACTGACTACCTCAAAAAACAAAACCACCAGATTTGTAGCATTTGCTGATTTCTGTGGTGTAAATATTCCCACCATGGCCAATTTAAAACTACCAACAAGTTGTCACTAAACACAGAGATGAGAAGAAATGCACAGTAGCACATTTTTAGAAGGCCATACAGATATAGCAGACATAAATAACCTCAAGAGCATAGTTAATAGTGAAATGTAATACAATGTTAGGAAGTGGTGAGTCTTTTTGAGTATTTATGACCTTTTTCAAAATAATTTATTTAATTTTAAGTTAATGTAATTCCATTTTAATAATGACTGTGTTTATCAGCTGGCTCACAACATTCCTAAAAATTTAACAACTGGCTCTCGTGAGATGGTAAGAGCCAGCTCCAGCACCCCACTTCCTATGCAGCTTAATAGACCCATATATGTCCCAGATGGAATCCAACTATGCTAAATTGAGTCTTTAGTTAGACCAAGAGGAGAAAGCCAAGTTGAATCTTAGTAAGTGACTCTCAACTCTCTCCCCCAGCTCTGCAAAACAATTGAGGGTCATACTAAGAGCTTCAGTGTGGCAATATTTCAAGTTAGCTGACTCAAGACCCACTTCTGACCACCTCTCCCTTGTCTACCTCCACTACAAAGGCTGAAAAATCTAAGTACTCATTTTCTCAACTCCAGTGAGGCTGAGTTGCCAATGAGACATGAAAATGCTGGAGGGTAGAGAGTGGTCTGAAAATGCTTTTTGCTTTCCTAATGAAAGGACTAGATAGGTCTTTTACCCTTCCTTCCTGTCTCAGATATGAATATGATGTCTGGAGCTGCAGTAGCCATTTTGGAACCATGAAGCAATATGCATGAGGCAAAGGCCAAGAGAACTGAAGAGCTACCGGCTGTGGATTTATTGGGCTCCCAGACTAAAACCAAACCAGCAGATGCCATCAGACTTAATGTTATGTGAGGGGAAAAGCTCCTATTTCTTAAGTTCTTAGGAGTTTTCTGTTATTTACAGCCCAAACCATTCCTAGCCCATACAGATAGGAATTTCACCTGTTTTGGCTTCTACCACCCTAAAAGATGGAAATAGAATAAGACGAAAGGCAACTGATATGCCAAGCATGGTGCTGGGCGTTTTTCACACTTCATTCTCTTTAAGTTTCACAACAACACTATGAGAGATGACATTTATAAATGTGTGTAATTTATCATGGTTAGTCACACTTTAAAGGAAGTGTGTTTTAAAGGAAGATTTGACAGAGCTGTGGTTATATGGACCTTGAAAAATTAATTTCAGTGTAAATTTGCAAAGGTTTGAACATATATCCTTCTTCAGTAAATTAAAAGTACATCATACAAATATTTCCTTTGGATTAATTAGACACAAGCTGCCTACTGACAGACATAGCATAGCATCCCTAACTACCTTTTGCCAAGTGACTAAGGACATTTGATTTGGTTAATAAACAGTGGGGAACACTTTTCCTTTTACCAAAGCTGGCCTGGGTTTCAAGGAAATTTAGAAAAGATCTATCCCCCTGGTGGCATCTGTTAATGAGGAGGAGGAAGTGGTACTTTCTGTGGAGTGGGCTGGTCCTCTCTTAGGCAGGCCAGAGGAGTGTTTCCCAGGGATCTAGAACTCTCCCGGTGGGAGTCAGGAGGGAAACGGAGGTGAGCACTGCATTTCTAGGGCTCCATCGATCAGTCAACAAGGAGTTAGAAGTCCCTGTGCCTTTAAAATATATGGAAGGTAGAGGCTTCCTTGGCATGAGTCAGGAGCACTGAGAAATTGCAGAGGGTGCCAAGGGAGAAAAATGAGGGTGGAGTGACAGAAGCCACATCAGAAATTATATAAACAGCAAGGGGTGTATTCCATCTCAAGGAATGGAATTCCTGCTGCTCAGTCATTCTTCAGGCATTCAGAGGAGAGAGGTATTTACTGAGTGTCTCCTATGAGCTAGGTCCTGGGGATGGAGCAGTGAATTATTAAGCAGATGTAGGTTCTGCTCTCATGGAGTTTACAGTCTGGTGGAAAAAACAAACAGTTAAAACAAGTTATAATGAAGTGGGAGGACTGTTATAATAAGTGAATGCTATTATTTATATTCATCCTCTTCCCTTTAAGGTGTGATTATGTGGTGACATGGAATGAAGAAAGAGCACTGGACAAGAGCACCTGGTGAACCCCGTTTTGTTCGGTTATAGAACTTCATCAGTTGTGTGTCCTTGAGTAAATCCCTTTACCCTCTCCATCTTTCTTTTTCTTTAAAATGAGGTCAAATGAGATGGTTATGATTCTATTATTTATACTAAAAATAGCAGCAGTAACTTCTAACAATCATTCCCACCCTGCTTGTGATTGCCTCATTTAACAAGTACCATTTATTTGTTTATCGATGTGCCCCAAAGTTCGTTCCAAGGAACACGCTGTTTCCTGTGCCTTTCCTCTCTCCACATGGCTCTGACTTGGGCTTCCTGGGCCCTCCTTGCTAATACTGAAGGACCAACACCTGAGGTTGGTCATACCAACATTCTAGAGCAAGCCTCTATCCTTTGAACTGGTTCTTCTAGATAAGTACATTTCAAAGCAGTAATTCTTAACTCAAAGTCTCAAGTACCTTGGAAAACAAAGGATGAGCTTACAGGAGTCCATGAACACCTTTAAAATGTATGCAAAAAATGCAGGCAACATTGTGTGTGCGTGTGTGTATGGGTGTGAGTATTTTGGGGGGAAATGTTCACAGGGTTCATGAGATCTTCAAAGGTGCCCATAATCCCAAAAGAATTTGGAGCACTGGCTCTGGAGATATGATCAAGACATGATCTCACCAACCTCTGAACGCCCATTGTTCTTGTAACTTTCACCACTAATTCTACAGGGTTGTGCATCTTTTCTATCAGACTATTCCTTTCTTAAGAGTGAAGATTATATCTTATTGAAACAACGAAGTGTACAGGGAAAAAAATACATATATGGAGAGAGAGAGAGTTTGGAGTCAGACAGACCTGGGTTCAAATCCCAGTTCCGCCACTTATTGGCTATGTGACCTGAGACAGGTTACTTAACCTTCAGACTGACTATGTTTTTGTCTGAGTTCCTTTCGGGTCTTCTGGAAATGTATCTTCCTTGTCTATAGGAGAGGGCAGGAGATTCAGTCTAAACTAATCACAGTACCTATTTTCCTAGCCATAGAGGTGGACAGCAGAGGGGCACAGGACCCTCACCAGCCAAATAGAGTCCCTCTCCAGGATCTTGCTAAGTGGTACTGGCAGGGGAAAAATCCTTTCCTCTCTGGCTGCAGAGAAGTTGGAGCATGAACCTAAGCTGTGTACAGCCATGTCGCCATTCTTATGAGGACATCTGTCAGTAAAATGAATGAATAGACTTGGCAAACAGCAAGAAGCAGAGGTAGGAGAGAAAGAATCTTGTGAGTTTCAATATTCCAAGCTTCTCAGTTACATGAACCAATAAACCCCACTTTGCATTTAAGCAAGTTTGAGTTCAATCTGTCACATGCAACCAGAATCTTGAGCCCATCTGTAAGTAGGGGTAATAATACCTGTTCCTAAGGTGTTATGAAGATAAAATAACATGTAGCTAAGAACTAAGCAATAAGCTTTCACCCTGCTTGTGACTGCTCCATTTCAACAGGTACCATTTATTTATTCTTCAGTGTGTTCAAAGGAGCACCAGTTACACAGGCTATTTCTAGGTTTTCTGAGTTAAAAAAAATAATGAAATAAGTTGAGAAATGCTTGATGAAACAAAATTCTTTCCTCCCATGAGACTTTCCAGGGTCTTCGAATTTGCCTTATGAATTCCCAACTGGGCAAAGTAATATGACCACAGGACCCTGTGTCAAGGAGCATCTGTGAAGACATTTTGGGAACTGCTATCTGTGTGGCTAATTCACTAGGTTGCTGTAGCAAACACAGCTTCAGTGAGAGAGTGACTGTCGTCATCGGTTCCTTTTCTACCTGAGCAAAAGTCCACGAGGTTTTCACCTCAATTCTGACAATTATTAGCTGTGGGACTTGGAAAAGTCACTTCAGTTCTCTGAGTCTCAGCTTCTTCATCTGTAAGGTGATGATGTTAGACTCCATGACCTTTTAGAACCCATCTAACTGTATAATTCTCTGCTTGTGGGATTATAAAAGGTTCTGGGAGATCGGACGTAGAGAGTCTGGACACTCTGGGCCTGTGAAGGCCAGGAAAGGCCTAGGCTGTTGCGTGGAGAATGGGACGGAAGCTGGTGCACTGCAATCACGGTTCACGGCAGTCACTGGAACCACTTCCACTTTTTGGAGATTTTCTTCCAACATTCTAGCATAACAATCTCTGGATTATCTCAACTTTTAAAAAATTGAGGTCTCTAGCGGCACTAGATTCTTCTATCTTTAAGATTTGGATGGAACAAAAGTAGAGACTCATAAAATAAAAGGTTAATATAACAATGTTTGCCCTGTGGATCCTCAAAGGCCAAGAAAACCTAACAGAAAGAAGTGATAGAGAGTGAAGATCATACAACTTAGAACTCTGGACTCCTGAACAACAACTTTATATTCTTCACTTACTTATTCAAATTTAACCAAGACAGCTGTCAACCGAACTCTCTTCTCTTCTGCTCTCCTCAATCTAACCAACAGGAAACCTTAGGGGTGCTTAGTAAGTGTAAATGAAATGACAGTGGAGGAAACCTTTTGAAAACTGCAAATGCTCCACAAATATATTATTTTTATTATTATTCATAACATTTAAAGTATGATTTTGGCTTTACCACAGACATGACTTCAGGCAAGTAATTCATCAGCTCCACCCTTCACATAAAAGGGATATGGTAATAGATGGGAAAGATTAGCTAGAAATGATGGTGGACGCCTTTGAAAACGGAGGGTCATTGCAATACTTCCTAATTAATAGTAACCATACAATGTGAAGTTATAAATAGATCTGCATCGGAGCAGAACCCAGAGGCTCTGCTACTTTTTCACTTGTTGCCATTTTGATTTAGTCCATTAGTTCCACTAGCCTATAATTAGCATAACACCCTGGAAAATTAATCCAGACTGGTGAGTCAACATCAGGGAAATGAAACAGACTTCTAAATCATGTTGAAATTGAGCTGAAGCCTGACAGCCAGGTCCTCCTGGTTTCAGAGGAAATAAAAGCCTCAAGTCTTGGGTTTTCAACTACAGATATGGGAGTCCATTTTTCTCTTTTCAACAACTGAGTTTCAACATTACTAACAAGGTAAACATATTCTTTATTCAAATTTTTAATCAGTCAGAGAATTGCAAGCTGTTACATTATAACTGCATATTCTTCAGAAAATATAATTAAGATAAACTGCCCAATTTCTATCTCCTGGCAAAGATTCTGGGGTCGGCCTGAACAGGAGGGTTCTGAAGGTCTGAGCTGGCAGAGGAAGTCTTTTACTGGAAACTGTGAGATTGCTGAAATCTGAACCCATGGACAGAGGGATCCAACATGCAGGAAGGGGAGTCGAATAATACTATAGTCGAGAGGCCACAGGCAGATTAGCCACAATATGGAAGGCTGGAGTACAGAACCGGCTACCCAGGAGCAGGAAGATGAAAATGAGGAGCAGTGGAATAAAAATGGGAGTGTGTGTTTGGGACACTTCTGCCTGAACAAGCTTTGCTTTCTTGAGCTGCCATGTGGTGTCATGTGTAGGTGAGTATGATGAGCTAAAGGCCAGGAACTAGGTCATCAGAGAAATAAATGCGTCCTTTCATCTTTCTCTTTTTGTAAAATCTTTTCACTTTCCAAATTAAATAGCTCCATTCTCCTTTCCGTGTAAATGCCTATCAGCTTTAACTGTTTTATTTCCAGTTATATGCATGTGATATGATTGGGAAAGTCTGCAGTCTTTCCTAATTAAATGTCAATTCATCTAAAGCCTAAGTTATCATCTTCCCTTCTGGTTGAATCCTGACTTCAGATCATCCAGTCTTAAAATCTAGGAGTCTTTCCTTTTCCTTGATTATCAAATCCAATTGCCAAATCCTTCTGCATACTTCTTTTCAGTCTCACCCCACAGCTGTTTATTTGATCTTTTATGTTCAATACACTAATGCCAGTTTAACCTTCTTAAAGTACATCTTCAATCATGTCATTCCCAGACTCAAAACATTTAATGGCTGCTCACTGCCTAACAAATTCAGGAAAACTCCTCAGTTTGGCAGTCAAAACCTTGGCCTTATCTCCCATCTCCCATTCACTCCACAATCTGATGGCATGCATTTCCTTAGGTTGTGGACTGCTGGATTCTTAGCTCATCTACGACAAGTGAAAAGCCTCCCAAAGTGGAGGTAGGGGAATCAGTTTGCATGTGCAGGGGATAGATCTGCCCATTAGTCATGGGGGCTCAGGAAAACCCATAGCTGCTGCTGGAAAAATAACCAAAAGCTAAGTTGGACTGCCATCAGGTCAGTTGTATCATCTTTTTTTTTTTTTAATTTTTATTTATTTATTTATTTATGGCTGTGTTGGGTCTTCGTTTCTGTGCGAGGGCTTTCTCTAGTTGCGTCAAGTGAGGGCCACTCTTCATCGCGGTGTGCGGGCCTCTCACTATCGCGGCCTCTCTTGTTGCGGAGCACAGGCTCCAAACGCGCAGGCTCAGTAACTGTGGCACACGGGCCTAGTCGCTCCGCGGCATGTGGGATCTTCTCAGACCAGGGCTCGAACCCGTGTCCCCTGCATTGGCAGGCAGATTCTCAACCACTGCGCCACCAGGGAAGCCCTGTATCATCTTAAGTGACAAAAGACACCACATTAACTTCCATTTATTTATTTATTTAAATTAATTAATTTATTTTATTTATTTATTTTTGGCTGCGTTGGGTCTTCGTTGCTGCGCGCGGTCTTTCTCTAGTTGCAGCGAGCGGGGGCTACTCTTTGTTGTGGTGCGCAGGCTTCTCACTGCAGTGGCTTCTCTTGTTGTGGAGCAAGGGCTCTAGGGCGCACGGGCTTCAGTAGTTGTGGCGCACGGGCTTAGTTGCTCTGCAGCATGTGGGATCTTCCCGGACCAGAGCTCAAACCCGTGATCCCTGCATTGGCAGGCGGATTCCTAACCACTGCGCCACCAGGGAAGCCCCCACAGTAACTTTTAAATGACTCCCCATTTGGCAATATGCTTTCTTTACTAAAGGGTGGGAGGAGGCTTGAACTTAAAATTACCTTTTCCTCTTCCTTCTTCTAGATTTCTCCGTTTTTTCATACTGATTTTTTTTTTTTTGCAGTAAATAATCAGACTCTAGATTCCTCTAAAAGTAATTGCTCTCTTTCCCCAACATTATCACTGTGTTTTTAAGCAAAATATTAGCAAACTAAATCCAGTAACATATATAAAGTAGTATCACCATGATAAAGTGGGCTCTATCCCAGAATGCAAGATTGGTTTAACATCTGAAAATCAATTAAAGCAATGCACCAGATTAATAGAATAAAAAACAAAACCACATAATTATGTCAATATGCAAAGAAAAAGCATTTGACAAAATCCAACACCCTTTCATGATAAAACACTCAACAAACTAGGAATAGAAGGAAACTATCTCAACATAAATAAAAGCTATATATGAAAAAGCCAGAGTGAACATCATACTTAATGGTGAAAGACTGCATGCTTTCCTCCTAAGATCAGGAAAAAGACAAGGATGGCTACCATTGCCACCTCTATTCAACACCAACCATTCTGAAGGTTCTAGCCAGGGCAATTAGGCAAGGAAAATTATAAAAAGACATCCAGATTGGAAAGAAAGAAACAAAACTCTCTCTATTCACAGAAAACATGATCTTGTGTATAGAAAATCCTAAGACATACACTAGGAAACTATTAGAATTAGTAAACAAGTTCAGCAAGATTGTATGTTACAAGAGCAATACGTAAAATTCAATTGTATTTCTATACATTCGCATTCAAATAATCCAAGTATGAAATTAATAAAACAACCCCATTTACAGTAGCATCAAAAAGAGTAAAATATTTAGGTATAAATCTAGCAAAAGGAGTACAAGACTTGTACTCTGAAAAATAGAAAACAGTGCTGAAAGAATTAAAGAAGATCTAAATAAATGGAAAGACATCCCATGTTCACGGATTGAAAGACTTAATGTTGTTAAGATGGTAATACTCCCCAAATTTGTCTACAGATTCAGTGCACTCCCTATCAGGATTCCAGCTGACTTTCTTGTAGAAATTGACAACCTGATTCTAAAATTAATATATGATTGCAGGGAACCCAGAATGGCCAAAACAATCTTGAAAAAGAACCAAGTGGAAGAATTCACACTTGATTTTAAAACTTACTAAAAAGGAATAGTAATCAAGAGAGTGTGGTATAGGCATAACAATAGACATATATCTCAATGGAACAGAAATGAGGTTCCAGAAATAAACCCATGTGTCTATGTTTAATTGATGTTTGACAGGGATGCAAGACCATTCAATGGGGAAAGAATAGTCTTTTCAACAAAGAGAAGCCAAACGCAAAAGAATGAAATTGGTCCTTTACCTCACACCATATACAAAGATTAACTCAAAATATAAGAGCTAAACATATAAAATTCTTAGAAGAAAATATCGATGAAAAACGTCATGACATTGGATTTGGCAATGATTTCTTGGATATGAGACCAAAATCACAGCAACAAAAGAAAAAAAAAAGATAAATTGGACTTCATCAAAATTTAAAACTTTTGTGCTTCAAAGGACGCTGCCAAAAAAAATGAAAAGACACACACAGAATGGGAGAAAATATCTGCAAATCATACATCTGGTAAAGGATTTGGATCTAGAATATAAAAGAACACTTGCAACTTAATAATAAAAAGACAATCCAATTCGAAAAGGAGCAAAGGACTTGAATAGACCTTTCTCCAAAGAAGATATACAAATGACCAATACACCCATGAATAGATGCTCAATATCATTGGTCATCAGGGAAATGCAAACCAAAACCATGAGATACCACTTCACGCCCACTAGGGTGGCTATAATCAAAAAGTCAGCTTATGACAATTAGTAGAGAAAATGTAGAGAAATCGGACCCTCATACACTGCTGGTGAGAATGTAAATTGGTTAGGCTATTTTGGAAACAATTTGGCAATTCCTCAAAAAATTAAACAGAGTTAACATTTGACTGAGCAATTCTGCTCTTAGGTATACACCCAAGAGAAAGGAAAACATATGACCACACAAAAACTTTTACATAAGTGGTTATAGAAGCATTATTCATAATACCCTAACATTCAAATGTCCATCAGGAAGGGATAAACAAAATGTGGTATATCCATATAATACTACTCAGCCATAAAATGGAATGAAGTACTGATATATGCTATATAACATGGATAAAGCTTGAAAACAGTATACTAAGTAAAAGAAGCCAGACAAAAAGGCCACATATTGTAAGATTCCACTTACATGAATTTTCTAGAATAGGCAAATCTATAGAGACATAAAGTAGATTTGTGTTTGTTCAGCACTGGGGAGGATAAGGAAATAGAATAAGGATGGCTAAAGGAAACATCCATCTAAGTTTCTTTCTTAGGTGATGAAAATGTTCGAAAATTGACTGTGGTGATAGTTGTACATACCCATGAATATACTAAAAAAACATTGAATTGTACACTTTTAATGAGTAAACTGTATAGTAAGTGGATTACATCTTAATAAAGCTGTTACCAAAAGAAAAAAAAAATCAATGCCCAAGTAGAGTATTCAAGGTATGGCCATTGGTGCCAATTTTCTGGTGGCTGTTTTTACTAATTTTTAAACATATATAATGGGTATGAATTTGCATCCATCAATATCTGGTAAATTAAATACCATTTTTCTTTAGTTTTTCTGAAACAATTTAAAACTTACCTAAAACTCCATTTGCCAAAGCATTGAAATGTTGAATTACAGTCACAATTAGGACTCCCTCCCCTACTGCAGGGGTGGGGGGGTGGATTTATACAAGTTGCAGGGGTCTTCTGTAGTCTGAAGCATCAAGAAGTGCCCTCTGGTCTCTCTATACTAGTTAACACTGAAAGAATCACAGTATAGCCTGTACAAGCTAAGGTCCTCCAAGGGAAGGTGGTTCTGCTACTTCCCTGCCCTGCTGGAGAGTGGGGAATTTTGTGGAGGCTGGAGATGCTGGAAGCCCAGGCAGTCATTTCTCTTTGAGCTCTTTCTACTTCTTGGGGCACTGTGAGGCAACAGGGCAAGGCTCTTCCTCCTCATGGAATATACAAAATACTAACCTCTTCCTAGTCTTGGAAAACCTCCTTCTCTGTCAGGGTCTGCTCCTTTTACTCCCTACCTTGAAGTACTTTTATCCATCTTCTTTCATTCTATGGGATTTCTGCTCCCATCAATGACAGATCTGCTTTTTTAAGACCATCCCTCTTACTGAGAACAACCAGACAAGTCGGGCAGAATAGAAAAAATATCTATTTAAAGGCACTGGAAAGTTTCCAAGTGAGAACTTGAAGGGCCAAATCCCAAAGAGAAAGGAAGTCCAGAGAGGTGAACATGATGAGTGAGCCCATCATTTGGCACTGCTTTTCCCTTTCATGCGTTTGCTGATTCTTAATCATCAATCAAGAAGCTGAGAAGCTGAGGAGAGCTTTGGGCAGTCTTACAGAACTGAGATGACAAAAATTGGAGATCAAGGGCCACTAAAGAGGAAGGGCTTGGATAAACACCCCAGGCTTTCATTTAGTATGGTAATCTGTTACACTGGTGGCCCCTGCAATGAAACACACCTTCCAATATTTATGCCTTGGGGTGGGTCTCTTCACATTGGCTCTGGGCTTGGTCACGTGATTTGTCTTCATCAATAGTACATCAGTAAAAGTGACACAAACATAGATTTGATAAGCACTTGCTCACTATGGTTTGCATTTTTGAAATTCTCCCTCTTAGAACCCAGCATAAGGAAGTCCAGGTTATCCCAATGGAGAAATAGGTCATGTGGAGAAGCCCTGAAGGATGGGACATTATATGGAGAGAGGGGTCATGTGGAAGAGCAAAAAAATGCCCCAGCCAAGCTCTCAGGTGAATGGAACTTTATGAGTGATCCCAGCCAACACCAAATGGAGCAGAAGAACAATCCAGTCAACTCAGAGAATTATGAGAAATGATTAGTCATTGATGTTTAAAGCCACAAGTGTGTGGTGTTTTGAGATACAACAATATATAACCAAAACAGTTGGGAATCCTAAAGTATGCTAGGAGTAAAGGTGGTCCAAAAGTAAACCAGCCCCCACAAAGATTGATGTCTAGCTTCCAAAAATACTTAATCCTTTATTAGATTACTTTGTTTATCATTCCTACTCCCAGTTACCTGCCAGAAGATAAAGTAAATCCACTTGTAAGGAAGATAACATCATCTAGAACCTATGGTCATCTATATAGTTTTTAAACAATATATAATCTTTAAAATTTAATGCCCAGAAAAAATTTTTTAATTATGCTTACAAAAACATAAGAATTGATTGGTAATCAAGAGAAAAATCAGACAATAGAAATGGACCCACAGAAGCGCAGATATGGAAGCTATCAGACACTGACTATAAAACAGCTGTAATTAATATGTTAAAGAAATTAAGATAAAGAATTTCAGAAAAATGTGAAAGGCATAAGAATTCAAGTGAATTATAGAATTTAAATATACAATAACTGAAATTAAGAACTCAATAGATAGACTTAGCAGATAAGATGTAGCTGAAGAGAGAATGTGTGAACCAGAGGAAAGGACAGAAAAAAAAATCTAGACTGAAGCACGGAGACAAAAGAATAAAAAATATAGGAACAAGCATAGGAGACAGAAATGGTTCAGTGAAAAGAGCCTCACATTCATTTAATTGAAGTCGGAGGAGAAAATGAAACAGAAGTAATATAAAGAAGCAATAGCCAAGAATTTTCCAAGCTATGAAAGATCTCAAGCCACATATTCAAGAATCTCTGCAAACTCCATTGAAAACAAGTACAAAGAAAACCATCCATAGACACATCACAGTTAAACTGCCAGAAACCAAGAACAAAAAGACAAATATTGTAGATTGGATAAGAAAACAACTCAACTCTTTCATTTCAAAGGTTACCTAGGAAGGCTAACTGATCTTGTCTCCTAAATGGATTCTCTACTTTCACTCTTCCTCTCTTCTATACCATTCTCTACACTGCAGTTAGGTTGATCTTTTAAAAATTTAAATAACATCCATCACCTCTCTCCTCTATACAAATGATTCAGTGGTTTCCGATTCCTTCAGAATAAAGTTCAAACCCCTTATCAGAGTTTAAAAGGCCCTCTCAGATCTGGTGTCTGTCTAGGTTTCTAGATTCCTTTCTCATTGCTACCTCTCTAGAACTCTGCACTCCAGAAACACTCCACTGACTTTTAATTCCCCTAAACTGCTTCCTTCTTACCCACTCCATAGCCTTTGCACATGCTGTTCCTATTCTTTGGAACTCTCTCCCCTCATCTTACATTACTTTTTCTGGTTTTCCTACTTTCTATCATATTATTGTTTAACATTTACTTTGGAAAACTTTCCAGATTTCCTAGATTTGGTAATTTATGCCCATAGGAGGCAAGAAATTTGCTCCTTACTTCCTGAAATTCCCCTATCAAAGCACCTATCACACTTTATGATTACTGCTTATTTTTCTGTCTCCCTTTAAAGCCTTTAAAGTTCTAAAGGGGCAGAAACTATGCATGTTTTGCTCACAGTTGTCTCCCTAGTCCTCAGCCTGCCTCAAAATAGACACTCAATAGATGTTTTTAAAATTACTTATTAATTATTATTAGAAACCCCTCATATCTTATCTTCAAGACAGTCCATTAACTAATCTCCAAAATTTACAAGCAGCTCATGCAGCACAATATCAAAAACATGAACAACCCAATCCAAAAATGGACAGAAGATCTAAATAGACATTTCTCCAAAGAAGATATACAGATTGCCAACAAACACATGAAAGGATGCTCAACATCACTAATCATCAGAGAAATGCAAATCAAAACTACAATGAGGTACCACCTCACACCAGTCAGAATGGCCATCATCAGAAAATCTACAAACGATAAATGCTGGAGAGGGTGTGGAGAAAAGGGAACCCTTTTGCACTATTGGTGGGAATGTAAATTGATACAGCCACTATGGAGAACAGTATGGAGGTTCCTTAAAAAACTAAAAATAGCACTACCATATGACCCAGCAATCCCACTACTGGGCATATAACCTGAGAAAACCATAATTCAAAAAGAGTCATGTACTACAATGTTCATTGCAGCACTATTTACAATAGCCAGGTCATGGAAGCAACCTAAGTGTCCATCGACAGATGAATGGATAGAGAAGATGTGGCACATACATACAACGGACTATTACTCAGCCATAAAAAGAAACGAAATGGAGTTATTTGTAGTGAGGTGGATGGACCTAGAGTCTGTCTGTCATACAGAGTGAAGTAAGTCAGAAAGAGAAAAACAAATACCGTATGCTAACACATATATATGGAATCTAAAAAAAAAGAAAAAAATGGTTATGAAGAACCTAGGGGCAGGAGAGGAATAAAGATGCAGATGTAGAGAATGGACATGGGGAGGGGGAGGGGTAAGCTGGGATGAAGTGAGAGAGTGGCATGGACTTATATATACAGCCAAATGTAAAATAGGTAGCTAGTGGGAAGCAGCTGCAGAGCACAGCGAGGTCAGCTCAGTGCTTTGTGACCACTTAGAGGAGTGGGATAGGGAGGGTGAAAGAGAGACGCAAGAGGGAGGAGCTATGGGGATATATGTATATGTATAGCTGATTCACTTTGTTATAAAGCAGAAACTAACACACCATTGTAAAGCAATTATACTCTGATAAAGATGTTAAAAAAATAAAAACTTAATAGATAAAAAAAAAAGACAGTCCATTATACCTCTCTTCAAGACCAAGCTATTTCCTTTTCTTCTAAAAGCTTCTAAATAGGATAAACGTGAATTAAATATTTATTTTGGGGGGGTCCTTTAACATTTTCAAGATTCTACTGCAATAAAAATAAAAATGTAAGTGAAGGTATGAATATTCATACCACAGTCCCCTCTCCTGCTATCCCAATTCAACAGAGTTTAAAGTGCTCACTTGCTTTCTTACATGCAAAAAAGTGTGATTATACTACTCACATCCTCAAATGACACTTTGGCTTTTCAGTCACTCCAGGATCTGTTTCAAAAATGGCCTTCCTTTTTTTTTGTAGCCTTCTGTGGCTCCTTTCCAGTTTTTATCACAGACTTTGTTTTTCTCTGCTTCCTCTTCTCAGCTCAGCACAGTTTCCTCTGTCACGTTCTATAAACCTGCCACTGTTGATGAGTCTTTTTATGTGCCAGCTGAATCGGTCGGCCCCGTCTCATTACCTCTTGAGTTCTATTTTGAATTTCAGTGGCAAACAATTTTTTCTTTACCTGCTACTTTCTCTTCCCTTATAACTGATTTCTTAATTTGGTCACTGAATTAACTCTTTAAACACAGTGCAAAATTGAATGTCATCACTTTGCCATCATCAAATTTTGTCTACTTTGTTTAGAGTTGCATCACCAGTGCCAAGAACAGTACCTGGCACCTGACAAATACTAAGTACATTATTTGTTGAAAAAATTAATTACCTTGGCAGGTACTCTATGACAGGTTGCTTGGGTTGATTTGGATTACTTTTGTTCTTCATATGCCACAGATAAATATCTAAAATGTCATTGAGTACCTAGAAGTGGATAACACTTAATAAAATTTTATTTTATTATACACACTGTGACCTGATCCAATTATAGGCATTCTTCCTTAGCAGGTTCTTTTTTGTTGTTGTTCAGAAATGGAAGAAGAGAGGAGTTTTGTTATTTTCATTAACAAATTACGAGACTTTACTTCCTTTGCATATTAGTCCTAGTCTTTGGTCTATAATCTAGTCTTTAATCAATACAACAAATACAGTTACTTCATTTAAATGTAAACAGCAGTGATAAATTCACCCTGTAAATCAAATTGCTGGTGTTTATAAATGTATGCAGCAAGTACTAGACAAGAAGGGCTCATGGTCCAGGGAAAAGGATGCTAATAGAGAGAGTGCAGAGAAAATTTCTGGGTACTGTCCCTAATTTAAGATTTGGGGTAAAGGGGGATTTTAGTGAGTGCCTGGTTGGCAACAGGAGGGATTTGACGGTATGAGAAAGGTTAGACGGTGGACTTCAGGGTTCAGGAAGAAACCAGGGTAAGGGTAATAGGAGATGAAGTGAGATATGGAAAAAGCATCAGGATCTTGGGAGAGGGTGGGGAAAGAACTTGGGAGAAGCAAGAATAAAAGGAAATTGAAGGCGGGAAATAGCAAGGACCAGGGCTTAGATGGTAGTCAGTGGACTAAAGATACGGCCCCTGCGCGCTAATGCTAAAAGTGGAAAGAGAAAGCAAAGAAAGCAGGCCTTTGAAGGGGAAGAGGAATGCTCAATGGTGGAAACCAACAGGGGTGCGGTCCCCTCCCCCAAAGGGCATAAAAAAGAGGGAGGGCAGGCCTCCCTCAAAAGGCAGAACAAAGACGGAATCCTGAGCCAAAGGGTGCAGTAGAATGTGGGTGGGTGGATGAGCATCAGGAGGGAAGCAGAGGTCCAAAGTGTTCGAATGAGTCAGAGGCTGAAGGAGGCTGATGCAGTCAGGAGTTTTTGAAGGTTTTCACAGAGAGCACTGGGGTTTGGAGTTCCGGTTGTAAAAATATGTTTCGGACTCTCAGGGGATTTTTGCATGAGTTTGGTAGAGTCCAGTCAGGTTGGCTGGGGGTAGGTGGTGGTCAGTCAATGCTGGAAGGAAAATTCAACGAGGGCTGGGAATTCACTTCAACCAGTTTAGGGTGATTTCAGCGAAAGTTGGAGGGATTTAGGTCAAGAGTATGTGGGGGGTGCATTTCAGCCCGGGTGGGTTGGTTTGCCTGCTTTGGGCATGAATTTAAGTGGGCGCTGAAGGGTATGTCAGGCAGCGTGGCTGGAGGATTTCCTTCAGGACCGCGGTGCAAGTCAGGCCAGGTTTGGGGTGGCTTACAGTAGCCGCCGAGCGCACTGCGTTTAGGCTGCGGTGCGTTCCGGGCCGCGCCGGGGCGAGCAAGTCCGGGAGCGGGAGTCCGGCGGGGACTCCGGCGAGGTTCGGGGGGAACCGCCGTCAGCGCCGGGCAGGATCGCCAGCTCGGGGACTTCGGGGACGTTCCGCGCAGCGCGTTGCACTTTGCTCCCGCCCCTCCCGCGGGAACCTGTTGCTGGAGGAATGGGCGGGCGGCGGCGACGGCGGACAACCCTCCCTTGCCTCCGCCCGGGCCTCACGGCGTCCCTTTCACCCTAGAGACGCTCCGCGGCGCAGCCCCTCCCTTACCGCCTCTATTAAAAAAAGAAAGAAAGAAAGAAAAATCACCCCCCAACCCTCACCCGTGACCGGCGGGCCCCGCGGCTTCTCGTGCGGCTTCCGGGAGCGGACGCGCGGCCCCGCGGGCCGGAGGAGGCGGAGGCGGAGGCGGAGGAGGAGGCCAACATGGCGGCGCGCAGGGCTGGGCCGGGCCGCCGCAGCGCCTGAGCCCTCCACAGCCGTCGCTCGGCTCGGGGCGCCCACCCCCGCGCCCACCCTGGCCCGGCGGCCGCGGAGCGCGCAGCGCAGGAGTGCAGGGGCCCTCCCGGGCGCGGGGACGGCGCGGAGGCAGCGCCGCGCGGCCCGCCAGGCCCCGGACCCGCAGCTTCGCAGCCCGCCGGCTGGCGCGGCCCGGAGGCCCGAGCCATGGAATCGGAGGAGGAGCAGCACATGACCACGCTGCTGTGCATGGGCTTCTCGGACCCTGCCACCATCCGCAAGGCCCTGCGCCTGGCCAAGAACGACATCAACGAGGCCGTGGCGCTGCTCACCAACGAGCGGCCGGGCCTCGACTACGGCGGCTACGAGCCCATGGACAGCGGCGGCGGCCCCAGCCCCGGGCCTGGCGGGGGCTCGCGGGGCGACGGCGGCGGTGACGGCGGCGGCGGAGGCCCTTCCCGCGGCGGCAGCACCGGAGGCGGCGGCGGCTTCGACCCCCCGCCCGCCTACCACGAGGTGGTGGACACCGAGGTGAGGAGGGGCGACCCATGACTCCCGCGGGAGAGGCCAGCGGGCTGGAGTTCCCTGGGGAGGGGACACACCCCACTGGGCTTGGAGTGCGGAGGGCTTGTGAGGCGGGGGAGGCACGGAGAGGGGGGGGAATGGAACACCGGGCTCGTCGGGATGGAGGTCACCGGACTGGGGTCAAGTGGGGAGAAGGGCCCATGGGGAGGGGCTGAATGGCAATAAGGGCTGCAGGGCAGGGCTGCGCGGCAGCGTGAGTAGGGGGTCTCTGGGCTTTGAGCTGAGCTCACTAACGGGGCAGGCCCGGGTCGGGGATGGGGAGGAGGGCCCAAGGCTGGCCTCCAAGATGGGGAGAGCCAGACACGTTGACCTGGAGTGTGTGATGGGGAGGACGCTTGTATCAGGGGGTGAGAAATGGGGTCCTAGGAGATTACGCGAGGGCCCGAGATTTCCCGGCCCAGGGTTTCAGTGAAGGAGTGGGGAGGCACCAGGTTCAGAGTCAGAGAAAAAGTGGGATGGGCCAGCCAGAGTAGCGGCTTTGCTAGGGTCAGGAATGAGGTTAGGAATGGGGTTTGGGTTTTAGCCAAGGACCAGAAAGAGAGGAGATTGGTCGTGGTCTAAAATGAAGAGGGACTGGGCAGAGGCCAGGAATGACAAGGATTGATAGGAAGTGGGGAGGGGGGTCAGCTGCAATAAAGTCTGGGGCGGGGGGGGGGCGTCGTTGAGGTCAGATATTAAAGCCACGGGGATTAGACTGAGAGAGGTTAGAGATAAGATGCCAGGGCAGGAGTCAAAGCTGAGGAGGGGCTAGGCAGTGATGGGACTGGAGTTGGAGGATGAAGTTGGGACCAAGTCTGGGTAAGCAGAGTACTGGTCACCGATTAAGTCAGAAATGAGGGAAAGCTAGACTGGAGAAAGGGATTGGAGCAATACTGAGGGTGCTATGTAGAGGGACAGGGACAGGGCGGGAGATACGGGGACTGGAGAAGTCTGTTAAGGAGAAAGAGGGCCGTCTAGGCGAATGGCTTTGGTCAGAAATCTCAAATCTGGGTGGAGACGATTCCTTTTTGTTTTAGTTAAGGATGTGAGCAAAGAACATGGGGGGAGAAAACAGACTTTACCTCTGATTTTTTAAAAAGCATCAACCAGAAGCAACAGTGCTTGTGAATAATTACTTTGCAGAAATATGGCAGCTCATGGTAGGAGTTTTGGTCAGATTCACTGCTTAGTACATTTCAAGGGTCCAGTAGAGCAGGTTGGCCTACTCTAGTGGTTTGGGTTTTTTAGTAGAGATGTGAATTTGGATAATTCTTAATGAAGCTAAGCCTCCTGATAGAATTCTTTCCTAAATAATGTTCTATCCTTTTAGTTATATTCTTTTGCAGCAGTTCCTTGGGCTGAAGTATTTTGGGAAAGAAGGCAGCACTTCAAAAAGCCAGATTTCTTCACAAGATCTCTTTGGTTTCCAGACTTCCACACACTTGGTTGATTACCCTCTGTTACCTAGTAACTCAGCTAGATCATTGACTAGTATATGGCAGTAAAGTTTGTAATTAGGCCTAGTTTTGGAAAAAATTCCCATATATTTAAATAACTGTACCTAAGTCACTTTAAGAAATGAGCTTCTCTTTGCAAGTCCCCGTCACTCCTCTCCTTGTTCCTTCGAGTTTTTTAAATAAATTTATTTATTTATTTTTGGCTGCGTTTGGTCTTCATTGCTGCGCGCCGGCTTTCTCTAGTTGCGGCGAGTGGGGGCTACTCTTTGTTGCCGTGCGCGGGCTTCTCATTGCGGTGGCTTCTCTTGTTGCGGAGCACGGGCTCTAGGCATGTGGGCTTCAGTAGTTGTGGCACACGTGCTCAGTAGTTGTGGCTCACAGGCTCTAGAGCGCAGGCTCAGTAGTTGTGGCACACGGGCTTAGTTGTTCCGCGGCATGTGGGATCTTCCCGGACCAGGGATCGAACCGCTGTCCCCTGCATTGGCAGGCGGATTCTTAACCACTGCGCCACCAGGGAAGCCCCCTTCCTTCTAGTTTGACCCAGTTTTGAAATCAAGAAGAAAGCCATTGCTTTTTCTGAAGATGCTTGTAAGGCCCTACAAAGTTCAGTGTATCCTCATTTTGTGAAAAATTTTACTCTCTTTTTCTTTTGTCACACCTTTTAATTTCCTAGAATTGCAAAATCAAAATAAATTATAATGCTTCGTGGTACTTTAACATTAGTTGTACTGCCTGTACATTTAAATACTAAGAATTGGGACTGGCTTCTTTGCATATGAATGACAGGCTGAGGAGTTTGCTTTAACGTAAAATCCAGAGAATCTATGACTTTTTGAAGAATCGTGTCAAGTTTTCATTTCCTCTTGACCTGTGGATTTGGCTGCACCATTTAATTTTGAGAGTTCACTAGGGGCTGGTTACTGAGGCTGATTAACCCAGAAGAGTATTGGCAAGGATACAGGGAGACACTTTCCTGGCACCCAGGAGCCTGGTGAGAATATCTAACCCCGTTTTTGCCTCTAGTTTTACAGATCTTATTGCATGCCACCTGTGCACCTTGTTGGTCATCCTTGCTGTAGACAGTGGGAACCTGAGGCATTTGATCTTGGGAAATAGGGAGAAGTGCTAAACATTGCTGAGCATCTACACAGTGTGTCAGGCACTATGTTAGGTGCTTTATACATTTTATTTAATCCCCAATGAGAGAGTTAATAAGATCACCATTTTAGAGCTATGCTTGGCTAGTGGCAAAGTCTGAATTTGAACCTGTTCTCTCTGACTTCCAAGACAGTGTACTTTTCATTCTGCTCAACTCATGGTTTTAGGATTGAATTCATTTTAAGATAAGGAAAAATAAAGAGGGAAAAAGACAAATTTGGAGGCTCCTGTACAAGTCTAGGAATGATGTGGCTGGCAATTGCTGAATCAAGGCATTAGGAATAGGATAATGGGTAGAATGAAAGGAGAATCATAGATTTTTAAAGCAGAAGACTTTAGAAATTAATGATTAGTTTGGCTCCGTTGTTTTACAAGTGCAACCTTGCAGGCCCCAAAGGGGAAGTGACATGTCCCCACAGAGCCAGTTAATGGAAGAGATGGGACTAGAACCCAGCCCCATGCACTGCAAGTCCAGTGTGCTTTCTCCCTACCAGCGGCCTGCCTTTCAAATGAAAAGGGGACAGGACACAGTAATGGGTTGAAGCAAAGGGAAGTATAATAAACAGTGTGAAGATTGCCAGCTCTTGTGTAATCTACTTGTTTTATTTCTAAAAAATTAGTACCTTGTTTGAAAATATATAAATTTCTATTTGCCCTGTAGGAAATTTCAGTTTCAGTGTCCTCTTAAAAATGTTTGGGAATATACAGATTAAAATCTAATTGTTAAAAAAGAAAAAATGATTACATTTATTTTATATTTGTCATTTGGGGACAGGAATGATCCTCTTATTTGGTAAACATTTGATGCCTTCCAGGTCCTGGGGCTGGGAATAGAGTGCTGAACAGAAAGTGAAGGTTACATTCTGGTGGATCTTAGTGCAAGCCACTCATTTTGCAAGAAATGACTTCCCATGGTCATGTAGTTAGGTAAACCAGTTTAGTAATTTGGGCCCATGCTATAATTAGTACTTGGTTTAAAAATTAAAATTTGGAAAGTAAAAGACGTTAACTTCTGGTTCAGTAGCAGCAAGGAGAATGCAGATAAAAAAAGACCCAGATATCTAGCAGAACACATAAAACTGCACAGAAAGCCACTTTTTAAATATCCTCCAGTGAAGTAAAGGTATTGCTTTGCAGAAAGTTGTGTTTGGTTGTTATTAGTATTGTTGGATGTAGATGTATATGTAATTCTTGGTCTCTGGGTCTGGACGGGACTTTGAAAAGTTATCCAGTTTTGATTTTGAATAGCATTACTTCAAACCCTTTCCACGGCAGGTAGCAGTCTGTTCTATTATTAGAGAGTGAGATCTCACAGCTGCTCTAAATAACTTATCCAGATGTTTAACACCCCCACTGTCAGAATTCTTCAGTGCTATATGGCTGTCAACCCCCCTGACCACTACTCAGGGCATGCCCCCTGGTTCTGCCCTCCACAGAGCTGGGAGAGAGTTGGTCCTTTAACAATTGTGATCCTGTCCAGAGAGTTAGTAGAATTTAGAACCAAGAACTGTTGTAGGCACCTTTTAAAATTTAACAGTTGTGAAATATACCTTATTTGTTATTAAGTCTCCTTCTTTTGTCTTTAGAAAATACAAAAATGGAATTTTAAAAAATAAATTTATTTATTTATTTATGGCTGTGTTGGGTCTTCATTGCTACGCGTGGGCTTTCTCTAGTTGTGGCGAGTGGGGCTACTCTTCGTTGTGGTGCATGGGCTTCTCCTTGTGGTGGCTTCTCCTGTTGTGGAGCACGGGCTCTAGGTGCGCGGGCTTCAGTAGTTGTGGCTCGCGGGCTCTAGAGCACAGGCTCAGCAGTTGTGGCGTATGCACTTAGCTGCTCCATGGCATGTGGGATCTTCCCCGACCAGGGATCGAACCCATGTCCCTTGCATTGGCAGGCAGATTCTTAATCACTGCGCCACCAGGGAAGTCCCTAAAATGGAATTTTCTTGCAAGGAGATTTTAATTAACAGCTAGAAATACCTTCCTCAGTGTCTAGTTCTGTGATAATTAATATTCCTAGAAGTGACATTTAATGCTGTGATCTCATCAATATTGTGAACTGCTTGTTTTGTTCCTGCTGTATTGTGGATAGTCTTTCTGGAAGTATTTTGTCAGGCGTGTTTGCAAGATTTCATTGCTACTTTGTTAAGAGCCCCAAAGTTGGTCCTGCTAGAATATATATAAACCACATTACTTTGTAACTCCTTAACTCATTTCTGCCTCCTTTTTTCCTTTTGGTATTAAGTGGGTAGTTATACATGAATTAAAGTTATAATACATTTTATATACAATATGTAATATGTTATATGATATATTAAGGTTTATATTAAAATTCATGCCCTTTTTCCCTAAAATATACAATCCTAGCTCATTTGATGTAGAGTAAATATCAAATAAGTAAATTTTAGTTATTATTTGTGATTTAAATACATGACTTGTGGTTTCTGATTTACTGTGATTTGTTAAATTAGAAAAAGTGGAATCTATTTAAAAGTTTTAGAGTTAAAAAATAATTCCAAAAATCAGTTGAAAGTAAATGAAAAATAGGGAATCTGAAAGATTAATTTTGAAATAAGAATTTCTTTATAATCTAGTATATAGGTATCTCCTTTGTGAATGAGGCTTATGAGTTCATCTGACAGTTGGTTCTCACCTTGTAATTACCTGGCCATTTGCTATTAGAATGAATGTAATTTGGCATGAAGGAAATACCTCTTGTGTGTCAGTGAGTGTGTATTCTAGTGAAATCATAATAGGTAGTGACAGCTTTATACAACATAATAATGCTGTTAGCTTAAAATTTGAAACCAATTACAATATTAGAAAAGTAAATGTTGTAATGTTTTAACAATTTGAGGAAAGAGTTTCAGCTGTAATACGACCCAAATAGCAGACGTCGGTGTACTACACATCTTTGTACTTACTGCTCAAATATCATATAATATTGATTTTATTTGAATTTGAGTGCAAACATGAAAAATTTTTACTTTTAATAGAACTATTATATTAGGAAAGATTTAGTTGACTAATACTTTTCATGTCTGGAGTTCAGTTTTCCAGGAAATTTTTCTTATTTGGAACACCAGAGAGAAGTAAGAAGTAAAATACATAAGATTAAACCATTTCAAAACACCCCCATACGTTTAATGCACTCAAGATCATGCATTTCATTCATTTGTGTCTTAGCTTGTTTTTTTAAAAACATAGTTCAAGTAAGTTTTAATATTAGGTTTCCTATCAAATTAGAAGTGTTTTGTAGTAGTCCAAACGTGAGGTGGTGAGCTGTTGGAGGCAAGTGCATTTGACAGTAGTGAGAAGTGACAGGTAGCCCAGGGGTAAAGGAGGGGATAGGAAAACCTTAAAAACAAGGCAGGCTCACCCGTTTGTATAGGGCGATGTGAAACAGCTTTATGTGCTACATGCCCCTGAGAGGCTGTTTTTACTGATGCCACACTCAAGAAAAGGTTACAGTATGTTCTGTTTAAGAAAGGTCAGGAACGTGTAATACAAGGTTTTCATTTAAAAAAAAAAATGGAAGAAGAAGAAAGTTGGACACATTAAAGAAATAAGCTTTCAGGTACCTGGAAAATTCAGATACGAGGGACATTTCAGCCTGAGGCTTCTACATTGTGGAGGCATTGCTGAGTAGGCTGTGCTTCATTTTCAAGAGTAGATGTTTTTTTCTCACCTTCCTTCTAGGGAGTTTTAGTTTCTTTTTTTAAGTTTGTATTTCTCATTCTCATTGTTATCATAGGAATTTTTATTATTCAGTATTGAAATATTTTTCAGTCACAGTTGAGTTGTAAAAATTTTTTGTTAAGCTCATGTTAGTAGTAGGTGACAGTAGATTTGGTTTATTTTTATTTGTTCTGAAGAAGAGAGCTAACACAATTAAGTTGATATTTCATTCTGATAATCTTTCCAGAAATTGAAATGCTTTAGCCATGAAGCAGAGGTGTGTGGAATCTTTTTCTAGAGCTAAGTTGAAGTTTTATTTTTCTTCTTAGAAATAAGTAATACCCTAGGTGACCACCAAAGTCTTTTCACTTCTTAAGTTCTAGCACACAGTTCTCTTTCCTGTAGTGTCTTAGTTATGTGCATTGTAAAATTCAATTGACAGCATTTGATATGCTTTCACTTAGGTTTAAGATGTTTATGTTAGAAATATTTTATTAAAAAAAAGTAAATATGATACAGTCTTTATCAGTAGGCTTCCAAAATGGTTTCTGAAATTAAAATCTTTTCCAGAAAGATTTGTTGGTCAGACATTCTGTTGCCAAGGCTTTTCAACTTCTGCTTTGTGTTCTTTTAGAATCTAGCTTTTCATAAACAGGTCAGCATTTTTTGGCTTTTTTTCCCTCTTTCCATTTCTCTTATATTGGCAATTTTCGTTGAAAATTGAATTGCTTTGTGAAACTTATAGTTAGAAGCCTACAGTGTAGCATTTTGGTAGCAATTTAAAATAAATTTCAGATCCTAAAAAATATGAAGGTATTCCATACTGCCCATGGCAACACCATCTGTCAATTATTTAATTTATTCTAGACTCCTTACTCTCTCTTCTTATCAAATAGCCTGTTAATTCTAACCCTAAATATCTCTCCTGCCCCTTTTGTCTGTTTCCTCTGTTACTGCTTTGGTTTTGTTCATGTCCCTTTCTTACTGTTTCTCTGTGCCACTCACTGGTGCCAGAATGATCTTTGTAAAGTGCAAATTTCAGTTCTGGGATAACCTCGCTTAAAAATGTTTGGTGGTTCCTTATTTCCTGTAGGTAAGATCTAAACTCCTTTCTTTCAAGGTCTCCATACTTATCCATCCCGTCTTACCTCCTGCGTTCCAGTGCCATGCTCTCCCTTGCAGTTCAGGGGCCATCTGTTCCCCACTCTCACCTCCGAGCCCCAATATCCATCTGCCTGGCTGACATGGATTCATTCTTCAAGATTACCTCAAATGCCATTCCTCCTCAAGGCACACCTGTCTCACATGGCCACATTCTCCCACTGCATTCTGTATGTACACCAAGTAAAGCAGTGATCATGTTTTAGTTACTAAAGAGATGTGTTTACATATATGTATCTGTTTCCATTGGACTTGAGGAGCAGGATTATTTCTTTCTATCTCTGTGTCCTAGGACCCCTGGCTCACAGAGTTTGATTGGATAGATAACTAAATGAATGGATGAAAAGAACACCTTAAGTGAAATAAAAAGTCAAATGGTATTTGAAAGAGTATTGAACCAGGAACTTGGGAGACTGTACATTTCTCTTCAAGGTTCTGTTGATTGCCAGCTATAGTATTGGGCAAGTCAGTTTGCCTCTCTGAGCCTCAGTTTTCTCACCTATGAAATGGGCATCTTGCACTAGATCTATGGTTAAATTTTTTCATTCTTTCACCTCTTCGAGAAATTTAAAGCTATGAGGCCTTTCAGAAAACAGCACATGTAAATATACACACTTGGTTTTTTAAATAAACTGGTGCTAAAACACTAATGCTATTATTTTTGGGTGATAGGACATACAGGTAATTCTCTTCCTTTTTTCTGAATTAAAAAAAATTAATGAGTTTTTGAAAAGTATATAAACTTTATTAAATGAAGACAAACCAAAACCGTTAAAAATAAAAATAGCTTTAAAAAAATAGACTAGGGCTTCCCTGGTGGCTCAGTGGTTGAGAATCTGCCTGCCGATGCAGGGGACACGGGTTCGAGCCCTGGTCTGGGAAGATCCCACATGCCGCGGAGCAGCTGGGCCCGTGAGCCACAACTGCTGAGCCTGCGCGTCTGGAGCCTGTGCTCCGCAACAAGAGAGGCCGCGATAGTGAGAGGCCCGCGCACCGCGATGAAGAGTGGCCCCCACTTGCCGCAACTAGAGAAAGCCCTCACACAGAAACGAAGACCCAACACAGCCAAAATAAATAAATAAATAAATAATAATTTAAAAAAAAAAAAAAAAATAGACTAAAGTATTTCATGATTCTTAGGAAAATTTTGCCTAGACTCCAAAATTATTTTAAAACTTTGCTACTGAGGAAAATTAAATATAGAAAGATTTAATTCGTGTTTTATCTAACTGAAATACGGAAAAAAGTATACTGCTTCCTAACATACAATTGGGAACATTTTAAAAAATCTAGATTTTATATTTGATTATCTACTTATTAGATAGGTTCTAATTAGTTCTAGTTATAAGAAAACTGGCTTGGAAGATGTGGTTCAGCAGGACTTTTCAATTTTGAGTCACGTCTTGAGCTTTAATGGAGCTTCTGTTTAGTTGCTTTTCCTGCCTTTCTCCTTTTCTTCATGCTCCCCCCCCACCCCCGGCCCTCGCCTAATATCTCAGAGCATTTTGCCTTGTTGACTGTTTGTAGGACTTTTCTTATCTATGACTCCGGTGTGTTTGGATTGGCCTTTAGGTTACCTGCCAGCATTTAAAGACTATCCAAGATCTTTGTGTTTTGGAAACAGCTGTCTTTAGAGCACAGTTTTTTTGTTTTGTTTTGTTTTGCTTTGCCAAAGGGATGGAATAGAGATGCACACCTGGCCAACAAGGCCTTCCCTTGTCACCTCTCTTTTCTGTGACCTGTAACACTGTTACTCATGATTGTTGGGCTGTTGGTGGGCTCCAGACTCAATCTTATCTGCTGTTTTCAAGAAACATTCCACTCACTTGACTCTTTCTGTCATTTGCATACCTTAATGTACTCTTTCATGTGTATTTACACATTCATTTTTAAGAGGGCAAGACTGCTATTTCCGGTATTTTTATTAAATGGAAAATAAAGAGTTCTCAGAAGAAAAACTCTAGATTTACGTTAAATAATGATACAAATCAAATTCCAATGATAAAAACAGGCATTACACCAAAAATGTCAGAGCAGCCAGACAGTTAATAGCCCATTTAACAAAACACTTAAACGTACCTTCATTCAGTAGGTTTTTATTGAGCATTGACTGTGTGCTAGGCACTGAGCTAGACGTTGGGAATACAGTGGTGAACCAATCACACGTAGTCCCTTCTCTGTTCCAGTTTCAAGGCTGGTGGATTTCTTATGCTTTATGTCCAATAGATTATAATGTTATAATTCAGAAAATTAAGGCCTTGAAGAGTTGTGGGTTAAGTGTGAAGAGATTAGATCTATCAAAAGCATTTGAGTAGTGCCTCAAGAATTTTTTTGTGATGTAATTTGATCTATAGTGATATCCATTGCCAGGAAAGCAAGTGATATTGTTTTTTCAAGTGATATTTCTTTAGTGCCATGGAATGTACAGAATTTGTATTTATTTACTTGTTGAATGTTTAATATTAGTAGGTTAATGATTCTCTCAACTAGTATCTCTTTTAAGAATGATGCTAATTATTTCAACTAAATGTCATTACTTTTTGTCCTAAAATCATGAATATGTATTTTTTTTCCCAGAAAGGAGAAATTGCCCTAGGAATGGGTCTTTTTTAGGCTAAAAATCTCTTATGATTGTTGATAATAACCCCCAAAAAGGATGTTTTAAAGCTGGAGGAATGTTGTTGATTTTAGAAAGACTTAACGATGGTGGCAGTAACAGTAACTCTAAATGAAAAACCTGTCTGGTATTAATAACGTTAGGAATCCTTAGTTTATTATCAATATTGTGTGTGTATGTGTGTGTGTGTTTAGTTTTATGTTGGAGTGGACTGTCTTTACTAAATACTGTAATACTTTTAAAATGTTAGTAATTTTCATTTTGTAAGATTTCCTTCTCATAATGTCTGCTTCATTTGAAATGTTTTGGTGAGTTACAGTAGCAACAGATCATTCTATATTTCACAAGTTTATATATCATATTTGTTTTTGAGAAAATGTCAGTTGTCTATTAAGCAATCAGTATTCTCGGTGTTGAAGTTACACCAGGCAAAAAATGTTTGTGTAATATATAAAATTTGTACCATAAAAAAACAATTGGTTCATGATATGTGTACATATATACTGACATCTGTAGAGAATAACAAGTGAGTGCTGTTTGCTTTTTATTACTTTGAGGTTTTTATGGTTGGAGTATAAAACAGGTCTGTGGTAAAAGAATTCCAAGCATTTGTTAAGGAGGATCAAAGACCAGAATCAATGCTGAGTTACCTTGGATTCACCCAGTTCACAGTGGTTATAATACAGGAGAGAAATATCAAGAATACCTTACACTTCATAAAACAGAAAAATTATCTGTAGAACTGAGAATATTTCCTGTCCTCTCCTCTCCCTATTCCAATAAACAATACTAAAAGTTGTAAATTTAAGGATTAAAATTGAAGATTTGTTTCAAAGCTGGAAGGGACCATTGGGATCTTGTGGTGTTAAATCTCGTCAGTTTAGGGATGAGGACCTTGACTCTTGGATCATTAGCAAAGTCAGGAAGGGAACTAGCCTTCTCCTTCTCAAGAAGTGTTTTGTATAGTTTACCACACTGTCTTTCTGACATGAGGAAGTCTTTTACTGTAGATCATCTTTAGTATATCCTTCCTCGTAAACTTGCTGTATCTTAATTATCACCATTTCCTTTGTTAGATACTAGTTTCAGTTAGGGGGGCAAAGTTGACATTTGATTCATTTTTTTCCCCGTTGAAGGTGTTTATCTTGTTTACCTTGCTTTCTCATTCAGCACTTTCTAATGTCAGCAGCTGTTGACAAGTTTATAAAAGGTGGTGAGGGTTGAGGAGGGGAAGGTTGAACAAGTGCTGTCATTTGTGAAGGTGCTGTGTCTGTCTGTCTACTTAGCATCCTTGTAAACCTGACAAGGATTAGTGACCCCCTGCCTGAGTCTATCCATAGTTGCACATGGGTGCTGGGTATTTAAAAATAAGCTTAATAGTCAGTATATAAATCTCTTGAAATAATATATGCCTAATTTGTATATCTTTTACTTTCTTAAAACTGCCTTTTTGTTCTCTATGTATCAACTGTAGGTTTGAAATCAAACATTTTGAATGATACCTTGGAAAGGTATTAATACTCTAAAAACATGACACTTGCCTTAATTATATATTTTAATGAATACAGAAATAAAACAGTGTGTGTTGATTAACTCTTAGAAGATACATTAAAAAAAAAAAAACAGCCTTAAAATATGCCAGGTCCTTTTATGACTCCTAGCCTATTATGCACGTGCTTTTTTTCCTGGCCTGTCCTCCTTATCCCTCTTTCCCCTTCTCTTACTATATTGGACCAGGAGAGTTAGTCCATAGCACTGTGTGACATCAGTTTGATCCTTGTACTTGATGCTTTCTCCACAAAGTAGATTTAACGCAAGCTCGTGGTTGGCAGAGTTAGGTATTGGACATCCTCCTTATTTCAGTCTAGCGAGTCCCATGAGATTCCAAATACTAACATACCACATGTACTGTTAATCAGGTTTGCTACTGGTTTTCTATTAGAGCTTGATGCTCTCTATTCCACTTCCTCCCATTCACTCTTCCCCTTTACCCAGTTAAAAGTCCCTTCTTGAGTTTGAATAGAAACCCTTACCTACAATGCTCTGTCATAGCATTTACCCCATTATATTGGAATTATTCATGTATTTGTCACCCAGACCGAATTGTAAGGCTTTTGAGGTCAGGGTCTGATCTTCTGTATTTTTCATAAAGTCCAGGGGAACACTTGACATAGGAGGTGCTAAATAAAAGTATCTGATCTGGAAAATATTTAGTTTGCATCAACATTTTGGAACACATTTTCCCCCATTCACGTGTATCGAGTAGTTTCTTAAAGTGAATCTTGCCTAAAATAACCTACACCATAGCTTGAAGGTAACAAGTATTTTGATAGTCCTATAGCAGATTTCTGTCATGGTATTTACCTTGTTTTGCAGTTTGAGGGAAGGAACTTTTTTTGAACTGTTGCCAATGTCTTTCTGATGGATACCATTTTGGACATGACACATTAAATGTGAACTTTTGTATTCAGAACGGAGGGTAACTCCCTCCGTTTTGTAAGTTTTTTCTGTAGCTCATAGAAAAATATTGCACACAGGAAAGAGCATAATGCATGATAAAAGAAACAAAACTTTTTTTAGCCTTTGGTAGGACCGTTGAACAGTCTGTTTTTATGTAGCTTTGTTACATGTCTTAGTTGAGCTCAGCTTCATTAAGGAGAAGATTATTTGCAGAGATTGTCATTTCTGAGAAGAAAGAAATACGCTACAGAATAATTAAAATAGCAAACTGATTTTTAGTGTTGTTTCTGTTTCAGATTGTCCTATTTGTTTCACTTATCAATATAATAATGATTAATGATGTTACTAATAATCCAAGTGAGTTTATTTTGAAGTAAAGCTATTGAGACACTGTTCGGTTTTTACCCCTCCTTTCTTACCCCGGTGTAAAAAAAAAAAATGTGTGTGTAGAAAGTAGGAAGAGGAAAGAAACAGCAGTATGGGAACCGTTTGTGCCGTGCTGAACAAATACTTGTTGAATGCCTTTGATTCCGGTCTGGCTTCTGATTGCTAAAACACATCCCTGCTTCTTAGGAGCTCCTAGCCCATTGCAGTGATCCTGAGGGGTGGGTAGGGGTGACCAGCAGCAGATCGGGTTGCTTTTTCAGGATAGCTTGTCCCCTACAGGGCCCCTAACTATCCCAGGAGCTTCTGACAGAGTGGGGTGGTGTGAATCTCCTAAGGACAAAGACAGTGTCCTACAGAACCACAACAGTATTATCTCAACCAAAGGAATTTAACAACGATACATTAGTATTCTCTATTATTTAGTCCATATTTAGATTTCCCCACTTGTACCAAAAATATCCTTTATAGACATTTTAAAAAACAATCCAGGATTGAATCAAAAATTATCACCTCACACCTGTCAGAATGACTATCATCAAAAAGAATACAAATAACAAACGCTGGCGAGGATGTGGAGAAAAGGGAACCCTCATACACTGTTGGTGGGAATGTAAATTGGTGCAGCCACTGTGGAAAATAGTATGAAGGTTTCTCAAAAAACTAAAAATAGAACTACCATATGACCCAACAATTCCACTCCTGGGTACATATCTGAAAAAAACAAAACACTAATTTGGAAAGATACATGCATCCCAGTGTTCATAGCACCATTACTTACAATTGCCAAGGTATGGAAGCAGCCTAAGTGTCCATCAACACATGAATGGATAAAGAAGATGTGGTATATATATACACAAAGGAATACTACTTAGCCATAAAAAAAGAATGAAATTTTGCCAATTGCCACAACATGGATAGACTTGGAGGGCATTATGCTAAGTGAAATAAGTCAGACAGAGAAAGACAAATACTGTATGATATCACTTATATGTGGAATCCAAAAAATACAACAAACTAGTGAATGTAACAAAAAAGAAGTAGACTCACAGGAAAAATAGAGAACAAACTAGTGGTTACCAGTGAGGAGAGGAGACGGGGGAGGGGCAATATAGGGGTAGGGAATTAAGCGGTATAAACTATTAGGTATAAAATAAGCTACAAGGATATATTGTACAACATGGGGAATATAGCAGACATTTTATAATAACTATAAATGGAACATAACCTTTTAAAAATCATGTGGGGAGTTCCCTGGTGGCACAGTGGTTAAGAATCCGCCTGCTAATGCAGGGGACATGGGTTCGAGCCCTGGTCTGGGAAGATCCCACATGCCGCAGAGCAACTAAGCCCATGCGCCACAACTATTGAGCCTGTGCTCTAGAGCCCGCGAGCCCCAACTACTGTGCCCGAGTGCCGCAACTACTGAAGCCTGTGTGCCTAGAGCCCGTGCTCTGCAATAAGAGAAGCCACCGCAATGAGAAGTCCACACGTTGCAACGAAGGGTAGCCCTCTGCTCGCCACAACTAGAGAAAGCCCGCGGGCAGCAACGAAGACCCAACACAGCCAAAAAAAAAAAAAAAATTATGTAATAAAGTACTAGGCCATATATTAAGCACTTCAAATGCATTATTGTGTTGAAAAAAAATGCAGGATTGAATCAAAAATTATGCATTGCATTTGGTTATCATATCCCTTTAATGTAGATTCTAGAATAGTCTTTACATCTCTTTAGTCTTTTGATGCTGACATTTTTGAAAATAACCCAGTTCTCATATTGTATTTTTAAAGGATTTTATAATTGAATCATTTTAAATGCACAGGAAAGTTTTATCATTGTCTATTAAGGTAATAAGGAAAACTGAACAAAAATATTAACTTCTTTCATGACATAATTTGCTCCTCTTTAATAAGACTGCACTTTCAATCATCTTTATTCTGATCTTTTATAGAATTTTAGCATTTTTAGAGGCAAAGAGGGGTCTTAAATCTATAGGTAAACGTTTTCATTTTATAGATGAAACTAAAATATGAAGTTATCAAGTCTTATCTAAAACAGTGGTTCCCAACCAGGGGTGATTTTGCCCCTGGAGACATTTGGTAATGTCTGGAGACCTTTTTGGTTGTCACAACTAGAGGGATACTACTGGCACATAGTGGGTAGAGGCCAGCGATGCTGCCAAACGTTTCACAGTGCACAGAACAGCCCCCCTCAACAAAGAATTATCCAGCCTAAAATGTCAGTAGTGCCGAGGATAAGAAACCCTGGTCTGAAATCATACAGCTAGTGGTGGGCTTAAATCCATGTGTCTTGACCCTCAGTTCTGTATTCTTTCCACACACAAAACATACAATGCCTTATTTTCGCTCCCTTTCATTCTGCCTGCCTTCATCCTCCGTTTCTTCACTTTGAACCTTTTTTGTTAAGCCTGAGTTAATGAATTTCTTGATGCCTGTAAGGATTAAGATGAATTAGAGCATATTGCTAGAAGAACATGGAGTGTCTTTCTAAAAGAGAAATATAAAAGTGCTTTCAGTGGAGTTTTGTTCCTCTAAGTAAAAACGTGTGCAAAAGAACCTTTTAAAAGCAGTTTGGATAACCGTAACAGCTCTTTACTTTGTTTATATGATGTTTGAGTTTACAGAGCATTTTCACATACATTATCTTATTTAGTACTCACAAAACCCCTTTGTAGTTATAAGCAAACAAATGGCAGTGTCCTTTTCAAAAGTGAGGAAATGAAGGGTCAAGGAAAATAATATATCCCATCTGACTGTGGTCAGGTAGGCATTAGTTAAAATTACATGGAGCAAGATTTCAGTTGAAATGTTATCTTTGCTAAAAAGGAACAGGCAGTCTCAAAATGTCATAGGCTCCTGGTTTCTAGACCTGTTTAGGCAGAAGCTCTGGGATATTTCCGGGGATGTGGAAGGGATTCAGGTATCACCAAAGGTTTAGACACTGGCGGTAGAGTGGAGAGTTAGATACAGCTTGTTGAGTAACACGATCCAATTAGTGCACCAAACCTGTGAATAGATCAAGTTTAATACAACGCAGTATTTGTTGTTATGGAGATAGAAGAAAGTGCTTTAAATATGCCACACTCTCTCTTTGGTGGCAGTCTCTCACACATACAGTTCTCTAGACCTAGAATCCCTTCCCCTTCTCTATCATTTCCTAAGTATTTATTAGGTGCTTAACATTCATTCATTCATCCACCAAATATCTACTGAGCACGTACTCTGTATCAAGGACTGTTGGAGATAATGCAACAGACAAAACAAAAATTCTGCCCTGGTGGAGCTTATATTCTGGCTGAAGGAAGACAGACAGCAAACAAGTCAAATGTAGAATGGTGAGTGCTATAGAAAACAATTAAGCAGGGAATGGTGCAGAGAGCATGCTGGACTAGGGGGTAGGTGTCACAGGGCTGCTTTTTAAAATGAGGTTCAAAGGTGGAGGGGGCAGCTCCTCACCAGAGCCTTGTAGGCAATTGAAATGGCCTTTTCGTCAGAATGAGGAAGGCAAGCGTTGAGGGTTCTGAACAGGGAGGTAGCGTGATCTTATGGGAAAGATCCAGAGTTTGTTTTTGGATGTGTTTATTTCAGATGCCTATTAAATACCCTAGTGGAGATGTCAGAGAGGGAGTCGGAGAGATGCCTGGAGCCTAGGGAAGAGGTCCCTGCTGGAGCTGAACTGTGAGTGCCTTCAGCTTGGAGATGGTATTGAAGACCATTAGCTTGTGCATTCTCAGCAGGGCCAACAGCACTCCAAAGGGCCAAAAATTGTTTCCTGAGGGGTGAAGAAAATCTTAGATATTACAGTGGTTGGCTCCAAAGCTCAACCCTAGCCAACACAGTCTTATTCTTTAGTATTTAATAAATGGAGATGGGATGATGGAGGAAAAAAAAATGTTTAAAAGGCTCCTCGAAGGTGTGATCATGAAAACAAGGTTGAGAAACACTGCGCTAAATGTGACTCCGTGAGATCGCCAAGGGAATGTGTGTGTGTCTGAAGTAAAGAAGAGTTCCGAGGACTGGGTTCCCAGGTACTCCAGTGTTAAGGGACTGAGGTGACAAGGGGGGACCAGCAGAGGAGAGCGAGGAGTGGCTGGTGAAGAGAGAGGAGCCAGGCAGGGGCTTTGTCCTGGAAGCCACGTGGAGGAGGTGTTTCGGGGCGACGGCGCCCTCAGCTGAGTTAAAGGTTGCTGGTGGCCGGGGTCAGGTGAGGACTGAGCATTACCGTGTGCTCGAGGCTGAAGAAGCTGGATGCTTACTTAGGTCTCAGCCTAAATGTCATTTCATTTGTAGGCTACCTTTGACCATGGTAGGCTAGGTCCCCTTCTTCTTCTTTTTTTTTCCTTCTTTTTTAAATTGTGGTGAAAAACACAAAACATAAAATCTACCATCTTAGCCGTTTTCGAGTGTACAGTTCAGCAGTGTTAAGTATAGTTACCTTTTGTGAAACAGATCTCCAGAACTTTTTCATCTGGTAAAACTGAAATTCTGTACCCATTAAACTACAGTTCCCCCTTTTTCCCCTACCCCCAGCTCCTGGTAACCACCATTCTTTCTGTTTCTATGAATTTGACTACTTCAGATACCTCTTATAAGTAGAATAGCACAACGTCTTCAAGGTTCATTCACGTTGTAGCATATGACAGGATTTTCTTCCTTTTTTTTTTTTTTTTTAGAGCAGAAACTTTATTCTTTTTGTTTATTTGGTTGTGCCGGGTCTTATTTATTTATTTATTTATTTATTTTTATATATTTTTAAAATTTTTGGCTGTGTTGGATCTTCGTTTCTGTGCGAGGGCTTTCTCCAGTTGCGGCAAGCGGGGGCCACTGTTCATCGCGGTGCACGGGCCTCTCACCATCGCGGCCTCTCTTGTTTCGGAGCACAGGCTCAGCAATTGTGGCTCACGGGCCCAGCTGCTCCACGGCATGTGGGATCCTCCCAGACCAGGGCTCGAACCCGTGTCTCCTGCATTAGCAGGCAGACTCTCAACCACTGCGCCACCAGGGAAGCCCCAGGATTTTCATCCTTTTTAAGGCTGAATAAAATATTCCATGATTTCCCCTTCTTACACACTTGCATAATACTCTGTTATTGTAACAAGCTCCTTACAAGAAATTATAATCTCTTATTTAATTGTCTTTTCTGATAGGCAGTGTATCTCAAAGCTTCAAAGACAGGAGGTGTTTGTCTTATTCATTGATGTTTTCACAGCTTCTGGATAATACTGAATGAGAATTCAGTATAAAAACAGAAGACAGAATACTTTACATTGCTTGGAGGAATCTTGAAAAATTTGTTAAAGAGATGATACTTTAACTGATTTTAGAGACTGTCTTAGTCTATTCAGGGTAATATAATAAAATACCACAGAATGGGTGGCTTATAAACAACAGAAATTAATTTCTCATAGTTCTGGAAGCTGGGAAGTCCAGGATCAAGGTGCTGGCAGATTTGGTGTCTGTTGAGGACCTGCTTCCTGGTTCATAGACGGCTGTCTTCTTGCTTTAACCTCACATGGTGGAAGGAAGGGGCAAGGGAGTGCTCTGTGGTCTCTTTGATAAGAGCAGAGCTCTGATGACTTGCTCACCTCCCAAAGGCCCCACCTTCAAATACTGTCATAGCAGGGACTATGTTTTGGCATATGAACTTTGTGGGGACACAAACATTCAGTCTATAGCAAAGGCAAAGTGGTAATATATTGGGTTGAAAAAGAGCATTTTAAGCTTTCTAGGCAGAGGAAAGAACATAGAGGTAGCATGGTTTCACGGCAAGGCCTGTGTACTCAGGGGTCTGAGGAGTTTGGTGTGGTTAGAGCAGAAGGGTTTGTGAAAGTGGCAGATGAGGTTCTCTTTGTAGGCTGTGGTCAGGTGGTGAAGAGCTTTGCATGCCAGTGCTGGAGACTTGCTTTTACTTTCTAGGCATTTACTGGCAGCTGGGAGCTAAAGGAAGTTTCTGAGCAAGTAAGTGATGGGATCAGATTCCTGTTTTTGGTTTGGTTTAGTTTTTGTTTTGTAAAGAAAGATCACTGTGGCATTTTGGAGCGGACACAAGAGTGGGGATAGAATGGTGGCAGGAACAGCAGTCATTTATGTGTGTCGGCTGCAGTCTAAGCAACATGCAGCGAGGGCCTTAATTAAGGGGGTGGACGGCTAGGAGAGACTATTGAGAAGAAATTTTTGAGGCAGGATCACTGTGGTATGGTGACTGACTGACTGGGCAGATGACACAAAGTTTCAGAGATTAGGGATAGTAGAAAAGAAACAAATGTGAAGCAGAAGAACACTGAGTTCTTTGCAGAGGTTGAAGAGTCTGACAGGGATATAGAAGCACTCATCTGAAGCTTGAAGAGAGGTCTGGGCTGCGGGGCACGATGTGCCTGTTTGCTGTGGTTGGCCCCTCTACGTGGGTGCTGTCCCATCTGCGTAATAATCCTGCAAACCAGGCACTGTTCTCTATTTTTTGTTGAGAAAACTAGGGCACATAGAGAGGTTAAGAAGCTTATTCAAGGTCACACAGCAAGCAAGTGGTGGTGACAGAATCAACATTTAGATCTGTCATGTGGGAATATATAGTAAAGGAAATTTCAACAAAATTAAGAATAAAAGGTACTTGCTTCTCCTAGAAAACCCTTGTCTAGAACTTTAGGAATATCAGTGGATTCAGAAATACAAGTGCTTTGGAAGAAAAAGAGTTGATAATCAATCCTCTCTTACCTTCTCAACTCTTGGTTTAGGGGAAATTATATAAGTTTTTTGTTTGGTTGTTTTTTTAATAACAAACAATTTACCTCCATTCTGGAGTGGTGCTTTTAGGGACTGTGCCATCCTACCAGTTTTAGGAGGAATTGGAATACCTCCAGGGGTGCTTAATCTAGAACCTGAGATTTGGAGAAACTTGACTTGAATTCTCATCCCATTCTGAATCCATGAATGACTATTAGCGTTAGGCAAGAGACCATGAGAAATGTGATTTGAGTAACTTGTCTTATTTGAGCCTCAGTTTTGCCCATCTAAAAAAGAAAGATGACAGTTCTTGCCTCATGGGGTTGGGCACCATTCCTGACACAAAGTAGCTAAGTACTCAGTAGATGTATTCTTCTTTTGCCTCTCACTCATTTTTCTCTGCGGGTATCTAAATCCCCTTTTACCATCTCTCTCCTTTTTCCTGCTGTTTATTAAAACTGAAGGTCCACCTTCAGCTACCAATTTTTTTCTTCCTGAGACCAATGATCTGTAAGTCTCAGACCTCAAATCTAAATGAAAGGATAAATCCTATGTGTAAGATACCACCTTTGAATTCGAAGACAACAACTTCTCATGAAAATCTTGTTTCTATATAGTGAATAAACACCAAGGGTTATGAAAGAAAGGGGCCATGAGAAATGTCAGCTTTTGTACAAAAGTTAAATTCTCTACGACTTATAACATGGGATGAAAATGAATCCAAGAAAACTTGGCAACAGACTTGAGACAGTGTATTAGTGACTTGGGGACTGTCTGCACTTGTCTGTCATCTCTTTTTTCAGTAAGCAGTATTTTAGGAATCATTTTATCTAGTCTGAAATAACAGAAGGCATATTAGATCTGCATATAACTATCTCTGAATTGCTTGGAAAATATTAAATAAATAAGACTGACAATCTCAAGATCTCAAGTTTCATTAGGAAGTTGTAAGTTAGTGACTTGGAATCGAAACGTTCATGTTTTCATGTTTTTCCTTAAGCACTTGACATACATGGTGCTAATTGTTTGTTTTAGGTAATAGACAAATGCATTTTTAAAAATCATGGAGAAATGATTTGGCATCAGTTTGGTATCTTCATTTTTCTGTAATTAATCAAACATTTAGAAGCTCTTTTGAGTACATTGTTGGCTAATAAAATAATTCAGTAATCAAATTTAGGTTTTTTTAAAAAATAAAGCTTTATTTATTTATTTAAATTTATTTACTTATTTATTTATTTTATTTATGGCAGCGTTGGGTCTTCGTTTCTGTGCATGGGCTTTCTCTAGTTGTGGCGAGCGGGGGCTACTCTTCGTTGCAATGCGTGGGCTTCTCACTGTGGTGGCTTCTCTTGTCGTGGAGCATGGGCTGTAGGCGCGCGGGCTTCAGTATTTGTGGCACATGGGCTCAGTAGTTGTGGCTCGCGGGCTCTAGAGCGCAGGCTCGGTAGTTGTGGCGCACGGGCTTAGTTGCTCCGCGGCATGTGGGATCTTTCTGGACCAGGGCTCGAACCCATGTCGCCTGCATTGGCAGGCGGATTCTTAACCACTGCGCCACCAGGGAAGCCCTCGAATTTAGTTTTAACATAAACTTTAAGCAGCATTGGCAATCTTCTACGCCTTAAGTTTTCTTTATCTATATTTGTTGAGTTAGTGGGCAGACAGGAGCAGAGTTTCTCTCTGAACTAACAGGCAGTACTTACTCCAGTAGGTTTCGCTTCTTTAAACAAAGAAGGCTTAAATTTTAATATGTCCTTATTGAGTTCAAGAGCAAAGGGTTTGTTGTCTTTTTTTTTAAACTTGAAGGTAGTTTTCTAAGTAAATAGTAAAATTCTGTTATTAACTTAAAAGCTTATGCAGTAATATTTTAAAGCCCAGTTGCAAGGGCTAAGTAAGTGATATTGTTTTGTGTACTCAGCCCTCAATTAAGTTATTGCCTGTACTGTATTTATGTTGGTTCATCTGCATTTTTCAAACAGGCAAATTTCTAGATATGGGTAGTGACATATATGAACACGTCTAATTGTAAATATAGAAGTTTTCATGCAGAAAAATATTTTTGTCAAAATAATTTAGATGTTAAATCTAAAGATCTTTGCTAAACTCTGTGGAGGTAGGTTTACACTATATAGTGACAGCATTTATCAATTCCATGAAAAACTTTATTTCCAATAATTAAAAGTACTAAGCCCTTTTATAAGCAAACAGTAAGCCTTATTCTGAACAATTTGCCAATAATGAAGTTATAATCACAACTATATGAATTCCTAGCATGTTTATGACATTAACAAATATTATGGGAGTTGCAGAGGTCTTGTTTACATTTTAATTTGTATTTATGGGCATAAATAAAATTACTTTTTTAGGAAATAGCCTAAATTATGTTTCCAGCAATTGTTTTGATTCTAATCTTAAAATGGCTAATTCAGGAATCATAATTTAGGACATTAACTCATTTATTATTTTTCTTGGATGACCAAGTACACAAGATTCAGTGTTACTTGAAATTTTTCAGGTTAAAAGTGACATTCAAGAATTGTTTGTGAGCTCATTTCTCTTCTGCCTTAGTGACAGAATTGTGCATCTCTAACATGCTAAATTTACATAAATATTGTAAAATATTTTCAAAACTTAAGTATCTTTAAATTTTAAATGAAATTGGTAGACTGTCATAATAAAAAGACATTGCCTCAAATAGTCAAAAAACCTGAAAATGCTGAAGTTTTATTACTTAATATACTTGAAAAATAAAGTAATTCCAGTTCCCTCTGTAACCCTCTGCCTGTAATACTGTTTCGCTTAAACTTCAACTGTTCGCATGCATGCACAGCGTCACCCACAGCCTGGCTTGGATCCACCCCTTCTCTTTGTTCACATTGTCCTGTACTCTGAAGACAAGAATTGTGTCTTTATCTCCGTCACCAACGCTAAGTACCTTGTCTGGAACATGGTGAGCTTTTGTTAAGTGTATTTCTCATCAATTTAGAATCATTGGTCGTTAACGGTTACTTGGGTATCAGTTGGATTTGGCATCTAATGAGAAAATAGTATATTACTTTCCAAAGTTCTTATTAAAAGCCTTATACCTTATGTCTTTTGGGAGCTATTTTGCAATAGGACGATTCTGAGCAGCTTTGCATGTGTTCTCTTGCTCAATATGTAAGTTTTGCCAAGGACGGGCTCTACTCAAAATGATGACTCAGAATATTAAACCTACCTAAATATGGATTCATGTCACTATTTCCTGCTCTCTTGTGATTCCCTATCTCTTTTGTGTTGGTAGTACCCTCCTCAAAATTTAATGCTGCTCTGTTGTCATTTGTTAACCCTAATGTACACCATGTATGTTCCCCCCTTTTTCAAGACCAAGAATGTTAACTGCTTAGGAGGCAACATGAGGTTTTAGGTCTCAAATATATTATTTTTTAAATTACTGTTTAAAAACTGACTACTGGGCATATATATCATTTTTATCATAGATCATTAGGTACAACTCTGTGTTTTGAAATTCTTAGATACAAGATTTTATACTCACTTATGTTTAATAACTATAAGCTTTGAACTCATATTTGTTAATCAAGTTTTAAAAATAGCAGCTTTATTGAGATATAATTCACATACCCTGAAGTTTACCCTTTTAAAGTGTTCATTCATAGTTGTGCAGCCATCACCACTCCTTAATTTTAGAATATTTTCGCATCACCCCCGAAAGAAAGCTTGCATGTGTTTTTAACAGTCACTCTCCTTTCCTCCCTCTTCCCATCCTCTGGCAGCCACTAATCTACTCTTTATGTCTGTGGATTGCCTATTCTAGATATTTCATGTAAATGGAACCATATAATACGTTGCCTTTTACGTCTGGCTTCTTTCACTTAGCATAATGTTTTTGAAGTTCATTTATGTTGTAGCATGAATCAGTATTTCGTTCATTTTTAGGGCTAAAAAATATTCCACTGTATGGATATACTATATTCATCCATCAGTTTTGATGAACCTTTGGATTTTTACTACTTTTTGACTTATTAAAAACAATGCTGCTGTGAACACATGTACAAGTTTTTATGTGGAAATATATTTCTCTTTGTGTATCTCATAGGTGTATCTGCAAATGGAATTGCTATGTCCTACAGTAACTATGATTAACTTTTGAGGAACTGCCAAATTGTCTTGCAAAGAGGCTGCACCATTTTATTTATTTATTTATTTAATAAATTTATTTATTTATTTGTTTGTTTTTATTTTTGGCTGCGTTGGGTCTTTGTTGCTGCGCGCGGTCGTTCTGTAGTTGCGGCGAGCGGGGGCTACTCTTCGTTGCAGTGCGCGGGCTTGTCATTGCGGTGGCTTCTCTTGTTGCGGAGCACGGGCTCTAGGCACGCGGGCTTCAGTAGTTGTGGCTTGCAGGCTCTCGAGCGCAGGCTCAGTAGTTGTGGCACATGGGCTTAGTTGCTCTTAATTTTATTTTAAGATTGTTGATTGTTAGTGTATAGAAATACAGTTGAATTTTAGATATTGATATTTTATTCTGCAACCTTGCTGAACTCAATTATTAGTTCTAGTAGTTTCTTTTTTTCATGAATTCCTTAGAATTTTCTATATACAAGATCATGTCATCAGTGAATAGACATAGTTTTACTTCATCCTTTTCAATCTGAATGAATGCCTTTTATTTCTTATTTTGCCTAATTGCCCTGGCTAGACACTCTGGTACAATGTTGAATGGAAGCTGAAGAACAGACATCCTTGTTTATGATTTTAGAGGAAAGCATTCAGTCTTTCATAGTTAAGTATGATGTTAATTGTAGGTTTTTTCTAGATGCTTTTCATCAAGTTGAGGAAATTCCCTTTTATTTATTTGTTGATTTTTTTCTGTTATTGTTATGACAAGGTGTTGGTTTCCGTGAATATTTTTTCTGCATCTATTGAAATGATTGTGTGTTTTTTATCCTTTATTCGATTACTGTTTATAGCATTGTATTGATTGACTTTTGTATGCTGAATCAACCTTGTATGCATACTTGGTCATGGTGTACAATCCTTTTTATATATTGCTGGATTCAGTTTGCTAATTTATTGTTAAGGATTTTCGCGTTTATATTCATAGGGACGTTGGTCTGTAGTTTTATTTTTTTTTGGGATATCTTTGTCCATTTTTTTAAGCTGTGGTAAAACGCACAACATAAAACTTACCATTTTAACCATTTTTGTTGTTGTTGTTGTTGTTGAGGATAAAATGTAAGATCATTTTATTTCTTCACATTTCTGCTCTTATAAGAGTCATCTAAAGTGAGTATTTCTACAAGTCTCCGTTCTGACCAGGGCATGTATTCTGGATAATATCTTTATACATATATCCACTATGTGGTTGTATAACTTACTATTGATTTAGCATTTATTTAAATGTAAGCAATAAAGTACTTTAAATTGTTATAGACCAAAGAAAATCAATAAGTAATCACCAAAGAAGAATATCTGTTCTACTCCCTGAAACAATATATTATCTATAAAATGTATTTATGTTAGAAATCGAAAACTTGAGATGCTCTGTCTCTTCAAAGCTTCCTGTAAAATAAATGTATTAAATTCTTACTTATGTTTCCCAACACATGTGCATGCTCACATACAGATGCACATACAACAAACATTCAATAAGTAAAGGGAAAAATCACCTAAATAATCACATAAGAAAGATCTTTTTAAAGCCCTCAGAATGTGTACTATCACTGTACAGGTTTGTGATTTGTTAAAAATAGATCTAAATTCACCAAGTAAGCAAGATAACTTCATGATCAGTCTTCAGAATAGTTCTTAGAATTTAAAAAATTCCTATAAATAAAATGACTTACAGATCCATTTTAACCATTTTTAAGTACACAATTCTGTGCATTAAGTACATTGACATTGTTTTGCAACCATCACCCCATTCATCTCCAGTACTTTTTCATCTTCCCAAATTGGAACTGTGTACTCATTAAACATTAACTCCTCATTCTCCCTTGCCCCCAGCCCTCGGCAACCACCCTTCTATTTTCTGTCTCCATGAATATGGCTATTCTAGGTACCTCATATAAGTGGAATCATATAATATTTGTTCCTTTGTGACTAGCATATTTCACTTAGCATAATGTCTTCAAGGTTCATGCGTATTGTAGCATGCATGTATTAGAATTGCCTTCCTCTTATTAAAGGTGGAATAATTTTTGGTTGTATATATATACCACATTTTGTTTATCCATTCATTGATGGACACTTAGGTTGTTTCCTCCTTTTGGCTATTGTGAATAATGCTGCTATAAGTATAAACACGGGTGTACAAATATTTGTTCATGTCCCTTCTTTCAATTCTTTTGGATATATACCCCAAAGAAGAATTGCTGGATCAAGTGGTAATTTCATGTTTAATTTTTTGAGGAACCTACCATACTGTTTTTCACTGTGGCTGTACCATTTTGTATTCCCATCAGCAATGCACAGGGTTTCCAGTTTTCCTTCGTTCTTGTCAACACTTGTTATTTTCTGTGTTTTTAATAATAGCCATCCTAATGGATGTGGAATGTTTTTGTCTGGTTTTAATGTCAGGGTAATACTGATCTCATAAAATAAGTTGGTAAGTATCCTCTCCTTTTCTTTTTTTCTTATTTTATGGTCCGGGGGGGTGGGTCAGGGGGAAGAGTGTGTTGGATTGATGTTAATTCTTTAAATGTTTGGTGGAATTCACCAGTAATGGCATCTGGTCCTGGCTTTGTGGGAAGCTTTTGATTACAACATTCTCTTTATTTTGTATAGGTCTATTCATATTTTCTGTTTCTGCTTGAGTCAGTTTTGGTGGTTTATGTCTTTTAGGAATTTGTCCATTTCATCTAGATTATCTAATTTGTTGGCGTAGGATCTTCAGTAGCATTCCTTATAATCATTTTTATTTCTATAAGGTCAGAATTGATACCCTCTCTTTTATTACTGATTTTAATGATTTGAGTCTTCTCTCTTTTTTTCTTGGTTAGTCTAGCTGAAGATTTGTCCATTTTGTTGATATTTTCAAAGAACCAACTTTTGGTTTTGTTTATTGTCTCTGTTGTTTTTCTGTTCTCTCATTTATTTCCACTCTAATCTTTATTATTTCCTTCATTCTGCTTGCTTTGGGTTTAGCTTACTCTTCTTTTTCTAGTTTTGTAAGGTGCATGGTTATGTTATTGATTTGAGATCTTTTTTCTTTTTAAAAAATATTTCCCTCCAATCACTGCATCTTATAAGTTATATTGTATTTTTATTTTCATTCATCTTAAAGCATTTTCTAATTGCCTTATGATTTCTTTTTTGGCCCATCAGTTGTTTAGGAGTATATTGTTTAATTTTCACGTATTTTTGGATTTCCAAAATTTCCTTCTGCTGTTGATTTCTAATATCATTCCATTGTGGTCACAGAACATACCTCGTATGCTTTTAATCCCTACAAATTGATTGAGGCTTATTTTATAACCTAACATGTGCTCTGTCCTGGAGAATGTTTCATGTGCACTTGAGAAGAATGTATATTCTGCTATTATGGGGTGGAACATTCTATAAATGTCTTTTGTATACTTAGTTTGTGGTATTAATTCTTCTATTTCCTCATTGACCTCTGCCTAGTTCTAGCTATTATTGAAAGTGAAAGTCTCCAACTGTTCTTGTTGAATTGTGTATTTCTCTTTAGTTCTGTCAGTTTTTGCTTCCTATACTTTGGGTCTCTGTCATTAGATGCATATTTGTTTAGAACTGTTATGTCTTTCTGATGGATAAGCCCTTTATCATTAAAAAAAAAATCCTTCCTTATCTCTAGTAATAAATTTTCACATGATTTCTACTTTTTTCTGATATTAGTGTAGCCACTCCAGCTCTCTTTTGGTTACTGTTTTCATAGTATATCTTTTTCCATTCTTTTATTTTATCTTCTTTTTTTTTATTGACTTTTTTATCATTATGAAGTATCCCTCTTTGTCTCTAGTACTGTATTTCTTGTCTTAACATCTACAGGCATACCTCGGAGATATTGTGGGTTCAGTTCCACACCACTGCAGCAAAGTGAATGTTGCAATAAAGGGACTCACATGAAGTTTTTGATTTCCCAGTACATATAAAAGATATGTTTACACTATACTGTAGTCAGTAAATGTACAATAGCATTATGTCTAAAAAAAGTACATACCTCAACTTTAAAATACATTAATGCTAGAAAACACTAACCATCATCTGAGCCTTCAGCGAGTTGGAACCTTTTTGCTGGTGGAGGTCTTGCCTCGATATTCATGGCTGCTGACTGATGAGGGTGGTGGTTGCTGAAGGTAGGGATGGCCGTGGCAATTTCTTAAAATACGACAATGAAGTTTGCTGCATCAGTTGACCCTTCCTTTCATGAATGATTTCTCTGTAGCGTGCAATGCTGTTTGATAGCATTTTACTAACAGAACTTCTTTCAAAATTGGAGACAAACCTCTCAAACCCTGCCACTGCTTTATCAACGAAGTTTGTGTAATATTCTGAATCCTTTGTTGACATTTCAACAGTTTTCACAGCTTTTTTGCCAGGAGCAGATTCCATCTCACGAAACTACTCTCTTTGCTTCTCCCTAAGAAGTAACTCCTTATCTGTTCAAGTTTTGTCATGAGATGCAGCAATTCAGTCACATCTTCAGGCTCCACTTCTAATTCTAGTTCTCTTGCTATTTCTTTTTTTTTTTTTAATTTATTTATTTTTTGGCTGCTTTGGGTCTTTGTTGCTGTGCACGGGCTTTCTCTAGTGGTGAGCGGGGGCTACTCTTTGTTGCAGTGCGTGGGCTTCTCATTGCGGTGGCTTCTCTTGTTGCAGAGCATGGGCTCTAGGGCGTGCAGGCTTCAGTAGTTGTGGCACGTGGGCTCAGTAGTTGTGGCTCATGGGCTCTAGAGTGCAGGCTCAGTAGTTGTGGTGCATGGGCTTAGTTGCTCCGCGGCATGTGGGATCTTCCCGGACCAGGGATCGAACCCATGTCCCCTGCATTGGCAGGCGGATTCTTAACCACTGCGACACCAGGGAAGTCCTCTCTTACTATTTCTACCACATCCGCAGTGACTTCCTCCACTGAAGTCTTGAACCCCTCAAAGTCATCCACAAGGGTTAAAATCAACTTCTTCCTAACTGCTGTTAATGTTGATATTTTGGCCTCTTCCCATGAATTAATGAATGTTCTTAATGGCATCTAGAATGGTGAATCCTTCCCAGATCGTTTTCAATGTGTTTTGCCCAGATCTATCAGAGGAATCACTATCTATGGCAGCTATAGCCTTACAAATGTATTTCTTAAATAATAAGACATGAACGTTAAAATTGCTCCTTGATCCATGGGCTGCAGAATGGATGCTGTATTCGCAGGCATGAAAACAACATTAATCTCATTGTACATCTCCATCAGAGAGCTCTTTGGTGACCAGGTGCATTGTCAGTAAGCAGTAATGTTTTGAAAGGAATATTTTTTTTCTGAGTATTAGGTCTTAACAGTGAATTTAAAATATTCAGTAAACCATGTTGTTAACAGGTGTGCTGCATTCCAGGCTTTGTTGTTCCATTGGTAAGGCATAGGCAGAGTAGATTTAGCATAATTCTTAAGGGCCTTATGATCTTTGGAATGGTAAATGAGCACTGGCTTCTACTACAAGTCACCAGCTTCAGTAGTCCCTCACAAGAGAGTCAGCTTGTCTTTCAGGGTTTTTTGGGGGGGGGGGAGGGTTGTTTATTTGTTTAACCATTAAAAAATTTTTTTAAGGTTACTTTCCATTTACAGTTATTACAGAATATTGGCTATATTCCCTGTGTTGTACAATGCATCTTTGAGCCAATCTTACACTTAATATTTTGTACCTCACCCTCCCCCACCCTTACATTCCTCCTCCCCCGTCCCCACCACTGATATACACGAGTTTGTTCTCTGTATCTGTGAGTCTGCTTGTCTTTTGAAGCTTTGAAGCCAAGCACTGACTTCTCCTCTCTACCTGTGCAAGTCCTGGATGTCCTCTTCTTCTAATATAAGGCTGTTTTGTCTATATTGAAAATCTGTTGTTTAATGTAGCCACCTTCTTTAATTACCCAGTTAGATATTCTGGATAGCTTGTTGTAGCTTCTGCGTCACCACTTGCTGCTTCACCTTTCACTTTTTTTTTTTTAACATCTTTGTTGGAGTATAATTGCTTTACATTGTTGTGTTAGTTTCTGCTGTATAACAAAGTGAATCAGCTATACGTATACATGTATCCCCATATCCCCTCCCTCTTGCGCCTCCCTCCCACCCTCCCTATCCCACCCCTCTAGGTGGTCACAAAGCACCGAGCTGATCTCCCTGTGCTATGAAGCTGCTTCCCACTAGCTATCTATTTTACATTCGGTAGTGTATATATGTCAGTGCTACTCTCTCACTTCATCCCAGCTTACCCTTCCCCCTGCCTTGTCCTCAAGTCCATTCTCTACATCTGCATCTTTATTCTTGTCCTGCCCCGAGGTTCATTAGAACCATTTTTTTTTTAGAGTCCACATATATGTGTTAGCATACGGTATTTGTTTTTCTCTTTCTGACTTACTTCACTCTCTATGGACAGACTCTAACTCCATCCACCTCACTACAAATAACTCAATTTCATTTCTTTTTATGGCTGAGTAATATTCCATTGTATATATGTGCCACATCTTCTTTATCCATTCATCTATCGATGGACACTTAAGTTGCTTCCATGTCCTGCTATTGTAAATAGTGCTGCAGTGAACATTGTGGTACATTCCTCTTTTTGAACTATGGTTTTCTCAGGGTATATGCCCAGTAGTGATATTGCTGGGTCATATGGTAGTTCTATTTTTAGTTTTTTAAGGAACCTCCATACTGTTCTCCATAGTGGCTGTACCAGTTACACTCCCACCAGCAGTGCAAGAGGATTCCCTTTTCTCCACAACCTCTCCAGCATTTATTGTCTGTAGGTTTTTTTGATGATGGCCATTCCGACCGGTGTGAGGTGATACCTCATTGTGGTTTTGATTTGCATTTCTCTACTGATTAGTGACGTTGAGCATCTTTTCATGTGTTTGTTTGCAATCTGTATATATTCTTTGGAGAAATGTCTATTTAAGTCTTCCACCTGTTTTTTGATTGGGTTGTTTGTTTTTTTGATATTGAGCTGCATGAGCTGTTTATATATTTTGGAGATTTATCCTTTGTCCATTGATTCGTTTGCAAATATTTTCTCCCATTCTGAGGGTTGTCTTTTCGTCTTGTTTATAGTTTCCTTTGCTGTGCAAAAGCTTTTAAGTTTCGTCAGGTGCCATTTGTTTATTTTTGTTTTTATTTCCATTTCTCTAGGAGGTGGGTCAAAAGGGATCTTGCTGTGATTTATGTCATAGAGTGTTCTGCCTATGTTTTCCTCTAAGAGTTTTATAGTGTCTGGTCTTAAATTTAGGTCTCTAATCCATTTTGAGTTTATTTTTGTGTATGGTGTTAGGGAGTGTTCTAATTTCATTCTTTTACATGTAGCTGTCCAGTTTTCCCAGCACCACTTATTGAAGAGACTGTCTTTTCTCCATTGTATATCCTTGCCTCCTTTGTCATAGATTAGTTGACCATATGTACGTGGGTTTATCTCTGGGCTTTCTATCCTGTTCCATTGATCTATATTTCTGTTTTTGTGCCACTACCATACTGTCTTGATTACTGTAGCTTTGTAGTGTATAATCTGAAGTCCAGGAGCCTGATTCCTCCAGCTCCGTTTTTCTTTCTCAAGATTGCTTTGGCTCTTTGGGGTCTTTTGTGTTTCCATACAAATTGTGAAATTTTTTGTTCTAGTTCTGTGAAAAATGCCATTGGTAGTTTGATAAGGATTACATTGAATCTGTAGATTGCTTTGGGTAATATAGTCATTTTCACAATGTTGATTCTTCCAATCCAAGAACATGGTATATCTATCTGTTTGTATCATCTTTAATTTCTTTCATCAGTGTCTTACCGATTTCTGCATACAGGTCTTTTGTCTCCCTAGGTAGGTTTATTCCTAGGTGTTTTATTCTTTTTGTTGCAATGGTAAATAGGAGTGTTTCCTTAATTTCTCTTTCATATTTTTCATCATTAGTATATAGGAATGCAAGAAATATCTGTGCATTAATTTTGTATCCTGCAACTTTTCCAAATTCATTGATGAGCTCTAGTAGTTTTCTGGTGGCATCTTTAGAATTCTCTATGTATAGTATCATGTCATCTGGAAACAGTGACAGTTTTACTTCTTCTTTTCCAATTTGTATTTCTTTTATTTCTTTTTCTTCTCTGATTGCTGTGGCTAGGACTTCCAAAACAATGTTGAATAACAGTGGGTGAGAGTGGACATCCTTGTCTTGTTCCTGATCTTAGAGGAAATGCTTTCAGTTTTTCACCGCTGAGAATGATGTTGGCTGTGGGTTTGTCATATATGGCCTTTATTATGTTGAGGGTAGGTTCCCTCTATGCCCACTTTCTGGAGAGTTTTTATCATAAATGGGTGTTGAATTTTGTTGAAAGCTTTTTCTGCATCTATTGAGATGATCATATGGTTTTTATTCTTCAGTTTGTTAATATGGTGTATCACATTGATTTGCATACATTGAAGAATCCTTGCATCCCTGGGATAAATCCCACTTGGTCAAGGTGTATGATCCTTTTAATATGTTGTTGGATTCTGTTTGCTAGTATTTTGTTGAGGGTTTTTGCATCTGTATTCATCAGTGATATTGGTCGGTAATTTTCTTTTTTTTGTAGTATCTTTGTCTGGTTTTGGTATCAGGATGAAGGCGGCCTCATAGAATGAGTTTGGGAGTGTTCCTTCCTCTGCAATTTTTTGGAAGAGTTTGAGAAGTATGGGTGTTAGCTCTTCTCTAAATGTTTGATAGAATTCAACTGTGAAGCCATCTGGTCCTGGACTTTTGTTTGTTGGAAGATTTTTAATCACAGTTTCAATTTCATTACTTGTGATTGGTCTGTTCATAGTTTCTGTTTCTTCTTGGTTCAGTCTTGGAAAGTTATACCTTTCTAAGAATTTGTCGATTTCTTCCAGGTTGTCCATTTTATTGGCATAGAGTTGCTTGTAGTAGTCTCTTAGGATGCTTTGTATTTCTGTGGTGTCTGTTGTAACTTCTCCTTTTTCATTTCTAATTTTATTGATTTGAGTCCTCTCCCTCTTTTTCTTGATGAGTCTGGCTAAAGGTTTATCAATTTTGTTTATCTTCTCAAAAAACCAATTTTAGCTTTATTGATCTTTGCTATTGTTTCCTTCATTTCTTTCTCATGTGATCGTTATGACTTCTTTCCTTCTGCTAACTTTGAGTTTTGTTTGTTTTTCTTTCACTAGTTCCTTTAGGCGTAAGGTTAGATTGTTTATTTGAGATTTTTCTTGTTTCTTGAGGTAGGCTTGTATTTCTGTAAACTTCCCTCTTAGAACTGCTTTTGCTGCATCTCATAGGTTTTGGATCATCGTGTTTTTGTTGTAATTTGTCTCTAGGTATTTTTTGATTTCTTCAGTGATCTCTTGGTTATTTAGTAATGTATTGTTTAGCCTCCATGTGTTTGTGTTTTTTATGTTTCTTTCCCTGTAATTGATTTCTAATCTCATAGCGTCCTGATCAGAAAAGATGCTTGATATGATTTCAGTTTGCTTAAATTTACTGAGGGTTGATTTGTGACCCAAGATGTGATCTGTCCTGGAGAATGTTCCGTGTGCACTTGAGAAGAAAGTGTAATCTGCTGTTTTGGCATGCAGTGTCCTATAAATATCAATTAAATCTTTCTTGTCTGCTGTGTTATTTAACGTTCGTGTTTCCTTATTAATTTTGTTTGGATGATCTGTCCATTGGTGTAAGTGAGGTGTTAAAGTCCCCCACTATTATTGTGTTACTGTCGATTTCCTCTTTTATAGCTATTAGCAGTTGCCTTGTGTATTGAGGTGTTCCTATGTTGGGTGCATATGTATTTATAGTTGTTATATCTTCTTCTTGGATTGATCCCTTGATCATTATGTAGTGTCCTTCCTTGTCTCTTGTAACATTCTTTGTTTTAAAGTCTATTTTATCTGATATGAGTATTGCTACTCCACCTTTCTTTTGATTTCCATTTGCATGGAATATCTTTTTCCATGCCCTCACTTTCAGTCTCTGTGTGTCCCTAGGTCAGAAGTGTGTCTCTTGTAGACAGCATATATATGGGTCTTGTTTTTGTATCCATTCAGCAAGCCTGTGTCTTTTGGTTGGAGCATTTAATCCATTCATGTTTAAGGTAATTATCGATATGTATGTTCCTTTTACCATTTTCTTAATTGTTATGGGTTTGTTTTTGTAGGTCGTTTTCTTCCACTTAGAGAAGTTCCTTTAGCATTTGTTGTAGAGCTGGTTTGGTGGTGATGAATTCTCTTAGCTTTTGCTTGTCTGTAAAGCTTTTGACTTCTCCATTGAATCTGAATGAGATCCTTGCTGGGTAGAGTAATCTTGGTTGTAGGTTCTTCCCTTTCATCACTTTAAATATATCCTGCCACTCCCTTCTGGCTTGTAGAGTTTCTGCTGAGAAATCAGCTGTTAACCTTTCGGGAGTTCCCTTGTATATTATTTGTTGCTTTCCCTTGCTGCTTGTAATATTTTTTCTTTGTATTTAATTTTTGATAGTTTGATTAATATGTGTATTGGCGTGTTTCTTCTTGGATTTATCCTGTATGGGATTCTCTGTGCTTCCTGGACTTGATTGACTATTTCCTTTCTCATATTAGGGAAGTTTTCAACTCTAATCTCTTCTAATATTTTCTCAGACCCTTTCTTTTTCTTTTCTTCTTCTGGGACCCCTATAATGTGAATGTTGCTGCATTTAATTTTGTTCCCAGGGCCTCTGAGACTCTCCTCAATTCTTTTCATTCTTTTTTCTTTATTCTGCTCTGTGGCAGTTATTTCCACTATTTCGTCTTCCAGGTCACTTACCATTCTTCTGCCTCAGTTATTCTGCTACTGATTCCTTCTAGAGAATTTTTAATTTCATTTACTGTGTTGTTCATTATTGTTTGCTCTTTAGTTCTTCTAGGTCTTTGTTAAATGTTTCTTGTATATTCTCCATTCTATTTCCAAGATTTTGGATCATCTTTACTATCATTATTCTGAATTCTTTTTCACGTTGACTGCCTATTGCCTCTTCATTTGTTTGGTCTGGTGGGTTTTTACCTTGCTCCTTCATCTGCTGCATATTTCTCTGTCTTCTCATTTTATTTTACTAACTGTGTTTGGGGTCTCCTTTTCTCATGCTGCGGGTTCATAGTTCCTGTTGTTTTTGGTGTCTGTCCCCAGTGGGTGCGGTTGGTTCAGTGGCTTGTGAAGGCTTCCTGGTGGAGGGGACTGGTGTTGCTGTGTTCTGGTGGGTGGGGCTGCATCTTGTCTTTCTGATGGGAAGGACTGCGTCTGGTGGTTTGTTTTGGGGTGTCTATGAACTTAGTATGATTTTAGGCAGCCTCTCTGCTAATGGATGGGGTTGTGTTCCTGTTTTGCTAGTTGTTTGGCATGGGGCATCCAGCACTGGAGCTTGCTGGCCGTTGGGTGCAGCTGGGTCTTAGTGTTGAGATGGAGATCTCTGGGAGAGCTCTCGCCAATTGATACTATGTGGGGCTGGGAGGTCTCTGGTGGTCCAGTGTCCTGGAGTCAGCTCTCCCACCTCTGGGGCTCAGGCTGTACACCCGGCCAGAGCAGCAAGACCCTGTCAGCCACTTGGCTCAGAAGAAAAGAAAGAAAAATAATAATAATAAATTTAAAAAATAATAAAATAAAAGAAATAATAAAATAAATTTTTTAAGAGAAGAAGAGAGCAACCAAACCAATAAACAAATCTATCAGTCATAAGAAGCACTAAAAACTAAACTAAGATAAACATAAAAATCAGAAACAAATCAGTCGCAGACAGCAAACCCCAAGTCTACAGTTGCTTCCAGAGTCCACCGCCTCCATTTTGGGAACATTTGTTCAGGTATTCAGCTATTCCACAGATGCAGGGTTCATCAAGTTGATTGTGGGGATTTAATCCACTGCTCCTGAGGCTACACAGAAAAATTTCCCTTTCTCTTCTTTGTTCGCACAGCTCCTGGGGTTCAGCTTTGGTTTTGGCCCGTCTCTGCTTGTAAGTTGCCCTCAGATGTCTGTTCCCCACCCAGACAGGAGGGGGTTAAAGCAGTGGCTGATTATGGCTCTCTTGCTCTCTCAGGCCGGGGAGAGCAAAGGGTATGGTAGTCATAATTGGAATGCAGGGCAAGCCTGCGGCGGCAGAGGCATGACATTGCAACAGCGTGAGGCACGCCGTGTGTTCTCCCAGGGAAGTTGTCCGTGGATCTCGGGACCCTGACCGTGACGTGCTGCACAGGCTCCCCAGGGCGGTGGGTGTGGATAGTGACCTGTGCTTGCACACAGGCTTCTTGGTCACAGCAGCAGCAGTGTTAGCATTTCATGCTTGTCTCTGTTGTCTGAGCTGATAGCCGTGGCTTGTGCCGTCTCTGGAGCTTGCTTAGGCGGTACTCTGCCTTCTGTGGGCACACAGGGAAGGAATCCCCTCTCCTCGCGCACCCCAAAACAGTGGTCTCTTGCCTCTTCGGCAGCTCCAGACCTTTTCCTGGACTCCCTCCCAGCTAGCCGTGGTGCACTAGCCCCCTTCAGGCTGTGTTCATGCCACCAACCCCAGTCCTCTCCCTGGGATCTGACCTCCGAAGCCTGAGCCTCAGCTCCCAGCCCCCGCCCGTCCCGGCGGGTGAGCAGACAAGCCTCTCGGGCTGGTGAGTGCTGGTTGGCACTGCTCCTCTGTGCGGGAACCTCTCCGCTTTGCCCTCTGGACCCCTTTTGCTGTGCTGTCCTCCGTGGCTCCGAAGCTTCCCCCCTCCGCCACCCACAGTCTCCGCCCATGAAGGGCCTTCCAAGTGTATGGAAACCTTTCCTCCTTCACAGCTCCCTCCCACTGGTGCAGGTCCCATCCCTTATTATTTTGTCTCTGTTTTTTCTTTTTTCTTTTGCCCTACCCAAGTACGTGGGGAGTTTCTTGCCTTTTGGGAAGTCTGAGGTCTTCTGCCAGCGTTCAGTAGGTGTTCTGTAGGAGATGTTCCACATGTAGATGTATTTTTCATGTATTTGTGGGCAGGAAGGTGGTCTCCATGTCTTACTCCTCTGCCATCTTGAAGGTCCCCCTGTCACCTTTCACTTTTATGTTATGAAGATATGCCTTCTTTCCTTCAACCTCATGAAGCAACCTGTGTTAGCTTCAAACTTCTTCTGCAACTTCCTCATCTTTCTCAGCCTTCACAGAATTGAAGAGAGTTTAGGGCTTTGCTCTAGGTTAGACTTTGGCTTAAGGGAATGTTGTGGCTGGTTTGATCTTCCACCCAGACCACTAAAACTTTCTCCATATAGCAATAAGCCTGTTTTGCTTTCTTATCATTTGTTTGTTCTGTGGAGTAGCACTTTTAATTTCTTTCAAGAACTTTTCCTTTGCATTCACAACTTAGCTAACGGTTTGGTGCAAGACACCTACCTAGCTTTTGGCTTGTCTCGGCTTTCATCATGCCTTCCTCACTAAGCTTAATCATTTCTAGCTTTTGATTTAAAGTGAGAGACGTGCTACTTACTCTTCCTTTCACTTGAACACGTGGAGGCCATTGTAGGGCTATTAATTGGCTTAATTTTAATACTGTTGTGTCGCAGGGAGTCGGGAAGCCTGAGGAAGGGAGAGAGACCGGAAACAGCCAGTTGGTGGAGTGGTCAGAACACATACATTTATTGATTAAGTTTGCTATGTTATACAGACACAATTCTTGGTGCCCCAAAACAATTAAAATAGTAACATCTAAGATCACTTATCACAGAGCACCATAACAAATGTAATAATAATGAGATAGTTTGAAATATTGTGAGAATTACCAAAATGCAACGCATAGACATGAAGTGAGCAAATGTTGTTGGAAAAAGTGTTGATAGACTTGCTGGATGCAGGGTTGCCACAAACCTTCAATTTGTAAAAAATGTCACATCTGCGAAGCATAGCAAAGCAGAGCACTGTAAAACAAGGTATGCCTGTATTCTGTTTGTTACTAATATAGCCACTCCACCACCTTTACCTGTGTGTGATATATCTTTTTCCACCCTTTTATTTCAACCTCTTTATGTCTTTTAATCTAAAGGGTATCTGTTGTAGACAGTTGGATCACTTTTTAAAAATTCATTCTGCAAATCTCTGCCTTTTGTTTAGAGCATTTAGTCCATTTTCATTTCATATATTGCTGATAGTTATAATTTAATATAATTATTTGATAAAACAAGATTTACATCTGCCATCTTGCTATTTGTCTTCTATGTGTTATGCCTTTTAATCCTCTAATCCTCCATTACTCCTCTGTTTTGTATTAAGTATATTTTCCAGTGTACAATCTTAATTCCCTTGTTTTTTCTTTCACTGTGTAATTTTTAAAGTTATTTTATTAGTGGTTGCCCTGTAGATTACAATTAACATCCTGATCTATAGCATTGTAATTCGAATTAATACCAACTTAATTTCAATAGTGTACAAAACATTCTTCCAATATAACTCTGTTCTCCACCACCCCCCCGCCTTTTGTGCTATTATTATCATATGGGTCACATCTGTATTCATTATAAGCCCATTAACATGGTTTTGTAATTATTGCTTTGTGCATCTGTCTTTTAAATCAGATAGGAAAAGAAATACTGCATTAATCCTGTCTTTAATAATGGAATGATGAGAGACTATGGAGGTGATGAGAATGAGGTTAATTCCACATTTGTGAATTTTTAAGGAAAAAAATCTGTAAAAAAATAAAAGCTTTTACTGGAAAAATATTTATTAAAATGTCAGTGTGATTAATTTATAAGTGGTGAAATTAACGGTGGGTTTTATTTTTTGCTATTCATATTTTCTACAATGAACATGTATTACTTATTTGGTAATTTAAGACAAAAACAAAGGTATTTAGAAACCAAATTATGTTACCAAGTGGCATGGGATTCTTAAGTAGAACATACTAAGTATAATTTAACTTTTTTTTTTTACCACTATAGGTGAGTCCCTACCTCTCTAATTCATTAGGTTCTTCAAAAATCTATGTTTTTATATATTTATTTTACTAAATTTTTTAAATTTTGAAATAATTCCAGGTTTACAAAAACGTTGCAAGAATAGCACAAAACTATTTTTGCAACTTTTCTGTAAATCTCAAATTATTTATATAACCTTTATATAAATTTGAAATTTTTATATAAACTTTATTCAGGTTCTTCAGATGTTAACATTTTATCACATTCTCTTTATTCTTCTTTTTTTCTCTAAATATGAATATCCATGTATGTACAATGTGCATGTGTATGTAAAAGCATGTGTGTGTTTTGTTGTTGTTTTCTCTGAAATGTTTGAGAATAAATTAAAGACATGATATCCCTTTACACTTAAATACTTCAGTGTATATTTCTTACAAATGAGGATATTCTCTTATGTAACCTCAGTAGATTATCCAAATCGGGAAATTAACATTGATCCAGTACTAAAATCCTTTGAAGCCAAGAAGTAAAATTAAACAAATCAAAATTCCTGGTTCAAGATCTAATCCAGGATCCCATGCTGCATTTAGTTGTTATGTCTGTCCAGTCTTCCTCAATCTTTCATGACTTTGACATTTTTGAAGAATACAGGCTAGTTATTTTTTAGGTTGTTCCTCATTTTGGGTTTCCTCATAACTAGAGACGGGCTGCATTTTTGGCAGGACTGTCACAGAAATGATGTTGTGCCCTTTACAGTTCGTCCATTCAGGAGGCACATGATGTTTGTGTCATTACTGATGACGTTAAAGGTCTCCCCCCACCCCCACCCAAGGAAGCTCTTAGCTTTAGGCAGGTTTTGTTTGTCGGCTTCTAAACAGTAGCGATTTATTTCTCGTGGTTCTTGAGGCTGGAAGTCCAAGATCAGGGTACCAGCATGGTTGCATTCTAGTGAGGGTCCTCCTCTGGGTCACAGGCTGCCGTCTTCTTGTTGTGTGGAGAGCAGAGAGGGGATGCAAGCTCTACTGTGACTCTCACAAGGGCAATGATCCCATTCGGAGGCTCTTGGTTTTCATAGTTGCTAGGTACATTTGATGATTTCATACATGATTTGATCTATTAACTTCCTGTAGAAATTAATGGTAGATATTTCATAGTAATGACATATTCCCATCATCCAACTGAATTCTATTTTTATATGCCTTAATTCTACTTTGATCCTAGGTTCATAAATTTAAGCATTTAACAAGTGTACAATTTTGAGACTGTCTTAAAATCTTTACATTTTGATTCTCCTCAGTTCCTTTAAGTAAAGTGGTTTATTTACAGAACTTATTAATTAAAAATATTTCTGAAAGTATTGTGTTTAAAAACTGAATTATCCCCAAACATTATGATTCTAAATTTACTTCATCCACCACCCCTCGCTCTTCACCCCCAATTATATCGTCTTCTACTCCATTTTTAATTTTTATTACCTTCCTGTTTTTTGTCTTATTTTCATCCCAATTTAGCCATGAACCTGAAAAAAAATGTGTTGTATTCCTTTAGATATCATTCATGTGGGGTTGAAAATTGTTTTTCAGTGTGTTTTTAAATCATTTCTGCTTTATATTTATGGTCTTTTCCTTCATTGAGGCTAAAGGTGAATTTTTTTAATGGAACGGTTTTATTTTGTAATGATCAAATTATAGAGTGGATTGTGAAAATGGTTAAGTTTTCAAAGGAGCCAGGTGTTAGGCCATTTGGGAGGAGGGGTTCCGTTTGATTTACTACAGATTATTATAGCGAGAACTGATGGAAAGTTTGGCAGTTACCCCACTGATAGTTGAAACTTTGCATGAATTAGTTTTCTATTTAAAAATATGTTTTAAATACCTACTTTGTGTTAGGCACTAGGTTTTAGAGATACAGAAGTGGTCAGAAACAGTCCTTGTCCTCATGGCTCGCTTGGTCTAGTGGGGGCAAACAGAATAAATCACAAATAAATGTAAAATTATATCTGTGAGTTGTGTTATGAAGGAGAAGTTCAGGATGGTAGGGGTATAAAATAATTAAAGGAATTTGACAGTGTTTAGAAGTTCTGGAAAGGTTTTTCTCTGAAAGAGTTTAGAAGGTTTAAGAGTTAAGTAGGTTAAAGAGGGCAGAAGGATGAGTTCCGGAGTAGCGGCATCCCTGTGGAGATGGACAGAAGTAGATGGATTTGAGAGAAATATAGGAGGTCTGATCACGTAGTCTTAGGGGTGGAGATGGGAGAATAGGGTTTTAAGAATGTGTCCTGCTTTCTGGCTGTGCTGCCAAATGAATGTGGTGCCATTCACTGAGCAGAGAGTTTGAGAAACTCCAGTGTTCGATGGCTAGGAAGGGGAGGATGTACCAGAAGAGGAGACAGAAGGAACTACAGACCCCAGAGGAGAACAGGGAAGCATGTTATCCTGGGAGGTAAGGGGAGGGAATCTAGCGTACCAAGAAGAGGAAGCAGGCAGAAGGTCAGATATTCCTGAAAAGTAAGATAAGGACTGAAACATGTCCACTGGATTGAATGATGCAGCCTTCAGTGTGGTGACCTTAACAATTGCCACTTTGGGAGAGCGTGAGAAAAGGGGCTGTAGGTGGAGGTAGATTTGATATTTATAACAAGAGATTAAGAGAGTTCATTTTTGAAGAATGAGATGAGCTCACCTTCTGAGAGAGTTGGGATGCCACATTGATAAAAGCTGAGGATATTTCAAATAGTCTTGGTGAAAGATGTGATTACGAGAAAGAAATGTGGAATTCACAATCTTGGAATTAATGGCTACCAGTGATTAAGGATCTGCTTTGTGTTAAATTGAAAATTTTTTAAGTAGTCACTAATTATTTGTGTGTGTGTGTGTGTGTGTGTTTTTTTTTTTTAACCATAATCCCTCTTTGTCAGAAGAATGATGAAAACGGAAACTGCTCAGGGGAAGGAATTGAATTCCCTACAACAAATTTATATGAACTGGAAAGCCGCGTTTTGACGGATCACTGGTCCATACCTTACAAGCGGGAAGAGTCACTAGGCAAATGCCTGTTGGCGTCTACCTACCTAGCAAGACTTGGTAAGTTCATACCTCAGGACACAGGAGGAGTTTTCACTTTTTGGTTTTTTTCTCTTGATAGGAGGCCTGGCTTTAATCTCAGCTCCTGTCATTGGCCATCTGTATTAGATCGTTTACTCTCTTAGTCTTTGTTTATCCCCTGTGGAATAAAAGCGTTGAATTAAATCAGCTATTTTCTTCTAGCTCCAATAGAGTGTAAGAGTCTTTAAAATATAATTGAAAAGCCTTATGGAAATTGAAATTAACTTTTCCACAGAAACTTGGAGCACTTTAGATTAAGGCTTAATGCAGTGGCTTTTTTTTTTTTTAAAGAAAAGAAAGTAATGTTTATTTAATATTTTATGCTTATTAAGTTCTTGGCACTGTCTTAAGTGCTTTACAGATATTAAACGAATAGAGTAATAAAATATCACTAGGTTGGAGAATAAGTATCAACATAAGGAAGCATCTATATTATAAATATATTAAAGAGAGAATAATAATTTATTTTTCATATTGAATTCATTTGTAAAATAAGATGAATTGGGCGCGTGTTTTGCAAATGTTTTTTTCTCGTTAAAAGTGCATAGTTTACCATTGTGATTAAATACAAGGCACATCAAAAGGAAATATTTTGACTAGCTTCCATGGTGTGTTTATGACTGGCTTCTCAGCAGCAGCATTTATTGATTGCCTGAGAGGATGCAGGTATTATGCTAAGTGGTAGGACTGAAAAAAGAAAATGTGCTCGACAGTCTCTCCACTGATAAGCAAAATCTGTCATTGAGTTTTTCTTTTAAGTGTATTCCGAAGGATAATTTTACAGTGGATTCATTCATTCATTTAGCAAGTATTTATCATTTACTCTATGCCAGGCACAATTCTGTGCATTTTATTGCACAGAGTTCAGTTTGTTTTGGGGAAGAGAGTGATTTTGGCATTTATTGAGAATATTTGTGTTTTTAAAAGAGATGTTTAGGAAAACAATAATGGCTAAAAAGTAGCTGCTGGTGGTGTTCTATTAGCTATTTAGTCAGATCATTGAAAGTTACTCTGATATGGAAACATAAGTTCAACCATTTCAGTTCTAATTAGTATTTACTTATTATACTATTAATAAATATATATTAATAATTAATAAATATAAATGGATATATTATGCTATTAATAAATAATACTGTGACTTTCTCATCCTATTCCTTTATCAGAATGTATGTCTTCTGCTTTTAATAATTCTTTAAGAATCAAGGTTTCTATAATAAGTTCCATATGTATGAACTTGGAATGATATATATGATTTCTGCAACTACCTAAAATCTAAATATGGCATATTGTTTCATTTATTTTACAAAGGTCTTTCTGAGTCTGATGAGAATTGTAAAAGATTTATGGATAGGTGTATGCCTGAAGCATTTAAAAAGGTAAGAAAAATGTGCTGTGCTGGTTTTTTTTTCTTTTTTGGTGGGGGTGAAGGTGAACAGGCTTTTTGTTTTAGTTTTAGTTTTTTAATATGTGAGCCCAGTTTATGAATCCTATACAACTGAGGAATGCTCAAAAATGAAAAAAGTAGCCCTGAATATGGGGCTCAGGAATGATTTATTTCTTCTATATTTAATTGTTTGCATGTCTTTGGTCGAATATAGCTTTTACTTCCTTCTATTTAACTGCTAAAGAATAGGTTAAGACTTACACTAGGAAATTAGACATCTTACTAAACTAAGGATTGTGGCACTTAGAAAGATAATATTTATTTATCAAAATATAGGCCATTTTGTACTTAGTATTCTACTGAGACAGAAGCAGACATTTAAACTATAGAAAGTTTAACTGGATTGAGTATTGTATCTGGCAAAATGGCATGTGGATGGCAGCATCTCTGTTGGAGCTAGACTGATATGCTTGCCCCCATTCTGGTCACATCTCTTATATAGCAATTTTTCTTAACAGTGAGAATAGAAGATCACAGGACTTGTGTTTCTGAAAGCAGTCTAACTCAGCATGGTTCCCTTTTCAGGACCTGAGTCCTGAATCCCCCAAGAGCAGGGACGATGTCACAGGCACTGTTGTTTTCCCCAGCATATAGCCAGTGCCTAGTGCAGAGAAAGAGCTCAGTAAATCTTTGTTGAATGAATAAATGAGTCTCCTGCTGTCTCATGCTTCTGGGTTTTGACATCCATTTTTTGCCTCATATGCAAGTAAGTTACTACAACTACAGATGGATGAAGTTTGTATTTATTATAAAACCCAGTAAAATAAACTTCATTTGCAAACTGTTATTCCCATCTGCGTCTTGACAGACAGAATCTCCCTTGATTCAAGGCTGAAGACAGAATAAAATTAATTTTAGGAACAAAAATAGCTTCATCTTTGAAAAAAGGGAGAAATCTTTTAAAATTGTCATTTGAGCAGGGATTATAGAGAATCAAGATTTTTCTTCATTTTGGATGAATTCATCTACCATTTTGTAGTTTTAACTTTTAAGAATTTTGTTAAGAATTATAGTAGCTTTTTAAAAAAATACCAGCACTTTTATAATGTAACATATTGTGACACCTATCATAATGTATGCATAAATTTGCAGAGAAAGAAAATTCAAGTTTATTCAGAGTCATGGAAAAGGGTTTATTCGTGTAAGGAAGGGATCTTTAGGTTGATGATCTTCAGATTCAGAGAGCCCTGGGTCAAGTCAGTCCAGCAGCAAGTTGCATATTTGGAGTATAATACTCTAACTCTGTACAGAGATGCTTCAGAGGACTGTTTTATTTTATGCCCTCAGCTGTTTGTAATAGTATAATAAATGGTCAAGTGGTTGTTGGGGGTTTTTTCCTATAATACTGTGAGCACAAAGGTACCTTGCATTATGTTCAATGTCATTCAATTCTTAACAGTTTAGAGCTATTAAAAAGATTTCTCTAAACTAGAAGGGCTACAGAATTCTGTGTGCCTTTAGACTTGTGTTTCCTGGTATGATGACTCTCTGCCTACCTTCTCTGGGTTTTTCTCACAAGCTGCCCTTTTTTTTTTTTTTTTTTTTTTTAAAAAAGAAGTAAGTACAAATAATAAGCAATTGTGTGAATAAGGTGCACAAAAGGAGCTTTATTGTAATTTCTACTTTCTTCACCTTTCACCTTCAGGCCAGCCTGGATTCTTTTTTTTTTTTTTTGGCTGCGTTGGGTCTTTGTTGCTGCACGTGGGTTTTCTCTAGTTGCAGCGAGCAAGGGCTACTCTTCATTGCGGTGTGCAGGCTTCTCATTACAGTGGCTTCTCCTGTTGTGGAGCACGGGCTCTAGGCACGTGGGCTTCAGTAGTTGTGGCATCCGGGCTCAGTAGTTGTGGCTTGTGGGCTCTAGAGCTCAGGCTCAGTAGTTGTGGCACACGGGCTTAGTTGCTCCGCAGCATGTGGGATCTTCCCAGACCAGGGCTTGAACCTGTGTCCCCTGCGTTGGCAGGCAGATTCCTAACCACTGCACTGCCAGGAAAGTCCCTTGGATTCTTTACTAGTATATTCAGGCAGGGAAAAACATCCAGGTCTGGCCATAGTGCACAGTTATGTTTAAACTTTGTATGCCTCTTCCTCACATGGTGCTGCCTGTCTTGCCCCACCTCATCTGGAAGTTAGATAGAGCTCCATTTTCAAAGTAAAAACTGAACATATGAGATGACAACAGAGGGAGTGGTGCTTAGTCCACATAAATTTTATTGTTGTCACATGAAGCGTCTTAAATCTTAATCTCTATTATCTAATTTTTAAGTATAGGAAGAATATATAGGCAGGCAAAAGAATTCTTGCAAAAAATAGTAGCAAAAAATAGTAACTAATTGCCTTATATAGAATCAGTCTTATGATTATTGTTCATTTGAGCAAATAGTGCAGCTAATTGCTATAGAGAAAGTCTGGAACTGAGGTTTTCCTCTGCAGCTAAAGAAGTTTGGGCTCTTTCAGGGTCTTAACCCTCTTGTTAAGGGGTTCTCAGTGTGGCTAAGGTGAAATTTTTATAGCACAGTATTTTCCCTCTGAAGGGAAATCTTACAAAAACATGAAACCACTGTACCAATTTGCCATTATTTTATTAAGTGGAATCCTTTCATTTTCCCATTCCCTATTTTGGCAGTTGTTCCTGAATTAGGCTTCCCCAAGGACTTAGAAGATCAAAGATTGGGGAAATCCAAAGATGATGATTTTAGATTCTTCTGTGTGCCTTTTCCTTCCTTTTTAACAAACCTAAGCTGCTATCTGAGTATAAGATGCACCATTTTTTATATTTAAGAAAAATAGCTGCAAAGTAAACAATGTTACAGTGCTATTTTAGATTTGCTTAAACTTTTTTTAAAAATTGAATATTTCTTTTATACATACCAGGAAGGAAAATACAAGCAAAATAAATTGACAAGGTATTTCTAAAATTTTTTTCACATTCAGAGCCCTGCTGCCATCTGGTCAACAGGTGGGAAGATGCAGCTCTGTTTCTGAGATATAAATAATATGAAAAGAATGTGCATGTTCAAATCATGAGATTTCTTAGATTCCAGGAATGTTGATTAATAACGACAGCCAAAATATATTAATAATAAAACCTCGCTAATACTTTACATTCGTTAAACCTTTTGATACTTGTAACATCTCTGTGAAGTGGGTAGGAATTATCCCTCTTTTGAGATGAGAGAACTGAGTCTCTGGGAACTCGGGTAAATTTGTTCAAGACCACACAGCTAGAAAATAGTAGTACCGGAACTGATCTCAGGTTCTTTCTTGTTGTTCACCACTTGACCTCCCCTAATAATAATGAAAAGTAGAAAACAAACATTTTCTTTTAAACAAACTGTTTTATTTATTTATTTATTTGGGCACCCTGCGTGGCTTGTGGGATTTTAGTTCCCAGACCAGGGATTGAACCCAGGCCCTCGACAGTGAGAGCGCGGAATCCTAACCACTGAACCACCAGGGAATTCCCCAAACTGTCTTAATATAAGGGAATTAAAGTTCAAAAAAACAAAACTAAGTGTTGCCTGTGAAATAAGTGAATAAGTAGGACTACAGCTATGGGTCTTTTAAAGCAAGTCATCTGCATAAAAATAAGTATTATGGTAGTAATCTCTTCATTAGTCAGGACTGAACTGATAACTGTAGATGTCTTTTCTTTCTTTTCAAGTAAGACTCTAAAGTGCCCTTTATGTTTTTATAGCTGCTGACATCAAGTGCTGTTCACAAGTGGGGTACTGAAATTCATGAAGGGATCTACAACATGTTGATGCTATTAATAGAACTGGCTGCAGAGAGAATAAAACAAGATCCAATTCCCACTGGTCTGCTGGCTGTGCTTACAATGGTACAGTATGTCTAAAATGAAGTACTTTGTGTTTTGCTTTTGTTTAAAATAACTACTACCTTCTGACCTGTAATTAATAATGAGTGATCATGATATTATCATTAAAGATATTAACTTGACTGTTCTTGCTTTTTATTTTAAAAGCAGAACAACCGTTCTGTGTTTTCAGTTTTAAAGAAATACCTTTCTAATTTTAAGCTTTCTCAGCTTTTAGAATGATTAAATAGCTTTCCTTTATGTCTCCCTGATTATTCGAATCACAAATACTGTCACATAGGGTGTTGATGTAGTTTGGTTTCTGGGCTTTTCCCCCGACTAGTAGCAGTAGCTGCACGAAGAAGGGGCGCTCGTGTTTTCCCTCCTAACTTCTGTCTTCACTGCCTTGTTGCCCATCTCTACTTGCGGCAGCCCTAGGACATCTGGAGCATTGGCATCACCGTGCCTGGATCAGACCTCCCGTCCTGCTACCCCCTTTTCTTCCCCCACAGCAAACATTGAACAAAACAGGAGAGCACCACTTTGTTCCTCAGCACTGGCAAAGGAATATGTTTTGTTGGGATACTTGAAAGATTCCATTAATGAGGGAGTCCAAGGCTATATTTTTATCTTCTTTTCTAATGCTAATATGTGTTGCTATAGAAGTAGATCATAATAATGCTCCTCTGTTCTCTTTGAATCTAGGCTTTCAATCCTGATAATGAATACCATTTTAAAAACAGAATGAAAGTGTCTCAAAGGAATTGGGCAGAAGTGTTTGGAGAGGGAAATATGTTTGCTATTTCACCTGTATCTACTTTCCAAAAGGTAAACATAGTTTTGTTTCATCCTTTGATAGATAAATGTATTGAAAAAGATTTTCTCTGCTACAGAAATGACAATTTACATGGAAGGATTAAAACAACCTATGAAAAATGACAAATACTCCATATGGTTCATAAAATTGCTTAACATTTTTTTCAGCTATTGCATATTTTTCCATAGCTTGTTAATTAACATCATGAAGAACTTTAGAGATTTGAAATAATGTTTGGTGAAATGAGAAATGACTGCATGACATGAAAAGTGCCCTATTTATTGAATTACCAGAACCCCAGTTTAATGAGTGTCCCAGTTTTTTAGAGATGTTTGAGAAGCTAGAGCATTTGAAATCATTTGAAACGACTAATTATTCCCAGAAAATAAAATCTAGTAGTTAATCTCATGTATAATTTTCTTTTAAACTCGGTAAGCTTTAAAGCTTTTGTTTTTTTCTAAGCACAGACCAACATCCTCATTTTATATTTAAAGGCGTACGAAGTGCCAATAACATTATACCCACAAGGAGTACATAATTCAGACAATTTGTTGATCAAACACTGTTTGGTTTTTGAGAGACATTTGAAAGAAGTCAATGTAGTAGATAGAAAACTTGTCCATTGATTTATCTAGAAGGCAGGGGTTCAGTTCAGCAATCATTTATTGAACATTTGCTGTGTGTCTGGCATTATTCTAGGTTTTGGAGATATAAATAAATAGTTCCTGCCCTTAGTATAAAGAGTAATAAGACATGGCTTCTAACTTACAGCATAGTGGAGGAAATACGAAAAAAAAAAATCACAGTATAACAAACAATAGGTGCAATTATAATAATAAGTACTATGTATGGAATAAGGGGAAGGAGTTGCCACCTTGGAAGGTCAGGCAATATTCTAGAGAGGAAATGAGAGCTGAGTGGAAAGTACTGTGAGTATATCCTGTGGAATTTAGTCCCCACAACAGCTCTGTGAGTTACGTACTATTTTTACCCCCATTTTGTAGATGAGAAACTGAGGCACACAGAGGTTAAGTACTTGCCCAAGTTCACAAACCTGTTTATAGAGGAGACCTATGCAATCTAGTGCCATAGTCTGCATTCTTTATATACAGTCTTGCCTCCCAAAATACTAAAATCTTATCTTCAGTTACGTTGTGAAGATTAAATGACAAATGTATATAAAAACACTGAACACAGTGGTTCACTTTAGTAAGTACTCAGAAAATGTTCTTTTTCTCCTCCCCCCAATTTACATATACAACAATGGAGACCCAGAAATGTTGTCTCTTAATTTCTTCTCATTACCACAAAAGGAATTATCTCTCCTGCAAAGACCCTAGATCCCCTCTTCTTTCCTCTTGCCTTCTCAAGCATTTTATGCCTTAGCATTTCTATTCTTTCTTTGGTACCCTCAATTTTTTCCCCTTTATCAGATTATTCCCATTGTGTATAACAGAGTCTAGTATTTTCCCATCTTTAAAAATTCTGCCTTGGATACCACTTCCATCTCTAGCTTCAGCATTATTCTCTATCCTCCTTCACAACCAACCAGATGAAAGATTCCATATCCTTCCCTCTCAGTTACTCTTTTAGTGGTTAGTCTAAAATTTTAACTTATTAATTAAACAAAACCTAAATTTCATCAGTCTCTTTACCCTCCTCTGAGGAGTACTTGAAAACCTTAGACTGTTTCGTGTACTCACTCCTCACCTGACTCATTATCCTTTTGTCTTTATTGGGCATTGTCTTAGTCCTCTCCTGTATTGTTTTATCCCCTCAAGTAGGTACAGTCATCATTACCTTATACAGTGTTTTGACTCAGCCCTATTTATATGCTATCTCTTTGTGTACCATTCCTTCTGTATTTCAGACCTTCCATTGGGATGATTTTTCTTCTTCCTGGAGTGCATCCTGTACAGTGTCCTTTCATAAGGGGTCCATTGGGAGCTGAGTCTTTGTTTTTGATGGCTTAAACTTGACTTTATTTCCTATTCCTTGAAGAACATTTTCACTGGGTTTTAAATCCTAGATTGACATACATTTTTCTGTCAGAACGTCAAAGCTATCATTTCAGTGTCTTCTGGCTTTTTTTTTTTAATTTATCTTTGGCTGCTTTGATTCTTTGTTGCTGTGCGTGACTTTCTCTAGTTGCAGCGAGTGGGGGCTACTCTTTGTTGCGGTGCACCGACTTCTCATTGCAGTGGCTTCTCTTGTTGTGGAGCACAGGCTGTAGGTGCGTGGGCTTCAGTAGTTGTGGCTCGCGGGCTCTAGAGCGCAGGCTCAGTAGCTGTGGCCCACGGGCTTAGTTGCTCCACAGCATGAGGGATCTTCCCAGACCAGGGCTTGAGCCCATGTCCCCTGCCTTGGCAGGAGGATTCTTAACCACTGCGCCACCAGGGAAGCCCTGTCCTCTGGCTTTGAGTATTGTTATTGAAAGTTGATTGTTGGTCTGACTGTTGTTCCTTTGTAAGAAGTCTTTCTTTTCTTCATGGCTATTTTATTTCTTTTTGATAGTTGGCAATTTGACTCTCACTGCAGTTAATTGAGGTATTCTTTTTGTTTATTTTGCTTCAGATCATTGAATTTTCGAATCTAAGGATTTATATCTTGTAGAAATTCTGGAAAATTCTCCACCATTACCTTTGTAAATATTGCCTCTTCCCCATTAGTCTCGTTTCCTCTAGGACTTTGATTGGATACATGTTGGACCTTCTCATTCTGTTCTTTTTTTTTTTTAATATTTATTTATTTATTTGGCTGCACTGGGTCTTAATTGCTGCACATGGGATCTTTGTTGCGGCATGCAGGATCTTTAGTTGCGGCATGCGAATTCTTAGTTGAGGCATATGGGACCTAGTTCCCTGACCAGGGATCGAACCTGGGCCCCCTGGGTTGGGAGTGTGGAGCCTTAGCCACTGGACCACCAGGGAAGTCCCTCTCATTCTGTTCTTATGTCCCTTATTCTCTTTCATATTCTCCATCTTTCTGTCTTCTTGTACTGCATTTCTGATAACATTTTTTCAGATCTGTGGTCCAGTTCACTAATTTTTTTTCTATCTGTATCCTATAAGCTATTTAACCTATTCATTAAGTCTTTAATTTCATTTATTATATTTCTCATTTCTATAAATTCTCATTGGTTCTTTTTTGACTCTGCTTATTTTTTATTATCTCATGTTCTTGACTCATATTTTCAATCTCCTCCTTGTTTAATGCTTAACTTATATGTTTAATGCTTAACTTAGAAGCATATGTCTGATATCTAAAAGCTGGTCTGATTCTGCCAGCTTTTACTCAGTTGTTTTGTGTATGTATGTATGTATATAGAAAAACATTTTTATACGTATTTTTTTGTTTTCCTGTGAACTTACGTTTCTTGGAATTTAATCTAAGAAGATTTTTTGAGGCCTGAGTTGAAAGTTCTTTCCTCCAAAAAAGATTTACTTCTTCCAGATGCCTGGGGATACTACGATTTGGGAATAAATTCTCAGCTTAAGGTTTTTCAGACCATAAAGGCAGTGTGAATTGGAGCAGCAAAGCCATGTGAGGGCAATTTTGTGGTTATAAATTCCTGGAGAATTTTTTTCTTCTCACAATCCAGTACCACAGTCAAGGTAGGCAGGCTTCTTTGTTGTTTCCCTTCCACAGTTAAGTTTATTTCAGTTCATCTTACACTCAGGATGTAGCCCTTTGGGTTCTTGATTTATGTGACAAACTCTTCTTAGTCTCTGAGCCCTGTCTTGGCTATGTGTCCTGCCTCTCAGCCACTGTAAGGCTGTGAAAATGGAAGCTAGAGGTCTCCAGAGTTCCACAGATGCCTACAGCATGAAAGCTGGCCTCACAGTTTGCTTACCTCACAGGATTTCTGCTTTCTCTTTTTTTTAAACTTCTGAGCGCTTTGTGTCAACTCAGCTATATATTTTTAAAGTTTCTTTTTTTTAATGTTTTTATCCAGTGGTGTTAGTTATTTTCATCTGGAGAGATGCTTGGGGTAACTAGACTGAACTCTCCATTAACTCTTCAAGGCATTCCATTCTGCCTTCTTTTTCCACCACTCCACTGAAACAGCTGTCGTTAAGACACCAACACCTTCATGTTTCTAGATCCAGGGGAAATGTCTCTTGACCCCGTCAACAGGAAGGGTCACAGTCAGTTTCTCCCTCCTTGAGACTTCCTTCCTACAGTCTCTTGCTTTCTGCCTGCCCCTCAGCCACCTTTCCTTTCTTGACTCCTTCACCTCTACCCAACTTTGATCCAGAGTACTATCTCTAAGAAATACCTTCCATTCTCATGGGTTTAAATGCTATCTTTGTGCTGATGGCCCTCTGCTTTATTATATCTCTGTGGCCCAGACCTCTTCTCTGAGCACAACAGACTTGAAGAGCCAACTGTCTCCTCTTGGTTGCCACACAGACATCTCAAACCGTGCCTAAAACGGAACTTCATTATATCTCCCCAGCCTTCATTCTTCTCCCTTTCAGTAAATGGCATCACCGTCTACCTGCATGCTCAAGCCAAAACATAGGAATCAGCCACGATTCATCCCTTTTTCTTATTCCCCATATCCAGACTGTAAACAGGTCCTTTGATTTAATCTCACATAGATTTTAAGTTGACTTCTCTCTGTTTCCTCTGCCACCATCCTACTCCAAACACCATCATGTCCTACCTAGTTACTGCACTAGTCTTCTCCCTGGTATCTCTAGTTTTCACTCTCTCATTCATCCATTCCATTCCATTTTCCACATAACTGCAAAACATCCCCTTAAAACATAAAATGTATCATTTTCTTGCTTTAAACACCTCTGTTGCTTTCCTTTTAATCACAGTCTACAAATTTCTGCATCATCTGGCTTTTCCTGTCTCTACAGCTTCATCTGTGCCATTCTCGCCTGCACCCCGGCTCCCAGCTGGGAGAGTTGCCTCTCAGTTTTTCAAACAAGGTAGGCTTTTCTGTCTTCCCCCAACAGGACCTTTTCCATTTCAGCCTCTCTGCCTGGACTATTCTTTGAATGGCTAAATCTGTCTCATCCTTCTAGTTCCAGATTAAAGACCACCTCTTCAGAGAGGTTTTCTATGACCACCATTCTGAACAGAGTAGGCTCCTATTTTCATTTGAAGACCTTTTGTTTTTCCTTTTGTGGAATTTAGCACAATCTGAATTATGTGTTGGTTTACTTGTCTTTATTGATCCTGCTAGAATATGAGCTCTGTGAAAGCAGGTACCACATCTCTTCTTAGTCACTGTTCTGTATCCAGCCACTAGAACATTATTCAGCCCCTAGAACAGTGAATGCTTAAGAAAGGAAAGGAGAGAAGAAAAGGAGGAGAAAAGAAGAGCTTACTCTAGGACAGTAATTAATGGTACAGCTGGGACTAAAACTTTAATTTCTTGATTCCTGATTTGCTGCTCTTTAATTTAATTCCTAAAATATAACTCTCTTAGAAAATTTAACTCAAGTTATCTTGTACCTCAGAGAGCTTAAACAGCTGATCTCAGCTACCCAAAACACATAAATGCTTCGTGTTGTAGCAATTCCATCAAAATACAGACTTACTCCTGCAACTGTTTATGTCAAAGAATCACGTTAAGAAACATTTGGGAAAACTTTCAAATATTTTTTTTTTTAATTTATTTATTTATTTATTTATTTATTTATTTATTTTTTTTGGCTGTGCTGGGTCTTCGGTTCGTGCGAGGGCTTTCTCTAGTTGCGGCAAGTGGGGGCCACTCTTCATCGCGGTGCGGGGACCGCTCTTCATCGCGGTGCGCGGGCCTTTCACTATCGCGGCCCCTCCCGTTGCGGGGCACAGGCTCCAGACGCGCAGGCTCAGCAGCTGTGGCTCACGGGCCCAGCTGCTCCGTGGCATGTGGGATCTTCCCAGACCAGGGCTCGAACCCGTGTCTCCTGCATTAGCAGGCAGATTCTCAACCACTGCGCCACCAGGGAAGCCCTCAAATATTTTTTAAATTTTAATTTTTTTCCAACTTTTGATTTAGGATAAAAGAAATGTGAGGGTTAGTAGGGAAGTTTTTGTATTGCTATCTCATTTTCTATTTTCTTTTCTCATAGGAGCCTCATGGATGGGTTGTGGATTTGGTAAATAAGGTATAAAGCTTTTATTAATATGATCATGTTTTCCATTTTCTAATGAGATTTCCTAGAGTTTGGTGTTTAGGTAGATGACAGCTACAGAGAATAATCAGATAGGTTTTACAGTTTCTTCCTCTTTTTTATATGTGCTGTTTTTACAGATAAACCTCAGCTTTAAGGCTTAGCACATCTCCTCTGGTATATCACAGGAGCATTGGAATTATCTTTGTGATGACCCTTAAGACCAGGATTATAGAGCACATTAATAAAGCAGAATGTGAGCCTTAGTTGCTTGCTTAAACTATTAAGGTATAGCATTTTAAAATTAATGTATACCTTTTTTCTTCTCAGTTTGGAGAATTAGGTGGATTTGCAGCAATCCAGGCCAAGCTCCATTCAGAAGATATAGAACTTGGGGTAAGTTAAACCACTATATGTACAGTGTGGAAGTTCACTTTATCTGGGTTGCTGTGTAACCCAAGGGACATGGTCTAGACAAATTAAATGTTAAAGTTTAAGTTAATCTTTACAGGAGCAGCTTCCATGGTTCTGATAACCACAGAAATGTTTACTGTTAATCAAAATAAGCAAATTTCAGTGTATGGTGTTTGGTTTTTTTTTTTTCACCACACCGATTTCTCTTTGTGATATTTTTCTCTTAACTACTAACTTGTGGTGGTTACATGAAATTATCTTGCTATTTAGGGACAGTTGCTATATGTGGCAAGTATATGTGTACATAACAATTTTATGCCTCAGATAAGTCAGAAGTTATTTCATAGTACCAGAAACAAATAAAATATTTTATTTTAAGATTGTTTAGGGCTTCCCTGGTGGCGCAGTGGTTGAGAATCTGCCTGCCAATGCAGGGGACACGGGTTCGAGCCCTGGTCTGGGAAGATCCCACGTGCCGCAGAGCAGCTGGGCCCGTGAGCTACAATTACTGAGCCTGCACGTCTGGAGCCTGTGCTCCGCAACAAGAGAGGCCGCGACAGTGAGAGGCCCGTGCACTGCGATGAAGAGTGGCCCCCGCTTGCCACAACTAGAGAAAGCCCTCGCACAGAAACGAAGACCCAACACAGCCATAAATAAATAAATAAACAAATACTTTAAAAAAATAAAGCGCAAGAAGAGAAAAAGCAAGTGGCCCAAGTGGTTAGTTATAAAAAAAAAAAAAAAAAAAAAAGATTGTTTAGTCAGCTTTCTGGTGTTACAGAGATTCATAGATAACAAAGGCTATAACAGGAGCTTAGAATCATCCCTCAGGTGCAATACCATTATCTTTTCATGTCAACTTCATTTTCTCAAAAAATTTAACCTTGTGATAAGGGGAATAACTTAATCTTTAATTTTTCACGGACTGCTGACCTGTTTGTAACCGAGAGCACTTTGTTCTGTTCTCTAGTTAATGAATCATTCAATTATAAACTACTTATGTACTTTCCATGTAGAAGACACTGTGCTAGCTACTGTAAATTGATCAGAGCAGAAAATGATGTGGTAAAATAATATACCTAAGTGGTATAAATTGTGCTTACAATAGCAGTTATTTCTGTGGGACCATGACCAATCACCTAACTCCCTTGGTCCATCTTTGCATGAGAGCAGTAACAACGGTCAATCAGAGAGACCGGTGCTGTGGTTGGTAATAGACTATTTCTTGCTACCCAGTGTTTATCCTTAAAGATCAGATGTCTGCCAGCTCATAAATACTTCTACTGACACTGATCAGAGGCCTCTTCTCCCTCCCTGACTGTTAACTAGGTTGTTAGGCTGTCATTTTGATCCCCATTAAATGGATCAAGTATGTTAGAGACGACTCTTGACCTGGAAGATAATAGGTAGTGACTTAAAAAGCAAGACAAAACAAAACCTGTTCTGATATAGGGTTTTATCCAGCTTGCTTGTTTCTCAGGAACTGGCTATATTGGTCATTGGGCAGTATTAGAAATGGACTTCATTTTTTAAAAAGGTTAAATAAAACGCTCACTAATTTCCTGCAGAGTTAATTTATTTAAACAAACAAACAGAGAAGCCCAAAGTTTCTCCCCTACTTGGATGAAAATTGGCCAAGGATGGATACATAGGAATCTGGGCTTGCCCTCATTATCATCAAATGTCTTGAAGCTAAAGATACCTCCAAGATTTTTCCCTTAGGTCAGACCATTTTTCAGACAACTGTGTTGTTTGTTGCAGTTGATGTAAAATTAGATTGTTTAGGTTGTATTGAGAAGATGGTAGAAATTCAGGCGTAGGAGAAGGAGATTGCAAAGATTGAGACTCTAATTTTGCAAACAGGTACAATTAAAATTTCACAGTAAGGGCTTCCCTGGTGGCGCAGTGGTTAAGAATCCACCTGCCAATTCAGGGGACACGGGTTCGAGCCCTGGTCTAGGAAGATCCCACATGCTGCAGAGCAACTAAGCCTGTGTGCCACAACTGCTGAGCCCGCGAGCCACAACTACCAAAGCCTGCGCACCTAGAGCCCGTGCTCTGCAACAAGAGAAGCCACTGCAATGAGAAGCCCACATGCCGCAACGAAGAGTAGCCCCTGCTCGCCACAGCTAGAGAAAGCCCGCATGCAGCAATGAAGACCCAAGGCAGCCACAAATAAATCAATAAGTTTTTTTAAAAGTCACAATAAATGTCTGATTTCTGACCAGTTAAGAAGGTGACTATGTCCCAGAATAAATTTAGGCCGTGTTATAAGACTGAGTACAAGTGAATGTCATCATTTTACATTTATATTTACATATTTTTGGATTTGAAAAATACTGGGGAAAAAAAGTCATTCACAATCTGTCAGTTTAAAATACCTGTACAAAGTAAGAAGTGAAGGTTTCCTGTCCTCCACCCCACCCCAACACATACATCTACCTCCTAGGTCATGGTTACCCATATAATGCATAGCCTTTCTGACTTTTTCCTAAGTTTATATAAAGTATATCTGCATGTTCTCTCTTTCTCTTTGAGACCAAATTGTAATCAAACTATACCTAGTAGCATATTTTCATATAACATTATATCATGGACATCTTTCCAGGTTAGTGCTATCAGTGTTTTTGATGACTCCAATGTATTCCTGCAACTGTTGTACTGTGATGCAGTCATTTATTAATGAGCATTGGATTATTTCTAAGTTTTTGCTATTACAGAGAGTGTTCCATGTAAATTTGTCCTTGTGTGCATTTGCTGCCATTTCTGAAGGATAGATTCCTAGAAAATGGGATTTCAAAGACTATATACATTTTAAAATTATAATTGATAGTGCTAAATCTTTCAAAAAGCAGTGACCAGTATATACTCCCACAAAGTCATTTCCTAGTACTGTCATTAGTGTTGAATATTGTTAGTCTTTAATTTTCCAATATGATGGACCAAAAAAATGGTATTTTATTATCTAATTTGCAATACTCTGATTTCCTGTGAATTTGAGCATTTTGTTATATGACTATTGGCTATTGGCATTTCTTCTGTAAATTTGATCTATTTACATAGGTCTTTGGGGTTGCTTGTCTTATTAATTTTTTTCTTTTTATATTAAGTATATCAATGGCATGTCTATTTTGTGTATTTGTAAATTTCTTTCCCAGCCTTTTCCTTCTCTTTTCATTTCTGTTGATGGTGTCTTTTTGCCATACAGAGGCTTCAGAATTTTATACAGTCAATTTTTTCCTTAATGGCTTAAAATTTTTCTTATTTGCTTGGGAAGTGTTTCCTTCCCCATCTCAAGGTTATAAAAATACTCATTTAATTTTATACTTCTACAGTTTCATTTTTTAAACTTAGTTCTTGAATTCATTTAGAATGTGTTTATATATGGTGTAAGATAGAAATCCAATTTTATTTTCTTCCAAATGGGTAACTAATTGTTAAGATCCTTTAAAGAATATTCCATTTTTTTCTTCACTGCTTTGATTTGTTGGCTTTATCAAATGTCTGAGTCCCGTGTATACATGAATTGTTCTTGGACTTCTGTTCCTGTCATTCATTTGTTCGGTCACTCTGCCATTTTTATACCATTTCTCCAATGTTTTCATTATTGGTAGTGCCAGTTTTGCTCAACGTCTTTCTTTTCTCAAATTTTATTGATCATTCTCATATTTTTACTCTTCTGAATATAGCCAGCATGTCAGGTTCTCCTGCAGAAAGTTCCACCAAGACCATATGTGGAATTGTGTTCAGTTTGTTCATTTTTACAGTACTGGTCCTTTCCATTCAAGAACATCGTATCTCATTTATTTAGACTATTTATGTATTTTTGTAAAGTTTTATAATTTTCTTCATGGAAGTCTTAAGTGTTTTTTTGTTAAAGGCACATTTCACTCCTTCCCCAACTATTCTCTCCTTTTTCAAATAAAAATTTTTATTATTCTGCAATGTGAACGTTAGAATCATCTCATCCAAGCCTTGAAAGAAGTTTTATTGGCATATTATGATTTAAATCACATTTCTACAGTAATTTAAATAAATCGACATCTTTATATCAGTTCTTCCTATTCAAGAGTATAAAATGTTCTCTGACATATTAAAGGGGATTTGTTTAATGTTGAAAGGAAGAAACTCACTCACATTTATTTCTCACCTTCACTGTCTTTTTTCAGGCAGTATCAGCACTGGTGCAGCCCTTAGGGGTGTGTGCAGAGTACCTCAACTCCTCAGTGGTACAGGTAAGATAGGCCATCTTACACTTACTTCAGAGGTGATCTAAGACATACAAACAGTAAAATTATCTTTTTATCCGGTTGTTCAGAATTGTGCCTAATTTAGAGTAACTTCTTTTTTTTCGGATTAGCTATCTTTATAGTGAAAATATTATCAGAAGATAAATAAAAGTGATTACTAATTTAAGGTATAGGAGACCTAACATTTAAGGTTATTTACCTTTTCAATTTATCATTTTATCAAATATAATTACATATTATAGCATATATTTTTCTTTGTTTCCTTCACTATAAAATAGGTGGCATATATCCCTACCCCCTTTACAGGATTATTTAAGGGTTCAGTGCCATTATGTATTAAACAGTGCTGAGTGGTGCTGGGCTCACCTGCTAGCCAAGTCACTCACTCTCTGAGGAACAGTTTAACAGCACATCTTGTCTGATTTCTTGCCTCTGCAGATTGTACGTCAGCAGGTCACAGGATAGTCAAGGCTGCAGAATGTTCAGCTTCCTAATGTTTAGGGCTTATTACATTTTCTTATTCCTTTCCATTTCAGTTAACAAGTTTTACTGAATAAAATGTCATGTTGAAATGCCTCCATTTATTATTTTCTTTATAAAAATAAGTCTGTGAAACTTAAAACTTTCACAGAGATTTTTTAAAATCACCACAAATGGTTTTGAAAGCTTAGTGTCCTTTGGAAGCAAATAGTATGCACTGTTCCTTCTTTCTAATATTTAATTTACTTAGGGCCATTTTAACAAGGGGGATATAGGATTTTTTTTGTAGGTTCTGGAAATTCCTGCTATTTCTAAGTTTTAAGTGCCTTCTTTAGATTTCAAAGTAATACTGTAAGATTTTTAAATGAAACAGGATGGTTACTTGTGTATTTCTTCATTCTGGATACTAAGGTCTTTAGAGACATCTAGTGTTCTCACTTATTAAGCATATGAATACAATCATTCGTTTTGTAGCTGAAACACTAAGACATAGACAAAATGATTTGACTTAATAATTTAATAATTGGCTTTTTAATAATCAGAGCCAGGATTGAATTTTTAAATGCATGCTTTTAAACCCGTGCATTGCTCCATGGAAAGAGATTCAGTGTAAATATTCCAACTGTTAATTAATACTAAGTTCTCTAGAAATTCCAGGTTTTGTATGTAAACACAGTGTACTTTTTTTTTTTTTTTTTTGGCTGCGTTGGGTCTTCGTTGCTGCACGCAGGCTTTCTCTGGTTGCCGCGAGTGGGGGCTACTCTTCGTTGTGGTGCATGGGCTTCTCATTGCGGTAGCTTCTCTTGTTGCGGAGCACAGGCTCTAGGCGCACGGGCTTCAGTAGTTGTGGTGCATGGGCTTGGTAGTTGTGGCTCGCGGGCTCTAGAGCGCAGGCTCAGTAGTTGTGGCACACGGGCTTAGCTGCTCCGTGGCATGTGAGATCTTTCCGGACCAGGGCTTGAACCCGTGTCCCCTGCATTGGCAGGCAAATTCTTAACCACTGTGCCACCAGGGAAGTCCAAGCACAGTGTACTTTAAAAAGAGTAAAAAGTATATGAATTTCCAACCAAAGCATATTTAACTTTATCTTTATTTGAATTATATCAAACCATCCAACCTTAAATTCATTCAGCAATAAATTCATACCATATTTATGTAAATTAACAATTGTCTCTACCACTTGCTCCTTGTGTGACTTCAGAAGACTGAAGTAACTCCTGTGACTTGGCTTCTTTATCTGTAAAATAGTGGTAATAACCATGCCTATCTCACAGAGTTGCAGTGAGAATTAAGCAGGGCTGGCACATGCTGACAAGAGCAGTGTGACTTGCCTCTTACCCTGACAGCCCTCAGTTGTCACTATACAGTTGGCATAAGTGTAAATAAAGAAATTCTACTTGGATAATCAGTTGCCTGATGTCACTTTAATTCATTGCTAATGTCTTCTTGCTTTGACAGCCAAATATTGTCTATCTTCTCTTGTCACCAGATAAGTTTTAAAAATTATTTTACTTAAATGGAAGTGATCATTTAGATCTAGCTAATAGTTTGCTACTTCTCACATACTCTTCAGAGTTAGTTACCTGGTTATGCTACCATTCTGGAGCAGTGTGTTGTATGAGTCTTGTCTATAGGCCTCATTTATATCAGTTAGCAAAATAAATGCATAAAACAGCGTATTTTTCATGGTCTGTGCTTATATTCATTTTTTAAATCAAATGCAAAATACTTTATTACAAAAATAATACATACTCATGCTTAATGTTTTAAGTTAGTCGGTGTGTCTTTGGTTGTCTTTGGTTGCTCTTCAAAGGACCCTTTATAAGACAGAAAAGAGGGATTGCACCCATATGATAGTAAAGAAGCTGAGTCACAGAATCAGTTAAGGGTTTACTTGGGATGCTATTACCTAGTTAGTGGCTGCTCTAATACTGGAATTCAGATCTTTGCATAGCACCCTCTCCTTTTTGAAATGTGAATAAAAAAGTGTCTCCTCTCTAGTTTGGGGACAGATTCAGGGTTCCTTATTAACTTTAGTACTTTTTTCTTGCAGCCCATGCTGGACCCAGTCATCCTTACTACAATCCAGGACGTGCGGAGTGTGGAAGAAAAGGACCTTAAAGATAAGGTAATGTTCTCTCCAGTCAAGTAGCCCCAATGCCTATTGGTCCGTGGAAGCAGAGCCATGGCTTAGGGCAAGGTTCACACACCATTGCTGTTTGGATTCTGGTCACATACAACTCACATCAAATTAATTTTACATCTCCTAACCAAAAAATGTTTTGTCTGAAATACCAAGTGGTTGGTGTTACCTCAGTCAATAAAATGAATGTAGGGTTGTCAGTAAGTGATACCATTAAGAATTTTACTAACATGTTGATTTTGATAGTAGTATAATTGGTATAGCATTGAAGAAGCTTTAAAATAATTCAGTATTAAAAGCTATCCAAAGGTGTTTAAAGCAATTTTAACATTTAAATTTAACATGATTTATTTTGTCTACCTTGAATTCATCGCAGAACCCTTCCCTTTTCTTTGCTCACACATGTGCTAACTTTTGTTTAGAAGTAAAATATAGTTTATTGACCATGTGGAATATCAGATACCATTAGGCCGTGGTTATTGAAAATGTCCTGTATTCCTGTGTGTGTGTAAGGATTGGCATCAAAATGTTTTCATGGTTCCTTTTTGTTTTTTCTGTTTATGTATCTGTACGTTTGTGTGTATTTTTTTACATAAAAGAGATTGGTTAGCATCCCGGAGCTCTTGTCTGCCATTAAGTTACTTTGCATGCGCTTCCAACCGGATCTGGTGACCGTTGTGGATGACCTTCGACTAGACATCCTACTGCGCATGCTGAAATCACCTCATTTTAGCGCTAAAATGAATTCCCTCAAAGAAGTAAGTTTTGCGTCCGTTTCTGGAAGACTTAAAGCACAGACACTTTTAAGTTCTTCCAAAACTTGTGGTTATTAATGTAAAAATGTTGGGAAATAAAGAATAATAATTTCTTGTAATCCTACAAAAAGAGATAAGTGATTATCTATAAAATGGTGTACATGTTTATAATTGTTAATAAAGTAATATTTTTATACGTATTACATTTCCAAATTCGTTCTGTGAAATATTTAGTGTTCTAGTGAAATTTGCTAGAACATAATTCCTTGGAATATGCAGTTTGAGATTTACTTTTTACCCTAAGGGTATAATTCCTTTTACTATATTTCAGATATGTGTTTACTTAAATTAACTCTTCTAACTGGGGTTGAGGCAAAATTTTGTTTTGTTTACAACTGTGATGGTCTAAGCAAAATGATGGAAATAATTTTCTGCAGCTTCCTAAACTTTACATGAGCATAGTTGGTTTTGGTGAGTTTCCGGTGGAGCCAATACAGTTCAGTCATAATTCCAGTTATTTTCCTTCAGTTTTATGTTAATTAGGATTCTTGGCTGCAAGTGAAATAAACTCATCTTGAATTATCTTAGACTAAAAGAGGAATTTAATGGAAGAAGGCTGGGCTGTCTCACATGAATGAGAGATTGACTAGCCAAACCGTGTAAGGGCAGGGACACATGTGGGCAACAGGATCAACTAGAATCTGAGACTGAACCACTGCCAGGACTCTATGCAGGTCTTATCTCTGCTTTTATGAGCATGATGGCCTTGTTCTCTTTCCACCTACAGAGTGGCATCTTTCATATGGTAGACATGGCCATGGATAGCTCTTGTGACTCGGGAAGGACTGATACTTTCTCTCTGGTCCCAAGTATAGAATTTGGAGGAGTGCTCTGATTGAAGTTTGGGTCAGATGTGCATCCCTGAGCCAATCAGCAGTGGCCCAGGAAGTGTGAGCTCTGTGTTCTTTTTAAAGAGACATCACAAATAAGTAGTCTATTAACTTCTAATAACTGGCCTTTGATACATTTTGGCTAATCATTAGACCACATTGTAACACTATAAAAGTCACAAAATATATATGAAGATTTTGATTATGAATATTTGCATTAGATTCAATTACAATAATCCTGTCTTTTTTAGGTAACCAAACTAATAGAAGATAGCACTTTATCCAAATCTGTGAAGAATGCTATAGATACAGACAGACTGTTAGATTGGCTAGTTGAGAACTCAGTTCTGTCAATTGCATTGGAAGGTAAGTTGCTTAAAAAAAGTTACCTAACACATACATAATATATTTATGTATAAAAAAGGTATGAAATTGTTGCTTTGACTATATTAGCCTTTAAATAATCTTATAGCAAGTTAATATTGCTTTGAATAAATAGAATCATATTTAGAAAGTCAGTGTTCACTGTATCTGTCTGCCTCTCTGGTGTTTCTTCTCTTAGGCAACATAGACCAAGCACAATACTGTGATCGTATAAAGGGAATTATTGAACTCTTGGGCAGTAAATTGTCTTTAGATGAGCTCACTAAAATTTGGAAGATACAGGTAAGTTGATCAGAATTATTTTTGCCTTTTTCTGACATTTTTTATCAGTAAGGGAGAAGGGTGGTGACTCTCTAAAGCAGAGACTTACTGCCCATGGATAAATAAATATTAATTGAAGTCACAAAATATCTATAAGCAGTTTTAAAAATGAGACATATAATACTCTCAACTGAGACCCTCAAGATCATTTATAAAATGTGAAAAGTGAGTATGTTTTTCTTGTAAAGTAATTAGTTTAAATTGTTTTTAAGCCAGTTGAAAATATTTTGTTCTCCTCTTGAAATGAATATGTCAGATTGAGAACTTGATTCTCATCTGTTTTTACATTGTCTTTTTAGAGATTTAATGCTTCTAGGAATTTAAACAAGGCCAACAGATAACCATTAATAATGGTTGCTTCTTGTAGTCTTACCAATATTATCATGCAAGTGTATGTATGCTGTTAGACTAGAATCAGTTTATGTTTGTTACTGTTTTACTTTTGCTTCTATAAATCAATAGGGAAAGACTTGGGTTTTTCCAGTTTCCAAGACTTAACTTTCTTCCCAATGTCTTCTTTTCTAGTCAGGACAATCATCTACTGTGATCGAGAATATCCATACTATTATTGCTGCAGCAGCTGTCAAATTTAATTCAGATCAGCTTAATCATTTGTTTGTTCTCATTCAGAAGGTATGTGTTCAAACGTGCTTACTTTTAAATATTTCTAAAATAATCTTATTTTGAGGTCTCCTCCCTCTAAATTAGCAGTGTTTAACTGTACTCTTCTTACTTTATTAAACTTCTTTAGCTCAAGTTTAAAGTTTTTGCATATTTTGCCAGTGTGATCAAATGGGACTGGGAAGCAGTTCCTGTGTCTTTTCTTCTTCGTTCTACAGAGCTGGGAGACCGAGACCGATAGAGTAAGACAGAAGCTCTTGAGCCTGATTGGACGAATAGGCCGGGAAGCTCGCTTTGAGACCACTTCTGGAAAGGCAGGAGAATCAAATGACTTTTTCTAGCTACAAGTACTTAAAGCAGCTTTACCTGCGTATGGGCTGGCTCACCACATGTGATTTATCGTAGGTGTTAGATGTACTCTGGGAGCTGGCTCATCTCCCAACGCTGCCCAGTAGCCTTATTCAGCAAGCTTTGGAGGAGCACCTGACAATCCTAAGTGATGCGTATGCAGTGAAAGAAGCAATCAAGAGGAGCTACATCATTAAGTGCATAGAAGATATTAAAAGGGTTGGTTTTATCTTTGGTCTAGTTTTGTTGTCAGAGCAATAGTATTGTCTGAGTAATTAGAGCCAAGTAATTTTCCTCCCCTATTATGTAAATTAAACTAAATGTCCTACCTGGAAGCTCTTACCTTAGTGTCCAAAATTGGGAAATTATAGGTAGTGCTTTTACCAAGTCACTTACATTTCTTAATATTTCTTAAAATTAATTTTCAGCCTGGAGAATGGTCAGGTTTGGAAAAAAACAAGAAGGATGGATTCAAGGTAAGAATTTGCAGATGGAACCAACTAAAAGGTATACTAATTTAATAATTCCTTTTAATAAATTGAATTATAATTTTAAGATAAAAGTATGTTTTAGTGTTTCTTCGAATAATATTCAGATACAAACAGCTGTTTAAATATTTGCTTATGACCTGTGCTTATTTTTTAAAGCTTGGGGGTTGTTGACTGTCAAAGGGAAAAAAAATCCAGGGTCACATTCAAAGAGTAGTTTGACTATATTATTTTCATATGATTGGAAGACCTTCAACTTAGTTTTTCTTTTTTAAAATTAAATCCAAAGTATGCACATCTTTAATAAGCACAATGGATGCTAAATAAACATCGTGTCCATTTTTCTCCCATAAGAGAGAAATGGAGGAACATTCATAGAGTCAGAAGAGAGAAAGAAGGGAAGAAAGAAGCTCATTCGTTGCTGGCACGTAGTCGTTTTCTAGGTGCTTGGTTCAGATGTGTTCCTAAAGTAATTCCTTAGACAAACGGTTATTGAGTGAGTGCCTGCTGCTAGGGCTCGATTTTAGAAGGTAGAACTGGGTAGTGATGGGTGCTGTGGAAGTCCTGCGCTCCAGGGCTTTTGCCTCCAGGTGACTGTGGACTTAAGGACTGTCCTTTGAAAGGGTGGGTAGCAGCATGTGTAGTGATGGTTGTAGCTCTCCTGTTGCTGCAGTCCGTAGCTGCTCGCCGGAGCCTGCTTCCGTGGTTGCAGCAGCCCTGATCAGAGCATGTCCTCCTCCCACGCAGGCCCTCAGGTTGCCCAGATGAAACAAAGCCTAGCAGCGAGAGGGGTTTCATTTCAGTGTTATCATAAGAAAAGATTTTAGTAAATAGCTAATGGCTTAGGAATTTCATTGGTAAAACATATTTCTTGGCTTTCCTAGTAAGTATTTCTTTAAAGGATCTTGAATACTGCTAATTTGCATTAGTAAATTCAGAGACTCAGCTCTTGCTAAGCGGCCTTGGTGACTCAGTAGGCTTTTATTCTCTTAAATTATGCTTGGTCATAAAGTTTAGTTGGGGACATTTAAGAACTTTGTGTGTTATATTTCTGACATTGAAATTTGATCAAGTGAATTTTCTACATTAAAATCGTTCACAAACTGGAGCTGGTAATGCTCAGGTTATGATTAATTGTTCCTTTAATTCAACAACATTGCTCTCTTTCTAGTCAGATACAATTTGAATTTTCCCAGTTTTCTCAGCTCAGTGATTCAGATAATTTAGCACCCTCTATCTTTATGATTGAAACTCATCCAGAGTTATTTAAGAAGTTTAAATCTTTCAATAGTAATAGTAAGAGGGAAAGGGTATCTATAGAAAATGGTCTTTTCTTCACAGTAACAGATACATTTCTTTATAGGTATGAAGGTCAAAGCTGAAGGGACTTTTTCCTCCCTCCAGGGAAATGGCTTTTGAAACCAGAAAATTCCTTCCTGATCCCTGTTCCTTCCTTGTTACATTTACAGCTGAGCAATACTTTAGCCCTTCTAGCCGGTAGCATCGCTGCATCTTTATTGCTTCTCTTTGCAGTCGCTTCATTCATGTCTGTTGTTTGATAACAAAACTCAAAAAGTAACAGGGAGAATTTTGGAGTCATTTTGTGAGTCTTGAAAGGAACATTCTTCCTTTTTTGTATCCCACTGCTCCCAGTAAAGAAATTCTGATGTACCATTCTTTCATTTCAAATAATAATAACTTGCATTTACATAGCACTTTTCAGTTGACTGAGTGCTTTTGTAGATACTCTCTTAAAGTACACATGGCTGAAGGGGGGCAGTGGGAAGATCAAAGCCCCCGATATGACTCCAGGCAGGGGGTTGAGTTATATACTGCCACTAAAGGTGTTTTTCTATGCTATGCCCTTTCCTGCCAGGCAGCAAGGTGGGCTGACTGGGAATTATGTCTCCCTGCCAGGCTACACAGAAACTAAGCAAAGGGTAAGACAAGATCACCCACCTCTTACTCCCCTCCCACCCCCCAGCTACCTCTACTCCTCCAACTGATTCCCTTTCCCTCTGCTTTTGACACTCTTAAAATTCCCAAGTTCCATTATTGTGTTCAGAAATTCTGACCTTTATTTCTCAACTTTATTTCTGTAGATTCTGCCAGGATACCCTTGGCTTCCTTGGTCCTCTTTCCTTTGCTTCCTTTATACCTTCCACTGTCTGCCCCCAACCCTTTCCCTCTTATTGCACTTATTTTTTACTTCAATTAAAAAGTTTAAATGTACTCATCCAAAAAAATATTACTAAACCAAAAAAAGTCATTTTTACTCAATTAGTGGTGTTTGTGTATTCCTTAAGTCATTATATGAAGGCCTCCTAGCACAGTGCCCAGCAGCCTTTCAATAAATGTTGGCTCCCTTCCTCTTACCTCTTCCCCTTCCTCTGTGAGGACACTAAAATCGTTACTTACCCATACCTGAGGGGCCTCCACTTGCCAAAACATACAACTGAAAGTAAAAGCAGCAAGATGCCCTCAGTACAGCCTCACAGTGATGTGCTTAGCACAGGAGGAAATACTTTTTAAATGTCCACCCATGTAAAAATTTGAACTTGGTTCTAGGTAAATGGCTAGGTCTGGTAAAACAAGGCAGATGAAGAACTGGGATATTCAACCTTGAGAAGAGAGAGCTCAAGAAAGAATAGGAAAGCTTTTTCAGCGACTTAGAGGATTGTTATAGAAGTTTGATTCAACTTACTTTTTATGTCTCCTAAGAAGTTATGGGAAGGCATGTTGCAATATGATAGATCAATGAACTTCCTATGAAAACAGTCTGACACAGAATGCACTGCCTCCTGAGTTCCTCATCACTGGAAACACTAGAAGACAAGTTTTGTAACAAAAATGAATAAGGAAAGTTTAGGCACAGGTTTGCAGGCTAAACTAGTTGACCTCTACAGCTTCATCTAACATTAGGAGTCTAATTTGGGTATACCATTAACTCCTACTTATGAAACCTCAGCTTCATTATCAGACGTTATCAGATATGTTCGTTTTAATTGTTCACCATAGTCTTCTGCCCCTTTTATAAATGGAGAAGAGTAATTTAAATTTTTCTTATAACATAACAACATAATGTTATAGATATGATGGAATAAATAACATCTGTTTTGTTTGCTAAACTTTAGAAAGGCTATATCAGAAATACTTTTTAGATTCTAAAGGGTAATTTTCAATGTTAAAAAAATAATCTAACCATAATTGACTTAATTGGTCATGATACTTTTTAATATACCTGATTATTTACTAAAGGGTTTATATCCTAATGTTTGTAATCCTTTTGGAAGGTATGAGTTCGGACTTAAGCCTTAGAATTTTAATCTCTGTCATTTTGCAACTTTTATATCCTAGCAGAAATATTCTAGCTAGTCTTGCAAGAAGTTGGCCTTTAACACATACCTTATTTCTCTGATTCTAAGATGCCAGCGATTGCAACATGCATCACAGGTTTCATCCAGTATGGACAGCCTCACTGTGGCACACCGCTTTTCATTATCTAGTGTAGTGCTTTGGACTTCTTTGAAATCTTTAAGATTGTAGAATTTTGAGGCACGTTGAAGAATATGGAGTTTTGTGTCCTTGTCTTTTTTTGTAAAACTCAAGCTGCTTTTTTCTTTCATTAAGTTGTATATACTACAAGTTAAACAGTTTCTCTTGAATCAAGGTGCAGCTTTGGACAGAGAGACGTTTAACGCCAAGTGATATAGCCCTTCACAGGGTATGAGTCTGTCACACCAAGTTCTCCTGGCTCTGGAAAACACTTTAGTCCGAGACCACTGGCAGTTATTCTTTGCTTTTTAATTGAATTGATGGACACGACAGGCTAGTCAGTGCTATATCATAGTGTAATCTTTTTGATAGCATCCAAGAAACAAATCAGTGATCTACATTTAAGTTAAAAAGCCATCCTTGTTTGGTGCGAACTATGCCACGTAACAGCAGAAATGATGGGTAGATGAACAGATACCTTTTGTAAACAGCTAAGTTTGCACATACTCACGTAAGGACAGGTATATCTAAACTTACTCCTATGCCTAGTGGCTGGTAAATTTCTTTGATACAGTTGTAAGAAGTGTCCATTTCAGAAATGTTAAAATTTATAAAACCTATATCTTAGAATCCAGGAAATACGGTATTTGCTGATTGATTGGCTAATCTCTAGGAAAGCCAGTATTATTTAGGCAGTAGCTCTCTCACATTTACGTATTTAGTAGTACGATATTTTTCTGCAAATGACATCAAAAGTAGTTTTCTGCCCCATAGGCATCTTCATCTTACAGAAAGACTTAAAGAAGCAAGGCTTTAAAAAAATAATACAGTTTTTAAAGTAAAAGCTAAGGACTTAAACTGTTGCTCAGTTTTTTAGAGAGTTACTTATCAATTGATCGATAGTGTTTAATCTGACATTCCTACAACCTTTATAATGAAATCTCATAGTTTGAAAGATGCTATTTATTCAAAAGCAATTCTCTTTTTAAAGAGTATCGCATGAACGTCAGACTTTTCAGATATGTACTTGAAGATCTGGACTGTCATGTACCAGTTTCAGAAACAACATATTTGCAAGTGTTTTGAAAAATATGAAGTATAAGTGTGAAGTGGCTGTAATAATTAATAAAAGTAGAATTCTCTCATAAAATCATTTTAACTAGGAAATACAAGCAGACCATGGATATTTTCTTTAACATTTAAACCACTATTAGTATCTTGATCATATCATTGGTATCTTAATCATGTAATTGTAGAAAACCATATTTTTATACCATTTTACTTATCAGCCAGTTCAGTATCATCCAAGTTAAGCTTTTGCCATCAATTTATTTTATTACGTCAACATATCCTAGCAGCCTGTGCTACTTAATCTATCCTCTGAAGTTGCTAATTCCTTGTCGTCTGTTTTTTGCTGATGTACCCCTATACATTTACTATCACTTCACATCCACTCCTGTTTGCAGTTCTTGGCTTTAGGATTGCATGCAGAATAAGAAGTTGAAGACTGAATTATGAGTGCATGGAGATAAACTATAAATGAGCGATGTGAAGAGAAAAATAATAGAATGTGTAACAATAAAACCTAATTGACTTGGAAATTTTTTATAGCTAATAAATTTAATCTGCTATTTATTTCTAAATTTAACTAATGTAACTTCTTTTTAACTCTAGTCATCTCAACTTAATAATCCCCAGTTTGTATGGGTAGTACCAGCTTTGCGTCAGCTACATGAAATCACCCGCTCATTCATAAAACAAACCTATCAAAAGCAAGACAAGGTAAGAGTATAGTTATATTTGATTATTATACAATTACTTGCATAACCTTTTATAATAACAAACATCAAAAGATTGCTGAGTTTTGTAGTGACTGTATTACGGTTTTATGGTTATTAATGTAATTCATTTATATTACTTAATAATCTTGAATTTAAACATCATTCTGCTTTCATTTCTATGGAGCTTTTCCTTTGATATATCCCTAACATTTATTTTTTATTTCCTTAATTTACAAAGTAAGCCAATGTTTAAAAGTTAATGGTATTTTAGAAATTAGTTTGAAAAGATTCAAAGACTTATTTTGTATTGTGAAAACATTAGTTTGCTTAAGGAGCTAGAGCTTCCTCAATGTAATAGACTTGGGAAGAAAGATCTGGAAAAGTATGCAAGAAGTGAAATAGTTCTTTTGAAAGACTTTTTTTTTTTTTTTAAGAATCCCTTTTAGAAGCAGAAATTTACCAGGGAAGTTTATTAATTCTATAGTAATTCCCTAGTAAATGTACATACCAGATTGATTTTATTTACTTTTATGTAGGAAATATGAGTGAAAAACTTTCTGTGTTTGCTATTCCTCAACTACGTGCTAAAATAGAAGCTTGTATTAAACTGATAAAATAACTGCACGTTCTCATACCATTTTTCTTTTTGTTGTTTTCTCCAAGAGCATTATTCAAGACTTGAAGAAAAATTTTGAAATAGTGAAATTGGTAACGGGAAGTTTGATAGCTTGTCATCGGCTTGCAGCAGCCGTGGCTGGACCTGGAGGCTTAACTGGTTCAACACTAGTGGATGGCCGATACACTTATCGGGAGGTATCTGGCATTGTGCTTTTGTTTCATGATTTACAGCATTCATTTGGCCTTTTTGCACTTGAACTATAAAAATAATATTTATTGGGAGTAACTCTAAAGAGGTAGCATGAGGTGTCTTTGTCATAATGGAACATTTTTGTATCTTGACTATAATCACCTCAAAATAAAAGTTCAGAAAATTGATATTTGTGGGTAAATCTTGTAAATCTTTCAGTAAATCACCCAAGATAACTGCATATGATATGGTAATAAAAATAAACATCTTTTCTTGTCTTTGATCAGAAATAATAACTGTCAGTTCTGTGGCTAATGGCTTTTGTTTTTCAAATCTAGTGGTTAGTAATATTGTTTATAAAAAAATAGAAAAATACCTTAACTCACCAGTTGTGTTGTGGTATTTTACTCTGAGATTGCCGAAATTGTATTTTTTGGGCATCTAAAGTCAACTGAGTTTGTGTTAGACTTCAAGTAGTTTCTGCTACATTGTATTGTCAACTTGTAAACAGATTTCTCACATTTACTTTACCCTAAGTTATATGAAAAAGCATTAGGTAAAACTATTGGTTTAATTTCAAAGTTTTTTTGGTTTTTTAATTTTGCTTTTACATATGAATGCCTGGAGTTAACTAATTAGCATTATTTCTTTTTCCAGTATCTAGAGGCCCATCTAAAATTTCTGGCATTTTTCTTGCAAGAAGCTACTCTGTATCTGGGTTGGAATCGTGCCAAGGAAATCTGGGAGTGTCTTGTGACTGGCCAGGATGTTTGTGAATTAGATAGAGAGGTAAGAAGATATTGTGGATGAAGTAAGACAGCACTGAAACTTAATAGTATTTCACTTTTTTGTGTGCATCTCACATTTTTGTGTGTCTCACATCTTCAATTCTAAACACTCTTCAATTTACTAAGCACACATTTATACTAATAGGCTAGGAACTGTAAGTGTTGAAAAGATATTTTATATAATATATATCTGTGATATAGACTAGTGTGTGAGATCTTTGGTTAAGTCTGATACCATTCTGGATAAAACCAAATTCAGCCAAATGAGTACAGCAAAAGAATTCTTGGTGTGTCTTTTAGTATTTTTTTCCCTCCCATGAAACTAATTTTAAGTTAACCAGTAGAAAACTTTGAGTTCCTATAATGATGTTGTATCCCGGAAACACTAAAGAAGGAACTGATACCTAGACAGATCTTTAGAACTACAGTTACACAGCTGAAAATAGATTAAACCAGGAGCACCACACTGCTTTGACGTTTTCTAACAGTGAATGGCTGTTTCCTCATCTCATTTTGTAGAATAGTGTTAACTGCATCATAAGATTATTGAAAGGACTAAGTATGTGACAGTGCCTAGCACAGTGCCTGGCACATAGTAAGGCTTATTAATAAATGTTGGTGGAAAAACCAAAGTGTAACAATTGAGTGAAAAGCATGAATATATATTTTCATTATCTAGAGGAAAGATGGCCGTAATTAACTGCTTTATTTAGTTCCAGAGTTACAACCAATTCAGTTTTGAGTGGTATTAAGGCAATATAAATTTCTAAAGAATTAAAAATAATTTATCTTTGCTTTCCCAGTTTGGAATATGTATTTGTCTGAAATGGACTTTAGTTACAGGGTGATATTTGTCTTGATCCGCAGATGTGTTTTGAATGGTTTACAAAAGGGCAGCATGATCTTGAGAGTGATGTTCAGCAGCAGCTCTTCAAGGAGAAGATTCTTAAATTGGAGTCATATGAAATCACTATGAATGGTAGGGAAAAAAACCTTAAAATCATTTTTTCAGTTCTTTAAGAATTTTATACTTTTCTTCTCAGCCCACTCTCAGAAGCAGCTAACCAGTTTGGGATATCCTTCTGGACTTTGCCTTATGCATATAAAGACATAGCTATATATACATATGTTTATATACACAGATAAATTTCTTTTTACATGAATGGTATTTTTAAATTATATAGGGTAATAATTGTTAAGCTGTCTTTTCATGAAATTACTTAGTACAAAAAGGATTCATTTAAGGTAAAGATTTGTCAAAGTATAGAAAGCCTCTTTTCAGTTGTTTCTTTTGAGTTTTTTTATTGATATGTATTTTACGTGCTATAAAATTTACTTTTTTAAGGTGTACAATAAGTGCTTTTCGTATATTCACAAAGTTGTTCAACCTTCACCATTTTTAATCTCAGGATATTTCCATCACCCCAGAAAGAAACCATGTAATAGTCACTCTCCATTCTCCCCTTTCCCCAACCTCTCATCTACTTTCTGTCCTTATAGATTATTCTAATCTGGACATTTTATATAAATGGAACCATATAATATGTCACCTTTTGTATGAATATTTGGCTTCTTTTATCATGCTGAGACATAATGTTTTCAGGGTTCACCCAGGTTTTAGCACGTACCAGAACTTCATTCCATTTTATGGCTGAGTAATATTTCATCGTATGGCAATAACACATTTTGTTTATCCATTCATCAGTTGATGGTCATTTGGGTTGTCACCACTTTTGGTTATTATCAATAATGCTGCTGTAAACATTCATATACAAGTTTTTATATACCTAGGAGTGGAATTGATGTATCATATAGTTGACATTTGAGGAACTGCCTATCTGTTTTGCAAAGTGGCTACAGCATTTTATAATCACACCAGCTGTATATGAGGGTCTGATTTCTTCACATCTTCTCTAATAATTATTATAAACTGTCTTTTTTTTTTTAGCCATTCTAGTGGTTATGACATGGTATCTCGTGGCTTGATTTACATTTCCCTGATGACTAAGGATGATGAGCATCCATTCATGGGCTTATTGGTCATTTATATATCACCTTTGGAGAAATGTCTATAAAAATCTTTTTCTCGTTTTAAAATTGGGTTATTTGCCCTTTTATTTTTGAGTTGTAAGTGTTGTTTATATATTCTGCATATTCACTCCTTATCAGATATGTGATTTACAAATGTTTTGTCCTATTCTGTGGGTTGGCTTTTCACTTTCTTGGTAGTCCTTTGAAGCACAAAAGCTTTTAGTTTTGATGAAGTTTATTTATTTTTTTGTCATTGTTGTTGCTTGTGCTTTTCATACCATATCTAAGAGACTATTGCCTAATTCAAGGTCTTGGAGATTTGTGCCTATGTTTTGTCCTAAGAGTTTTATAGTTTTAGCTCTTGATATACTTTGTCTTTTCATTGATTATCTGTGGTACCTAGAGTGCATGAATTTATCAGACATTCTATAATTTCAGGTTTTAACTTATTTAAGACTTTTTTTGAAAATGTGAATCTCTGTGATCATCGATTGAAAAGACAAGGAGCTCAATTGGTAAGTAACATTGTTTTCAAATCTAGAAAATTTGGAAAATCTAGTAAAACTTGACATTCAGCAAAAAACGTGTTCTAATTGAGAGAAGACATGAGGTTCTTTTTTAAAAAGCATGGGCACCTCCTTGACTGCGGTCTTCTGCATGGACGAGGGAGCTTCTCTTAGAGTGTGAGGAGGCTCCGTTTCCCACACAGGTGACTTCTCAGGCCCCTCTTTGCTTCTTGCTGATCTGGGGCAGCCAGCGGCCTCCTGTGGCTGGGTGAACGTGGAGCAGGGATAGTTCCAGCCAAGCTTCCAATCTCTCAGATCTAGCAATTCACATGTACCTGAAAAAGTACCAAAATCTTCAATTCTGGGATCGCAGTGGCAAGGATTTGGGGGGAAATTTTTAAGAACAGACAAGGAAGCAGGAAAATGAGGACCTGTAGAATGTATACAGCTTACGTTTATATTTACGTGAGCACCTTAAAAAAGAAAGGCAAAAAATAAGTCTTTTTCCAAGTCTGTTTCATTCATGACCTGACTTCCTAGGTGGTAAGAATTTTAACAAGATCTTATAAGGCCTGGATCCTGCCATTTCTAACTGAGCTTTGAGAAGACCAGATTGAGCCCCAAGGATTAGTAACTACCTCTAACCTGACTCTCTTTCCTTTGAAGAAAAGCTCCTGAAGAGGCTGCCCATATTATTCCTGTTTTGTTCCTGCTTTAGTAGCCCATCTGGGTAGAGTTCTAGCTTAGGTTTAGGAACGTCTGGAGAAAAATCTCCATATCTGTCTTGGTTCCGTGGAAGTTGCCCAGTGTTTCTGTTGGTTGTTTCTTGTTTTAAAGTTCCACATCAGTATAATGATGTTCTCATATGTAGCTTGGTTTTTGCAGCCTTAATTCATTTTGAACTTGAAGAGGTGTGGAGTTACAGTGTAGCAGAAAATAATTGTAATTTTGTGACCTTGGTGTGCTGTATACTTTTCTTTCTTTTGAACAGTATGTAGAAAAGCTGGAATTGATAGGAATGGATTTCATTTGGAAAATAGCCATGGAATCACCTGATGAAGAAATTGCTAATGAAGCTATTCAGTTAATCATAAACTACAGTTACATTAATCTAAATCCTAGGTTAAAGAAGGTGGGTATTTAAGGAAAGAAGGTACACAAAAAAGCAGAAAATAATATATTTTTAATTGCTAAGTTGGCATGCCTGAAAGTCGGGCTTCTTTATTTTGACATTTTATCCTTAATGATGATTACAACTAAATGCTAGACTAATTTTAATTTCCATATACCTCTTACTTTTAGGATTCTGTATCATTACATAAGAAATTCATTGCTGATTGCTACACAAGATTAGAAGTGAGTAGCAAATTTTATTTAACCTGTTTTTGAAATAAATGCTTTGGGGTTTTTTTCCTTTTATAATTTTGTGTTTTGAGATCATGTATAATGTTGATATTTGTAGCTGGATCCTACAGAAAGAATTTGCTAGCAGTACCGTATTGTGGACATAGGGAACAGGCATTTGCCCTAATGCCCACAATGTAGAAGTGTATTTTACAGGAAATCCTTCCTTCTCCCTCCCCATCCCTTTTCCCTGCTCCACCCACCCACCCCACCCCACCCCAACCCCCTTTGGGGTATAGAAACTGTCTTCAGAAAATAGGTCTACTGTACTTTCCACATTTCTGATAGATTCTTTTTCTCCTTTTTCTGTCCAGAAATTTTATACAAGCACTTGCTTCTTTTCCCATCCTTCCACATGTGTCACTTTGTTTATATCATAAATGCTATTAAAGGCCATAGCAGCACACTCAGTAGTGTGTAGTGTTGGGTGTCTTTGTCCACTAGAAGCCTGCAGTGTAATACTGTCTCCATAAGTTAAACTTTCCGATGATGAATATGTGCTGGTGATGAATCTGTACAGGACGGAGTTCCCAAGTTGTGACTTCCATCCACATATGCCATCATAAAAACATTTAAAGTACTCAGGTATCCCTAAATGAGGGGCCACGTAAGTATTAACACATGTAGAATGGTAGTTCTCAGTTGTCTCCCAGGGGACATTTGGCAATGTCTGAAGACCGTTTTGGTTGTCACAACTAGAGGGGTCCTACTGGCACCTAGCGGTAGGTGAGTGGCGAATAGAAGTCAGGGACGCCACTGAACATCCTACAATGTCCCCGACAGTCTTCCACAACAAAAAAAGTTTCCAGCCCAAAATGTCAATAGAGCTGAGGTTGAGAAACCCTGATACAGAGTGATGGTTTTCTGTTTCGTAGGCAGCCAGTTCAGCACTTGGGGGCCCCACTCTGACACACGCTGTGACCAGAGCAACAAAGATGCTTACAGCAACCGCCATGCCAACGGTAGCCACGTCAGTCCAGTCTCCATACAGGTAAGTGATTGCAGAAGTTACAACGAATGTGCGACACCTAAATGTAGATCAGCTTAAAAAAAAAATAATTGGAATCTTTTCTTTCCTTTGGAGATATCTCAGTTAATTGTTCATTTCCTCTTTTTATTTTGCATAAGCAAAATGAAGTGGAATATGATGATTGATTAATATTGTACATTATGATATAATCATAGTTAAAATGTTTTACTTAAAATCATTTTTCAAGATAATTTTTAATAAGAACTTTAGCCCCAGATATTTGTGTTAAAACTTTGAACTGACATCTCTTAATCACATTGTTGTGTTGAGTATTTTCAGATGTTGTCAGTGAAATCTGAGTTCAGTGTTATAGGTCTTTGATATAGTAAGGAGAATAGATGAGTATTTAGAAACATTAGATTGAAGTAACTAAAATACTTTTGCGGAGTTTTATGTGCCTTTCATTACTGGTAAGCATCCCCCCCCCCCAGTCAGTGATGCTCAGGAAACCTTGGCAGGTGCTCAGAGAAGGGCTCCCTCTCTGTGCCTCACTCTGCTGCCCCCTAGAGGTTGGTGCTCATAAAGTCTTTTTCAACTCCTGGAACCGCTTTATGTGTTTACGTATGTATGTATTTATTTATTTCTCTTTATTCACAGTTGGGGATATTCCTTTCTTTTTAAAGCCATCCTTTAGAAGAGGAGTCAAGGCAATATCCTTGCTCACATTCTTCTTCTTTATCTTCTTTTTTTAAATGAGCTGAGTACTGTGTAGTGATACATTATTAATATGAAAGACGCCAATAGAACTCAACCTTCTTGGACCTCTTTTTAAAATGACAGAAAGTGATTATAGATTCAACTCATGATAAGAACACTAACATGACTTTTGCATTCCCACATTCTTGGAAGTGTATCTCAAATAGACTTTCATTAAGAATTCCTAATTACATGTTTATAAAATGTAGTCTATATCTATGACCTAGGTCCTTAACGATTCGTCTGTCTGACAAATCAGACTAGAAATGCACTTATAAACTATTGGATTGGGATTTCCAAACTGCTGCTTCTTTAAATAAGCATGCTTTTTGTTTGTCTTTTCTAACTGCTTTGTATTCTGAATCATTTCATATTTGACTATTACAGAACAAAACCACATGATAGTTTTTAAATATTCTCTTTATAAACCCTAAACAGAGTTACTAAGAATATGTAATTTCAGAGTTGCCTTTGAACAACATGTAGTTTTTCTCATTCACTAGTCTTAAAAGAACTTTTCAGTGACCATAATTGTTCCACTTATGGGAGGAAGAGTTATTCTCTCATTTGTACAGTGTTTGCAGTGCTGTCTGTGATTTAATTCATCATTGAGGCAAAATAAAACAGTTCACTCAACAATTCATTTGTTAAGCACTTAAATATTTCCTAAAGATTTTCCATCTGAATATCAAGTTCTGGTTTCTGCCCGTAGACTGAAAGAATTTAGAACTCTGTTAAATGTGTTTAACCAACTTTTTTTTAAGTGAAATTTCCAGTACTGCTAATCAGCATACTTATTGTTAGAAAATCTGAAAACTTTCCAGATTTAGAAATACACCTGTACAAAATACTTAGACTCTCTGGAATAGTAAATATTTAAATTAAGGGCACTTGGATTTTCATTTGTTAGTGTTAACACATGTAGTGTTTAATAAAGTGTGGAGCTGTGACTGTACAAGCTGCTGAATGTTGGAGTCTTGTTATTTCAAATGATAAGATTCCTTAAGTCTAACCAAAAGAGGCCTCAGGTCTCACTTTCAGATTCTGTGAGAGTGCCACAGTTCCTTGCTGTGTGTTTTCTGTTCCAGAGGTGGTTATGCCTCTTGATGTGTGTTGATTTCTTAAGTACTTTGAAAACCCTTGGGATAACAAATTCTTACATTGTATGTTTTAACTATACAGACTAGTCACTTGAACCAGATGAACAATTTTTTTCGTCCTTTTCTTCTGCCTCATTCTTAGGCTAAGTAAAACAAACAGCAGCTCTCATTTGTGGCATACTTAATGGTTTGCATTTGTCTTCTAAATTTCAGGCAGTTCAGAACTTAGTCAGATTCTTTGTGTTTACAGAATTATGTGGCATATCTTAGTTGTAAGATTATGAGATTCAAACTCACTGATCGTTCATTCTTGGTGGATTGGTAGACAAATAAGCCTGCAGACCCAGAGGAGACCCAGGTCCTCTATTTATGGGACAACTGTTTAAAAAAGAAAAAGAAGAAGAAAGAAAAGAACAGGAAAGGAAACATGGGGAGGGGCAGGCTTCTGCCCCATATTCCATCTGTGTGCGACAGCTGTGACCTGCTTGAACCACCTCCCCCTTGAGTGAAAAGGAAGTTTAGTCTTTGCAGATTTCAGTCTTTGACCGGAGAGGGCTAATTGTGATTGTGGTTTTGGTGAAATAGACTGAAATTGAGCTCAAGTCAGCAGTTCATTTCAAGTATTTTCAAAAAAAAATATTTTTAATTCATAGATCCACTAAACTTGTAATAATTGAGAGATTGCTGCTTCTGGCAGAACGCTATGTGATCACTATAGAGGTAAGCCTCTCTTCTTTGTAAAGCAACTTTATCATCCTATAATTAGTCTCAATGTGTTAGGAGTGTATTTTTGTGACATTTAACAGTGGCGCTGTGCATCTCACTTGCTGTATCTTTTGACTTGCTGTATCTTTTTCAAGGATTTTTACTCTGTTCCCCGAACTATTCTACCTCATGGTGCCTCATTCCATGGACATCTTTTAACTCTTAATGTTACTTATGAGTCTACCAAAGATACCTTCACTGTAGAGGTAGGTTTACATTAAGCTCTGAAGCCATTTCCATATTGTCATGTTATTTTCATAAGAACACTGTTGATTGAGATTGAACACTGTTGTTGATTTAGCTGCATGAATGACTATTCTAAAAGCTGTTTGGAAAACAAATTTAGAATAAAGACCTGAAATGAAAGGAAGCTGATAGAGTATAAGCAGACTCATAAGTAAATACATAATATCAGGTGATAATGAGTGTTATAAAGGTTAAAAAAAAAAGACAGCAGGATAAGATGGGTATACATGACATATTTTAGGTAAGAATGGAGAGGGAAGGTCTCTGAGGTGATCACATTTGAACAGAGACTTGAATGAAGTGACAGAGTTAGCCATTTCTGGGGAAGAGCATTCCACACAAAGGGAGCAGCAGGTACAAAGGTCCTGAGGTGGGAGTTTGTTTGATTTATTCAGTGACAAGGAAAGTGGCTGGTGTGACTAGAGCACAGTGAGAAGGGGAAGAGTGGAAGACACTCCAGTGGAAGAAGGACTTGAGATTTCATTCCATGCATGCTGGGGGATGGAGTATGGAAGAGAATATTTAATTACTGCAGGAGGGAAGCCTCACAAGGGCAGGATTCTTGTCTTTGGGTTCTCTGCTGTGTTCCCAGGTTCTGGAACAGTGCCTGGTACATAACAGATACTCGCTAATAGTTGTTTAAATTGATGAATAAGTGAATTACTCAGAACAGTGTTTCATTTCATTTTACAGGCTCACAGTAATGAAACCATAGGGAGTGTCCGGTGGAAGATAGCCAAGCAGTTGTGTTCTCCAGTGGATAGTATACAGATGTTTACAAATGATAGTCTGGTAGGTGTAAATAAACATTTTGTGGCACTTTAGTCTAATATCAGTATTTTCCTTCTCAATAATTAAGAAACCACTTTTTACAGCTGACAGTGAATAAAGATCAAAAGCTCCTCCACCAGCTGGGCTTTTCTGACGAGCAGATCCTCACAGTAAAGACTTCTGGCAGTGGGACCCCATCTGGGAGCTCTGCAGATTCCTCAACCAGCTCCAGCAGCAGCAGCAGCGGCGTGTTTAGTTCATCATATGCCATGGAGCAGGTATTGAGCAATAATATTCAAGTTCAAAACAAGAACGTAACATCATTAAGTTTTGCCTTCGGCCCATATAGATTTGCACGATTATGTCCTTTTCTCTCAGACAAGTCCTGCCCCTTCAGAACTGTATCACTGAGAAATGCTGGGATTCAGTGGGGAGAAGAAGATGCACAATTTGTCAGTCTTCTGAACCACAGAATCTTCTGAGTCTGAGTGATTCTGCCTGGCCACTGCTTGCTGCTCCTCTCCTATATCTCTCTTCATTGATTCATTGATTTTCCTCTCCTGGGTCATTCCCATTAACATTCAAACGTGCTGTGCTATTTCTACCATTTTTTTAATAAACCTTTTTTCACCCCAGTTTCAGCTTCAGTTCCTGTCCCCATTCTCTCCATCCCAAATCAGCGAAGCTCCTCGAAAGTGTTGTCTAAGCTCTCTTGACCCCTCTCGAAAATAAACCCTGCAAGGTAATCTGTCATGTCCACCTCTCAATCCTCATCTTCTTGACATTTCAGCAGACTTGATCCATGTGATCACTTCCCCTTGAAATACTTTTTCCCCTTGGCTTTCAGGACCCCCCTGGTTCCCCCTTCCCCCTCTGGTTCTCCCTCTTTGGTCTCCTCTGCTGCCTCCTTTTCATCTCCCCGATCTGTGTACAAAGAAGTTCCCTGGCTCAGTCCTTTGACCTTTCCTCTGTCTACGCTCATTCCCTTAGGAATCTTATCCAGTTTCAAAGTGTTATATATTGTATGTATATTGATAACACCCCGATTTTTACCTTTAGCTTGAAGTCTAGGTACATGGAACCAACTAGTTAATCAGCATCTCCTCTTAAATGTGTGATAGACATCCCAGTCCGAACATCTGTAACTGAGCTCCTGATATCCCCTTTCCCACCACCTCACCCCTAACCCAAACCTCTTCATCCCAGTCTTGCCGTATTTCAGATAATGCCTATTTCATTCTTCTAGTGGCTCATGCCAAAATCCTTGGGTCCCTTCTTTCTCTCATAGCCCTATCCATCAGCAAATCCTTGACTCTACCTTTAGAATCCATCTAGAATCTAGCTCCTTTTCTCTGCCTCCACAACTTCCACACCAATCCAAGCAGCCATCGTCGCTCATCTGGAGGGTTTCAGTAGTTCTCTAACTGGTCTCAGGGCTTCTGCACTTATACCAGTTCAGTCTCTTCTCTGTGTAGCACCCAGCAGCCCATGATTTTTTTAAACAGAGTCAGATTACGCCACTCCTCAGCTCGGACTCTCCAGCGGCTCCCACCTCACTCAGAGTAAGAGCCAGAGTCTTTACTGGGACCTTCAGGGCCTACTTGGTCTGTCCCCCCCACTGAGATGTTCCCCCATGACCCACCCTCACTCTCACCACTCCAGCTGCACTGGCCTCCATGTTGGTCCTCAAACATAGGGGGCCCTGTGCACTTGCTCTTCTCTGTGCTTGTAATGTTCTTTCCTGATGCCCATGTGGTTCTTTCTCACTTCCTTCAGCCTTCACTCAAATGTTGCCTTCTTGGTGAGCCTTCTTTGGCAGTCCTGTCTAAACTTTCCACCTATTCCTACTCCTGCACGTCTCATTTCCCTTACCTACTTTATTTTTGCCTAACGTACTATATATTTTATTTACCTGTTTAATGTCTCTCTCTCTCCCCCCAGTGAAATGTAAGCTCCTTGAGAGCAGACCTTTGTTTTGCTCACTCCTGTATTTCCAGCACCTAAAACAGTGCCTAGAACATAATAGGTAATCAGTATTTGTTGAATGATTTTATGAATCAGGGTTTTTTGTACCTTCTCTCTGCCAGGAACTGAGCTCAGCACCAGGGGTACAAAACTAACAAGACCATTCAGCTCTTTATGCTTTTATAGTCTAGAAAGTAAGATAATACCAACCCTCATGTGAAATAAAGGTATTTAAATGACAGAGAGGGATTTTTTTCAGTTATTATATATAGTCCTTTCATTTAATTACAAATGTAAGATCTTTCCATGGCTGTCTGTTTAACTTAGAGAGCATAGCCTTGCTTATAGATACCACAGAACCCTGCAGGGTTAATGTTAGTATTGTGCCATTTCTTAAAAAGTAACTATGCTTATATGTAGTGATAATTTAAGAACGAAATCATACTCAGAGCAGTGTTATGACAGTTTATCAGCAACAGAAATGACCTACATAGCATCTTTGAGTTTAACATTTTTAAACTGTCTCATATTTATCCTGAATTTATTAAAAACCTTCCCAAATAGAAATGTATTCTATAGTGATGTCTAGCTTTTTTATTTCTTATACCAGAAAATAGGTCTTTAATCACAGCTGAATCTCTTCTATACAGTTGTATCCATTTTTTTCACCTTTAAAAAAAAGCAGGCCAACTTCTTTTTCTCAGCTTAAATTACATATATATCTATGTGGTTGTGTGTGAGTGTGTGTGTGTGTGTGTGTGTGTATCACTTTGAATTTGCTTTTTTTTTTAAATACAGTTGACTCCTGTTATTTTTTTTCACAACTCTCACGCACACACACACACACACACACACACACACACACTGTATTTTATTTTTACAAGAGATAAATAAACTGACACCAAGCATTGTAAATGGATGACCACAACAAAAGCAACAATGATTGCAATTACCAAACACGAAACACACTCATACTGTGTCATAATATTGACATTCAGTCCAGTAATCCTCCACTGTATAACAGCTCCTTTACTTTGCAGTGAAAATTGATTTGTATATTTTTTGCCTCTGAGTCCTTGTGGGATTTTTTTTTTTTTATTCAAACAGAAAGTCACAAAAATTATAATCATCCTCATCAGTTCACTCAGTCCCATGTAATTAATGTTCCTTTTTCATCTTGATCTTTTGTTAGCACTTTTATGAATTCATCAGTTTTCCATTAGAGTTCTGAATGAATTTGCTTTTAAATCACTCTGCCTTGTTTGCTCCTGCCAAGCTGCGATCAGCTTCCAACGGTGCCCACCCTCCGTTCTGTTCATCACATCTGCCCTTCCTTTTGCCTCTCTGCCGCTGCCTGCCTTTTGGTGCCTTGGCCGCTTCGCCAGCAGGTGGTAGGAGAAGAGACCCCAGGTGCTGAGCACGCTAGGAGGGGGAGTGGCCCCTCGCTCTGTGTTCCCGTGCGTTGTTGTTTGAGGCAGATAAGCACCATGCGTCCCTCAAGTTTTGCAGTGGCCAGTCTTTAAGAACCAGTAATTTTATTGTTTGTACCTTTGATTAGAAAAGGAGAAAATTGTTTTGTAAATTTGCATTTATGTTTTGCTTTCTCCCTCAGGAGAAATCCCTCCCTGGTGTTGTGATGGCACTTGTGTGTAATGTATTTGACATGCTTTACCAGCTGGCCAATCTAGAGGAGCCAAGGTAAATAGAAATGTTTACGAAGCTTGAAAGAGAAAGTTATTAAAGTTAGGGAACCCAGTAAATGTTCACTTGAAATGTATATTACTTCACATCCCATACTAAATGACTTTGTTATTGAAACTGTGGTTTGTGTGAAAAAAAAACTAATATTTGAAAAATTTCAGGATAACTCTACGAGTACGAAAGCTTCTGCTCTTGATACCCACTGATCCAGCCATTCAGGAAGCCCTTGATCAACTTGATTCTTTAGGAAGAAAGGTATGAGTATCTTGGATAGTTATTTAACAGGCATGGAAATTTTATGTCATGATTCAGTGAAAATACAGCATGACATCACATTAAGGTCATACGATATCATCTTTCCCATAACAGTTTTTTTTTTCTTTAGAAAAATACCTTTGCTGTAAATAATGATATCAAATTTTAGAACTGGGAGAGCATTTAATATCATCTGCTTCCACCTCCTTCATGTTTTATATTAGGAAACCCAAGCGCAGAGTGATGAACGGTCTTGGCTAGGGTCAGACTCTAGTTCTGATTCAGTTGAGACATTTTTCTTCTGTCATGATGCCTCTCTGAACGTGGTTGTTGCATATGTCTGAGTTGCTTGCGTAAATGGTTATCATTTAATATTTTCACAGTTGATATTTAAAGTTCCTTTTGTTTAATATTTAGAATCTTGTTCCTTAAGAGTTGTATATGTGTAATGAAATTGTGTTTTATCTATAATATTGTTTGTGTTCTCAGAATAAATTCATTTAGATCAAAGCTGTTAGAACTAAGTTATAAATTTTGTATTTCAGTGATTATAGTTTAGATGAGCTCATAATCGTGTCACATGTACCTTATATATTAATATGAGGAAGAAGAGAACTAATGTAATTAACTATATTACTCGTACTAACTAAAAAAATTATCAAAACTACTACACTGCAATCTTATAATTTAATTATCAATGTTTGGTGGTACAAATTTTATTTATTTATTTATTTTAATTAATTTATTTTTATTTTGTCTGCGAGGGCTCTTCACCGCAGCACGCGGGCTTCCCTAGTTGAAGCACAAGGGCTCTAGAGTGCGTGGGCTCAGTAGTTGCGGCGCACGAGCTTAGTTGCAGTATGTGGGATCTTAGTTCCCCAGCCAGGGATCGAACCCATGCCCCCTGCATTGGGAGCGCAGAGTCTTAACCACTGGACCACCAGGGAAGTCTCCTAGTGGTACAAATTTTAATAACACGGAAACAAATTAGGATGGCCCCACTAGTGTTGCTTAGAATACAATCCCAGAAGCATTCCTGTAGGATTGCAGTGCTGTTGAGCATTTACTGTCTGTGTGATGGAGTTCAGTGCTTTGTTAATAATTAGAGTGATGTGGCTTTGAGGTTAATTTTTAGAAAATTTCATTGATTTGATTATATTAAAGTCGGAAAAAATATTAGAGTATGTAGTGATATCTGCTTCTCTTTAATTTGTGCTTTTGAGCTGTATATTCCTTTTTTCTTTCTATTAAACTTAGAAGACATTGCTGTCTGAAACAAGTGCTCAGTCTTCAAAATCTCCATCCCTCTCTTCCAAGCAGCAGCATCAGCCAAGCGCCAGTTCAATTTTAGAAAGTCTGTTTCGATCTTTCGCTCCAGGAATGTCCACCTTCAGAGTGCTCTACAACTTAGAAGTAAGAAACCTCATTTCTTTTTATTTCATTTTAACAGATTCATTTTGGCCTAAAGGTTCATGCTTTCAGATATCAGAAATAAGTAAATAGGTTTCTATTATTATTGAATGGTTTGTTTAAAAAAATTAGTTTTAAAAAAAGTAAAACAGAGAATATAAATTGAAGTATTTTGTTGTTTTGGACTTTGAAAATGCTCAGTTTTCTTTTTCAGTTTATACCTGTGTGCATTGTTATACTTGCAAAATAGCATGTAAATAAATAATTAGGAAGCGTTATGTATTAAGATGTGTCATTATCTTCCTGTGGAAGTTTTGCAAGTCTGTATAACATCAGTTACTAGTCCTCAGCCTTTTTGTTATTAAATGCATCCTAAGTTTTTTAAAAAGCTGTTGTAATTTGTTGCCATTAATGAAGCTTTATAAGGAGTTTGTCAGGAGTCACATTAACATTATTATTTCAAGGTTAAAAAAAAAAGAACTGAAAGAATTTGAACAAAAGAATATTTTTATTACCCTTCTTCCCAATAGTAGCTTTAAACTAGTAGATTTAGTTCAGTAAACATTTCCTAACTGTTTACTGTCTACAAGTCTTTGTGGTATTTAAAGGGTCAGAGTTGAAAAGACAAGATAATTGCTCCAAGATCTTATGAGTAAGACATAGGGGAGGCTGGATAGGCTGAGGCATGAAATGAAAGCAGTAACAAAGCAGTGTGGAGAGTGGCCCACTCTTGGAGGGTGAGGGGCTAGACCCTCAGGCCACTTAAGATCTGGAGAAAATAAAGCCCTGAATGATTTTGCTTTGCCCTAAGATGTTCTATCCAGTCAGTTATTTATTAAGGAATCCAGATCAGTGCCTAAGCAACCTTAATCATCAAATTACCATTTATCTTCAGTAGGTTTTGAATCACAACAAAGGTCATAATTGGTAGGAAGGTACCTGCTTGGGCATTTTTTCCAAGTTTTATTTCATCTAACAATCGAATTTGGAGTATAAAATTACATTCATTCATTTTTATGTTTCACTCATTTATATGGTGGAGCTGTGATAACATTTCATATTTGCCTTAAAATAATCATTCTTGTGAAAACATTTGTTGGGTTCAAAAGGAGAAAATATCTAGCAAATATTTTAAAAATAAAATATGTCCTTATTTCTTGCAGACGTTTAAAAATACATACAATATTCCAAAACAGAAAATTACCTAGAAACTTTTGGCTAACTCAAGCTTATGAAATTTGCATCTTACGATTACTGCCAGATTTGTCATTTGCTTTTGAATGATTGTCTCAAAAAGTTAAGGTGTAAATTTTAACACCCACATTTGAGAGCACCCAGAGAAACAGAATGGCCCGACAGGGGGTCTGGCTTGTCATTGGCTACCTAGATTGCATTATCTTAGAGCCAAAGGGTTATATAAATTATCTCCGGTATAATTTTACGACTTCTGATTAACTGGAAATTCCTCTGATAGGTTTTCTTTTGCTTGACACAAAAAATGTAGAAAACCTAACACTCGCAGAGCACTTATTTTTACTATTACCTGCAAGGTTAATGTCCTTGCATTTCGATCTTTAACTTATGTTTGCCTACTAGGAAAATTCAAAGTGGATATTCCAAATACCCATTCCTTTGGAGAAACCTTCCATCTTCACTAAATCGTCCATTAAGCATGGGGAGTGTGTGCATGTGGCTGTTGACATTCGGGAGGGGTTAGGATAGCACAGGGTTCCCATTCTCCTGTGTGATGCTTGTGATCTGAGGCTGGGGAGCCTGTCTCCCAAAGGGCAGCTTAGGAAGAAAGCATCTTTAAACAAAAATACCACATTAAAAATCTAAGCTCGTAAAACTAATAGGTTCATAGTAGCAGATTTTTTTGAATAGAAAAAGATCTTGAATTACATCTAGATTAAAACCTTGGGAAAACTGCGGCAGTGAGCTTTAAAATTTTTTTAAAAGTCGTTACTAAATAAGCAGTTGTTTACTGGGCAATTGTTTTGTGCCAGTGCTTGTACTAAAGCACCTTAAGCTTGTGTTATCTTACTTACAAACAATCCTCTGGTAAAGGTAATTATTGTCCTCATTTACCTGATGAGAAACCTGAGGCAAAAAAGGAAAATTACATATCTGAGATCTTTCAGCTAGTCGGTGGTGAAACTAGAATGTGAGCTAGATTCGTAGTCTCATACCACAGTATGATTATTTATGTGAAATAATTCTCTACTATACCAGAATATTTAGTTGAGCTTTCCTTTAGGTGGGTATTGCAGTGTCATAAAAGGGGCATGGGTATTAGAGTGAGGCACATCTGGACTTGAATTCTAACTATGTGACCTCGGGTGGGAGGTCACTTAAACTCTCAGGTCTCAGTCTTTACCTGTAAAATAAAATACCTGTGCTATGCATAGTGAGATTAAGAGAGGATGCATGTTAAGTACCTCACCTTATGCCTAGTACTTTGTAGATAGGTGCTCAGTAAATAGGAGTTAGAATCATTATCAGGCAACTCATCCAGCATTTATAATAAATGGGCTGTTTTATAAGACTTTAGTTTATATACTTTTTCTAGAACATATCAGCATAACATATAATGTTACCTGCTCTTATCTAAGTCTGGGAGCCTGAGACCTTCACATTTGCTGGTTTCATAAAAAGAAGAATACACCAGCTCTCTTAAAAACAGAAAGGTTTTTCATGCTAAGTAAATGGAACTTGGAAAATGTGATTATTTTATTTGTGAAATATCAGCCTCCTTATACTACTGGGGGTAAAAAAAAGAGCAGCATTTAAAGAGATTCTGACTCAAATTGTCTGATTGTTTTACCTAGTATAAAGGAGTAATTTCAACTGGAAATGTTGGGATGATTAATTGTGCTTATCTTTTTCCAAGGTTCTAAGCTCCAAACTCATGCCAACAGCTGATGATGACATGGCAAGAAACTGTGCAAAATCCTTTTGTGAGAACTTCCTCAAAGCAGGAGGTTTGAGGTTAGAGTCTCGATATTATGTTATATGAATTGCAGAAAACGAATCTAGTTATTTTAGTTAATTTCTCCTGCTAAGCCTTGCTTATTCTTACAAGGCATTATGTGAAGCATTATAAGAGTTATAATAAGAAGGAATGATGTTTTAGTCTTTGGAATATTTTAACTCATTTTATAACTTTTCATTATTTGGAAAACTGACAGAAGCATGTCTCTTTCCTCTCTGGTAGTGAGGGAAATTCTCGAGTAGAGGAGAGAAGGCTTACTGTTTCTGTTCATTCCCACATCAGTTTGAGATAAGGTGAATCTGATTGTCGGTAATCTATGTTGTGCAAGGCATTAGTGCTGGGGATGCAAAGATATTATCCCTGCCCTTGAGAGCCTCATGGTTTAATAAAGAATAACAAACAGTTATTGTAAGTATCAAAACAGAGGCTTATAAAAAGTGCTTTGTGGGGTGGAGAAGAAAGCAGTGGTTAAATGGTTAGATTTGCTTAGGATAATAAGAGTAGGAAATGCTTCCCAGAAAGTGACATTTGAGCTAGGAATTGAGAGATGAGTCGCCATTCCCTAGGTAAATAAGGGGAAAAGGGCACTCTAAGCCAGAGGTGGGGTGGGGATGAGTGAAAGCATCATAGACTGTCTTGGGAAGTACAGTTGCCTCGTGAGGCTAGAGCAAAGGGTAAAGGAGAGAAATATGTAAAGAGGGGTCACATTGAGGAATTTCAGCATTATCTTGTAGACCATGGAAAAACAGGAGGTTTCTAAGCCAGGAGTTACCTAGAGCAGTTACTCTGGCTACAGTGGAGAAGATGAATGGAAGTGGGAGGGAGCGGCTGGAGGCAGGGAGAACTATAAGAACTATGACTGTTCCAGAGGAGAGGTGACAGTTTCTAAATATGGGACAGTGTGGTAGAAGGACATTTATAAGGTGAAATAGGCACATCTTTATGACTAGATACAGGGTAGGAACATTTATAAAATGGCCTGTGATTTCTAGCTTGGGAGAGTGAGTGAATGGTGAATCTTTAATCCATATGGGAAATAAATACGGAACGAGATAGAGGAAACTGAGAAAGTCAAGAATTTGATTGCACACAAGGTCCCTGTGAGTCATGTGAAGGGGATGGTTTGGACATGATGCTCTCAAGAGAAGTGGAGAATGGCACTAGAGGTTCAGGGAGACATCAGTGTGTAAGTAAAGCCGTAGGGCATAAGCAGCTGGCCAAGTGTCGCGTGGCAAGTGTAAGGACGGGAAGCAGAATCAGTAAGTAGAAATCTCTGCTTTATGTTGAGTGAGAAGAAGGAGGTGACAGGAGTTTGAAGGGTAGAATAACTGAGGGAAAAGTTTGCTCTTCTGTTTTGATTTTAATTTGTAGAAGACTTGATTCTCACTGTAGGCTGACTAAAAGGGGCCGATGAAAAAGAAAAGAATAAAGATAAAAGTAAGGGGGATGATCAACCGATGGGGCTAAGTTCCACGGCAGTTGGAAGTAGATTTGCTCCAGAAAGAAGTAGGCATGCCATTTCCTCTGGGGGAGGAAGGAGTGAAGACCAACTTGAAGTTTGAGCAGAGGGTAATTGAAGGAATTCCTGTCTGGAGGCCTTCAGGGGAAGAGAAGTTAGGTGAGACCTTGAGGAGATAAAGGGTGTGGGAAACAGAGAAGTGGAACTAGAAGGCTAAAACTCATTTCAGATCACTCAGCCAATTACAGAGCTGTGCTAATAAAGGCATTTTACTTCTGGCTTATTTTTGAATGTCAGTTAACGTATGTGCCTGCATTGTTCTAAGCACTGGGAACAGAGCAGTGAATAGATGAAACAAAAACCCACGTCCTCATGAAGCTTACAGTCTGGAACAGAAGACAAACAATAAACGAAGAAGTAAAAGTGTATGTCAGGTGGTGATAAGAGCTGTAGAGAAAAATAAGACAAGAGTGGATGGAGAGGGTTTGATATCCAGTGGGGTGATCAGGGAAAGCTTCACTGATGGGGTGACATTTTACAAAGACCTGAAGGAGGTGAGGGAGCAAGACCTGGAGATACGGGGGAAAGCTGTCCAGAGGAGCATGCAGTGCGAGCCCCTGTGTGGGCGAATCTGGTGCCTGCGAAGCCGGCAAGGGTCCAGTGTGGTTGGGGCCAAGTGAGGGGGCAGGGTAGGAAGCATGAGGTCGCAGAGATACCAGAGGTCCAGTTATGCAGGATCTTACAAGCTACTATGAAGGAAATAGGAAGCCATGGGAGCATTTTGTGCAGAGCAGTTCCGTGGTGACCTCCATTTTTAAAGGATCTCTGGTTGATCTTTTGAGAATAGATTTTGGCGGTGAAACATCAAGAGTAGAATCAGGAAGAACAGTTGGGAAGCTTTTGCAGCAATATAGGTGGTAGTGGATATGAAAAACAAGCTTTGTGGAATACACCAATTCTGGACATATTTTTGAATTGACAGTTCTACTAGTACCAAGATAGTAGTTGATCGGTACACTCAAAACCAGTCAGTGAGAAGAACCATCCAAACACTCTGTCTTGGTTATCTTTTTGGCTAAGGAAGGAGTCTAATTCTAAATGGACCAGGAGGGTTATATGTACCATAGGAAATAACTGTAATAGGAATATGTATGATCCATTTATAGGTAAAGATCTTGTAGAAATTTTAAGTAACTGATAACATTTATAAGCAATCAAATTACTTACAGAAAATTTCCTATGAAAGAAATAGAAGTCTTTAATATCTGCCTTTTTTTTTTTTTCTTTTCTTTGAAGTTTGGTTGTAAATGTCATGCAGAGGGATTCCATCCCATCAGAAGTAGACTATGAAACAAGGCAGGGAGTTTATTCCATCTGCCTACAACTTGCAAGGTATGTAAATATATTGCGTTAGTCTCAGAAGGCAATTCCTGACTTTTTCTTCCAAATCCCATCCTTTAAAATAGTATGAAATGACCTTGACTAAGCCTAGCTTTTTGTTTCCTTTTAAGATTTTTACTTGTGGGACAAACATTGCCGACATTATTAGAGGAAGACCTCACCAAAGACGGCATAGAAGCACTTACTTCTCGCCCGTTCCGAAATGTCAGCCGGCAGACAAGCAGGCAGATGTCCTTATGTGGTACCCCAGAAAAGTCATCCTACCGACAGCTGTCAGTGTCTGACAGGTCTTCCATTAGGGTTGAGGAAATCATCCCTGCTGCTCGAGTCGCAATACAAGTAAGTGATTTGTGTATTCAAGAAATATTAAGTACCTCCTATTTAGAAGGCACTGGTGGTGGTGTGCAGATATAAAAATTACTGACATGAATATTGCCTTCAAGAAGCTAATGGTAAGAAAGAGATCACTAGTGCAGAAATAACTGTAATTCAGGTAGAAGATACCAAATGCTATAAGAGAACTACAAAGGCAAAACATTCTACAGGCTGTGAGGGGAGGTGGAATAAATTATCTTCATGTGTGGCTGTCACAGATGATTTTATGTAGGCGGTGGCATTTGAGCTAGGCCTTCAAGAATAGGTAGGGATTCTATATACAGAGATTAGCTTGGAGAGAGGATAGTTGTTCAAGCAAAAGGGAGGGCGTGAGCAGTTAGAGAGAAAGCCAGAACTTGTGTGGGTGGTAACACAGTGGTTCGCATAGGCCAAAACGCAGAATGTGGAAGAGGGGAAACTGTGAAAATAAAATTGGTGATGGGTAATTTGAAGCCAGAACATGGAGAGTAGAGTCTCTGTATTACAAGTAGCAGAGGGGTAGTGAAAGTCTTCGAACAGTATGGAAGCATGGAAAAGACTATCTTGTGGATGATCTTGGAGGGAAACGAGTCTCAAAACTGAGACTGGGAGGAGGTTATTGAAGTCAGCGGGATGTGTTCAAGTACTACCTTTTCTCACAACACTCTTTCCATACTTCCTTAGACAATGGAAGTCAGTGATTTCACGTCTACTGTGGCTTGTTTCATGAGATTGTCATGGGCTGCAGCTGCAGGACGGCTTGACCTCGTTGGGAGTAGCCAACCAATTAAAGAAAGTAATTCTCTGTTTCCTGCTGGAATTCGAAACAGACTCAGCAGTTCAGGTACTGATTAAAAAGGATAAAGTAATTAGAATATTGGGCAGGAAGTAGCTCTAAGAATCATCTTTGTATAGGTTGTTCAGAGTCACAGAAAGAAGAAAGCCTTTTCTCTTGTTTTTGAGCGTAAGCTAAAACTAAATGTTTCTGAACATCAAGATAAACACTCTAGATTTGTGCACATTCAAATATGCATGTATGCATATGCATACTTCGTTTACGTATGTCATACTAAGAGAAGAAAAAAAGGTTATAAATACAGAATATAGAGAAACCAAGCAGAGTTTTAGCTTGTTGAGTGTAAAAGTATAGTGAGGCCAATAATCGTGGCTGTAATAAAAATTCATCTAGAATTTTTATGTGGAAAAATCATTTTCTTGGTTTGGCCTGTTATTTTCTGTTAGGCCTTTATAAATAGCTTTATTTCTCAGCTTCATTTGGTTTCCCTGCTCAATCTATGTGTGTGGATATACCTCAATAGTAAAAAGTTTTTAAACTGTATGACATACACACAGTGAAGTGCAGAAATGCTAAATATATAGGATTTTTAGGGTTTTTACATATGTGTAACCCATCTAAATCAAGATAAGGAACGTTTCTAATACCCCAGGACTCCCACATGCCTCCAAAATTGCAATGTTCTTACTTCTATCACCTGAAACTAGTTTTGCCTCATAAACATATTTTTTAATGGTTCCAAATGTGTTTTAAGTACAGAGCAATGAGGTTCAAATCAAGTGATTCTCTCTTGTTTCTTAGCCTAAAGTGTCTTCTTGAACTCTTTACTTTCACTTGAGGATTATGGGACTCATTAAAGGATATTATAATCTCAAGGGTCCTGTGGGATCCACAGTAACCTTCTGCTTGCCTGTTTCCAGGAAGCAATTGCAGCTCTGGAAGTGAAGGGGACCCGGTAGCCCTGCACGCAGGCATCTGTGTGCGACAACAGTCCGTGTCCACCAAAGACTCACTGATTGCGGGAGAGGCTTTGTCTCTTCTTGTTACGTGCTTGCAGCTTCGGAGCCAACAACTGGGTATGCAGGAGACTTACTTGCCATTCATCTCTTTTAGTAAAAGACCAGGTTTCTGTTGGGAATTATTTCTATCCCTTCATAGATAAGGTCATATTAATAGAAATGGCAAAGGGGAAAGTTGGCATGTGGAATAGGTAAGAATAGTGCTAGAGTACTTAAATTCTGAACAAGTATTTATTGAGAACCTTCTGTATACAAGGTTCCACAGTAGATGTTATAGGGCAGTATATCTACTCTCCAGGAGCTTACCATCTAGTGGAGGAATTAAAACAACCCAAAGTTGTATGTCATAAACTATAGAAGTAGAATTATATATCAATTCCTAAACTGATAATGACTCCAGTATTAAAAATTATGAAACTTAAGATTTGCCCTTTTGTCTTTATTGTTGGTTTTGGCAAACTAGGGCTGTTGCTAATCATACTTTTAACATTAGACACCTCAGGGCTCAGTCCCTCATCTCTGTCTGAACTCATTCTTGCCACATAATCACATCCACGTTCACAGCCTTAAATTCCCTCTGTGTGCTGATAACACTTAAATTTGGCTCTACGGCCTGGACCGCTCCCCTGACGTCTCCACTTAGATATCAGATAGACTTCCCAAAATTAACATGTCCAGAACTGAACTACTGGTCTGGCCCATACCGCCCAAGAGATTTCCCATCTTAATTGATAGCAGTTTTATTCTTGGAGACATCCTTCATTCCTTTTTTTCACACCCTTCTAATCTGTCAGCACATCCTTTTTCAAATTCTATCTAGATTCCACCCCTTAGACCACCTTCACTGTTAGCACCCTCTGACCTGTCATCATCTCTTACTTGGATTATAGCAGTAGTTCCCTGACTAATCTCCCTGCTTCTACCCTTGCAGTTTATTCTCCACACAATAACCAGAATGGACCTTCTAAAATGTAAGTCAGATTGTATCACTCCTCTGTTTAAAACCTTGCAGTGGCCTCTCGGTTCACACTGAGTGAAAGCCAGGTCTTTCCTAAGGCCTGACACCATCCACCCCCATGACACCTGTGTGCCTTCACCTTCTCCCACTCTCCCCTCATGCACCGTGCTTCAGCCACCCTGGCTTCCTGGCTGTTCCCTGACACTCAGGCACATTCCTGCCTCAGGGCCCTTGCACTGCCTGTTCCTAATTCCTGGTATGTTCTTCCCCTGCCTTTTTTAAAGAAATCACAACCCTTCTCTCACCCACCATCACCTAAACCCTTTATTTTTTTTGTCTATCACTTGTCACTTTATCGCATACAATATAATTTCTCTGCGTACTGTGTTTATTGTCATTATCCCCTCCCCAACTAGATGGTAAGCTCCGTTAAGAACAGAGACTTTTGTTCATTTTGTTCCCTGCTGAATCCTTAGCACCCAAACACTGTGTGATGTGTAGTAGGCCCTCAATAAATACTTATTCAGGGATGAGGTCTTAACAACTCCACTTCTAAAAATTGTACCAACACATCAGAGCCCTATTCTTCACTATTATTACTGATTCAGACCGCCTGTTCATAGAATTGGTGATCATTATGTATTTAGTATAACATCCAAACTCATCATGTAAGATATCAAGATAAACATATAGAAAAAGTTAGATGTTTATGGGACAGTTAAATAATATCAAAAATGATTTACTTTGAGCAGAAATGCTTTTAAAGGCTTATATATGAAACTAATTCATTATGAAATGCTTTTGAGCATATACCATAGTTTTAGTTCGATTTTCCTGCAATTGTTTAATTATAGAGATATTTTCAAATCAAGATGAAAAAATTATAACTTCAAGCTTTTTTATCATTTGTAAGTTTATTGTGGGGTACATTTTATAGTTCACAAGTATTGATAGTTTTATCAAGGCAAGACATTTATTCTGTAACTGGTATGCACAAGGCATCGTGCAAAAATGTCAGGGTATGAAGATAACCAAGACACGGTCCTGCTCCTGAGCACCTTAGGCTCTCATGGGATAGACTCAGAGACATGGGTGCAGTTGTGGAGGCACTGAATTTGATTCTGTGTGGAAGAAGAGATGATTTCTAAGATAGCTAAGCTTAAGAAATTATTCAAAGTTTTTGAAATTTTGAAAATGCATTTCCTAACTTATTTTCCTCCCCTGCTCCCATACTCTTTATTCTTATCATTAGCATCTTTCTATAACTTGCCCTGTGTTGCTGATTTTATCATTGATATTCTGCTTGGATCACCAAGTGCTGAGGTAAGGATTTTTTACTTTATAAAAAGCCCCTTTGGTCCTGTTCTGCGTGGACTCTCTGGATACCTGTGACATTGTGGGGAGTATAGAAGGGATGGTGTTTAGTCCTCTTGGGGAATCAGACAAAGAGGTGTGACATTATGGGGAGTATAGAAGGAATGGTGTTTAGTCCTCTCGGGGAATCAGACAAAGAGGCCACAGAGCACTCTGAAAGCAAAGTGACCATTTGGACTGTTGCCCTCCTTTCTGTTCCATATTTCACTGAAAGTTAAGAGACTAGTGCTGTGATTAACTTGTATTTGTTTATAACAAAATCTTACAGCCAGTGTTCAGTATCCATACCTGGCCAAGGCAGCTAGCATTAAGCATCAACAAGGTGGTCAAAATCAAGAAAGACCAACCTCAAGCCATGAACTTTCATTAGATTTTATAATCCTCATTTTTGTACATGACCTTGAAAGTTGACTTTGAGGCACTTGCAGAAGAGTTTTTTCCTTATTGTCATTTACATTAAATTATAAACCTGTTGATTAGAGTACAGTACTAGAATAATTTGGGAAATTAGTTCCCAGACTACACTTGTTTTAAATTAGCCCTAGTTTATTCAATGTAAACTTCACCATTAAAGATTGAAATACTCAAACCCTTACAGCATCCTTCACAGGTGGACTTTGGAGGAAAATAATTTTTTAAGCAGTCTGTAAGTGTTGGTTGATGTACTTCCTTTGCCACTAAAAATGTAATTTCAGATTCGCCGTGTTGCCTGTGATCAACTGTATACTCTTAGTCAGACAGATACTTCAGCCCATCCAGATGTGCAGAAGCCAAATCAGTTTCTCCTAGGTGTGATTCTCACTGCTCAGCTGCCTCTCTGGTCCCCAACTAGTATTATGCGAGGAGTCAATCAGAGGTACGTAAAGATGAAAAAGTTCACGTCGTACAGAAAGAGAATAATGATTTGTGTACTGCTCCCCCAGAGTCCACAGTGCATGATTGAGATGATAGACTTTCTCCTTTCCTCTTCCAACATTTGTACCCTGAAAGAGACCATTCAGGACAGAAGAGTTAGAAGAAAACATTACCAGGCTTTCTTCCTCTCAACCACCCCAACTCCCACCTCCACTCCTCCTGGTCCACCTACCCCAGAGAGAAAGAGGACTCACCTGGTGGTTGAGAAGCTGCATTATTTAAGCCAGATCACTGTGTAAAGGTCGCACTGCCCATGTCCACTTGTACATCACTTTCTTAGCTCAGCCTACTTCATAACTCCATGTCTAGAGGTACTAGGGTATCCTTCTAGCTTGCTTTCTTGGTTTTATACATGCCTGGGCATGGAAGAAGGCTTGAGGTCCAGGCTCAGAGAATGACTTGAGTAAATCCATTCTGCCTGCCCCATCTTGTCTCCTTAGGCAAGCCTGCATGCAGGGGTGCCCCAGTGTAGGCCCAGGCTGGGAGATCAGAGATCCCACACTGACCTCAAGTTTAAGCCAGTTTCTCTCATTCAGCTTTACCAGCGAGCCCTTGCTCTGGGGCTTAGAAGGTGCCACAGAGATTTGTGAAATCAGTATGTATATGCTTTACAAATTAGAGCCCTTAGAGGGAAGAAACGTTAGAGCTACTCTGAACCCCTAACATATAAGCATCCAAACTTGGGCTTTTTTTTTTTTTAGTGTGGTAACATATACATAACAGAATGTTTAACATTTTTACCATTTTTAAATGTACAATTCAGTGGCATTAAGTGTACTTACAATTTTGTGCAACCATCTCCACCATCCATCTCCAAAACTTTTTTAGCATCCTCAACTAAAACTATGTACCCAGGAAGAAGTCATTAGATAAAAGACTGATAAAGTTGACTCCATAAAAATTAAAATTTTCTATGTGGAAAAAAAATGCCGTAGAGTCAAAAGTCAGTTAAACTGACTAAATAGGTTTATAACGTATATGACAGATAGAAGGCCAATTTTGCTAATATATGTGAAGAGCTGTTATAAACCAGAAAAGACCGCTAGCCAAGTAGAAAAATGGACAAAGGAAATGAAGAGAGACCGTTCAAAGACAATCATGGAGATGATTTTTTTTTTCAGATATGCTATGTTTTTTTTTACTGCAGCAAAATATGCATGACATAAAATTTAACGTTTTAACCATTTTGGGGGTATAACTTAGTGACAATAAGTACATACACATTATTGTGCAGTCATCACCACTGTCCATTTCCAGAACTTTTTCGTCATCCCAAACTGAAACTCTGTTCCCATTAAACAGTAACTCCCCATTCATTTCCCTCCTCCCTCAAGGCACTGGCAACCACCATTCTACTTTGTCTCTATGAATTTGACTATTCTAGGTACCTCGTAAAAGTGGAATCATAACAATATTTGTCGTTTGTGTCTAGCTTATTTCACGTAGCGTAATATTTTCAGGGTTCATCCATGTTACAGCGTGGGTCAGGGTTTCATTTCTATTTAGACTGAATGTATGTATATATCATGCTTTGTTTATCCATTCACCCATGGATGGACATTTGGTTTCCACCTTTTAGCTAGTATGAATAATGGTGCTATGAACATGAGTATACAAATATCAATTTGAGTCCTGCTTTCAGTTTTTTGGGGTATATGCCCAGAAGTAGAAATGCTGGGTCATATGGCAATTGTATGTTTGATTTTTCTGAGGAACCACCATTCCACAGTGGCTGTACCATTTTACATTTCCACCGGCAACGTGTAAGGGTTCCATATTCTCCACACCCTTGCCAACACTTGTTTTCTGTTTGCTGTTGTTAATAACTATCCTGATGGGTGTGATGTGCACCTCAGGGTTTTGTTTTGCATTTCCCTAATGATTAGTGATTTTGAGTATCTCATTGTGCTTATTTGGCCATTTGTATATCTTCTTTGGAGAAATGTCTGTTCAAGTCTTCTCCTCATTTTTTTTAAAATTTATTTTTATTTTATTTATTTTTTGGCTGCGTCGGGTCTGAGTTGCAGCATGCGGGATCTTTCGTTGTGGTGCGCAGGCTTCTGTAGTTGTGGCATGCGGGTTTTCTCTCTCTAGTTGCAGCACGCATGCTCCAGAGCGTGTGGGCTCTGTAGTCCATGGCACGCGGGCTTAGTTGCCCTGTGGCATGTGGGATCTTAGTTCCCTGACCAGGGATCAAACCCACATCCTCTGCATTAGAAGACAGATTCTTTACCACTGGACCACCAGCGCAGTCCCTCTTTTCCTCGTTTTTAAGTTAGGTTGTCTGTTTTTTGTTGTTCTTTATATATTCTGGATATTAATCCCTTATCATATACATGATTTGCAAATATTTTCTCCCATTCTGTGGGATTTCTTTCGCTCTCTTGATAGTGTCCTGTGATATGCAAAAGTATTTAATTTTAATGAAGTCCAGTTTATCTGTTTTATCTTGTTGCCTGGGCTTTTGGTGTCATATCCAAGAAATCACTGACAGATCCAATGTCATGAAGTTTCTCCCCTGGTTTTTTTCAGGGTTTTATTGGTTTAGCTGTGACATTTAGGTTTTTGGTCCACTTTGAGTTGTTTTGTGTATGATGTAAAGTAAGGGTCCAACTTTATTCTTTTCCATGTGGATATACAGTTACCTCAGCACCATTTTTTTGAAGACTGTCCTTTCCCCACTGAATGGTTTTGACATTTCTGTTGAAAATCATTTGAAAAAAAAAAATATATATATATAATATATTTACACACATACATAGATGCATGCATACATGTTTATTTCTGAGCTCTTTATTCCTATTCCTTGATCTGTATGTCTGGCTTTATGCCAGTACCTCCCTGTTTTGATTGCTGTAGCATTGTAGTAAGTTTGAGGTCAGGAAGTGTGAGTCCTCCAATTTTGTTCTTATCTCTCAGAATTGTTTTGGCTATTTGGGGATCCCCTTGAGATTCCATATGAATTTCAGGATGGGTTTTTCTGTTTCTGTGAAAGACATCAATGATATTTTAATAGAGATTGCATTGAATCTGTAGATCATTTTGGATATTGGCATCTTAACAAGATTTAGTCTTCTGATCCATAAGCATAAGATATCTTTAGATTTATTTAAGACTTCTTTCATTTCTTTCAGCATTGTTTGTAGTTTTCACTGTACAAGTCTTTTGCTCCCTTGGTTTAGTTGATTCCTAAGTATTTTATTCTTTTTGTTGCTATTATAAGTGGAATTGTTGTCTTTCTTTTTTCATTTTCTTTGTTCATTGTTAGTATATAGAAATGAAACTGATTTTTATGTACAGATTTTGTATCTTTGTAACTTTGCTGAATTCGTTTATTCTAACAGTTTTTTTTTGTGAACTCTTTAGGGTTTTCCATATATAAAATCATGTCATCTGCAAACAGATCATTTTATTTCTGTCTTTCCAATTTAGATGTCTTTTATTTCTTATTCTTGCCTTATTGCTCTGCTTAGAACTTTTAATACTATGTTAAATAGAAGTAGTGAAAGTAGGCATCCTTGTTCCTGATTGTGGGGGAAAGCTTCCAGTCTTTAACCATTGAGCATGATAGTAGCTGTGGGGCTTTCATATGTGGCCTTTATTGGATTGAGGTAGTTTTCTTACTCTCCTGGTTTGTTTAGTGTTTTATCATGAAAGGGCATTAAATTTTGTCAATTTTTTTTTCTATGTCAGTTGAGGTGATCATGGGTTTTTTTCCCTCATTCTGTTAAAGTAGTGTATTCATTGATTGATTTTCGTATTTTGAACCATCCTTTCATTCCAGTTATCAGTCTCACTTGTTCAAGGTGTTAAATCCTTTAAATGTACTGTTGAGTTAGGTTTGCTGGAAGTGTACCCTCCTCTTCAGTTTTTTGGAAAGAGTTTGAGAAGGGTTGGTATTGATTCGTCTTTAAATGTTGGGTAATATTCACCAGTGAAGCCATCTGGTCCAGGGCTTTTCTCTGTTGGGAGGTTTTTGATTGATTCAATCTTCTTGCTAGTGATAGCAAGGAATCACTATTTCTTCCTGATTTAGTCTTCCAGAGTGTTATGTTTCTAGGAATTTGTCCATTTCGTCTGGGTTATCCAATTTGTTTGGTGTACACTTGCTCATATACTATCTTGTAATTGGTAGTAGTGTCCTCACTCATTTCTGATTTTATTAATTTGAGTCTTCTCTCTTTTTTTCTGAGTCATTTTATTAATCTTTTCGAAGAACCAGCTTTTGCTTTTGTAGATTTTGTGTATTGTTTTCCTATTCTCTATTTATCTTCCCTCTAATTCTTAATATTTTCTTCCTCTACTAGCTTTAGATTTGATTTGTTCTCCTTTTCCTAGTTCCTTAAGGTGTAAAATTAGGTTGTTGATTTGAGATCATTCTTCCTTTTTAATGTAAGCACATACAGGCATAAATTTCCCTAGTAGCACTGTTTTCAAAAGCTACATGCCATAACTTTTGATATGTTGTGTTTTCATTTTTATTTGTCACAAGATATTTTCTAATTTTCCTTGTGATTTCTTCTCCAATCTGTCCCTGACTTTTTTTTTTTAATACCTATATTTTCTAATTGTAAGTTATATAATCTTCAGAATTTTTCTGAACTGAGTTATATTATCAGTTTGCAAGCCTTCATTTCAGGATTAAATGTTTGTCTCAACCTTGATTATGTTCTCACGCACTCTCATATATGGAGGTTCCTGGCCCACATGTCTAAGTCTCAAATATTATTTTGAAGCATCTAGCCTATTTTAACGTTATAAATTTATAAATAACAAAGAAGTTAACATTTTTGTTTCTGAGATGAGATCATTGTGAGTGATTTATAAAACTTAAAAATTTAACTAAAACTTACAATTACAGTTTAACTAAAACTTACAGACTTGCAGTTGACCATTAAGATTTAACCTAAATTAGATAGACGTTAGCTGTGTGTTTCTGGTCATGAAAACTAAGTCTTTAATGGTGTAAAGCCAGAACTTCAGAGAATGATTTTTTCCTGATAAAAGCATGTGGATTAAAAGTTATAGAAACTTCTTTTTTTGCCCTTGTACATTTTTTACTTTAGTATTCCAATTTTTCCTAGTTAAAAGTTTCCTAAAATCAGATAATCCTTTTATTAACTAGTTAGATCAGTGATTCTTCAGTTTAAATGTGTAAGCCATTTTTTAAGTAGTAAGCTGTTGTGCTTCTACTTGTTGTAAGAGATTATTTAACGTAACTAACCATTAACAGTTTGATTTGTTATTAAATTCCTCTAAACTTTGGGAAAGAAACAGAAAGCATTAAATGAATTTTTTAACATACACTCTCAGAGAAGCTTTTGTCACAACTTTTTAATGCCGAAGTTTGGTACATATTTTCCCATAATAGTAGTAGTGATGATAATTGCAGTTATCACGGGGCTGATTATGTGCCCCACAGTATGCTAAATTCTTTGCATACGTTTATCATTTAATCCTCACAATGGCCAAATGAGTTTGACAGTTTTATTATCCCCACTTTTTTAATAATCATAATTCTTAGTTCATTATGTAGTCTCATCATTAGTGCATTCTTGAGCCCTTTATGTTTGTGTATATATGTGCACGTTTATTTCTAATGCTCTAGTAAGCATTTTAGAAATCAGAAAACTGAGACAACTGAAATAAATTGTCCCTGGACACCCAGCTGTAAGTAGTGGAGCCAGGATTAAAAGTAAGGTCCGCCTGACTTCAAAACCTGTGCTCTTCACTTCTGTAATTGCAGAAAAAGCTTCATTGATCATCCTAGATAAAAAAATTTACCTTTTTCTTCTCTTATCCACTTTATTTTGCTTCTTAGCACTTATCACCAATTGACATATGTATGTATTTTTCATCTGTTGTCTGTCTCCTTTGTTCACTGTTGCCCTAAAACAGTTCCAAGCATATAGTAGGTGCTTAGTGTGTATCAGTTGATATTTGAACAAATTAATCAATGCATTATGTATGTAGTCAGTGTGTACATCATTACATAATGTGATAGATTTAGTAAGTTTTCTCTCTTTAAACTGTTATTCTTATACTATGTCTGTATAAGTAAAATCACTAGTGTGTGTCTTGCTAAAATACTGAAGTTGAATTGATGTAAAGTAGTTATTTTGTGCTTAGGAAAATTCTCTTATTCAGTTGTTTTATGAACTTACTCTTACAAGGAAAATTTTTTTTCATTTTCAAATCAGCCTTTTTTTAATAACTGTAATCTGTTTTTTAGACTGTTATCCCAGTGCATGGAGTATTTTGATCTGAGGTGCCAATTATTAGATGATCTGACAAGTAAGTAGATGTCTAACTTTGATTTATGTTGGGAGAGGGGTTGGGAAGGACTAGAAAAGAAAGACAGACATTTCTAAATCTGACTTAATGTATCTCAGATATAAATAACGTTAAAATTATTGTTTGATGTTGAATTTTATTTTCTTGGAAATAGCATGTAAACCCATGTACCAGTTATCTCTTCTGCTATTATATGCCCAGCCATTAATGTGTTAAAAGATTTGTTGATTTTAAAAATTGTCAAAGGCTCATATTTTAATTACACTGATACAGAACTCTTAAGAGTCTTTCCATTATAGTCAATTCTGACAGTTTTGAAGGTTTGAAGGAAAGAGGGAATCTCTGTTGAGATATGTTGATAGTAATAGAAGTGAGTGATAGAAGTCAGGTAATTGTTTAGTGTTAGGTGTTTGCAATATCATTGTTACAGACTCTTTTGTTAGAGTATTTAGATTTTAATCATCTGTACTTACTCTTATATAATGCAAAGGTTTGTTGGAGTCCTCTATGCAAATTTCAGTTGTTCCAATCAAGAGCTTGTTAGTTTATTCCTTGTTCTTTACACAAAGCTTATAGGAAAGATTTGCTTCTGCCTATAGGAAATAAATAAAATGAAAGTCAGGATCAACAAAAATGTTAATTGGAAAAGAATGTCAAGACCAGGAGGGGGAAAAAAAAAATACCTTGTGTATGTGCAGGCTGAAAAGCCCCACACTGTCAGAATTAGGTTTTGAGGTGCCTGGAGGACCAAGGTAAAAAGGAAACCTCATCTGTTTGTTTGTTCTCAATACCCTAGAGGAAGAAACAGAATGGTTTCTCAAAAGAAACAGATCTGTTCCCCAGCACTCAAACCTAGAAGAAACTTCACACAAAGGTCTTCATGTAATGGGCACATAAAGACAGAGGGGCTAAGAAGCCTCAGCAGCGTCTCTAAGGCAGATGCCTTCCTGGATTTCATAAGTGTCTCTCAAAAGCTGAGGACATGGTGCTCTGAGCAGGGCAGTGAAATTGGTTTTGTTGGAGCCTGAGATGACATAGTCTATGTGTCTTGATTCAGGGATAACACCTGTACTATCTAGAGAAGTGGATGGACCACATGTCCATCTAAGAGCCTAGCCTAGTACTGCATTTTTCAGCTAGGCTTTCAGTGTTAAGTTGGGCAGCAGCCAGCGAAGGTTTGTTCTCTGGCTTGGACTTTGAGAGGGTATTCTGCTTTGCTGCTTGAGAACTGGACTCATGAGTTGCATGAGACACATAACATCCTCAGAAGGCACGAACAAGGTATTAGTGTGCTGTGCCACTGAGCCATAAGGAAGGGGTCCAAGATCCCTCAATGGGATGTTGAGGGCAGGGAGGGACTATGTCTTGAAACAAGCGACATTTGCCGTTTTTGGAGCATTTTCTGTATGCCAGTGCCTATACTAGACACTGTATACACAGCACCCTGCAGCGTAGGTGTTAGCCCCATTTTATAAATGAGGAAACAAGGATGCGCAGTGTCGCCTGGAGTATCCCTTTCCAACCCACTGGGTGGGACCTTGCCCGCCTATGGCTGCAGTGCAGTGGGAAGGGAGCATGATGACTCCTGCTCTCCTCCCTAATCCCCGCCTCCAACGTGGAATCTTGTTTTCAATCCTTGTTTGGAGGGGAAAGTGAAATGCTTAATACCGAAGAGTGGTTCTCTGGAGGTTGGCTCATCATCTGGAGACATGGATTCTGCTGCTGCGCTGTGGACCCCTCTCTCCCTCACAGGGCTCCCCCCTCCCTCGGCATAGGTAACACGGTGGGAGAGACGGCTCTCCTCTCACCCCTCTACCCCTTCCTTCTCTAGAAGGGTTTCTTCCCTGGGACATCTGCTAACACCACCAAACAGGAGCTTCTTCGGAACAAGGAGTGTCCCTTTCATCTTGTACCCCCAGCGTCAGCACCTCGACCTGCACAGAGGAGGCCCTCAGTACCGTTGGATTTGTGACAGAGGGAGGGAGGAAGGGAAGGAACGGACGTGTGCGAGCCTCCGTAGTCCTGTGGGCAGCTGCTGTTCATTAATGACAGTTTTTTTAAATCTGTGAAGTAGAAGATTGAGACTTGTCTCTGCTTACTTTAATTCAGGATTTTGACTCCATGAAAAGAAATCCTTCTTTCTTCAGGATGAGAGGTCGTTTTGTTTTGTTTTTCCATCTTAGCTTCAGAAATGGAGCAGTTAAGAATCAGCCCAGCTACCATGCTCGAAGATGAGATTACTTGGCTGGATAACTTTGAACCTAATCGCACAGCTGAATGTGAGACCAGTGAAGCAGATAACATCTTACTGGCAGGACACTTACGGCTCATCAAGACCCTGCTTTCACTCTGTGGGGCAGAAAAGGAAATGCTTGGTAATTATTACTTCATCTTACCATGGGGCAGAGTACCTCAGTTCTCAGTTATTGCCATAGTGTTGTGTGAAATTGGAAAAATAAGATAGGTACTAAATGTTCCATAGAAAATTGACCCTCAGACAGTAGGGTACTGTCTGGAATTTTAGTGGCTAACAAATTTAAAGTGTATTTTATCTGTGTCATTAAACCATATAGAGAATTTTATAGCATTCAAAATAGTTGGATCACATAACTTAGTAACAAATAAAAATTATAAATCAAAGTAGGTTTTTCTCTTCTCCGTTTACTGTTACATGCTTTATAAAAGACAGTCCATGGTACGCCTTACCTCTTCTAAGGATAATTCTTGTCTGGAGAGGCAACCCCCAACCACCACCCCTGGATGGTGGGATACGCATATAATTTGTAAAACCATATTCGGTATTAAAATTATATTCAGAAGACAAATCAAAATGTTAATTATCACTTTTATCACACAAACTGAGTTCTATAAAAATCTTCTTGGCTATTGGGGATACATAGAAAAGAGTGATTCTAAACCAGGGTGAGATGGGCACATCATTTTTACCTAAAGATTTTTAAAGTTCTTAAAACTTTTATGTGGATTCCCCTATGCCCAAAGTAAAAGTTAATTATTCACTCAATCCGTCTGCCTTGTGATGTTCTTGGCATTTGTGTTTCTAAAGTGAAAGCTTAACTCCTTTCACTCTGTTGTAAGCTCATAAAGGAAGGTTCCTTCACTTGTCTATCTTTGCATCCTGTCCCGACTCTCCCACCCATCCCCACTCCTCTGCCCCACAGATCTTTGCCGTGTATTATAAGTGCTCAAAAAATGAGCGTCAAGTTAAATTGAATGCCTTGCCATTGGGTGGCCTCAGGTGCCTTTGCTGCTCTGATATGAAAGTGCAAGACAAGATCTTTGAATTAAAATATGTGTTCATCCTCAACATGAATATTATGCTCTATTCCAGGTTCATCACTCATTAAACCATTGTTAGATGACTTCCTTTTCCGAGCTTCTAGAATTATTTTAAATAGTCATTCTCCAGCTGGCAGTGCCGCCATCAGTCAACAGGACTTTCATCCAAAGTATGGAAAATGCACGTTGTGTTCAGTTTTGGTAAAAATTCTAATTCGAAACTTTAGTCCAAAAAAGATTTTCTTAACTTGGAGTTTGTCTTCCATCTTGTGAGTGTGTGTAGCTTGTAAGACATTATCCGCTGTATAAAGAAATGCATGTAAGGGGGCTAGGATAAAGCCTGCCTGGCACATAGTAATTGCTGAGCTGGTACTATTATTATCATCAAGATGGAAGAATAAGTAATAATGTGGTTAACTTTGTCAGTAACAAATTCCAAGAGAAACTGAGGTTGTAAGAATTGCTTCCAAAGTAAAGATAAATAGGCTCTGAGTCTTGAGGGTTTCTTTCTGCTAGGAGAAAAGCATCGGTGCTTTAGTGCATGAACCTTGTGATTTGCTGAGTATTGACTGTGTCCTTATAATTAAAACTGCTAGTGATTTATTACGGTGGTAATTTTAGAGTCAAATTTTATATTAGTTTTTATGGGTAGAAATTTGAAAGATCTTTTGTAATGTTGACCCTTTGTGGGTGATGTTTGTACTCTTGGAAATAGGAAGAGGCAGCTACAAGCTGCCATCTTATTTACTCTGAATCTAACTTAACCTCATTCTTTTCTCACGAAAACCAGAGTTAATTGAGTAATCCTGAAGAAACTGAGGATTTGGTATTTAACCAGTGAAAAAAATTCCCATACAATTTCAGTGGTTATTGAAATGGGCAAGGCGTAATAAGCAGTATTTTATGGAATCTTAAGAGGTATCTTACCATGTATGAATATTTCTCTATCTAGAGATTCCTTATTAGCAAAATCTGTTTTCGGTAATAAACCTTCATTAAAACTCTTGGGGTGTCCCTCACACTGTCACTCCCATCCTTATCTCTGCCCTAGTCTTGTTCTGGAAGATTTGGTGCTAGCTCTGCGGGAGTCTTTTATTAAAGCAGTAGAAACACATGAGTATTTCAGTTTTCATTGAACAGAGAAAATAAATTTTCAGCAGTTTTACTGAAATTTTTTTCATGAATTCTTCCATTTGTAATTATTAAAAGTAATACATCCATCAACGAGGAGTTGTGTTTTTTTTAATCATAAACAGTGCCTTGAATAGAAAAGGAAACATTTTGTTTCATCCAGTGTACTGAATGGTGTTCATTTATCACAATGACTCCCAGCCTTTTCCCACCCAAACACGGAAGCCAGAAAGAGATTTAAAATACACAGAAACTCTTTTCACAAGTAATGCTATTCGTACATCACACCAACAAAAGAACTTCTTGATGTTTAACCTGTATATATGGTACCTTATATTCATTCTTTACCTGTCCTTTGCAACCCAGAAATGCAGGTAAGAAGCAAAGGACAGCGCCAGCTCCATGGCTCTTGTCCTCAGTGCCTGATGCAGTTCTGATCTCCATGCCTTTCAACCCCCTCTTGAACACATCTCCCACACTCCACTCCATAAGTGTTTCTCTCAAAGGTTGGATGTCCTCTTTTCTGTGTATCCTTCCTAACCTGTGATCTCCTAGCAAATGCAAGGTTGGCTTAGGTGACTTGTGAGAAATTACTGTCCATCCCCTAAAAGATTTCTACTAAAGGTGAGCAGTGAAGAAGCCTTTGGTTTCCTGCAGAATGCTTGCTAGTTATCTCTCATTGTCACTTTAAGTAAATTGACTTGGCAAACTATTTCTGTCTCCACATTTTCAGGAAAATAGAAAGTTGATTAGTGTCCTTGAAGAATTTTTTATCTGCAGGTGCATAGCAAATGTTTATGGGCATCTATTCTGATTTGTATAGCTTTCTGCCATGTAGATACTTGAATTTCAGGGCAGTATCTACAAAAACCTTTCTTTCTACCTACTTTAATTGAAAGATAGTTATTTCCATGTTGTGTTTTTGTTAAAGTTTTCAGACTCTCTATTCTCTATTCTTGCTGATCCATCCCTTAGATAATAATCTGGAGTCATAATTGAAAGATTTGCTACTTTGTCATCAGGCCAAGAAGATACTTAGCTCTAAACCATAATCATCCCTCCTGTATTCATGGTCTCTTCCTTTGCTAAGTTAGCACCTCCCACTAGATTACTACTAGGTTGTGCCATCAGACCTGACTTAACCCTGTTTTAGGAATTGCAGCTCTTATATTTTCATTTCAAATGTTGATTTAGTTTAATGAGTGACTTAATTATTCACTGTTGAAATTGACTTGTGTCATTTGTTTTTAGATGTAGTACAGTGAATAGCCGATTGGCAGCCTACGAAGTCCTTGTAATGCTGGCTGATAGCTCACCTTCAAATCTTCAAATTATTACAAAAGAACTACTTTCTATGCATCATCAACCGGATCCTGCTCTTACCAAGGAGTTTGATGTAAGTTTTCTAGACCTCAATGCACTTAATTTTTTTAGAGTGCTCTCTTAAACATAGTATTTTAAAACTATGTTTGCATTATCCTAGTCACAAAGAAAGTCAGTGTTATTCTTTTGCTTATCAAATCCACGTACTCAAATCAACCATAATCTATAGTGTATTATACTAACACACAGTAATATATTACTAAATGGTACCCTTTTGATGAAAAAAGAAGAGAGATTTTCAAGTCAGTTGATAATTACTCTCAGTAAAAAGTAGCATTTCAATCTATTTTTTGAGGAACTATGCATGACACAGTGCCAGGCACTAGAGTTACAAATTCCAGAAAACATTGGTTCTGTCACAGTATAGTCTATGTTCACTTAAATTCAACTAAGATTTATTGAGTTTACTATGCGCTGAGGTGTTGTTGGCTTTTGGAGTTCAGAAATGAAGATAGAATCCAGCACTAAGATTGAGGTATGTCCTGAATGCTCTACTAACAGAGAGGCACTTCAACACCAGATGGTGGTGTTTTAGAAAGCTTCTTAGAAATGATGGAATTTAAAATAGAGCCCTTAAGAGTGGTGAGCCAATTGAAGCAAGGTGGGAAGGTCATTCCAGACATGAAAAGCCATGGACAGCTTTGTATGTGTCGGGATCTGCAAGAGGGAAGCGAGCTGCAGATGCCCTGGAATACCAGACCAGGAGTGGGAGGACACTTTTAAAGCATTCTCCACTAACATCATAAAGAGGCAGTCTCATCCCTTTGGATGCCTGAGCCGAGTACTATGGAACATACAAGTTAGGCAGGAAAAGAAGTGAGAACAGGTGTTCTAAGTAGAGGAAAGAGCACCTGCAAAGTGGAATGTGAGTACGTAAATTGGGAACTATTTTGGTATGAACTGTTTAGTTTATAATGCTTACTTTATGCTATGCTTTAAGTTTTACATGCATTTATTTAATAATCAGATTAAAATGACAATCTTATTTTAATAAGTCAGGGATTATATCAGCATAGTGAAAATATTTGTCATATAAATACTTACATTTTTAGCACTGTTATGAACCAGTTTTTCTTATTTTATAACTTTTTTTTTTTAGTCTGTGCTTTGGACTACAAATAAATTACACTGTTAATTAGATCTTAGAAGTCACCCTGCTCTAAGTGCATGTTGAATGTTAATGAAAAGTATGTGATACTTAGCAATTCCTTTCAGTCCAGAAGACCTCCAGGGTTTTGTCAATTGGTTAGTTATTACATGGTTACACGTACTTGATACATGCAGATAACATGATTCTGGTCATAGGATTAGAACCAAGATTCTGCTGTAATAGCATTTCAGAGTGTGTCATTACAATATCCATTGAAGTGCCGTGTTGAACTTGTATCCAAGATGCCTTTTCTAGATGATTTCTACCTAGAAAAATACTGTACTAGAATCTACATTGTTACAGATCATCCTTAAGTGAAATGCTAGGGTGTTTACATACTTATTTAATGGCATGCTTATTAGAGGAAGTTCAATAGAAGAATGTTACCTTCTCAAAAAAGGAAGGGAAGGAATATGAGCCTTCTTTGACTCTCCAGACATGTTAGGATTCTTACAGTAAACGCTTCACAGAACCCTTCCTACTATTCAGATTACGACCTCAGTTTGTAAATATATATCAGTATTTTTACTTAATTAATGTATACCCTACTATAATGTAAGCTCCTTGAGATAAGCACTAAATACATTTCTGCTCTCTCTCATATCCCGGGCACAATGCCTGGCACATTGTGCCCTTAAATGTTTGTCAAATGATAATCAAGTGACTAAATGCAAGACTACATAGTGGATGTATAGATACATGCTTCGTATATATGTGAGGTACTTTAGGAACTAAAAGGAAACATTGAGATAGTAGTTTTAGAATTGTATTGCATCTGCAGAGGTACTTCATGAACATAGGTTTGCTACCGTAACTCGTAACACACCGAATGGATAAATCTGTATCTCTCTTTTCCTCTCAGACATCTCATAAAGCTGTAAGGAAATGTGCTAGTGGCAGAGATACTAATTCTCTCTCTCTATTTCTGCTCCTCTCTTTCCTAGTACCTTCCCCCAGTGGATAGCAGGTCCAGCTCAGGGTTTGTGGGACTGAGGAATGGTGGCGCTACATGTTACATGAATGCAGTCTTCCAGCAGCTGTATATGCAACCTGGTCTCCCGGAGGTGATTTTCTTCCTCTTTCCTGTTTAGTATCATAAATGATGTATGTGTACCTTGCCTGAGAACTGTTCCATATTCATATATTGCATTTTGGGCTTTACTAAACTGGACATAATTAGAGATTCTGTAGTAGCTTCTGAAATCTGTATAGACAACATTGTTCATAGTCACATATTTTTGTATATCTGCTGAGGTAATATGCTGCCTGTTTGACAGATGGATTTGACTTAATGTGATTTTTGAACTCCTCAATTATTCTCAAATTGTATTCCATAAAGCTACTAACATTTTTGGTATTTTAGAAATATGTAGACTCTATCATTAGCATTCTATAATAATCTATTAGTAGCTTGTGATATAGCAAAGCTATGAAATAGTTTTGAGAATATTCTGTGCGTCATCATGTCACACTTATTTCTTATAGAGATCCTGGCATTACTAGTTCCAGTTTTTCATAATCGAACAGAAGCTCAAAGAGATGATTTATTCATGATTACACCAGCTAGGAAGCGTTGAAGCTAAACATATGCAGAGTTATAGCCATATACAAACATACATACCATTCTGAAGGAGCAGTGGGTACTCACACATACAGAAGTCAAGATGTTCTGAAAGCGGTTGAATATTTCTGATTTAATACAGTTCATTTCTTTTTAGTCATTACTTTCAGTGGATGACGACACGGACAATCCAGACGATAGTGTATTCTACCAAGTGCAGTCTCTCTTCGGGCATCTGATGGAAAGCAAGCTGCAGTACTATGTTCCTGAGAACTTCTGGAAGGTATTTTACCCAGTAACTCTTTGGATTGAAGGGTGTTACGTATTTGGAGCGTGGCTGCATTCTTTCTCTAGTGTCTTGTTTATTGACTCTAGACTAATCCCATTGCCAAGAACCTATAAAAGAAATGTCTATACCATTCTTATTGGCATTGGAGCTTGAGTCAAGTGGTTAGAATGTTGAGAATAGTCATTTATAATTTCTAGGGATTTGCTAATCTTAAATGTTTTGACTATATCCCATTATTCTTATTTAGCTGTTTGAAATATTTGTTCAAATTATTCCTCTGAATTTATGCCAATTTCACTAATGCCTCTAAATAAAGAACATTCTTCTAAAACATTGCTTTACTGTGTTTTACCTTATATTTTCCCCTATAGGTTGGTTAGTTTCTAAGAGAGAAACTCTGTTCCCTGGCCTTAGATCTCACCCTCTATGGTTTCATAGACTTTTTATAAAGGGACCGAGGAAAAACATAGATGGCTGAATGCAAGCTAATCTCACGTCAGTAAAAACTTTTATACCCTAATAGTAAACTTGGTTTTTAGAAGCATTTAAGGACTCTTTCATTTTCCTTTTCTACCATATTCAGAAATTGCTACTTTTCCTGTAACAACATATCTAATTCTTGTTACATAGATTTTCAAGATGTGGAACAAAGAACTTTATGTGAGAGAACAACAGGATGCATATGAATTCTTCACCAGTCTCATCGATCAGATGGATGAATATCTCAAGGTAGAAAAAGTTTCATTTTCCCTCTAACTCCCTCAAACTCTGTAACATGAGAGCAGTGGTTTAGGATTTGGGATTACTATGAAACTGACAAATCAGAAAGTGATCATCTTTAATACCACAACAGTAATTCATTTCTTCTGGGTTTGAATATCAAAACATACACAGAACACTATAGATTATAGATTTATTTTCTTCTTAATTCATCTGACACTTGATAAAGTATGTAACTCTTAACCTATACCCCGTAATGATAACCATTTGTAGCTACACGCTCTGTGTCTGCATTGAAGTAACCTGGCCTCAGAGGAGTGCTGCTGTCACCGGTGAACTGATGGCCCCGTGCAGAGCTGTTTTGCTTTGTCAAAGGGTACAAAAGGACCAGATTCAAAAGTTGTTTGTGGTTATGTGACCCAAAGCTTTCTACCTCTACCCAGGAAAATGTGTCACAAACTTCTGAAGTGGTATTGCCTTCTAAGATACAGACAGCCTCCCATCACTGCCAGCATTTGCCTCTCCTCTCAGTAGGCACAAGTTATCCATTTCTTTTTTAAAAAATAACTCATAGGGACTTCCCTCGTGGTCCAGTGGTTAGGACTCCATACTTCCACTGCAGGGGGCACGGGTTCAATCCCTGGTCGGGGAAGTAGATCCCACATGCATGCTGCAACTAAGAGTTCGCATGCCACAACTAAGGAGCCGGCGATCCGCAACTAAGGAGCCAGTGAGCCACAACTAAGGAGCCCACCTGCCACAACTAAGACCCGGCGCAACTGGGGAAAAAATAATAATAATAACCTTTAGGGGGCCTCCCTGGTGGCGCAGTGGTTGAGAATCTGCCTGTCAAAGCAGGGGACACGGGTTCGAGCCCTGGTCTGGGAGGATCCCACATGCCGCGGAGCGGCTAGGCCCGTGCGCCACAACTACTGAGCCTGCGCGTCTAGAGCCTGCGCTCTGCAACAAGAGAGGCCGTGATAGTGAGAGGCCCGCGCACCGCGATGAAGAGTGGCCCCCACTTGCCACAACTTGAGAAAGCCCTCGCACAGAAACGAAGACCCAACACAGCCAAAAAATAAATTAAAAAATAAATTTAAAAGCTTTCATCATATAAAAAATAAATAAATAAATAACCTTTAGGGACTTCCCTGGCAGTCCAGTGGTTAGGACTCCGCGCTTCCACTGCAGGGGGCATGGGTTCGATCCCTGGTTGGGGAACTAAGATCCCGAAACCTGCACAGCACAGCCAAAAAATTAAATTAAATTAAAATAACTTATAAATTTGTAGCATTCTATCCACAAGAAAAAAGAAAAGATCGTGGAGAGTTACTCCGAGCTTGGTAATTGTGGCACGGGGAGAAGGATTCAGGCTCATCATGGAGAATGCCGTCCTGTCATCAGCGTGGCTGATGGCAATCCTCTTCCTTCTCTGATCGTTTGCATTACTCTGGCAGCGGGTCTCATGGGTTACAATTCTTTCATTAGTTCCCAGCTTAAACTACCAAGCTGACTCGTTTTATTTTGTTGGTGAAATTAAAATCTATGCTTTAGCTCAGGTCTAAGTAAAATTCTGTATAAACAACCTAAAAGTTCTAGAGGCATCAACTAAAATTTTAACTTTTTATTTCAACAGAAAATGGGGAGAGACCAAATTTTTAAGAATACTTTTCAGGGCATCTATTCTGATCAGAAGATCTGTAAAGACTGTCCTCACAGGTTAGTGAAGATAACACTGACATCAAAAAATAATCACCATCATTTTTAAATGATTTTTCTAGAATGTTGTAAATGTTTTATTCATTGAGAGGTTTGCAGATATATCTCCTAATGGATCTATAAATGTTTATTGAATTAAATTTCTTTGGGGAAATTTCCAGGGAATTAATTTCCATTTCTAAAATTTATTTGTTGAAATTCATAATTTTAAGCAATTCTGAGTGGTCAAAAATTGGCATTTTTGTTTAGTATACTTTTAGAAGGATGAGAAAGTGTGTGTTAATTATAGTGATTAGGAGTGTATCAATAGTTTTGTGTTCAATCTCAAGTATTGTGGTAATTTCAAGATTTTTAAATTCCATTGCTGATATGGTTTTTCTGTTATTTCCTAAGCAGATATGAGCGCGAGGAAGCTTTCATGGCTCTCAATCTAGGAGTTACTTCCTGTCAGAGTTTGGAAATTTCTTTGGACCAGTTTGTTAGAGGAGAAGTTCTAGAGGGAAGTAATGCATATTACTGTGAGAAGTGTAAAGAAAAGGTATTACATTTGCCCTTTTCAAAAAACAAGATTAATTTGTTATTCATGGACGCTGTCTTTATGTTTTATGTAAGATCAGTATTAAGCTCCTACTGTTACTGCCATTAGATTGTGTCATGACTTGTGTTCACAGAGATGGGAAAGCCCTGTAGAAATCTGTGACCTTCATATTAATTACTTTGTTATTTTATTGTCTCCATGGAGATAATTGGGTTTTGCTTCTCTTTAGAGAACAACAGTGAAAAGGACCTGTATTAAGTCGTTACCTAGTGTCTTGGTCATCCACCTGATGAGATTTGGATTTGACTGGGAGAGTGGACGCTCCATTAAATATGATGAACAGATAAGGGTAACTTTTTTTTTCTTGGTTTTTTAATAACCATTATTACTGTACTCCCTTTCTTGTTTCCTTTTTATATTTTCAAATTTCATCTAAAATGTGAAAGGCTGTGGTCTCAGCATTCTGAGAAGTACACAGCCCCTCGTCTTAAGCAGCTGCTGCTAGTGGTACCAGCAGATCTCTAGACAGTAACCCTCATTTCTAGAAGGCATCCTAGTGACAGCTATGAAGTGAAATCCTTTCCTTAATGCTCAAGCAAGAGACTGCTTAAACCTTCCTAGACTTGTGAGCCCTTCTGAAATTGTGTACTTGAATTGGAGGGTGGTCCTAGCTTAAATCAGGAAAACACATCCCTCTTCTTTGTACAGACTTAATTGGGTGTGACCCTATATGTTACTAACCAACATTAATGTGCTCTTTTTGCTTTTTAAATAGTTTCCCTGGATGCTAAACATGGAGCCTTACACAGTTTCAGGAATGGCTCGCCAAGATTCATCTTCAGAAGTTGGTGAAAATGGGCGAAATATGGATCAGGGAGGTGGAGGATCTCCACGAAAAAAAGTTGCCCTCACAGAAAACTACGAACTTGTCGGTGTTATTGTACATAGTGGGCAGGCACATGCAGGCCACTACTATTCCTTCATCAAGGACAGGCGGTAAGGGGTTCTCGTACCGCTCCCTCACTCCACCCTTCCGGTAGTCTCTCCTGTGTTCCCTGCCCTGCTGTACCTCTCCTCCACTCCCCCTGCTTTCCTATGTCCCTCCTCTGCTCCCCCTGCCCTGCTGTACCTCTCCTCTGCTACCCCTATCCTCCTATATCTTTCCTATGCATTCTCTGCCCTCCTGTATCCCTCCTCCACTCCCCCTGCCCTCCTATATCCCTCCTCCACTCCCCCTGCCCTCCTGTATCCTTCCTCTGCTCCCCCGCCCCCCTGTATCTCTCCTCTGCTCTCCCTGCCCTACTTTGTCATCCACACTTATCATTACGGTGCAAAGAAGCTTTCACATTGTTCTTTGATCTTATTTCATATTGGATTTTTAAAACTTGTTGCAATTGTTTTATCCCTTCAATTAGAAAAGTTGTTTAAGAAATTGAAGTAACTGTTGCTATATTTTCCTTAGGTGTTTTCAAATGGTAATTACCTGCTGTATTTGTAGACAATACATAGAGATAAATGCTGGGGATAGGGAGGTTTGATTTGTAACCTCATAATATTTGTTTTATCAAATCTGTGCTCTAGGGGATGTGGAAAAGGAAAGTGGTATAAATTTAATGACACAGTTATAGAAGAATTTGACCTAAATGATGAGACCCTAGAGTACGAATGCTTTGGAGGAGAATATAGACCAAAAGTTTATGATCAAAGTAAGTATTTGCAAATGTATATTTTCCATTAGTTTTATTTTCTTAATTTATAGTTTTCTATCAGATTGGAAGCAGTATTTTTTATATAAAAATAGAACAGATTTTATTTTTTTTACATACGACTGCTCTAGCCATGTAGATCCATGAACTCCTTGATAGCCAGGGTGAAAAGGTTCAAGCTGCTTACAGAATTCTTTTTAAATAATTCCTTACAACAGCCCTGGGATGGGGGGTGAGTTAAGTGGAAGAAATGAATATTAAAGAACAACTTGAAAGAATTTCAACCTTAAAAATAGTTTCAGAAGTAGTAGTCCACTAAAATTTTCAAATTTCCTTTTCACTTATGTAGAGGTGTGATTAATGGAGAAGATATTTCTAGCACCTGTGTTTTTAAAACCTTATTTGTTATGCAGTGTGGTAAAGGAATCTTTCCACAACCCTACCCCCAGAAGAAAAAATATAAGGAAAAGTACATCACAGAATCCCATCAGAATTTGTTATTTGAAGAAGAAATATTTTTCAGAGACCTTGACATTTTTGAAACCTGATTTTGAAATACTCTAGGGGCATTTAAATTTTTCCACCTGTATGAGATCCACAATGTTAGATTTTGACACCAGACCATGGTAGTCATGCATCTAATGGTAGTAACCTTTATTAGCTGAACATAGTGTCATTGCCAGAATTTACCTGGATTTGGCTCTTCTATGCAGAAATGGTTAAGTGAGGCCAATTATAATCCCATCCTATGCCACAGAACTTATTTTTAAATGTTACTTGCCTTTTGATTAAATTTCCACTTGCCTCGGAATGTTTACCTTCTTTCGCCTACTCTGCTACCATACAGCTCCTTACTCCCTGCCCCTCTGCATCACCTTCAGAGTGATTTTAAGCAGTGCTCTAAAAAGACACACACTTCACTTACGCTTTCCATTTAACAAATATAGTAAGTAATTACTTGCTGGATTTGTGGGTCCTTTGTTTTAGATTGTCAAGACAAAAAAAAAAAACCTTTTTTATTTACAAAGAGATTTTTCTTATTGTCTCGTTATGAAGCGAACCCATATACTGATGTACGCCGAAGATACTGGAACGCCTATATGCTCTTCTACCAAAGGGTGTCTGATCAGAACTCCCCTGTGTTACCAAAGAAAAGTCGAGTCAGCGTTGTGCGACAGGAAGCTGAGGATCTCTCTCTGTGAGTTTCTCCTCTGTGTAATTTGCTGTGTGATTTCAGTAGGTGATACCGTGATCTTCAGAGTATGCTGTTTGGGATTTAAGGGTAATTAGCTAAGCTAGAGAGAAATTCTAAAAAGAAAAGAAGTAAATCCCTCTACCCCTTTTCTTTTTTCTTGCTGCTACCTGGTCATTATTTCCTTGGCAAGAAGTTATTTTGTTTTCAGAAACATGCATAGAAATTATTTCATTCTAGAATTGAGATTTTTTTAAAATCTCATTTACTGAGTACACTTTATGTCCAGAGCATAGTTTTGGGTTGGCCAAAAAGTGCCTTCAGTTTTTAAGTAAAAATAAAAGACACATTTTTTATTTTCACCAAGAACTTTATTGAACAAAGTATTCACCCTTTTGTTCCACTGTCTTCTGCCATTTTTCAGGCAAATTCATAATTCCATCTTCCCAAAACTTTTTATCTTTTTGAGCAAAGAACTGTTCTAGGTGCCTTTTACAGTCTCCCAGGGAATTGAAATTTTTTCCTTTAAGAGAATTTTGTAAAGACCGAAATAAATAGAAATCCAAAGGTGCAAAGTCTGGTGAATACGGCAGATGAATCAAAACTTCCCAGCCAAGCTGTAACAGTTTTTGCCTGGTCATCAAAGAAACATGCAGTCTTGTGTTATCCTGATGGAAGATTATGCATTTTATGTTGGCTAATTCTGGACGCTTTTTGTCGAGTGCTGCTTTCAGTTGCTCTAATTGGGAGCAGTACTTGTTGGAATGAATCGTTTGGTTTTCCGGAAGGAGCTCATAATAGAGAACTCCCTTCCAATCCCACCGTATACACAACATCACCTTCTTTGGCTGAAGACTGACCTTTGGTGTGGTTGGTGGTGGTTCATTTTGCTTGTCCCATGGTCTCTTCCGTTCCACATTATTGTACAGTAAACACTTTCCATTGCCCATCACAATTTTTTTTAAAAACAGAACGTTTTCATTACGTTTAAGTAGAGAATTGCATGTGGAAATACGGTTAAGAAGGTTTTTTTTGCTTAACTTATGTGGAACCCAAACATCAAAGCAATTCACATAACCCAGCTGGTGCAAATGATTTTCAGCGCTTGATTTGTATATTTTGAGTATGTCGGCTGTCTCCCACGTGGTAGAATTGTTGATTGTTCTCAATTAATGTCTCGATTGGATCGCTGTCGACTTCAACTGGTCTACCCAACCATGGAACATCGGCCAGCGAGAAATTTCCAGCATGAAACTTCCCAAACCACTTTCGACATGTTTGATCAGTCACAGCACCTTTTCCATACACTGCACAAGTCTTTTTTTGCATTTCAGTTGCTTTTTTACCTTTCTTGAAATAATAAAGCATAATATGCCAAAAATGTTGCTTTTTATCTTCCATCTTCAATATTAAAATGGCTACACAGAGATTCACCAATTTTGATGTCTTTTTTAATGCACTCTGCTGTGACAGCTGTCACATACAGTCCAACAAAATTGTTTCAAATGAAGTTAAAGACAACTAAGTGCTACTAGAGCCATCTTATGGGAAAAAACGAACGAACCTTTTGGCCAACCCAATACTATACCAGCACCGTCTGGAAAGTTTTTTTAAAGGTCCTGTTTTCTGTGAATTTGCATTTTAATACATTAGATCAGGAAAGTATACAGTTTAAGTCTAATACCCTGTTTATGTTAAGTTTATCCGGTTGTAGCAAACTACTAAAACAATAGCTATTTTATTCTAGACAAACACTTTTCTGATTCCATCTGTTAGGTCAGCACCATCTTCACCAGAAATTTCCCCTCAGTCGTCTCCTCGGCCCCATAGGCCTAACAATGACCGGCTCTCTATTCTAACCAAGCTGGTTAAAAAAGGCGAGAAGAAAGGACTATTTGTGGAGAAGATGCCTGTTCGCATATACCAGGTAAGAACTGTATAAAAAGTTCTAAGGGGTAAAATCCAGATAAATGTCAAAATCTATCTCATGGGTCCAGAACTACTCCTGCCAGCCTTCTTGTGGACGTAGTTGTACCTCTAGAGCCACATCTTCTGACCCACCTTGTCGCAGAGGTGGCAACAGACTCAAGATTGGCCAGGGCTGTCACTGACCTGCTGTGTGACTGTGTGACACCCCACATAAACAAGGGGGAGGGAGTGGGCAGTGCAGAAACACATTGCTGAAATTAACTTATTGAATCTGGAGAGAAAAATAAGTTAAGGTTCATAACCTTTGGGTAAAACTAATATAAAAGTGATGACCATTAGTTATTGAATACCTACTCTGTGCTACATGCTTCAACAAATCCCTAATTCTTAAAACGCTCTCGTGGAGTACCAGGTTTTCTTCCCATTTTTCAGATGAAAAGGAGAAAAGGCTTAGAAAAGAGAAATGATCTGTCAGTGTCACAGAGCCAGGATTTAAATTCAGACTGTCCAGCTGCCCAGTCCAGACTTTATACACTAAGTAATCAAAAGCTAAGTAGCCAGAATCAAAAAATTTAAGAAAAATATGGAGTCTTTGATAGAGAGAAAGAGAGAGAACTGAGCATCTGAAACACAGAGAGCATGGAGCTGGTTGTACTTGGGAAAGCTCTGATTGTCCCTTTTCACTCAGAGTAACAGGTTAGAATTCACTTGTCCTTACATGGTGGTCTTCCTGAATTTCCCAGAAGAATTTGGTTTAATGAATCATAATTCACCTTTTTACAACTTCTTATCTTTGAAAGGAAGTTTTTCCTCCTTTTTAAAAATTTCAAGGCTTGAGACAAGTGTTTTTATGAACCCATTTTTACCTAACATATCAGTAAAAATGTCTTCTACATATTGAATAATTTACCCTGTTTCTTAAAAATAATTACCAATTTTCTTTTATAGATGGTGAGAGATGAAAACCTCAAGTTTATGAAGAATAGAGATGTGTACAGTAGTGATTATTTCAGTTTTGTTTTGTCTTTAGCATCATTGAATGCTGTAAGTACTAGTCGGATTGTTACTAAACAAATTAGAAAGGATCATAGTTAAATATCTGTCTATCCACTAAAGCATTCAGTGACTCACCCTCACTCTCACTTGTTAGCATTTAGATTAAACGCCAAAAAAAATTCCCACAAATGTGTCACTTAATGGGTGATATTAAAATACACGCAATATTCAGAATGTATAATGCAGATTGTGAATGAGTGTGGGTTTCTACTTACTGGCTTTTTTCAGTGCTCTTGTTATATTTTATAAAAAATTTAAAAGTAGCCATAGGTGATGTAAACGGATATGGGGCTATGAGGAGATTAATTATTCCCAATTCGTAATCAGATGTTACCAGACTCAAGATCAGCTTCTAAGTGCTTCTTTTTCTTGAGTACCATGATCACAGTTTGCCAATAAGGGAAAGACTTTCTTAGTCTGTTGGAAGCTTAATTAACATCCTGTGGTCTAAAGGCTCTATTTTGAGAAGCCTTCATAAAAGAAATGAAGGAGATATCTTTTCTTAATCTTTTTAAAATTTAACTGCAACATTTTCTATTATGAACTGGCTGGATTTTTCTTACTAGTATTTAACTTTATTTTATATATATCTCATTATTCAGTTCGTAACAATGCATAATAATCTATAAAACTTCTGTGAAAAATAGTCTGTCTTTTTTCTCCCTCTCTTGTAGACTAAGTTAAAGCATCCGTACTATCCTTGCATGGCAAAGGTGAGCTTACAGCTTGCCATTCAGTTCCTTTTTCAAACTTATCTACGGACAAAGAAAAAACTCAGGTAAGAAGTGATACGTTTTGTTGGTCTGTTGTGACAAAAGGCATTAATTAATTAAAGTTGAATTTATAAATTCAGGCACTTAAAAATTCAAAACATTGTTTTAGGTAGTTGAAGGCAACTACCTGATACACCCAGATGATTAAAATATGGGTTCCTATGTTTAAGGTATTTCTAATTCAGCAGGAAAGATGGACAAAACAGAAGAAGAAAGAACTGTGGTGTAAGGCATAAATGCTGTATGTCTTTAGAAATTGGGAAAAGTCATATCCAGACATGGGGCTTGAACTGACTATCCATGTTAGTCCAGCAGTCACTGAGTACATAACTTATCCTCCACCCCACCCCCCCAAAAAAATTTTTTTAAAATAAAAAGAAACCAGCGACACTCCATGGCGTTATTTGCTGGGCTGTCTAACATTGCTGTCTTTGCTTTTTTAAAGGGTTGACACTGAAGAATGGATTGCCACTATTGAAGCATTACTTTCAAAAAGTTTTGATGCTTGTCAGTGGCTGGTTGAATATTTTATTAGTTCTGAAGGACGAGAATTGATAAAGTAAGTGTCAGTATCTTTCAGTTAAAAGAAATTTGTGTCTCTTCCGGTGACTTAGAGCTGAAGCTTCTCGTAACTCTTTTTTATTTCAACTTGAAATTATTTTCCTGGTTGGAATCAGTTCTAAGCAGGTAACCAGGCGCTTACAGGCAACTACTGTTGCCCAGGGGATTCCAGAATACAAACCTCTTCCCTCAGACTCACAGTCTGGTGGCAGGTAAAGGTCAGCAGTCCTGGGTTACACAGTAATACTGCAGTATTGCTAATATGTTTGGATTCTGGCTAAAATATTATTTTTCAAAAAGTTTTTGATAGTAAGAGAGTGTGATAAATATACCATGATAGTATACTTACCTACACGTCTATAGTAAAAAAGTAATTGGATTTTTCAAGAAGGTCCGATCACTATGAATGTTTACACCTTGCTCCTTATTCTCTTATCCTCGGAGAGTTCAGCATCGATGCAGGGGACCCAGCGAGCACCTTGAGCTGTCAGTGGCCAGGCTGCCTTACCCCCAGTGGCCGCTTCCCTCCCTCTGCCGCAGCTGTGCCCCACGCCTCTCGGACGCGCTGAGCTGGCTCACCCACTCCTAGCCAATGGCCTTGCCTCAGCCTTCACCCACAGCACAGGTGGAGCCCCCGCCCCGTCCCAAGTTGCACACCAGCCAGTCTGTTCCCACCTTCTCCTTTCCTCCTGATATAATGGAGGAAGTGTCCTCTCTCCTCTCAAAATGAATCTCTCTGCATGAGCAAAGCTTCTCAAGGAAGTTGGCGTCTTTACCTTCCAGAGTTTTCTGTCAGGTCACTTCTGTCGGCATACAAATATGCTCTGGTATCTCTGAACTTAAAACAGACAACAAGGAATTCAGAAATGCAGGTCCCTTCCCACAGGGAGATCGTCGTGCGGCGGCAAGTTAAGATCTAATTGAAACTCCTGGTCCCGTATCCCCTTCATCTTGAGGTCTGAGCTTCAGACATTCATCCACTGGCCTGCTTGGTATCTCCACCTCTGCCTCCTCCAGTGTACCTCATACAGCAACAAAAGGGTTCTTTTGAAACAAACTAGATTATGTTACTTCTCTGCTTAAAAATTCTTCAGTGGATTCTCACCGCACTTATAATAAAATCCAAAATCTTTGCCATAATGTAACACAAAAGGCCTCACTTGAGTATGGGCTTTGCCTGTGTGTTTCACTTTCCACCTGGCTTATCATTCACCTGATTGTTGATTCCTTGAACACGCGAAGCTTTTTGCCCTGCCTAAAGATCTTTTCTCCAGTTATTCCCTGTATTTGAAAGTCTCCCCTCTACTCTTTGCATAGAAAGTGCCTTCTCATCCATCAGATGTCAAGGGCCACCCAATTTAAAGTAGGTCTGCCCTATTGTTTGCTCTGTCACCTCCACTAAACTTCAGCTTCCTGACGGGCAGAAGCTACTCCGTTTGGTTCCCTACATTAAGTGCTCACGTATTTGTGCATGAATACATTCATACAGTTCATAAAGAGAGAACACATAAACATTTCTTTGAAGTGTTCTTGCCTGTCCCTTTAGAGTTTGCATTAAAGATAACCTTTCACCCATTTTCCAGCTTAATTCCAAAATATCTTCCCATTAGGACTCCTGAGTACTGTGTTAAGCAGTAGAACGTCATAGAATCATCATCCATTTGAAAGGAACATGGCAAAATATTTAGTTTACCATCAAGCAGGCTCGCTCTTAAATATCTCCAGAGAAACTCAGTAACTTCCTTTGGTAGTATGATTTGGTTTCTTAGAATTCCTAATGGTAAAGAACCTAGTGAATTACCTAATCTAAATGTTCCTGGTAGAGTTTATTATATTTTGTCTTTCTTTATAAAGTCCAATTACTCATCATTATCAATTCCTCAGTGATTTGAAGAATTAATATTCTCCTTTCTCTAATTACTTATTTCTTTAGAACTTTTAAGATAGCTTAAGTTGTCGTTGTTACAACTAAAAAATAAACATACACTGTGCTAATACCTCAGTAACTGTGCATGTGAAGAGGCTGTCATCTCTCAGATTAGCCCCTCTGTAGCCCTCTTGAGGGACAATTTTTAAATGTAATTATAAGTGTAAAAAATTAAATTAGCAAATAATGCTTGCAAATTGATCTAAAGAAATTAAAACTACTAACATGAAGGATACTTTACATCTTTAAAATTTTTTTTATATTGTGGAAATTTTTAAACATACTCCAAAGTCGACAGAATACGAACCCTCTCCTGTACCCATCCCCAGCTCGAGTTGTCAGCATTTGGCCAGTCTTGTTTGCTTATCCCAATTCCCACACACGCTCACATGCATGCTTTTCTTTTATCCTCTCAAATATTTTAAAGTAAATTTCAGACATCATATAATTTCCCTATAAATTTTTCAGCATGTATCTCTAACAGGTTAAGTTTAAAAAATAAATAAATAAATAAGTGCTTTACCATCATCACTCTGAACAAAAGTGATAGTAATTCCTTCCTATCATCCTATACCCAGTCTATGTTCAGAGTTCCCCAGATGTCTCAAAAGTGTTATTTTACCATTGAATTTGTACAAATCAGGCTCCAAATGAGCTCCATTTGGTCTCCATTTGGTTTGTATGTTTCTTAAGGTTCTTTTAATCTGTAATTGTTCCATTTCCCCACCACCTTTTTTGTCATGCCATTTAACTGGGGTGAGACAGGTCATTTGTCCTATAGAACTGCCCATATTCTGGGTTTGTTTGCATTCTCACGATGCTTCCTAATGTCTGTGATAGGAAATGTGGAGCACCCCCTATAGATATTCTTTCCAAAAGAATTGTACCTGAATCTGATCAGACATCTAGAGCTAGATATTACAAGAGTACTTGTTATCTTTTAAGCTTGCCTGGAGTTGCCACTTAGAATCTTAGTGGATGTTAAACAGAGCCTTTGTGTCAGGTTCACATTAGGTAGCTAATGCTTAGCATTGACAGTTACGTGCAATGAGCAGAAGTGAAGTGGCTTCAGAAAGCTCCGCTGTCATCTTCCTGTGGGGAGAAGGAGGGCAGGGCTGTCAGCAAATGCTGCCCTCAGACAGGGACCAGAGCAGCTTTCACTGTTGTGACCTGAAAGAATGCATCAGGACAGTTTTGCCCTGGGTCATCAAAATTATGTTATATTAAATCTTGCTCATGGAACAATGAGACTTTTCTGTTAAGAGATATTAGAAACGATAGGTAAGTTTTCACTGTGCTGATTAGAATATGGGTTGTCATGTCAGAGTGCGTGTGTGAAGCAGAGAAAGAAAAGCTGACTGTGGGCAAGCGTGCAGTTACCTAGTTGCTCTCAGGTAGTTACCACCACCGCCCAGCGGCAGGGAGCGGGTGTTTCTGCCTGACCGTGCCCTCCGCCACATCTGAGGCTGCTGCCTCTACCGCCCTGGTGGTGTGGAGGATTGGATTAGGTCGTGCCTTTGCAGCGGGCAGTGTAGTATCCCAGTGTAACACTGGGTGTGCCAAATATGATGGACGTGTCTGATAAACCTTAAAACTGCTGTCATCATCATCATCATCATAGAAGAAGAAAGGAAGGAAGCAGGACCTTTTCAGCCTCACATGCTTTTGGGAGGACTGAGTAATAAGTAAACGTTGGGAGGGAAGAGGAGAGGAAAGTGAAAGGATGGAAATACCAGGTGCACAGGGGGATTAGGAGGTGCTGTGTTGACTCAGAACTTTTAATTTGTGTCTTATTCTGAGACATTGAAGGGGTGCCAGGGAGAACTACTCCTGGGTGAACAGAACTTATAAAATTTTAGGTTCTTTGCTTGTATATCTCTTGAAGTCTGAATTTACATTTATACAGATACTCATCTTAGGGGAAGAAAGGAAGAAGAAACAGGAAAAAATCCACTTTCCGTGTTCAAAGGTCTTGTTTTCCTTTTTCTCCTCCTTCCTCCCTCACAAGGGCCTGTGTGTGCTGACGCTCTCAGGAGACTTGAACTGACATCTTGGAGTAATTTTTTTCTTGGACAGTAGGTGGGACCATGTTGGGAAGGTTGGGTTATAGAAATCTATCTTGCTTTTTCACACCACGTTTCTCTTTATGTTAGGATTTTCTTGTTGGAGTGCAATGTGAGAGAAGTACGTGTCGCTGTGGCCACCATCCTGGAGAAAACCCTAGACAGTGCCTTGCTTTATCAGGATAAGGTCAGTCTTGTTTTCTAAATGTTATTTACACGTTCTGTTTTTACCAAATGTTTTAAAGTGCACATAATAAGAAAGAAAGCCTAGGATTAGAGTCTGGTAATTATCCACATAAAATGCACGTTCTGTGCACAGACTTCCTGATAATGCCAGGCTAGAAGGCATTCTGTCCTCTCCTCCTCAGATCCCAGGTGTCAGGGTAGGCTAGGAATTCAGATCTGCTTTGGTCTGCGTCAGGATTTTCTCTCTAGAGCACTTCCTTCTCAGAGTCTTCTCTCGAGAGTTTGTGTTCGATCTCTCTGCGTTAAGACCAACCTTAGTCTAGAGTCTCTAGTCTAGACCGACAGTCATTTTGAGCCACCCCTGGCTTTGTCTCTTCCCTCCTAAGTTATTTTCATGATCCGAACCTTCATTTGGCAGCCGGACCAAATAGTGCCATCCATCCAGGGGCATTGGCCACAATAGTTCCTTCTTTGATCTCCGTTATTCCCTAATCCTTGTTCCTGTTCTTCTGAATTTCTTCTTCTTCTTAACCATGTTTCCTGTAACATATTTTCTTCTGGTTCACAATTCCACATATGCTAAAACAAACCATGGTATTTATTACCATCCTCAATCCCCCCAAATTTTAAGTCTTAGGGACATAAATGACATGAGTCTAATTATTCAGTCTGTTATTAAGTCCTAGCAAATACAGCAGTTACTTCCCAAGTTTGCTGTTTCAAACAGCTGGCACTACATGGAAAACTTTGAAAAATGTTGTTTTCAGAACGAATTGGCTCCTTATAAACTCCTTATAAATTGGCTTGAGGCAGTGTCTCAATGAACTGAATGCAAATTCTAGGAATTGCTGCTTCAGATTCAGATGTTGGCTTTACTGTTCAACCCTGAGCAAGTCCTTTAAAGAGCCCCTTGATCCACACCCAGTGCCTGGCACCCAGGCACTTAGTTCCTTCAACAGTCCTGAGCTGGGGCGCACCATTAGACCAGACATGCTCAGGAGCTCTGCTCAATCCAGGATGGAGAAGGAGGTCAAATATACTCTTCAGGGAGGATCTAGAGGAAGACTGTCCCTCTCAGTTCCAGGAATCCTAAGGAAGTAGAGGTTTACTCTAAGGCATTGGCTTTCGATCAGCTTAAACAGCAGAACCATTTTTGGCAAAACCTTACCTGGTTGCAGAATATTTAAAATTAGGTCATTGGGAGCAGCCTAGGACAGTTTGGATACCGTTGCTCTGAAGTACCCCTGTGGAAGTTTTCTAAGATATTTAACATAAGGACCTTCTTACTCTCCTCCTTCCTCCCATGTACAAACCCAGACAAAGGATAAAGGCAGAATTAGCGTAGTCTCCCTACAGCTGGGGTCAGGCCATAGCGCATCATCCCACCAACCTCTAAAGGCAGGGCTGCAGTGGGGAGAAAGGGAAGGGAGTGGTGGAGGACATAAACCATTTGCCTCAGTAAATCCTACTTGATATCCAGCTGATGTATTTTATGTCTATTTTTACCCCATAATGGAAATGGTACCTCTTGCTACCCACTTTATATTGTAAAGTACTTTGAAATGAAGTGCTACATAAATGGTAGATTTTACTGTATATAACAAGTGTGACAGGATGGATGGGAATATTTCGAAAGTCTGTGAGAACCATCTCCAGAGGACATGAACTGATAAAGAGTAGTAAGGCTGGTCTTAATTCTCAGATCACACATGAATTTCTAGGGACTTGTCCAAAAACAGTTGGGGTGGGAGGGAAAGAAGAAGCAATGTGATGACCCAAATGGTTTCTAAACAAATAAAATGTTTTTCAAAGCTTTCCATGAGGCGTCAGCGGGCTTTCAAGTAAGTTCACAGTTGAGTCGATATTACCGTTGTCATTCTGTCAGGCTGTTGCTCTCCATTTGCTCCATTGGCTTGGTTTCTAGCCCCTATGCCTGTGTCTGTGTTTTTTATTCTTTGCATCTGTGATTATGTGAAGAAGTAGCATAGTGGAGGGAGGGATTCAGAAATATGTTACCTCTAAACCCCCTGCCTTTTAAGAGACAGAAAGAAACGGGCTCTGCAAAAAACGTGACGATTAGGCAGTAGAACCGTGCCTTGAGTCTGAAAGCTAGGAAACAAAACTAGGCTTTTCTTTTAATTATTTCTACAGTTCCACCAGTCTTCCCTGGAAGATCAAATTGATAATTCTGTTTTTGCTCTCCAAAGCATAAATCCATCTGAATCTGAGACTGGATTGTATCAATCAGACTTTCCTTTTGTTCTTATGGTGATTTACTTCAGATTAATCCTGTTACAGATGTCTGTCTTATACTCTTTTTCTTTATGTAATTTCATCTTTCCTCTAATCAGTTAAAGAGCCTTCATCAGTTACTGGAGGTACTACTTGCTCTGTTGGATAAAGATGTTCCCGAAAATTGTAAAAACTGTGCTCAGTACTTTTTCCTGTTCAACACTTTTGTACAAAAGGTAAATGATTTTTTTCCTAATATAGCAGATTGATAGTCTAAAGGAATTTTATATGTGCAAAAAATTCAGACTGGTCAATATAGGATCTATATGATATGGTTTTATGAGTGTTTCTTCTTAAAAATCTTAATTCGTGCATTATATTACTTGCAAGAATTCCAGTGTATGTAGGGATCGTTACTTACTGTTGGAGTAGAAGTCTGCATTGAAACTAGGGGCCGTTGTGCAGCACTGCAGGGCTGTTAGATTTTTAACAAGTACTTTCTCTATGTAAATTATACCATTTAAAAACTTACCACTTAAAACTTCTCATTTAACTGTATTTTTGGCATAGATCTCTGTCTGGATAGGAATATAATTTGTCATTCTCAATATCTCATGACAGCAAGGAATTAGGGCCGGAGATCTTCTTCTGAAGCATTCAGCTCTGCGACACATGATCAGCTTTCTCCTAGGGGCCAACCGGCAGAACAGTCAGGTAATGCCTACTTTTATATATCCCAGCGAAGTGGCCACGGTTTTGGAAGCCACAGTGTTTCTCTTTGTAGGGAATAAATATTAATTTCATCAGAGTCCAGGTATAAGTACTACATAGCCTTTAAAATTCTTCGGAGTTCAGTTATTTTTACAGCCTCCTCATAGAATTTATTCTAAATGCTGTAACCAATGGGAATGACTAACTAGGATATCACTCAAAATGCAAAGTGCTGAGTGACCTAGGAGGAAAGATGAGTTCTGCCTGGGGGATTCGAAAGCATTCAAGAAATAGTGGCATTGGGTCCTCCACTTGCTCTCTGGGGCTGTGAGCAAGGCTGTGTTGGTGGACGTGCTTACACGGGATGCTGGTCACAGGCCAGGATTCAGATGTGAAGTCGAACCATTACACGCTGAACGATGTTGCTGCAGATGTAATACTCATATTCAGAAAATGAAAGGGAAGTGGTTTTGTGATAATAGGGTCAGATATATCAAAAAATGACTCTCCTGTTTGAAGTTCCTATATTGGTGTGTTTCTCCAATCATTGTATTTCTTCTGTTTGATAGATTTAAAATACACAAAATGTGAACATGCTGTAATGATAAATACTGTTTATGGAACTGGTTACTTTTCATGCTGTACCTCTGAAACTCACAATTCAGTAAAACAGGCAGTTTCCTCCCCATTCTCAGGCAAGAATTACAGCTCAGAAAAGTTGTGACTTGTGACAACTTGTGACAACCTTGACAAGGTCACAGGGCTAAAGCTCTGGTTTCCCCTGTATGTGATGCATTGCCTAGGGAAGCTTTCCTTTCTTTATTAAGGGAGACAGACTTGCTACTTAGGCCTCCTCTCAGCCTCCTGTCATACCACCTTGCCGCTGTGACTCTTTAGTGTTAAAGAAACAAGTACTGACATGCTCTGTGTGTTGATGTTATGTTGAGATTTACAGTATCTATTTTTCACTTCAAGCTTTTCCTTATCAGGGACTCCATTGACACTGGCGATTGACTTAAAGTCATTGTAATTTAAATAAGATTTAATTAATGGTGTTATGTTGTATGATTAATATTGTTTTGCATTTATGGAGCACACGAGTTTGAAAACATTCTGCCTTTCATGTTTCATTTGGTCCTCACAACCACGAAGTGGGCGGAACAGGTAGGTTATCTCTGTCTTTACACAAAGAAGTCAGGTAGAGAACTCGCCCACATCCGTGTGGTGCAGCAAGTGGCAGAGGAGAGCCAGGCCTGCAGACCTCCAGCCCCACAGGCTTTCCCCACTGTACTGGGTGCAGGGAAATTACCTGGCACAGGGTGAGCGCTCAGTACCTGAATTGAATACATAAATGGATTTGTTTTAGAATACGAGTTAATATACATCTACGTTAAGCCACTCTTAAGCTGGCTTAAAACCCATGACTTTTTGGACTTTGACCTGTCCTACTGTCAAACATTGAGAAAGAATGTGGCTCAAAGTATCATGAACCCGCACACCCTTCTAACCAAAGCACTAACATCCACTTTATTTTCTCTGACAACAGATACGTCGATGGAGTTCGGCACAAGCACGAGAATTTGGGAACCTTCACAATACAGTGGCATTGCTTGTCTTGCACTCAGATGTCTCTTCCCAAAGAAACGTTGGTAAGCTTTAACCTGTCTTTAATACATCAGGAAAACAGAGAGATGGTGAGTTTGTCAGTAACATGTGGAGAGTAACAACGTTGGCAGTTAAATGGGTGTTACTTGTTTCTCATTTGGCTATTTGATATTTGAGGAACACTTAAAGTTTTTTGTTTCAATCCACGTTAAACTTCACCTTATTTTACTAGTTTGTCACAAGAGCAAGCCAGTCATTTCTTTGGGGTGGGATATAGAAGTATTTAACAACACTATAGGGATAAAGGTACATTTCTGCATTGTTTCTAGGCCTTGTCGTGACAGCAACAGTAACAGTGATAATACAGGAAAGCAGCTGAGAAGTAGTCAGTGTTTTCTGTGTGCTGTGCCTTTCCGTGGGGCTCACAGTTTGTTGTGTTGAGTCCCCTCAGCAAACCTGTGAGGGCAGTTCCCCTCCTGTGTGCGCAGAAGCTGAGATAGGGAGAGGTCTAGTAGCCCCTGAAAGTCTCACCGCTAGTCAGGGGCATGGCAGCCAGTGTGGAATGCAAGCCTTTGACCCCCGAGCCTGTGGTAGGGTTTTCATGTCATCTGACCAGGAAACTAGATTAAAATCACAGGGCGTCCCTCTGATCTGGAAATGCCGTTGGCTGTCTGAAGGGACGTTGGGAGCGCTCAGACGGTCGTGAGCTAGAGTGTGCTTCCTAAACTCTGACTCACCCATCTACAGAGGCAAAGCTACCGCATTCATGAGTTAGAAGAGTTTGCAAAAGAAAATGAGAGTGAGAGTCCTTGCTTTTCTAGCATGTGGGGTAACCCCTTCCACGTGGGTTGATTCTGCTCAGCACAGGTGGTGTTGGCCATTGGGCAACAGAAGTGCCTTGTCCAGGGTCTCTTCAGAGGCACTTTGGGCATTTTTTTTTTCATGCACTTTGTATATTTTAACTTCTTCGGAAGATTGTCTTGGGTGGAATCACCAGGAGTCTAGAGATCTTGCACCTACATCCTGGGCATACATTGAAAGAGAGGGGTAAGTGTTTTCTCCCATCTCATGTCTGTGAGGGAACAGTTGTAGGTGCTCAGTGGTTGCATGTATGAATCTTGAGGGGATCGCTTTGCCTTGTAGAGTCGATTTCATGTGATAATATCCAGTGAAGTGGGTTTTTCTTTGGTCTCCTAAAGCTCCGGGTGTATTTAAACAACGGCCGCCTATTAGCATTGCCCCCTCGAGTCCCCTGCTGCCCCTCCACGAGGAAGTCGAAGCCCTGTTGTTCTTGTCTGAAGGGAAACCTTACCTGTTAGAGGTATGTGCTTGTTCTGCTAAAGCCATTTTCTTTTCGTTTTAGCCGTTTCCTTCTTTTTGAGGAAAAATGCCTTTTGTTATAAGTTGTATTTTGTATGTTGCTCTGATGAAGGGGAGTCTTGTTAAGAGAAGTGATTATTTCAAATAATTTTATTTCCTGTATGTGTGTCAGGAAGAAATAAGGACTAAATATTCTTAGTCCTCTCTGCAACTAAGAATTGGGCCTCAAGATCCAGCCCAGCTAATGAGCCCTCCAGGTCCCAGGAGCTAGGTACACGGCACCTCCCCAGTCACAGTCATTCAGTTTATTATCAGAGGGTTTATTCCCAGTCTCTGGTGTGTGTCCCTGGTCCTGGCGCACTACAGCTCTGAAGCACATGGGGTTTTCAACCTCAGGAGTATGGAAGTGGGCTGCTCACAACCTCCCATTGTGGCCCATCCACAATGAGTCCCTTCCCCTTCCACCTAGAGCTACCCCCTCTTGAGAACGTAATCTTCCAATCCTTCTTTCATAACTTGATTTACATAAGTATGACTCTGTGAAACATAATCATACTGGTTTTTAATTACATCAACAGTGCTGTGCTATATATCTCCTTTTTTTTTTTTTTTTTAAGCTTTTCATTGTGTATTTTTTTGGATCTATCGGTGGTTATTTTAATGGGGGAGGGGGAGATTTACCTTTAAAAATCTGATGAAAGTGACTCCCGAGAGAAAGGTGCACATTTGCACAAATTGTGTTAACTCTCAAGACAGACTCAGACTGTTTTGAGGCAATGTTGATGATCATAAATCTGAGCAGATTTCAGTGAAAGTCAGAAACAGCACATCAACAGTAAACTGTGACGGAAGAAAGGCTGACTCCTCTTCTGCCCTCCCGCTAGGTAATGTTTGCTCTGCGAGAGCTGACGGGCTCACTGCTGGCGCTCATTGAGATGGTGGTGTACTGCTGTTTCTGTAACGAGCATTTCTCCTTCACCATGCTGCATTTCATTAAGGTAGGACCTCGGGAAACCCGATGATAGCCTGAGAGCCTGTGGGTGAGACACGAGGAAAGCATTCCTTTGGCTCCCAGGCACTGTTTCTTTTAAAAACCTTAACTGTTTTTCCTAATCATAAAAATAGTATATACTTATTGGGTTTTTTTTTAAATGAAGAATAAAAAAGAACTCAAAATCTGACCATTTATAATATTCTCATACATTTCCCTTTTATGTTCTATGCATGTATTTGAACATAATTGGGATTTTATTGTCTTTATGATTTTGTGTCCTTTTTTTCACTTGACATTTATAAGTATTTTCCATATCATTAAAAGTTATCTGAGTATATTTCATTCTCTCATGTACCATAATTTACTTAGCCATTCCCTTCCTAGTGATGCACATTTGCATTGGGTTCAATTCTTAACTATTAAGAATAATACTTTATAGTTAATGCTGTGGTGACCTTTATTGTGTAAAATGGTTTTACAGTTTTAGATTATTTCCCCAGGCAGCATCTAAAATATCAAAAGTAGATTGATTTTTGTCACCTTCTGAAATAGTGATGTATGTAGTTCATTTATGAAGCTCTGATCAGTGTGTAGTAATTATTTATGTTGCACTTATTAGATGCCAAGCACTGTTCCAAGAATATTACCTATTTAACTCACTTAATTCTCAAGTACATAAGTCCTTTGAGGTAGATACGTTTTTATCACCATTCTGCAATTGAAGAAACTGAGGCACAGGGTCACACAACCAGCAAGTGGCAGAGTGGGAGTCTGAACATCGGCAGTGTGGTTGCAGGGCTGTGCGCTCAACCATACTGTTTACTGCCTTGCTGGGGAGTATTAGAAAAACCTTTACGCCTACACCTAGCATTTTTATTTGTTTTTAACCTTTAATTTTTAATTACATGGATAATATATAACTGCATTCTCTTGGTGAAAAACTAAAACGTGCAAGCAAGGCCAAAGTCCACCTTGACCACCACCGGCCAGGCTCATCCCCTCTCCACCCTACCCCGCGGATCAGTATTGTCACATTGTATATGTCTTCCCAGGCCTCATTCGCTTACTTAGTACCGTACCTGGCACCTTGCAAGTGCGGTGTTGTAGTGCAGTATCCTTTCCTACCACACACATGTATAAGGTTACTAAAATGCACAGGAGTGTGAGTTTTCTGAACCTTGCTTTCTTCACTTAGTGTATCTTGGCAGATTTTTCCACTTCCTACGCTGAATTTTGTTATATATTTCACTCCTAGCATGCTGATCTCAGAACACTCTCACTTGCGTTCTCATAGCTACTCCAGCATGTTCAACAAAATAGGATATGTATAAGTGAAATATAAGTATAAATTTAGGCCTGTTTAGTGACTGAAAATTATCTCCCTTCCTTTCTGCTTTTTTTCCTGTCTCCTTCCTAATTTCATAGTAAAATATCAAGGAGGGTTACAGGTGGGAGGACCATGGAGGTCATTTGTTTCAGTCCCCAGATTTAGCATTTGAGGAACTGAGACGCAGAGAAGGGAACAACTTGCCCAAGATCAGCCAGGAGGTGGTAGAACTAGGGCTGGAATCCAGCACTGTTGGTTGCCACTCCAGTGTGCTTTCCACTGAAGACTTACTGGAATCTTTATGCTTTTAAAAAATATTTCAGAACCAACTAGAAACAGCTCCACCCCATGAGTTAAAGAATACGTTCCAACTACTTCATGAGATGTTGGTAAGTCATAAATGTTCTAATTCACTTGCATTTAGGTATTTACTAGTCAACATGTGTTCATGAATAAAAACTGTGTGTCCTTGGGTTGCCTTTGCGTTCCTTTGGTCTGCACTCACTGAGTCCTCTTCATATCAGCCATTTTTCATGCATTACTGATTTAGAAGTGAGCGATGATAAACTGCCTCATAGGCACTTGCAGTTTAGTGAGGGAGCCAGACAAGTACACAGGCAATCACAGTGCAGAGAGCAAAGGCCTCACCATGGACAGGAAACTGTGATCAGCTCAGATGTGATCTTGTGTGACCCTGTGACCGGCAGAGGTGAACGGCTGGCTCTGCAGTTCACTTAAATCTGAGACACCACTGACTGTCTGTGTACTACTGAAAATATCTTCATGAGCCAAAAAACTGAAATGTCATCCACTGTAGGGTGCATCCCAATTTCAGAAATGTGAAAAGCAGGGGCTAAAATTCAGTTGTAATCAGTGAAATATAGTTTTATTAGAAGCTGAACTTAAGAGAGGTGGAGTGAGCTGTCCAAGGCCATTGTTCAGTAAGTGACAGAGCCAGGATCTGAGCCAAGCGACTGGCCCTGGATCCCATGCTCTCCACCAAACCCCTGGTTTGCTCAGTGAATTGTAGAGGTAGAGCCTTCTAGAAGGAGTGGGAACTCGTAGGGCTTGGGGAAGAAGCCCAAAGCAGACCAGGAAAGGCTTCAGGTACCAGTGCGTGTGGACTTTTCCCTGTAGGTCAGTGGTGACACTCTGGTGACCAAGTTCCGCCTACATGTCTATTTAAGTTGGCGCAGATTGTCTTGTTTTTTACTTTCTGGATCCCAGCCTGTCTTGAGAAATCAGGTAATCTGGCCACACTGGCTCCGTTTCCTCCACGCCCCGTCACCTAGAACAGCCGCGGCGCACCCCCTCGATGAGGCTTGTGGTCTCCCGTTCCCCAGTGTCCTCACCACTCCTCTTGTCTGCCGCGTGGCTCATGTCTTGTCGTCTTGGGCTCTGTAGACATTTAAGTTAGCAACTTCTGCCGTCGGTGATGGGCACCATGGAAGGGTTTGAAGCAGGAAAGCAATGTGACCTGATTTATGTCTTAGAAAGATTCCCCCGGCAGTTGTCTTGAAGGATGGACTAAAGGAGGAGACAAGGTTGGAACTGGAAGACCACATAGGAGTCTGTGGCAGTAATCTGAGTGTGAAATAACAAGGCTTGTACTAAGGAGAGACAGTAGAGGGAGCAAAGGCCAGAACAGTAGGTGTTTAGAAAGAGAATCAGTAGAATTTGGTGACTGACCGTGAGCCAGTGAGAGACTAGCCCAGGGGCTTTTTAAAGAGAGGCTGTGGTGGGCAGTGGCGGGGGGGAGGGGCCTGGGTTCCCTTTAGGTCCCTTAGGCCTTGGCACAGGGTAGGCATTTAATAAACACTTTTCAATATGGCAGTACCTCATGGGTGCCATTTCTAAGAAGTCTGTCTTTCTGGTCTTTACCACCTTCTGGTCCTAGTGCTTTTGGAAGATTGTTGCTCCTTGGGGTGGGACTGCGTATTGTTCATCTGCTCAACAACAGACCCATTTAGTTTACTGCACCATGCCCGGTTCAGTGCCCGGGCATTAGAAGTACAGCGAGAGTAACATGTAGATCCAGCCCTGTTTGGCATGGCATAAACCTCCACATCAACTTGTAGAGCATGTGTTATATCAAAACTTTGACACATTTTTTGTAAACCATAAACCTCATCCTTGGGATTATGAAATATGCGTCTATATAACCCACAGAGAACTCTAGATGTTATTGGTAAGAACACATATTAGGAAATGAGTGTATCTTCAAATATCACTTATGTAATAGTTTTTCATGTTTAGTTTAAAATTTAATATATTGTTGAGAAATACGGCAATGACTTGATATTTGTTTGTATTTGGTTTTGTTATGTTAGAAACTATAATCTCTTGAATTATTTTTTTTTAAAGGCACCAGTGGCTGTAACCCAAGTTCCTTCTTTCATTTACCAGCCTTTGTTTCCTACTTCTCCCAGGTCATTGAGGATCCCATACAAGTGGAGCGAGTCAAATTTGTGTTTGAGACAGAAAATGGATTACTAGGCAAGTATGGCTGCCTTACGAAGAAGTGTCTGCAGTAAATGTGCAGAGAGCTCATCGTTCCAGCCAGTCTCTCCTCCCCGGGGCTGCCCCACATGCTCTGCCTGGCGTGGACCAGTGAGGAAGCCCCGAGAAGTCTGGTCAGGGCTGTTGGGCTCCCTCATTCTAGTCAGGAGAATTAGAGCCAGAGGATCTTATCGCCCTGGACACTCTCCTGCTTTTTAGTAAGGCACAGTTTGAGGTCCTTTTACTGGGTCAGGTAAGATTTGGGGGTGCTGTGACTTCAACAAGCTAAAGTTTGTCCACTTAAGCAAGAAATCTTTCATCCCACTCTGTAGCCATTGAGGAGGAAAAAACTAAAACCTTAGATGCAGGATATTGTCAAGCTCATGAAATGTAATTTTTTTTTTTTAACTTGTGGTATGAATGTACCCAAATTTCTATTGTCTATTCATAAAAGTTTTTTGATAGAGTTTTCTTTTTCAGAAGGCTAAAGTGGCTTTAATGAGCTATTTCTTAGGAAGAGTTTAGTTAAAAATAGTCTTATCCAACTCCCACCATCCACCTGTGTTTCCAGTTAACTTGAGTCATTTTAGATTTTGCTACGTATTAAGAGAAGTTTTAGGATCTCTTTTTATTGCACAAAGGAAATTTATGCGAGAAAGGTTCTGTAGCTACAGCATTCTAGGCCACCCCCTTTGGAATGGTGTACTCCGCTCAGGGCAGTCCCCGGGCTCTGCAACTTACAGACCATACACTGCTCAAGAGCAGGGACCAGGCATTACAGTCATCCCTGGGTACCCGCAGGGCATTGGCTCCAGGACCCACCTCGGATACCAAAACCCACAGATGCTCAAGTTCCAGAGTCCACCCTTTGTATCCACAGTTCTGCATCTGAGTATTCAACCAACCACAAATTGTGTAGTACTATATGTATTTCTTGAAAAAAATTCATATGTAAGTGGACCTGCACAGTTCAAACCCATCTTTAAATGCTAAAAGCAAAGAGCAGAAAATATTTGTTGAACTGAACTAATACCATACATTTCCATTTATCACAGTAAAAGTATTTTAACTACTCTCTGTCAGTAGTGTGGTGGATGGAAAACTTTGAAGGTCTCTAGGTGAATTATCAGCCATTATAAATTTTAGTTCCTTTCAGTTCTTGTAAAAGTCAAACTTTCACCACCCTGTGTGTTTCTTGAATACTACTTAGTGTTTCTACCCGTTAGAATTTAGGGACTCGTGTTGAGTCAGCACCACCATGTTCTTGTTAAGTTTCTTATCTGCTTATCAAAATAGTTTGTTGTAAATTTTCAGAACAAGAGAGCTGTTATTACTTGGACCCACTTTCAGTTTAGTGCTTTATTGTTAAAATTTCCTCTTCTGTTCCTTCAGCTCTGATGCACCACAGTAATCACGTGGACAGCAGCCGCTGCTACCAGTGTGTCAAATTTCTTGTAACTCTTGCTCAGAAGTAAGTATTGACTCAAAATGCAGTGAGGAAATGGTGTTTTAGACAAGTCAAATATGACCAGAGGAAAAAATCTGCCTTGTTTTAGTACCTAGAGAATCTGACCCAGTCAGAGCATGCTTGCTGGGATGGTACAGACAACTATTCAAATGATCTCCAAGAGATGTGGAGGGGGAGTGTTAAAGGTAACAGATCTTGTGTAATCCAAGGGAAAAAAAAAATGCTAAACCACCAGGCTTTATGCAGGAAGGGCAGGAGTCCAAGGCAGATTTAGGGACCTCGACAGCAAAGAGTTCATGAACCTTCACTCAAGAGATCTTTAGTTAACTACCAACTGTGCCAGCTTCTAGGTCCCCACTTTCAAAACTGTCTCTCAAGAGACAAAGTCATATAACAGCTAATTACACTTATGAACCCAGGCACTATGCTAAATACTTTGCCTGTATTCTCATTTAACCTTTTCAACAACTTTATGAGGTTAAGTACTGTTATTAGTCCCATATCATAGGTGGTTTAAGTGACATGCCTGCCGTCAGAGCTAGGACTTGATCACAGGCTGACTTCAAGGCAGAGGTTCTTTTTTCTTTTTATTTAATTGTGCTAAAATATACATAACATAAAATTCACCATTTTAGCCATTTTTAGGTGTACAATTCAGTGGCATTAAGTACACTCACATTGTTAGCGCAGCCATCACCACCATCAGTCTCCAGAACTTTTTTCATCTTCCAGAACTGAAACTCTGTACCCAGTAAACAATAACTCTCCATTCCTCCTCCCTCCAGCCCCTGGCAGCCATCGTTCTACTTTTTATCTTCATGAATTTGACTGTCGTAGGTACCTCACATAAATGGAATCACAGAGTATTTGTCCTTTTATGACTGGCTTATTTCACTTAGCATGATGTCTTCAAGGTGTACCCACATCGTAGCATGTATCAGAATTCCGTTTCTTTTTAAGGCTGAATAATACTCCATTGTATAGATATATGTATACTATATTTTGCTTATCTATTCATCTGTCAAAAGACCCTTGGAAAGCAAAGGTTCTCAATGTTAGAAGGAACCTGAGTGGTTTGCAACTTCAGCTCCCCGATTTAGTACGTTGGCCAACAAAAGATCGGAGTGACTGCATGCTAACCCAAGGTTATTTTTTTTTTTTAATTGAAGTATAGTTGATTTACAATATTGTGTTAGTTTCAGGTGTACAACAGAGTGATTCAGTTATATATTTTGTTTCAGATTATTTTCCATTATAGGTTATTATAAGATATTAAATATAGTTCCCTGTGCTGTACAGTAAATCCTTGTTGCTTATCTGTTGTATGTATGTAGTTTGTATGTTAATCCCATACTCCTAATTTATCCTCCCCACCCATGCCTTTCCCCTGGTACCCATAAGTTTGTTTTCTATGTCTGTGAGTCTGTTTCTGTTTTATATATAGATTCATTTGTATTATTTTTTAGATTCTACATATAAATGATATCATATAATATTTTTCTTTGTCTAACTTCACTAAGTATAATATTCTCTAGGTCCATGTATGTTGCTGCAAATGGCAATATTTCATTCTTTTTATGGCTGAGTAATATTCCATTGTGTGTATATATATATATATATATATATATATATATATATATATACACACACACACACACACATCACATCTTCTTAAACCAGTCGTCAGTTGATGGGCACTTGGGTTGTTTCCATGTCTTGGCTGTTGTAAACAGTGCTGCAGTGAACATTGGGGTTCATGTATCTTTTCAAATTAGAGATTTTGTCTTTTCAGGATATATATACAGGAGTGTAACCCAAGGTTATTGAGCAGACTGCACTGCCATCACTGAATCTTGCACCGAGCTCTTTTTATAGTTTAATTTATTTTGCTCCAGATTTTCGCTGATTCTTAGGCATGGGTATTGCCATCCTTGGACTTGTACCAGAATGAGAATGAGAAATCTGTTGGGATTAATCTGCTGCATTTGAGCATCCCCAACAGATTTAAATGAGAGCCCCATTGAAATAATGCACGAACACGCGTTTTCCAGATGACATAACATTGTAGACACAGATGGAGATCATCCTGCCACAATTGTGGGTTCATTAATTAGGCTTCATATTGGCAACATGTCATCATAAGCCCTTGCCTAAAAGTGACATTTCCAAGTAGTGTTGGGGCCACATAGCATGTCTGATGCCAGCAGACACACGGTCCAGACATCAGTAGTGTCTTTATATGTGCTTCCATACCCTGCACATATCACATTTTATATACATTAGTGGCAATATCCCCATCGGTAGTGTCTTCAAATAAGGACAGCTTTCTAGATGGGCAAATAAAAATGGAAAGCTGGGGGGCTCCAAAATCACATTTTAAAATTGTTTTCCCCATAATATCATCCTTATTTAAATCACAAAAGTTAAAGACTAGTTTGATTTTATCAAGAGGTCATTTATTGGACACCTTAAGACTACTAGAAGAGAACATAGGCAAAACGTTCTCTGACATAAATTGTAGCAATGTTTTCTTAGGTCAGTCTCCCAAGGCAATAGGAATAAAAGTAAAAATAAACAAATGGGACCTAATCATATTTCTAAGCTTTTGCACAGCAAAAGAAACCATAAACAAAACAAAAAGACAACCTATGGACTGGGAAAAAATATTTGCAAATGATGCAACCGACAGTGGCTAAGTTTCCAAAATATACAAACAGCTCATACAACTCAATAACAGAAAAAACAAACAACCCGATCAAAAAATGGTCAGAAGAGCTAAATAGGCATTTCTCCAAAGAAGACATACAGATGGCCAATAGGCATATGAAAAGAAGCTCAACATCACTAATTATCAGAGAAATGCAAATCAAAACTACAATGAGGTATCACCTCACACTGGTCAGAATGGCCATCATTAAAAAGTCTACAAATAATAAATGCTGGAGAGGGTGTGGAGAAAAGGGAACCCTCCTACACTGTTGGTGGGAATGTAAGTTGGTACAACCACTATGAAGAACAGTATGGAGGTTCCTTAAAAAACTAAAAACAGAGTTACCATATGATCAGCAGTCTCACTCCTGGGCATACATCTGGAGAAAACCTCTAATTTGAAAAGATACCTGCACCCCAATGTTCATTGCAACACTCTTTACAATAGCCAAGACATAGAAGCAACCTAAATGTCCATCGACAGAGGAATGGATAAAGAAGATGTGTATATATATACCATGGAATACTACTCAACCATAAAAAAGATTGAAATAATGCCATTTGCAGCAACATGGATGGACTTAGAGATTATCATACTAAGTGAAGTAAGTCAGACAGAGAAAGACGAATATCACTTAGATATGGAATCTAAAATATGATACAAATGAACTTATTTACAAAAAAAACAGACTCAGAGACATAGAAAACAAACTTATGGTTACCAAAGGAGAAAGGAGGTGGGGGAGGGATAAATTAGGAGTTTGGGATTAGCAGATACACAGTACTATATACAAAATAGATAAACAACAAGGTCCTACTGTATAGCACAGGGAACTATATACAACATTGTGTAATAACCTACAATGGAAAAGAATCTGAAAAGGTATATTTATAACTGAATCACTTTGCTGTACACCAGAAACTAACACAACATTGTAAATCAACTATACTTTAATGTAAATAAATAAATAAATAGGTTATTTATTAAGTGTGCAATTTGTTGTGGGTATTTTTGTTTTATTTTTCATTTTCCAACTTGGAATTTTAATAGAATGAAGTGGGTGAGTTAGAGGTAGATAAGAAACTTTTCACTACATATTTATCTTTTACTGCCTTTTGAAGTTTAAACATGTGAATGTATCCAAACCAAAAAACATACACATTTAATGTAAAGACAACTGAACTTTAATGAAAGTAGCACTTGTGTTTCCAAATTTTAAAGTACTATATATTAAAGAAGTATATTTGCAGAGAAAGCATTTGGCTAATAAAAATTTCCTCCAATCACCAGGTGTCCTGCTGCTAAAGAATACTTCAAGGAGAACTCCCATCACTGGAGTTGGGCTGTCCAGTGGCTGCAGAAGAAGGTAATTGAGTTTTTAACTTTTCTGGCTATAACATAGGAATCAATAGCAGCATATCTTATCAGGAAAAATCTCAAACTTAATTTGAAGACTGTCCTCAAAATATTTTCAGAGTTCAGACTTTTTTTTAGTACAGTTGATACCTATTTTTATGCATTTAATTTGTATCTTAATACATGTGTTTTAATTTTATGGATAAAAAGGTAAGGATGATTATATAAGAGATAATATTGATATTTTAGTGAGCTCTTGAGAATGGAAGTGGAATCTTCTAAGAAAGAATCTCCTGATGTGACAGAAAGTCTGGGTCAATTTATATGCTATTTTAGATGCTTTTTATTTTTATTTTATTTATTTATTCGGCTGCACCAGGTCTTAGTTGCAGCACGTGGGATCTTCGTTGCTGCATGCGGGATCTTTAGTTGTGGCATGCGGGGTCTTAGATGTGGCATGCGGGATCTAGTTCCCTGACCAGGGATCGAACTTGGGGCCCCTGCATTGGGAGCATGAAGTCTTAACCGCTGGACCACCGGGGAAGTCCCTAGATGCTTTTTGTACTGTAATATCTAATGGTAGAAATCGTGGGCTCACGTGGGCTTATTTGTCATCTCTGATGACATTTTTTTTTAATATTTATTTTATTTATTTATGTTTTTGGCTGCGTCGGGTCTTAGTTGCAGCACGTGGGATCTTGGTTGCGGCATGCAGGCTTCTCTCTAGTTGTGGCGCGTGGGCTCTGTAGTTTGCAGCACGCAGCCTCTCTAGTTGCGGCACACGGGCTTAGTTGCCCTGCGGCATGTGGGATCTTAGTTCCCCAACCAGGGATCAAACCTGCGTCCCCTGCAGTGGAAGGCGGATTCTTAACCACTGGACCACCCAGGAAGTCCTCTGATGGCATTTTTGACTTTCTGTCTCAGATGTCAGAACATTACTGGACACCGCAGAGTAATGTCTCTAATGAAACATCAACTGGAAAAACCTTTCAGCGAACAATTTCAGCTCAGGTGAGAGTTGTCTTTTGGTTTTGTGTGGCTTGAAATCCCTTAGGTAGGATTTTTAGTATGTTTCTCAGAAACTGCAGCCTCAGAAAAGAGGTATAGGTTAAAAATGAGTAAGGCTGGAAGAAACAATTGATTTTCTATGAAAAGACAGCAAGTTGGTGTACAGTTTGAGAGTTATTTGCCTGGAAGAAAAGCAATGAGGGTCGGTCAGTCTGGCCCCCACTGCCACAGAGGTTGATGTGAAGGCACCACCTCCAAAGGTCAAGTGAAGCGTAGTCTTCCTCAGTGATGGTGCTGCCGCTGCACACCCCCTAACTTTCTCTTGTGTTTCAATCTCCGGCAGGACACGTTAGCATATGCCACAGCTCTGCTGAATGAGAAGGAGCAGTCGGGAAGCAGTAACGGGTCGGAGAGCAGTCCTGCGAATGAGAACGGAGACAGGCACTTACAGCAGGTACAGTAGGGCATGTCCTGTGTGAAAGGGCAGCACCTGCTCTGAGGTTCTCCAAAGAGAATCTCCATAATCAAGAGAGAAAGGAAACACCAGCTCCACCCTCTAGTAGTCTCTGCTCAGGACTCACTCACTGTATGCTTAGAAAGCGGAACAGTGCTGCATCGTGAAATTAAGCCAGGCTTTGGCCTCAGTCTCTGCTGGCTGTGCTGCTGAGCTTGGAGAGCGTCCTGATAAAGCGAGGCTGCAGCTGTGGTCCTTCCAGATTGTACCTTGTTCTGCTGGGTTATGAAGAATCACCCCTTCCTCCTTCTGCTCTCACCAGCCTTCCTGGAAACACAGACCCTTGAAAAGAAGGGCCTCATGCCATAGAAATCTGTTTGTCAGGGGAGTCAAAGAGTAATTTTAAGCTTATTTTTAAAGTATTTGTAATACTAATCGCTATAGTAGAAAAAGGAATGCAATATTTATTGAACGCTTACTATGCGCAAAATAATGCAGCAGGTTTAAATGTAATGACGTGTATCGTGTCTTCCCTCTGGTCTGTAACCTTCTGTAAATCCACCTCTGTAGCTCCATCACAGTGCATGGCACAGAGCCCTCATTAAATGAATCTTGCTGATGTTCTGTGCACTGTTTTGTTTGTTTCTAAATCTTTCGGATCCTCGTAACAACCTTGTGAGGTCGCTGTTACCCTGATTTCACAGAAGGAAACTGAGACTCAGCATAGTGATTTGATTTAACCCAAGGCCACATTGTGACTGCAGGGAAGTCACTAGGTTGTTTCTGTGACTAAATGAGAACACAGAAATGAAAGTTTTGCATAATCACGAATTATCAAATATAAGGTGTTACACTTGTTACGTTTTGTTGCCCTTTGATAAACATTAAGTAGTTAAATGAGGACATGTTTGAACTGCAGAACACAAGTCCGTTGGCATAGAGAAACTTTTTTCTCTAACTTAACTCTGTATGTATTTAACTTCTTTTCCTTTCCCAAAGGGTTCTGAATCGCCCATGATGATCGGCGAGTTAAGAAGTGACCTGGACGATGTCGATCCCTAGGGGACGTGCCCAGCACATGATGAGAAGTCACGTCACGGTTACTGGATGCTCAGGACCTTTTTGAAATCAGAATCTCATCCTTGAACCCTTTAGAAGAGCCTGGAGGCTGGACCGGGAGAGCCTGTGTGACGGGAGGAGCACGTGTTTTAAGAAAAGCACTCTTCAGCCCCCGGGGAAGGCCTGGGAGCTGTTTGGCAGCAGGAGAACTCCGGCCTGTGGATCCGCTGACCCGGGGCACAGTCCATATGTGGATTGACACTTTTGTGGAGATTTTAGGAAATAAAGCCGGTGGCAGACTGTTTTGTTACATGAACATAACAAGAGTGAGTGAGGATAAAGCTGTTGCTTTCTCTATGATGCTACAAAAGAAATTCCTTTGGTTTTTATATTTAAAAAAAAAAAAAAAAAAGCAAGCTGCCTTTAGATGAGTGCGGGCAAATTTTTAATCTTGCAGTAACATTGAATAGGAATATCCAATTTAAAATGATGTAAAGATATGTGATAAAAATTCCTTTTCACTGTAAAATAGTAGTTAAAGAATTCAGTTTACACAGACCTTTGTATTTAATATGTCTCCCTATTTGTATAGAATTTCAGGTGGGTCTGGATGAGAGCTCTGCGCATAAACTTGAATCTTGATGAAATGTTACCAGGATCAAAAATTGGGAAATTAAGTTCTTTAAGGTATTTTTCTGATATAATTGAGATTGAAAGAGCAATAAAAAAAAAATGCTGTGTTCTCCAGAAGTACAGGGTGCGTTCTTTGACATTAGTTACTGAAGAAGTTGCGAGTTGTTCCCAAAACAAATTTTAAAAAGAGCAAAATAAAAAGCACTTTAAGATACAATTTTATTGAGTTTGACTTCATAAAATCTTTTTAATGCTTGGAGACATATTGAATAAACTGTAGTCTTAAGTCATGTGACCTGCAATCATTTGCTTTTGCTGAAAAATAATTACTGAAACCCTTGGTACTGGTTGTATATGAAGTTTAAATATTTGAGTTGAAAGACAACTGCTTTGTGAGTTTCTAGACATTTTAATGCAGAGAAGGAATTTGAGACTTAGTTTCTCCTCAGCATGACTAACTGACACTAAAAAGATGGGGACAAGAAGTAACTAGTAAGCAACTGAACAGCCATCCATTTAGTTGGGTCTCCCAAGTTTTGTACCACGCACTCATTTCAGGTTAGATGCCAGCTCCCCCTTTTTCTGGAGGGGAGGGGGATGCCAACATATTTCGTATATTTTGTATGTTTTGGGTTTTGAGTCACTACACACATTTTCAACCCCGTTTGCCTTTAGTTGTGTGCCCTGCCCTGTCCTGTGCTCACCACGCACAGGACTAGGGGAGCCTCAGGAAGAGCCGAGTGGCCCCAGTCACAGGTCTGCAGAGTCAGAGAGGCTCAGTGGGCCCGTGGCAGGACAGACAGCTGCTCCCACTGTGCGCTGCAGACCCTGTCATCTCACGGTCGGAGGCTGAAGCTACGGTGCAGCCAGGCTGCAGTTTGCGACTGCATGACAGGCTGGTGGTGGCTTCTGTCAAAAGACACTGAGTAGGTGGAGGGCCGACACCTGAGAGCAGAACTGCGCCCCAGGGAAAGCGTCAGAGGCAGCCGGCAGATTTTATGTGGTTCTGATGTTCTTGCAAATTCAAATGTGATGTCTCAAAACGGATTTGGAGTACACGAATACCCCATGTCCTACTATCTCCCCAGCCGTCCCCTCCGCCCCCATCCTCACAAAGCGACCCCACAGGGCGTGACGCTGAAATGCCAGCCGTGAGGATATCACGCTGGCAGCTGCACTCTCGGGAGCCCAGATTCAGGAGTGAAATTGCCACTTCTGTCCCTTCGTTCCTGTGGAAACAATGCCTTCCACAGCCCCCAGCACCTGCTCTCCTCAGTCATGTTCATCAGGACCAGGATCACCTGTCGCTGATACTAGGTGCCCTGGTTGATTTGCTCACGTTGCTGCAAGGAACATCACTTTCACTTTGCCAGTAACCTTGATTTCCAATGGCTGCAGTCTACGAACCTGCTGATGACTTTTTTTTTAATGTCATACAACAAAGTGACAATTATGACAGGCTTACTTTGGAAGAAGGGTCATTTTTACTGCCAATTGTTTGGATGAAGATGTTTTTATAAATCTTTCAAAATGGTCTGCAAATCGAGTAGGAATTGCACAACTAAACTCAATGCTGTGTGTTCTCAAGAAGCTCCCTTCATGAGGCCCGTCTTAGGATGGCCGAGTCAGCCCCTTAGAGGCGTCCTGGGAGAGAACGCAAATGAGCCTTCCGAAGGGCACCCGGCCCGTGACTTCCCCTGGAGCCCACACACGGCCCTGACGGAACAAACGCGGGCCTAGAGCACGTGTCACCAGACTCACCCTGTCTTGCTCCACCTTCCCTGCTAACATCGAGGTGTGTGCCGTTACCTTTTGAGCTTGGAATGAGCAGACTGGAATTTTCCTCTGCTACCTCTTGTGTACAAAATTTTGTTTATAAAATTTCAAAAGGAAGTAGATAGACTAGGGAAGAAACTTAATTCTAAATTTGGTTCACTGAGTGGCAGTTCTTAGCTTCTGAGGGTATAAAATAAATTTTTCAAAAACAGAGTTGGGGGTTCACTGACATTTTTCTGTGTATATCAGAAAATGGCTATGGTCGGGGGAAGGGGTGCCAGGGGCCAGTGACCTGGTGGGAAATGGTGCTGATTCCTTTTTGTACTTTGCACTGACAGTGTGAATAAGGTCCACTCTTTAATAACAAGGGGCAGTGGGTCTTTTTCTAAGCCTTTTACTGTTTCCTCCTCTGGATACCCTGACCATTTCAGGATTCATTTGCAAAGCTGGATAGGATGTGCTAAACTCAGGCCAATGGCCTGTAGACATCTCCCCCATAGCTTTCAGGTCTCCCAATGGTCCCCAGCATAAATCACGTCCCTGGTCAAGCTGGATTTCTTGCTGGACCCCGCAGGTCTCAGCCTCACCCCTAATGTCCTGCGTTTGCCCACATGGTTCCCCTCTCCCAGGGTGTTTGCTGCTCCAGACCTTTCTTCTGTGGTCCACACCCATTCCTCCCCAACTCCCAGTGATGAGCTGCCAACCTCTGCAAGAACAGTCGTTCCCTTTTCTCAGATCTTGGAGCCATCCGGGCGTGGACAGCTAAGGAACTGACCCCTGACTCTTGGGTGGTGGGCGAGGGGTGTCCATGTGCCCAGCAGGCAGGGTGCCAGCAGGCCCACTTACACAAACGCCCGCTGGCAGTCAGGCCCTTAGCAGCTGGCAGCTCTTGAACGCTTTCCATGACACTAAATTGTCAGCAAATAGAGTTTGAGAGGATTTTTGCTTTTGCAGGCCGATTCCCTGATCACTTATAACATGGGCTGTTGAGAGCTAGGCCTTGCTTAAGACAGCTACGCTTGCCAGCCTCAGAGTGGGGCTGGGGGCCGGGGGGGCCGCATTGCATGGGATGATTATACTTGGCCAGGTGGAAAGTTCTGAGGCTGTTCTTAATTTCAAATCATGAAAAACGACCATGGACATAATACTCACTACAGAAGCCTCAGAAACTTGTATAATTAACGTATACCATAAACATTGACTCTGCACCAGGCCCTGTGCCAGGTGCTGGGAGAGGAGAATGGAAAGGACACGGGCACCCCACGCATCTAGAACGTTGTGGGGCAGAAGTTGCCAAGGAGGGGGAGCCCTGGTTGCTGGGGGTACTCGGAAGCGAGAGGAAGATGTTGATTTTATCCCAGGATGGGCACAAGTACTCGAGTACTTGTACTCAAAATACAAACGCTCCTCAAAGGCTTGATTTACTCAACCACCCCACAGACTGTTATCAAGCATCTTGTATAAGCAAGGCCTCATCCTAGACGGTCAAATTCAGGCAAGAGTCATGACAAGTTGTTTTTATTTTAAAAAGTCACTGTATAATAAAAATGCTACAAAACCCAGAATAAATATCTTCAAGTTACAAAAGCAAAACAGAGATCTAGAAAAACTACTTGCTGTAAAAAGGCAACAGAGAGTTGTTGACAAACAGACCAAAAAGACAAATGCGTGCTTGTTTGCTTGGGTGGGACTGGGGATAGGGGAGCTCAAGGAGGGAGAGTTGCACCTCCCCCTTCTCCCCTTCCCCCTCCATCCCTGCATCCCTCCAAAGGCCTCTCCACTCAGGTCCCCGTGAATCGGCCAGTACCTTTTGCCCAGTTTTCTGTCCTTGCTCACAGGGCTACCCCAGGTCTGTGTTCCCTAATGAGCCTCGGTTATTATAAAGATGGGGGGCCCAACCTGGTGCAGTAAAAAGAGCTTTGGCTTTAGGGACAAATCTGGGTTTATACCCTGGCACCGCCTCACTTCTTGGCTGTGTGAATAGTGGGCACCCACCCCCCATCCCTGGTTCCCAGTTTCCTCCTGAAGTGGGGATGACACTGTGTACTGTGCAGGGTAGGAGCGAGGACTGGGTGAGAGGGTGGATGGAGCACGTGGCCCTCCGCTGGGAACTGAAGAGTCAGCCCTGGGGTGATGTCCCCCTGCAGGCTGATGCCAGGTGGACTGCAAAGCCGGGACCAGGCCAGGTGAGGGCAGCTGGGAGAAACAAAGGCACGGCCCCGTGATCACCTGGGACACATCTGGCTGCATCCGTCATGCCGCTGGTGGGTACAAGAGCTAGGAATTTTGTCAACAAGCTGTCTTCAGGAGGTGAGTCGTAACAGCAGGACTGGGAGGGCCCGTGGAGATCACCGAACTGATGGAGATCTCTCTAAAGAGCAAGGACTTGAACCAAGGCATCTTGGCAGCTGGCCCTGGGCTCATGCTTCCAGCCTCAACATCCTCATCTATCCAATGGGTATGAATATAGGCCCTGCCTTTGCCCCAGGGCTACTCTGAAACTCTGTGAGAAGGTGGGTGGAGAAGCCCTTTGGACACTTTGAAATGCTGACCACATCTGGGGAAGCATCACCCCTCATCAGTGCCACCCTGCACCCCCCAGAGGCATGGAAAACTGATCTCCCACTAATTCGGGAGCCCAACGGGGCATCCCTAAAGCGGGCAGGAGGTGAGGGGCCATCTCCACCTTCCACTTCCCCTGACCAATATTTGGCCCCTTCCAGCCCTCAAGCGCCTCCCTGCCTACCCACAGGAGGATGACCACCTCCTGCATGGAGGCCTGAGGACTGACTGACTGCTCAATAAAAGTAATTCTACCCACAGTGTTGGCATCTTGGGAGCGGCTGGCAGGAAGCTGAGCACAGCCTGACCAGCGTTAACGGTGGCATGTGGACCCAGCCCCACAGCGAGGGAGGGGCTGCCTGGCACCTGCAGCCCTACTCACTCAGCCTCCCATGCAGCTCAGGCCTGGGAAGGGGTGATCCAGGCCGAGAGCTGGGGTTCTCCCAGGCGGACAGCCAGCGCACCCCGAGTGCCAGCGCGAGAGCTCCAGAAGCAAGAGGTATCCTCTTCCCTGGGGTCCAGGCTGAGGAAGGGGGAAGGAGGAACCACTTCAAAGCCCAGCCGAGGCCTGGGACCACGGCCCCCAGGCCCTGGCCCCTTCCCCATGCACGCGTCCTGGGCAGGGCGGTCACTGGGCCTCCTGGGGGGCCTGCTCCCCTGAGGGCCGGCTCCGGCAGCAGATGGCGACGGCTACGGCGGCCTCCTCGCCCGTCCTGCCTCCTGCTCCGATGTCCCGGCCCCTCACCACACACGTGTTGTCCACAGCGTAGGCCCCCAGGGTGGGGCAGGCCCCGGGGAGGGTCCCGCAGCCGGTCAGTGTCCAGCCTCCCTCGCAGGCCACGGTGACCTGCCAGGGCCAGGGGACGAAAGAAAGCGCACGTATGGCCCAGCACACTGTGAGCCAGGCCGGGAGGGCACAGGCCGCAGTCTGCCACGCCAACACGGACTCCTGGTCTTCCCCCGACACCACGCTCCCCACAGCCCTCCCCATCCCGGCCAGCGGCAAGGCAAAGCCTGGGATGCCCCCTCCACGGCTCCCACCACGCCGTCCCTCGGGTCTGCGGGCTCCTCCTCCAGGCCCTAGCGTCCTCCACGCTCCTGCCCTGGCTGAGCCCCCGCCCCCGGGCCTGGGCAGTCGCCGTGGCTGTCCACCTGCCTATAGCAGGCCTCCCTGCTTCCGCCCCCTTCCCTGCAGTCTTCGTGGCGCAGCGGCCGGAACGAACCCGCTCACACCCAGGTCAGACACCCGTTCCCCTCCCCACACCCCAGGCTCAGAACCCTGAGAGGCTCCCAGCTCACTCAAGCAAAAACCAAAGTCCTTACTGTGGCCCTCAGGCCCCGCCTGAACCCTGTCTCTGGTTCCCTGCCTCACTCGGTTCCCACCTCACTGGCCCTCTGGCTGTTCCTGGTGCTCCTTTGCCGCGGCTGTTCCCTCTGCCTGGAACACTGTTCCCTGTCATGTCCCCCACCTTCTTAGTGAGGCCTCTCCTGAACTCCCCCTCCCCATTCTCTTCCCTGCCTTACTTTTCTCCACAGCAACTTCTAAGTACTCTGTAATATTACTCATTCGTTTACTGTCATCCCACTAGAAAAGACGCCCCAGGAGAACTTGTCAGGTTTGTATCTCCACCGCCTGGAATGGTGCCTGGAATGCCAGAGGCCTCAATACATGCTGAGCAAGTGGACCTGAGACAGCCCTTGCCCTCGGGAAATGCAGCATCCAGACCACAATCACTACAGACTTGCTCTTAAAAACCTCTTCTGAGGCAGGAGAGTGGACTCCCCAGGGCTTCCTTTTAAGACGCTCCCTGTGGCTTTTAAAAGGAGACTTATAGAGAAGCCGTAGGGAGGTTGCAGTCTGCACTGGCAGTTTCTGAGGGCCTCTCACGCCCCAGTCCCCCAGCGTGCCTCCCCTCTCTGCAAGCCCTTCCTCGCCTCGCTGGCCCCGCTAGCCACCCCTCCACCTGCAGCGCTCAGCTCAGGTGTCCCGTCCTCTGGGTCATGACTGAGTCATCCTCCCAGCAGATGTGTTAAGTGGGTTAATCAGCGAATGTGTGTGGACTGCTTTTCTTATGCCATATTTACGCATATTCTTCCAAAGGGGGAGAAGCATGCCCCAACAGCAAATCTCACTAAGCTGGACAAAAGCAAAAACTGGCCCAGCGACACACACACACACACACACACACACACACACACACACACACACACACACAGGTGCTGTCCACACAGCTGCAAAAGCTGCTGACAGCACCCACCCCACAAGCCACTCCCCAGATATGTGAGGGTATGGTGGTGACACAAACATTGACCCAGAAAAGCTGCACAGGATGGACACGTGCCACCCCACGCGGCATCCGGCGCCCGTCCCGACCCCCCGAGCCCCTTCACCTTCTCTGCAGGGCCCGGGATCCCGTGCTCCCTGACTTTGCACTCCAGACCCGGCGCGTGACAGCAGGAAGCGTGGATGCTGGCCTCCCTGTGGCCCACACACTGGTCGGGCTGACCCCGTGGCCTCAGCACAGGCCACCTGGGGGTGCCAAGGTCCTCCACCTCCCAGTGGGAGCTGCAGCCTGGGGAAGAGGAGGGCCGGCTCAAACACCTGGATGCTAAGGGACCCTCTGTCTCTCCTCCCCGCCCCATTCAGTCTCCATCTTTTTAGGGTCTGAGTCTGGAGCTGGGAAACCCAGAAACAAGTCTTGGCAGGAAAAAGGCACTACTAGCCTGAGCGACAGGGCTCTTGGGTTCTCAGCTCAACCTTGCTGCTGGCCTGCTGTGTGACCTTAGGAAAGCCATACAACCTCTCTGGGCCTCAGTGTCTCAGGGAAAACATCATCTCCTCTCCACCCCGACATGGGGAGGGGGCTCCAAGGCCTGAGATGCTAGACCAGGAAATGGTATTCCTCCCCATAACCCAGCCACCCAGGCAGAAGTTCAGGGGTGAGCTTGATGTCTCTCTGGGAGACATGGGCCTCCCTCCAGAGCTTGGGAGTCAGGCACACCCCCCTGGCTACGAGACCTCAGAGAGTGTTCCTAGGCTATAGCAAGCCTCAGTTTCCCTCTGTAAAATGAAAAGGGAGGCTGCAAGGGTGAAGTGAGGACATGCATGAGGAGCCCAGCACAGCATCCGGCACCGGGCAAGGGCTCTGCACGTGTTAGGGTCATGGTCACTGGAATGCCCGTGTTAGCTGCATGGCCTTGGGGAAGTCACTCGGCATGTCAGGGTGCATTTCCCTTCGCTGTAAAGTGGGACTCTTTTGGATGTGCTTCATAGGTAGTGGGTTCTATGACTCCGATGTCTTCGAACTGTCATGTGCCCTGGAGTTCATCTGCTGGGCGTTCCCAAAGGGGAGAGCCATCAGAACACAGTGGACTTCCCACCAAGCCAGGACCCCAATAAGATGGCAGGTGGCCTGCTGGACCTGTTCCAGCCCCTCCACCTGACTGGGCTCATCTTTCCCCTGCAGAGCCAGCTCCTAACTCGTCACTCGCCCTAGTCACCCTCCTCCTCCTCAGACTTCAGTGGCTCCCCAGTACATACTCGATGAAGAATCAACTCCTGAGCCAGTTATTCCAGGCCCGCTACCTGCCCTCTCCCCAAACGCTCCCCAGGACATCCCATGCACCCTCCAAGCAGGACAGCTCAGCCCCCTCCTGATTTGAGGGGCACCATCCCTGGATCCCCCACAAGGTCCCCATCTGCGACTTCCTGCTACCTACCCAGGGCATGTTTTTGACACAAGGTAGCCCATCCACAGTTACCTATATCAGAGAATGGACTTTAAAGCAATGGGTGATAACCAGGATAGCTAGCACTTATGTTGTCCTAGCACCAAGCTAAATGCTTAGCACCCGTTATCCTCATTCTATTGCTGAGGCACCTGAGGCACAGAGAAGTTAAGTAACTTGCGTAGGTCACACAGCTGACGACTGGCAGAGCCAGGATTAAACCAAGGTCAGCTCCACTTTCGGAGCCACTCCCTAAACTGCCCCTCATGCAATGTGCTGCCTGTGGGGAAATGCCTACGATGCCTCAGGCCTGGTGCTCTAGGTGTTACTCATTTCATAGCAACCCAGTGAAGCAGGAACTGCCGCCACCCCTCTCAGGGAGGAGGAGGCTGAGACGGAGACAGACGAGGTGCCTTCCCAGGGCCACAGGGATGGAAAGGGTAGCACTGGCCTTCACACCAGGCCATCGGGCTCCAACGTGGGGCCAGCCGGGTGGGGGCAGGTGCACCAGGATCCAGAGACGCCTCCTCACCCCAGGGTGGGCCCAGCCGCCTACCTGTGAGGACGTGGCCCGGCTGGGGGCAGCGGGCCTGGGTCTGCACTCCGGCCCCAGCTGGCGGAGCCGTGTGGACACGGCAGTTGGCCTGGGGCAGCAGGCAGCACCTGGCAACGGCGTAGACACCCTCACCCCCAAACGCGTTGTGGGCAAGGCAGACGCGCCTGCCCCCTCGGGCCTGAGAGTCAAAGACAGAAACAGGAACCTGCTTTAGAAAAGGCTTCAAAACACAGGATGAGGGGGCTGGAAGGAGCTGACTCGGGCACCTGGTCCCAGCCCCTTGAAACGTCTCCAATGGCCTCGCAAGGGGCCAGCCAGCCCCTGAGGACAAGGAGCTCACTTCCACCCAAGGCAGATGGTTCCGCAGATGGGCAGTTCTGAGTGTTATAAAGTTCTTCTGGACGCTGAGAGTGACTTCAAAATGCAGATACAGGGAAATCTAAGACCCCAGAGCAAGGACCTGGCCTGCTCAGCCCTGCCCCACTCTCAGCCTCTCGCACGTGCACTCACACGCAGGAGGCTGCAGAGTCAAGCACACTCCCAGACACCGGCTCCCAGACAGAAACACCTGCCCGCCCCTTGTCCTCCTGGCCTAGGCACTGCCCTTCCACCAAAACACTGCGGCCAGATGGCATCTGTGCCAGGCTCTGCAGCCTTCCCATCAAGTCCCCTCTTTCGCTGCTTTGAGAAGATTTCTCAACTGCCAGAACCATGGAACATCTGAGTGAAAAGGGCCCTGGAGACCACTGCGTCCAGAGGCAGCGAATCCCTGGCACACGTCTGGCCCTCCCCTCCCCCGAGGCGGGCACAGGAATCCATCCATCCTCATCCTGCAGAGTCTCCCGGGAACCCTCAGTGTGCCTCCCTCCCGCAGCACCCAAACCGCGTGACTGAGATATGCCCCATTCGGCTTGAACTTGCAGACGGGCGCTGGAGTTCAGAGGAGGAAGGGGCTCGGGCAGATCTGGGCCTGGAAGCGAGAACCCCACTGCACGCTCCGACGGGAGGGTACAGGTCACCTCAATGCGCTCGCCCCGCCGCTTCCCGCTCCTGGAGAAGCTAGAGCAGCCCAGCAGCTCCTCAGGGGCAGCGCAGCGGGCCTCGGCCGTGGCCATCCGCGTGGGCCCCGAGTGCGCCGACCACACGGTCCTGCAGAACAGCTGCCCACCTGCAACGAGGCCCTGGGGTGAGGAGGGGTGGCTGGGGAGGGGAGCCTCCGTCAGGGCTCTGCTCACAGAGGGCTCCAGATCTTTGGCTCCTGGTGGGGGAGAGGGGCCTTAAAGAACGTGATCCATTTTCCCATTAAAACAGGTCATGAAAGCCCTTGCAAAGCCCTTCCGGAGCCCGTCCTACTCAATCTCCCCCAGTGTCTAGGAGCCGGTGGCCGAATCCTCCCTCCACAGATGAGGGAGGGACAAGATTGCCCAGGCCACACAGATGCCCTGAGACCTCCCAAGCCCCAGTCTGGATTCTGCCCGCCCTGCCATCCTGCTGACCTGCTCCATAGGTGCTGGGGGGTAGTGTAGCCACCAGGTTGGGGGTCAGCACCCGCTGGTCCTCGGGGAACCAGGCCTCATTGATGACGTCTTTGGCAGAGAAACGGATCAGCCTCTGCCTCAGCTCAGCCAGGGTGAGCTCCGGCTCAGCGGTCAGCATCCTAGCCACGATGCCTGGTCGTGGGGCAGGTGGTGAGAGATGGTGGTGGCCTGGCCCTCCTTCCCAACCTGGGACTCCTCTCCTGGTGCACACATGAGCGCGCACACACACACAGACACACCAAGCTGTTCTTTAGAAGTTAAACCACCTGCAATCCCGTGCTAAAAGATGGCCAGAGCAAGACGTACATCCTACTCTCACACCTCCGAGCCTTGGCAATAGCTGTTTTGTTTGCCAGGTAAACTCTTATTCATCCACCAAACCCCAGATGAAATGTCCCTCCTCCAGGAAGTTTTCCCTGACTTTTAGCCTGGTCAGGCACCTCTCCCTTCCACACAGCCCTGGCTACTCCGTTTGTGCACCTGCCTCCCCCATCAGACTGAGCGTCCTTGAGGGCACCATCAGTCTGACTCATCTTTACTCCCCCATACCCAACACAGAGCCTGGCACACGTGGTCCTGGTGCAGACCCTGCCTGCCAAAGGGGCTGTCAGAATCATGATGGCTGAGGCGGTGGGGCAGCTACTCACCAGCCACATGGGCGGCAGCCTGTGACGTCCCACTCTGTGATGTGAAGCAGGTGCTGCAGTCACTGGAGGCACCAATGATGTCGTCCCCTGGGGCAAAGAGGTCCACGCAGCGGCCAAAGTTGGTCCCCAGGACCCCCAGGGTCACCGGCTGGTCCTGGGCATTGGTGGCCCCAACAGTAATGACCTGGAGAGGTGAGGGAGTGGATGGCAGAGAGGGGAGCCAAGGAGAGGATGTAGGGAGACTGAGACCTTGCCAACTGGGCTGGCCAACTCTTATATACCTGTTTGGCCCATTCAAATATCCCCTCCTGAGGGAAATCTGACTCTCCAGGCAGAACTCTGGCACTCTCTGCCCCACCCGGCCCTGGTGTTGCCCTCTGTCCCTACCGCATGCCAGGCACCATTCCCGAAGTCCCCAAGGTGCTTCCATTCTAGGGAGGGACCCAGACAGTAAACAAACAGTAAGCAATGCAACACATTAGGTGGTTATAAGTGCTAAGGAGAAAAGCAGAGCCGGCAAGGTGGAAAAGACCTGCTGGGTTTTGTCTGCTTTATGCGATTTAAAATTCGGCAGCCAGGGAAGGTTATCCATCAGTGTCAGGCTGACATGTGTGCCCCCCACCTGCCCCCTGACCCCAACACCCCCCCCAAGACTATGATGTCCTTGAAGTGGGATGAGATTCCTTCCCCTTGGTCCCCCCGGTGCCCACACCGCCAGTAGGTGCCCTCGCACGTTAGAGGAAAGGACGGGCGTTGGACCTACTGGGTCAACCTCTCAAGCTGAGAAGCGTCATCTCTGTGCTCATGTAGCTCCCCTGGGACACACCTGGACCCTCAATGCAGGGCCTCAGGGGGCCTTCGGGGGCGGGCGGGGAGGTGGACAGTGGGGAGGCCCTGGGATACTGGCAGGAGAGTGATGCGGGCAAAGCCCCTGGGCCCTTACCGACTGGACCGAGAGAGGGAGCAGAGGGAGGCCGGGAGAAAGCGGAGGGAGCTATGGTATCAATCCAGGGGACAGCAGATGGCCGGAGGCGATGGGATTGGGGAGAAGGGGACGGGGGAGTCACGAGACATTCGGAGGGAGAGGGGCCAGGGCGTGGGGCTGGAGCTGCACTGGGGGAGTGGAGAGTTGAGGCTGGTGCTGTACACAGACTGGGATGGTGGAGGTTCAAGCCCCTCCTCTGCCCAGGCTCGGCCCTGGCCGTCTCCGACACGTCCTTCCAAAGCCAGGCCAGTTCAGGAGCACACCCCATGAAGCCCCCAGGGGTCCACCTGCCACCTTCCCCTCCCTTCGGGAGCACCCACCTCGGGAGCTGAGGCCGGGGAATAGAGACAAGCGTCATCCCTGAAGTTGCCCGCAGCGGCCACCAGCACTGCCCCCGTCCCGACCAGGTGCTGGCAGGCGGCGTTGAGGGTCGGACTGTACCCACCCGCCAGGGGCAGCAGCACTACCAACCGCCCCGCCGGCTGGGCCAGCTGGCTTTTCCGAATAAACTCCAGGCCTGAGAAGACAAAGCCAAGGTCACCCATGGGGAGGAACGCTCCCCCTCCCCACCCCCGCCCCCAAGGCCCCCGTGAGGGTTAATTTTACACGTCAACTTGGCGAGGCTACGGGTGTTTGCTCAGACATAGGTCTAAGTGTTGCTGTGAAAGTACTTTGTGGATGTGATTAATGTTTACATCAGTACTTTGAGTAAAGCAGATTACCCTCCATAATGGGGGGTGGGCCTCGTCCAATCAGTTGAAGGCCTTGCGAGAAAAGATGGAGGTCCCCCAAGGAGGAAGGAAACCTGTGTGTACACTGCCTTCAGACTCAAGATGCTGGCATCAACTCCTGCCAGAATTTCCAGCCTGCCAGCCTGCCCTGCAGATTTCAGCCAGCCCCACAATATGTGAGCCAATTCCTTAAGATAAATCGCCCACTATGTGGTATATGTATGTATTTATAAATATAAATATACACACACATCCTATTGGTTCTGTGTCTCTGGACAACCCTTACTAGTACACATGGGAAGCATGTTAACAACAGCAGCACTTATAAAACCAGCCCACTCCCGAGCACTTATATGCACCAGGCTCCTTCTAAGTGCCTGACTATGGGAATTTACACAATCCTCACAGTAACCTTACTATTATTTTCCCTTTCCAGGAAACTGAGGCACCAAGAGGATAAGTAAGATTCTCAGAGGAACAGGAAGGGCCCCCTTTGCCCTGCCTCTGACCTTCACAAGCCTCGTTGCCATCCTCTGAGGGCTGGTGTACAGTAATCCTCCCCCACCACACACACACACACACACACACACACACACACACACACACACACACTCTCCAGTGAGTCCTCACTGCCCACTCGCAGCTGTGGGCCCTGCCCTCCCACGTGTGAAAGGGGACACTACTGCTCGAACTGTGTCGAGGATCAAAAGACTCCTCGCCCTGGAGCTGGAGTGGGGTCGGGGGTGGGGCTTGATAACCTTGCCCCCTCGGGGGGTGTCATGCCTTGACCCCGGCTGCACTCCCCCGCCCCAGAGCCGAGTGTGCAGCCTGGAGCCCAGGCCCAGTGGAGACCTGGGTTCTAACACCAGCTCTGGCCCCCATGTGCCAGGGGACCCGGAGCTGACAGCTCCTCCTCTCAGGCTCCGGCTCCTGCTCCGTCAGATGGGGGTGTGGCCGGCTGACCTCTCAGAACCTTCTGGATCTGGGCCTCTGGGAGGTCCCCGGGGCTGCAGCAGAGGTGGGAGTTGGGGTCCCATAGCCAGGCTCCTCTTAGGAGGAGACAGCTGCCCCTCACACCAGGAGGGGCAGAGCGGAAGTAGGAGTGGAGGTGAGAAATAAGCACGATTACAGCTGCCATTTATCAACCACCTGCTGTATATATGTTTCTGTGCTCGGACTTGACACACTTTACCTCAACAATCTGCTGACAGAGGAGACCGGCGGTGACCACGAAAGTAAAAGCTATTGTTCGTGGAGCCCCCGCTCTGCTCCAGGTAATGTGCTAGGGGCCCTTCCCAAAGCGGGGACCTCTTCTTCCCCGGGAAACCCTCCAAGCCTAGGGTGCCAGGCCTGTGGAAGGCCTTTCAGGGCACAAGCGGGCCTCCCCTCCTCTGCACACTGACCTTTGGGAATTGGCCTGCTGAGCTGAGGTCAGTGGATAAAGGGGTGGGACAGGAAGGAAGGATCACCTGATAGGGCAGGGGATTATTGATTCTTGCCTTTAAAACTGAACATCAAAACCTGTGCTCTAGGGCTTCCCTGGTGGTACAGTGGTTAAGAATCCTCCTGCCAATGCAGGGAACACAGGTTCAAGCCCTGGTCCGGGAAGATCCCATATGCCGCGGAGCAACTAAGCCCACGTGCCACAACTACTGAGCCTGTGTTCTAGAGCCCACGAGCCACAACTACTGAGCCTGCGAGCCTCAACTATTGAGTCCGAGTGCCACAACTACTGAAGCCCGCGTGCCTAGAGCCCATGCTCTGCAACAAGAGAAGCCACCGCAATGAGAAGCCACGCGCCACAATGAAGAATAACCCCCACTCGTGGCAACTAGAGAAAGCTCACGCGCAGCAATGAAGACCCAATGCAGCCAAAAATTAATAAATTAATTAAACAAACAAACAAAAACCTGTGCACTAAACTGCAAAGAATCAGGGCAGAGCTCACTCACCAAGCACAAGGCAGGCACCACCAGCCCTTCAAAAAGGCCTATGGCTGCCTCCGCCAGCTCAGAGGCCAGCGTCTGACACAGGGGTCTGGGTGCTTGCAGTGGAGGTCAAACTCAGAGCCGGCACCTTCCCCAGCAAGGTCACTGGCTCTGACTGTGTGACCCTGGGCAAGTCACTTCCCCTCTCTGGGCTGATTTTCTCAACTGTTTAACAGGCTCACAATACCACCCTCAGGGTATGGAGTACAAAGTCCTTTGCTCAAGGTCTGGCCACAGGAGGGACTCAGTAAGTGAGAATTGCCACCCTCTTCTCTGTCCACAGGCCTCCCAGGGTCCTAGCTCTAAGCTGGACCTTGCCAGAGGTGACTGGATGGAGAAACCTGCAAGAGTCTGGAAAAAAGTCTTCTGCCAGTTCCTCTACCAGGTCTACCCAACCAGGGCTCCAATCAGTCATGAGAAGGAGAGAGTCCCCCGGTGTTAAGCAGAAGATGGAGAAAGTTTGCTTAGATCACCTCGAGGATACATCCAAATCCAAAGTAACATGACAAAAGACGCAACTATTTTAAAAGATTTGGAAAGGGGAGCAGTGTGAAACTGTAGAAAGACCACTGACTAGGGGTCAAAGCTGCAGGACCTGCCTGGGCTGAGCCCTGCCCCTCTCTGGGCCTCAGTTTCTCCATCGGCACTCATGACCCCTGGGGGCCCTGCCCACTCTGACACTCTGGGACTCTGCCTCTGGGGCAGAGGCTGCCTTGGTCTCCTCGGTCAGGAGTCAGTTCTCCCTGGGCTGAAGCCCCGTCCCATGCCAGGTCTGGATGCAGAGACCAGCACATCCGGAGCCATCACTCACCTGTGAGTGTGCTGCTCACCGTGCCCTTCCCTTGGCAGTTGAGCACACGCAGGCTGCGCAGGCTGGCGCCCTTGGCCACGCCGGCATCCCGGCCACTGACGACCCCAGCCAAGTGGGTGCCATGGCTGTCACACTTGTTCGCCTGCTCGACCAATACAAGACCCGAGTGAGAAAGCTCATCCACCCTGTAATAATATCAGTGAGTGACCGGACAGACGTCCCCACCCACAACTGATGGCAGGGCAGGGGCAGTGACAGCTGGGGAGGCCAGCAGGGGTGCAGCTGTGGCACTCCGCGGGTGGCATCACCTCCAGGTCGGGGATGAGGGACGGGGGCAGCCCTCCCGCCTCAGGGACATGCTCACCTGTCTGTGGAAGCGTGTCCCATCCTCTTCGGGCACGTTCTCGAAGTCAGTGACTACCACCCTGCCCTCAATTTCCCGGTGGCCACTTTGGATACTGGTGTCTAAGAGATATACCTCCACCAGGCCACCTCCAGCTTTCCAAGGTGAGGTTTGTTCGAAAGGAAAGAATAACCATGAGGTTAACGTAATAGTTAACACGTATAAATTGTTTACCATGTCTCAGGCACTGCTCTAAGCACCTTACATATGTCAACTCAGAAAATCCTCTCCAGGTACATACTTTTATATCTTTATATCACAAACAAGGAATGTGAGGCACAGAGAGGGTAAGTAACTGTCCACGGTCACACAGCTGGTGATGGTGGAACCAGCAAGAGAACCAAGTAGTCTGGCTCCATAATATTAATATTAATATGAAATAACAATGTGAACACTCGAAACTAATAAATACAATGGAAAAAACTATGCCAAGCCCCTACTTAAAATTTTTCACAGCTCCCCAAACCTGAGACCACAGAATTTAAAGAGAGAACAGGATTTGACAAGTAAAAGGAGACTAACAGGCCTGTATGGCCGTCTGAGCAGGTCCGCTCATTTCACAGAGAGGAAACTGAGGCTCAAGGAGGATGCGTGGATCTGGGCCTCCTGGGTCCAAGCCCATGCTTTCTCCACTCCACCAGCTGCCAGGACGGCTCAACGGTGGCTGGTTCCAACTGACACAAGTTACAGGCTCAGAGAAAACAGCAATATTGGAATTTCTCCAAAAGCCTACCACCTACACTTCATCATTTCTAGTTGGGTCAGTTCAGATTCTCCAGGAGGCAGGCACCAAGATGCGACGAGACCTGCAGGGGACTTCCTGGGGAGATGCCTACACGGGACAAAGGTGGAGGGGGCAGGAGGAAGCAGGGAGAGCCTGCAGGTGTGACACCTGTGGAAGGAGAGTAAGGAAGAGGGTCAAGTAGGCAGAGCCCCAGACTGCAGCACTGCTCTCGGAAGCCTCAGAGGCCTTCACTCCGTCCTCGAACCCCCATGCAAGGTGGGACCGCTGTTGTCCCATGTCGCAGAGGGGAAAAGGGGCCTCAAGAGGAGTTATCACTAAGGGCAAAGGGACCTGCGAGTGGCCTCTTACAGCCTCTGATTCAGTGCAGGGAGCTATGGCAGGTGGGCGCCCAGTCCTCCTGCATCCCTCCAGAGCAGGGAGCTTTCTCCCTCCCACAGGACAGCCCCTGCCATGCCTAGAAGCTCGGAAGGCAGCCAAGTTCTCCTCATCTCTGCCCAGGAGGGCCCTGACCCTGACCCTCTTGCCTCTTCCCCGCAGGCCACACCCCTTCCTGCCTCAGGGCCTCTGTCCTTGTTCATTTCTCTGCTTGGACATGCTCCCCCTGGTGGGGCTAATGATACCCACTGCAGGGCTTGGCTGAGTGTCACTTCCTCCAGGAAGCCTTTCCTGACTCCATGCTCACAGCTGTCTAGACTCCTTCGTAGCTCCTACCCCATCCAGACTACCTGGTGTCATGTAGCTATCTGTGTAAGGATTAGCCTTCTTCATGCACTAGAAGCTCTGGTGGGGGGCGGGGTGGGGGGCGCGGGCAGAGACCAAGTCCATCTTGTTGGTCTTTGTGTCCCCAGCACCTAGCACAGTGCCTGGAGCACAGTGGCTACTCGAGAACTTACTGTGGCATGGAAGGAGAGGAGGGGGAGGGCTGAAATGACAGCACTCTCACTCTATACCAGACACGGATGGAGGCTCGCTACAGCATAAAGAGCATTAACCCCAACACAGCCCCCCAGATAGGACTGTCATCACCTCCCGTTTTTGCAGAGGAACCTGAGGCTCATTCAAGCTCACGCAGCTTGAAAATGCTGAAGTCTGGGTTTGAGCATGGCAGTTGTCTCCAGAGCCTGTGCTCGTCAGCCCTTTGCCAGGTGGCCTCTCTGTGAAGGAAGGGTCTGCTCCTGGCCGGGTGCACCACTCCACTCACATGCATGGTTCCCACTCTGCCCCACTCCGACCCAACAGCCCCCGGGGGGCCTCGTCCAGCCAAGCCCTTCTGTGACTCCTGATGGACTCCACATTCCTGTCTTCCATCCCCACCACCTCTCACAGCCACTGGGAGCAGGAGGAGGGTAAGGCAATCCATGGGCATCCCAGTGGGGAAGGAAAGGATCGCACATCTGCTTCTGGCCTGGGGGAGGGCAGTGGGTCCAACGATCACCCCAAAAAAATGTATGTCCACATTCTAGCCCCTAGGACCTATGATCATGACCTTATCTGGCAAAAGGGTCTTTGCAGATGTGATTAAGTTAATGACCTCCAAATGAAATCATCCTGGATTATCCCAATGGGCCTTAAATCCATTGATGGGTCCTCATAAAAAAACAGAAGAGGAGAGATACACGAAGAAGATCATATGAAGGAGGTATGGGCAGGAGTGATGCAGCCATAGCCAAGGAACGCTGCAGTCACCAGAAGCTGGAAGGGGCAGGGAAGATGCTCCCCTAGAGCCTTTGGGAGGAGCTTGGCCCACTGACACTTTTATTTCCGACTGGAGAGTACATTTCTATTGTTTTAAGCCACCGGGTTTGTGGTACTTTGTTAGGGCAGCCCTAGGAAACTAATTTAGGGGCTGTGGCCTTCTCTCTCTCCTGCTTGGCTTGGGGTCCCCCGGAACCCCCTGCACAGCATTCCCTCCCCATTCCCCTTACTAGCCGGCTCCAGGAGGTCCCTGAGGCACAGATGTGGAAGGTGGGGTCTCTAGGGTCTCTGCCTAGAGAGGAGCAGCCTGGGGTGGGGAGAGGCAGGCTCTTCCTGCCAAGGGCACCCCCTCCCTGGCCACAGGCTGCCCAGAACGGTCAGCACACCCTGCCTGACCAGGCCCCGCACCTCTGCCGCTGTCAACCCTGGGGTGACGCACCACACTTCCTACTAATCTCCCATCCTGGCCGCGAGCCCTGGGAGGCCCCAGGTCTACCGTCTGTCACGATGACAGCAACTCAGAACCCGCCTAGCCTTTCAGTTCCCAAAGCATTTGCACATCCTTCACCTCATTGGAGCCTCACTACGCCCTGTGAGGACAGGAAGGGGTTACTGTGCCCATTTTACAGATGAGGAAGGGGAGGATCAGAGAGGGAAACGCCTTCCCGAGACCCCACGTGAACCAGCAAAGGGCGGAGGCTGAACTCACCCCCAGGTCTGGCTGAGTCCCGGAGCAGCACTGCGTTGTCTTTCCGCTGAGCTCCAGACCTCATGCTGTGGGCTCCTCAGACTCCACACGGCCCAACCACAGCCCCTGATCTCCCCAAACCAGCTGTCCTTCCCTTCTTCCCCAGCTCAATAAATGGCACCCCCACCCACCTACAAGGCCCTGCCCAAACCCAGGCCGCTTTCCTTGGCCTCTCCTCCTCCTCCTGGCCAGGCCACCCCACGCAGAGGGAAGAGTGGGAGGAGAGGCCTGGAGGGGACACACAGAGTAGCCCACGCAGGGAACCCCAGGAAGCCTAGCGATGCTGAAGGGAGGAGGAGCAGGGCAAGGCGGGAGACCAGAGACCAGGTGGGGGCGTGGCAAACGGGGCTTATCTGTCCCGTTATGGGGTCCAGTCCTGTCCTCAAGGCACTGGGATCACCCAGACCTGTGGGCCTTAGGGGATGTCAAGGTCAGGATTACCCTCTCCCCACCTGAGTGCAGCCTGATGGGCCAAATGGCAAGAAGAGGCAAACGTGAACTTTTAGAAGGTGGGAGAGGGGCTCATTTAAAAAAAAAAGACTTCTGCATTGTACCTGAGGCAGAAGGAAGGCAGGGCATGGGGGCTGGATTGGGTGGAATGGGACAGAAAAGGGGTCAGCGGAGTGGACTGAGCTCTAACGCCCCTGGGAGGTGAGGACCGTCGGCAGGGAGGAGAGAGCGGCACGTGGCCTCAGCTCGGATGGAGAGGCGCAGGGAGCATGGGGCCCTTACTAGGAGCGTGGTGTTCATCCGCCTGGCGCCGCGCAGAGAGAATCCGCTCCAGGTTCCACGGGATGCTCTGGGCAAAGACGAAGGAGTCCTCCTCGATGTACTGGACGTGGGGCAACGTCAGGGCCTGCAGAAGGCAGAGAGGTGGGGCTCGGCTTCAAAAGCCATTTGGCTGACAGTAGCCATAGCCACAGCCCTTCACCCACCTGATCAAGCCTGTCCCGAGTCACACACCAGTCACACACCTGTCCTCTCCTGGTGTGGGGTTTCCTCGCTCAGGTTGGGGAGCCCAGCACCCGCCAGCACGGAGGATGCCTTTTAGGAAGGATTCTGAATTTGACATGCCATCTGGGGAGCCAGGCAGTGCCCAGGCCCCGGGGAAGGCTGGACCTGGACTCCATGCCCAAATCATGATGCCCTCACTGGCCATTCTGTTTCCCCCAGATCCGTTCCCGCCCTTCTCCACCCTGCAAGGCATTGGGAGGCTGACCCTGCAGACTGCAGCACCCAGGCCTCCTTGCAGTGACTTCTGGCTGGGATCAGCCAGAGGGAGGCCCAGCAGGAGTTTTGGGGGATGAGAGGGTGTCTTCACTCCCTCTCTGTTTTGGTGCAAGCTTCCCACAGTGGCTGCATCCTTTGGTGACCACGGGTCCCCCGGGGCAGCCCCTGCTCCACAGCTCCAGCTCCCACCTGGCAGAGACGACACTATTCCCTCTCCTCGCCCATCAACTTGTCACGGCAACTCATCCCTGGGTGCCTCAGTGTCCCTGTGGGCTTCCTTAACCTGTCCACACCTCCGTGAGTTTCTTTGCTTAGCATCTACTTAAATACATGATGATCTCATTTAGTCCTTAAAGAACCGTTCCTATTTTCATGCCAGCTTACAGGTAGGGGACTGAGACTCAGGGGGTGAAGAAAATTGCCCAAGGTTAGACAAACTAGTAAGGGTACGTGAACCCAGGCTGGCGCGATGCCAAAGCCCAGCTCTTGAGGGCACATGTCTGTGGCCTGCAGCTCAGCAGTGTCTCCCCTCTGAGAAGCTGCCTGGCCTTCGGGGCTCATGCGTGCCATCTGGCTCTGTGGGCATCTGATTCCTTCCCCCGCACTGTGCTGGGCATATCATCCCCCAGTTAACTGACTGGCCATCACTTCTCAGTCTCTCTTTCTGAACTGTGAGCTCAAGGGAAAGGGCTGGTGGTCCATCCTCATGTCTGTAGCACATAGTAGGTGCTCATTAAATATGTGATGAGCAGACTGATTGAAGGCCTTAACCTGATGCTTCCCCTATTAGACTAAGGGATTGGACCCTGTCTAATCCATGTCATTGTCCCCACAGGACTTAACACACTGTAGTTGTTCAGCCACCATATGCTGAATGGAATGAAACTATGCAGTAGTAGTACAGTGGAGCAAGGAGGCCTGGGCCTAAATTCCCGTTCTGCCAGTTATGTGTTGTGTGACCTCGGGCAAGACCCTGTCCCGCTCTGGGTCTCAGTGTCTGCAGGAGGCTATGAAGCACCCCAGCCACGCGGAGAATCAGTGTGAAAATGGGAACCATGTGTTCTCATCAAGTTAGGAGGACAGGGGAGGGGGGTGGGTTGGGAGGAAGGGAGCAGAGGCTAAAACAAGGAAAGGGTTGTTTTTTTTTGTTTTGTTTTGTTTTTAAAGGTGCATTTGCCAAATTCTCTTCTGCCTTTTTTTTTTTTTAATTATTATTTATTTATTTATTTGGCTGTGTTGGGTCTTCGTTTCTGTGCGAGGGCTTCCCCCAGTTGTGGCAAGCGGGGGCCACTCTTCATTGTGGTGCACGGGCCTCTCACTATCGTGGCCTCTCCCGTTGCGGAGCACAGGCTCCAGACGCGCAGGCTCAGTAGCCGTGGCCCACGGGCCTAGTTGCTCCGCGGCATGTGGGATCTTCCCAGACCAGAGCTCGAACCCGTGTCCCCTGCACTAGCAGGCAGATTCTCAACCACTGCACCACCAGGGAAGCCCTCTTCTGCCTTTTTATTAAAGCTACAAATCTTACATCCCTCAACTCGCTTCAAGTGGAGCCCCCTTTCGCAGGGAACCTCACCAGGAAAGGTTTTTAAGATATGCATTTAAAGCACTAGGGCCAGGATGAGGAGAAGGGAGGCCAGAAGTCCTCAACTACCCATGTCTGTTCTGCCCCTGCACCAAAGAGGTGACATCAGGGTCGGGCTGGAGGGGGAACAGCCTCCCTGTCCTACAGGAGGAACCTTCTGAATAGCATCAGTTTCAAAGGAATTTTGGATCCTTGAGTCATGTTTTTATAAAATGACTCTGGCCCCACTAATGTCATAGGGCCTTGTTCCTGTAGGGTTCTCATAGGCAGCAAGTTCACCAACACAAAGACAGCTAGAAGACAGACCACTGGGTCTGATCCCAGCTCTGCCTCTGGCTGTCTGTGTGGTCCCTTCTGAACTTTGGTCTCCTCATCTTTCAGATGAAGATGAAGTACCATTGAGGTATGGCCAGGCTTGAAGGGCATCCCGTACTGAAGGCCAGGAGCCACTGTGCTTGGTACTCAGTAAGCACTCTGTGAACATTTGCTGCCTCCTAATGGTCAGCCATGGGCACACCCAGGACAGTCCCCTGTATGCACGTGGCAGCCCAGCCCTTTCTGGAAGTAGTGCCCCGCCCAGAGACGGAGCTCACCAGCTCCAGCAGGTCGCCGCTCATCTTCACCAGGAAGCCGGGGAGAAGGTCGTGGAAGACGTACAGGATCTTGGTGAGGTAGCCACGGTGGGCGGCCTGGGCCTGCAGGCGGCGGGCGGTGCGCTCCGTCTGCGAGCGGTGGGTCTCTTCCTTCAGCACCACCATGTAGGTGCCTGGCAACCTCCAGGCGTCCTGGCCCCCAGCGAGGAGGAGTGACATGATGACATTAAAAAAAGAAGAAGGATGCTATGATTGCTTCATCCACCTATGTTTACAAGTTAGAATTACAGCAAAAGAAACTCCATAGAGTATAGGAAGTATAAAGAGAAGTCACCAAATTAGGACCCCCAAACCACATAGAAGCCAACTATTAGTATTAACCTAACATATACCACACTTTCAAACTCGACAGTCAGGCAAAAACGGGAACCATGGGCCACAGTCAACACCAGGTTCTCCTCTGCACCTGCACCTAGTTCTCTGTGGGGCCGACCAAGGCCTGGCCACCCCTGGAGGCCCTGCCTGAAGGCCACCTCCTCCCGAAGACCTTCTTAATTACACCTCCCTTCCCTGTGTCTCAATTTGAAATAGTCACTTCCTCCCGGTTCTAGTACCTCCCTGACCCCCTCCGGAGGCAGTCCAAAAACATGGCCTGAATCCCAACCTCAATATTTACTGGCTATGTGGTCATGGGCAAGTCACTCAACCTCTCTGAACCTCAGATATCTCCTCTGTGGTGTGGGGAACATAATACCTACGGCACAGGCCTACTGGGAAGGCTAAGAGATGTAGTTGTGTAAAGCATCTAGCAAACAGAAGGGATGATTGAGTGAGCAAAGGCAACACTTCTCACATGGGATAAAAGACTCAAGGCCATGGTCTACAGGAGCAGATTTGTTTGCTCTTAGCTCTTATCTGCTCCCACTGCTCTCAAACAGACACACCTGTGCTCAAGAACCTTCAGTGGCTCCCCATAGCCTGACAAAGTCCAAACTACATGCTCCCCCTTGGTCCCCGCTGCAACGTACCTCTGTAGCCTAATCTCCCACATCTCTGTACGTGCACCAGAGTAGAATACAGTCTACAACCCTTTATCCAAAATCTTAGGGTCAAATGGGTTTCAAGATTCAAAACTTATTTGGACTTTAGAAAGGTAGTAATAGGCAATCAGGGTGCTCAGAGGCGTCTGGAGCAGCATACTGTAATCTATGCAGCGAAATATAGGAATATAAATATTTACATCCGTGGGATAAATTATAAATAATCTCATGTCAGTTCAGGTCAGGTTACCACCAAATAAATTACAAGAAACCTTTTGGGTTTCAGAACACTTTACATTTCAGAAGGCAGATAAGGAACTGTGCACATGTGCTCCCTAGTCTCCACCTCTGGCTTTCCCAGGTCTGAGCTTTTGTTCATGCTACCCCCTTCACCTAGAATAAAATTCCCCTGCCACTTTCATTTAAACTCCTATTTATGCTTCAAAGGCCCATCTAAAATGCCCTCAGCTAAATGAAAATCTAATGAATTGGGAGGACACTTTGTGCACTGGAAGGAGACTTGCCCTAGAAGCCTAGTTCTAATGCATCGGGGGGTGAAACCCCTCTCTCTGGGTCTCAGTTTCTCATGAATAAAATAAAAGGATTGGTCTAAAATCTTTCTCTGCCCGCCAAAAATATTTTTATTATAAATTCAATCTCTACAAAATATCCATTGAAGGAATGAATAAATGAACTTCTGGAGGTTCTTGTTCCAAACTTCTGCTGGGGAAGAAATACCCTCAAGCGCCTGGTTTAAGTGGTTGTCTGGCCTTTGCTTACTCACCTCTCAGGATGGGGTATTCACTACTTCTAGAATAGTTATTTGGGGGCAGTGGTGACTTGAAACGCCCTTTCTCATCCTTGTCACAACCCATCAACATCCTTCTAGAAGGTGAAAGGCTCAGGGAACAAGGAAGAAGGAGCTAGGAGCTGAGTAAACTTCACTCTTCTGTGGGAGCCAGACTGAAGAAGAGAGGTCCCTCCCCTCTTGCCACTAACACAGGACACAGGCAACACTAAGGGCCTGACACCCCTCTGCACCCAGCACACTCAGGCAGAGGAGCTGGGGCAGAAGCGCAGGCCAGATGTCCATTAGCCTAGAACTTCCCCTCTGCCCCAGGAGCTGCAGTTTGGAGCAAAAAGGGCATCACTGGGAGGTTGCACTGCAGCCAGGTAAATAGCTACCTCCTACAGTGCTCTCTTCACTGGCTCACATGGTGGGGAGGTCACTCACGTGGGCAACAGAGCCCCTTTCCCTTCATTCCTCCATCTGCCCAGCACTGACTCTTTACAACAAACCCTCGGGAAGGACTGTCACCTCCCTTCTAAAGATAAGGAAAATGGAGGCTCAGAGGTTAAGTGACTTGCCAAGCACCCCTCAGCTAGTGAGTGATGGAGCCAGGATTCAACCCCAGAGCTGACTCCAAGCCCGGTAGCAGGACCTCAGTTGAGCCCTGGGAAGGTTAAAATTGGAGGGAAGCAGCAGTCCCAACCCTGGGCAGGAGCTCCCATAGCCCAGTGGCCAGGTGCTGGCCTTGATCTTCAGGAAACTCGCCCCACCCACTGTGGACAGGCGTGGGTGGGCTGCGGCTACCAGGCTCCTTCCTTCCCGAGAGCACCAACAAGCCCTTCCCAGACGAGCCCAAGGACCCCAACGGGCCTGGAGAATAACTCCGTCCCTTCCCCTTCAGTTTTGCTCTTTTCTTCAGCTGAAAAAGATGCAATACTAGAATGTGAGTTTTGTGGCATGAAGAAATTGCCTCCCGCCACTATCATTCATTCGCCTTCTCTCCCGCTCCACTCCTGTCACAGCAGCGCCGTCTCGTCCCAAGACCCCCAAGCCCACACCCTCCCACACTCCCCACACACACTCTGCGCTACCCAGATTTCCCAATCCGCGTCAGGACGCATAATAATATCTCCTCTCTGCCCGGGGCCGTTCTAAGCACGTTTCGGGCACTAGCGCCTTGCCCACCCGAGCCTCAGTGGTGAGGCACGTCCAGGATCTGAGCAGGCGATCCTGGAGGTGCTCTGCTCGTCCTAGCTGGCGCCTACCAGTCTCCGAGCCCCGCGCACCTTTCCCCCGCAGAGCGCACCCCAAAGAGCCGCCGTGCGCGTTCTCCCCGCCACCGCGCCCGCAGTCCCCAAGATCCGCGCCAAGCCCGTCCTCGGGTGAGCAGAGGCCCCCCACCCCCAGTGACTTTCTCTCCAGCCCCTCCCTTCCGGGGTGGGGGATGGGGCGCTGAGGCCAGAGAGGATATGGCCACCGCCCGGGTCCCCGCGCGGGTTCGCCCCCGCCTCCCACCGCGGCGTCCGCACCTTTGCGCAGCGGTGGAAGGTGGCGGTGGCCACGTTCTGGGCCGTGTCAGCCGAGCTGTTCTCCTCCGACCGGAAGGCGAGCACCAGCTCCTCGTAGTCGCCGTCTTCGTCCTCCTGCGCGCGGGCGCCCGCGGGTCCCAGCAGCAGCAGCAGGAGCAGCAGCAGCGGCGGCCACCACGGCCGCCGGGAGCTGCCCGTACCCATCGTGGGGACAGGAGAGGTTTGCGTCGGGCGGGGGGAGCCGGGGGCAGCGCGCGGGCCAGGCCCGCAGCGCCTGTGCCTCGCGGCGGGGAGCTCGATGCGAGCGCGGGACTCGGGCCCCGGCGGGGACGCGCGCCGGGCCGGGCTCTAGGCCTCCGGCTTGGGGGCTGCGCCGAGGAGAGGCTTGCCGGCCCCGGGCCGTCTCACTGCCTGGCTCGCCCCTCCTGGCTCGGACCCGACCTGAGCCTGAGCCCTCCTGCAGCCGCGCGCGCCTCGACGCCGCGGGGGAAACCTTCCGGAGTGTGGGTGCGCGACGCCCAGGGTCCAGGAGATCACGCCACCTGAGCCCTATCGGATGATCCTACCTGATTAAATATTAACGGAGCCCCCGGACTGAAGGATCGGGTTTCGGCCTCGTTCCCCCTCCCCACCCCCACCCCCACCCCCACCCCCACCCCCAAACGGCGTCAGATTACGCTCAGAGAGAGGACAAAATCCCAAATCTTAATTGGGCTGGAAGGCTGTTCCCGCGCTCCCGAGACGCCTTCTCCCCGCCCCTCAACCCGAGCCCTGCGAGCTGTGCCAGGCACCAAGTTCGGCTGAGCCCACCTCGTCAAGCGTTTCTGGGCTCTGCCTTGGCACTGGCCAGCCACCCTCCTCGCCTACCCCCTGAACGATGTTAAACCACTCCGTCCGGGTCCTCCTCCTCGCCGCCGCCGCCGCCAGTGACTGCGGACCCCTCGCTGCCCCCAGCCCCCAAGTCTTTCCGCAGGTCTGAGTGTGTCATCCTTCTAAACTCAGCCCCGACCCTTCTCGGGCCTCTGCCCCTTGTGCACCCGGCACACCCACCTCACCAACTAACCACCCCTTGAAGTCCTGTTGCTTTTGACTTCCAGCCAGCGCTAATCAAACATTTCAAGGGATTTATTCTACAAATATTTCTGTTTTTAATCTGCAGAGATATCATACGTGTACATTCAAGAATTCCATTGTAGGGACTTCCCTGGCGGTCCAGTGGTTAAGACTTCGCCTTCCAGTGCAGGGGGTGTGGGTTCGATCCCTGATCGGGGAGCTAAGATCCCACATGCCCCGCGGCCAAAAAACCAAAACAGAAAACAGAAGCAATATTGTAACAAATTCAATAAAGACTTTAAAAACGGTCCACATCAAAAAAAAAATCTAGAAAAAAAAAAAAAAAGGAATTCCGCTGTAGCACAAGGTCAGTGTTCCAAACGTTTCGGTTTGCAGATTCTGTTTACACACCATGTCCAAGAACATGACGAGGGTCTGGTGAACAGCTGCTGTCTGCGGGAGGATGTGGAGGCCAGCAGCCCCAGACCTTGGGGTTGGTGTGCCACACAAAGCCCGGCCTCCTCCCAGAAGGGCCACACAGTGTAGAAACTGGAGGCTTCCTGCTCCCACTTTGCAGATGATTAGCGGGTTCTAGTGAAATGACTTGCTCTGAGCCTGGGTCACTGGACTCCAAAGTCAATGCCCTTTCCACCTTGTTTGCAGACACCTCACACCGGAGGGCAGGGCCAATTAAACAAAGACTGTGCTGCCAGTGGGCTGACAGCGACCTCTGCAAGGTCAGGGTCTCCTCCACTTTGTTCTCCCCTGGAATATCCCACCATCCCTGGCACAGAGTAGGAGCTCATTAATTTTTTGCTGAGAGAGGTAGCTGAGGCTCTCAGCAGGCAGCGGTTGCTCCCTTTCCTGTCTCCTGTAAAAAGAATTGTATTTGAAATGTGCTTTTGGCAGCTTCCTCATCAAAGGCCTCCTCTTTTGGGAGGTGGGAGCAAGCTTTCCCTGATGCTCCCCTTGGGGACCCTGGGGTCTCACCTACCAGCAGATGATCAATCACGTGCACAGAGGGACACGATGTCAACAGGCTGAGGAAGGGGGGGCACTGTCGAGTGTGCAGTGGGTGTGTTTGGATGGAGGTGGGGGACCAAGGAAGCCCTGCAGGCACCTTGGATTTTGCAACAGATGGACCCCGAGGGTAGTCCCTTCTCATCCCGCATCCTCCACTGCACTTTTTGAGGCGTCAGCCCCACCCTGGCCTCCTGCCACTGGGCAGGGCTTTTGTCCCTTGTTAATTACCCCCCCCAAGAGTTGCCCAAAGCAGCAGTGTCAGCGGTGTCAGCTCCCTCTTCTCAGATGCACCCCCCCTTGCTCTGACCAGCTGACAACCAGCCTACCCACCATCACCACCACCACCAGAGACGCAAAGATGCAGGGGTCAGGGTAAGACAGAGCCTCTTCCAGGTCCTTCCCTCCGAGTTCTTCCAGGGCCAACACCCACCCTTCCCTCCTCCTTCCTTCCTTTCTCTTTTAGGGCAGAAGGGACCATCTTCCTGTCCACAGAGGACCCTCCCCTGCCCCAGTCAGGCTTCCTCAGGGATCTCCTGCGTCCACGATCTCCTCTCCCCCTCTTACCTCCACATCCCTCGTCTCCTGTTATTCTTCCTCTTCACCACATAAGATTTCTCAAAGCTTCTCCACCCCCCAAACCCCTTCCCTCAAAATGACCCTCTCCCCTTCACTCCCACTCACAGTCTGAATGATAGACAGAACCCGCTATTTACGCCCTGTACTTCTCCAACCTCAGAAAACTTGGAGTCTGCAGCCGCTATTGCCATGAGTGTACATTAGGCCAATTTAGCAGTGTCAACATTTTGAACGGGCACACTCTTTTTTGGGAGGGACCCATCCTTTTTGTGTGTATGTTCGTTTTAAAAAGAGTTTAAAAAAAAAAAAGTTTTACAGGAAAATTTTTTTAAGGTGAGTAGTTCAAAAGCATATACAGTGAAAAGTTTATCTCCCTCCCATTCCTAACTGTCCCCCTCCACCTTCCCAGGGGCAACCCCTGTTACCCATTGTGGTGGGTCAAACTGTGTCCCCCCCCAAAAGATCTGTCCACTCCTAACCCCTGGTACTTGTAACCGTGACCTTATTTGGAAAGAAGGTCTCTGCAGATGTGATTAAGCTAAGGATCTCCTGATGAGATCACCTGGGTTTAGGATGGGCCCTAAATCCAATGACTGGTGTTGGAAGAGAAAAGGGAGGGAGATTTAAGACACAGAGGGACACAGGGAAGAAGACCATGTGAAGATGAAGGCACAGATGGGAATGATGCATAAACCAAGGAAAACCAGGATCCACCAGAAGCTGGGAGGGGCAAGGAGGGATTCTTCTCGAGAGGCTGCAGAGGGAGCATGGTCTTGATTTCAGACTTCTGGCCTCCAGAACTGTGAGAGAATACATTTCTATTGTTTTAAACCACCACACTTTTTTCCTTGTAATTTGTAATTTGTTACAGTAGCCCTTGGGAACTAGTTAGTATACCCATTTATTATGTAACTTTTCAGATATGTTTTTATAAAAATGCTTTTAAACATTTAACATTTTAATATTTATGACTCATTTTTAACTTTTTATTTACATGGGCAAGGTGGACAAGGGCCTCTATCGTCTTACTCCAGCCCTAATCTGCGGGTTACGACTATGTCGGTGCATCTACATCTGCTTTGTCATTTCTCTGGTGGCAGACGATTCCATTCTATGTATGTTCCAATCTCTGACTGACGGGTGTGCCGGTTGTTTTCTGCCTTCTGCTGTTACAAACAAAGCAGCAATGCCTCGCTTCATCCATGCCTCTTTGCACATGTGTGAGCCTCTCTGTTTCATAAATTTCTAGAAGTGGAATTTCTACGTAAAAGATGCGTGAATGTTTGATGCTGATATAGTCCCACCAGCGTTGCTTGGGGAATCAATCAGCATAGGCTAGGTTCTGCTTCAGTTACGCACAACCCCCAAATCTCAGTGCTTCAAATGACATAGGTTTGTTTCTCTCTCACTCTGCATGTCCACCGCAGGCTTTGCTCCTGGTCCCTGCTTCAGCCCAGAACCAGACTGAAGAAGCCACCTTCATCTAGAACTTTGCTGAATCCACCAAAGCAGGAGGGAAGCAGAAGTGGTGAATCGCATGCAGCTTCCACCCAGAGGTGACCCACACCCCTTCCACCCACATTTGTTGATTGACATTTGACTTCATGGCATTTTACTCCATAGGAAATTATATTTTCTCTGGAGTCAAATTTATCAGTCTTCTATTTAATGATTTCTAACTTTTGTGCTGTGCTTAGAAAGGCCTCCCCCTTATCAAGATCATATAAAAATTCTCCTTTTTGAAAACATTTAAATCTTGGCTTCAGCTGGAATTTATTTTTGCATAATGAGTGAGGTTATTTTTTGCAAATGGCTAGCCCATTGCTCCAATACCATTTATTCAATAACCCACCTTTTCTCCAATGATTAGAAATGACACCTGATCAGCAACTAAATTCTCTTATGACTTGGCAGCTATTTCCGGCTCTCTGTTTTGCTCCTTTAATAACTCTAGCGGATACCAAAATGTCAAAACATGCATGCATTTGGACCTAGCAGTTATTTCTAGGAAGTCATCCCAAGGAAATAGACAAGTGAACAAAGAGGTACTATTGGCACAACAGTTGTTACTGTGAAAAATTGAGAGCAATTGAAGTATATGGAGGCCCTAACATAAACCAGCAAGGCCCCCAGTATGTTCACCCACCATCAAAGGACAAGACTTTAGTGGGCCATGGCCTGGGTTGGACGAGGGGTCAAGGACAGGCGCATACTCATTAATAAGAACTTCTGCAGTTTGATGGTTGCATTTGGCTCTTAAAACAGCCACTGACTCACTAAGGAGTCTCTAGGATATAAAAGCCCAGACATCGTGTGGCAGGGTGGGACATTATCATCTGGTCCCATGGGAGCTCCCACGGCCACGGGTCGATTCACTTAGCTCTCTCCTTCCAGCATTACTGTCTTCTGGAATAAAACTGTCACTTTGATCTGCCACGGTGTAATATTTTCATTCGCTCTCACTGAATTCTTCTATTGGTTCAGCAACCCAAATATCCATCAATATGGAGGGACAGGGCTTCCCTGGTGGCGCAGTGGTTGAGAATCTGCCTGCCAATGCAGGGGACACGGGTTCGAGTCCTGGTCTGGGAAGATCCCACATGCCACGGAGCAACTGGGCCCGTGAGCCACAATTACTGAGCCTGCGCGTCTGGAGCCTGTGCTCCACAACAAGAGTGGCCGCGATGGTGAGAGGCCCACGCACCGCGATGAAGAGTGGTCCCCACTTGCCACAACTAGAGAAAGCCCTCGCACAGAAACGAAGACCCAACACAGTCATAAATAAATAAATAAAAGAACGTGAATTTCTTTAAAAAAAAAAAATTCTTCTAAAAAAAAAAATATGGAGGGACAAATTTTAGACTATTCACACAGTGGAATATTTTGCAGCTGTTAAAAACAATGATATAGATGTTTATATATTGATATGGAAAGATGGCCGAAATCAATCACTTTTAAAAAGTAGGTTATGATCTCGTTTCCATAAAATGGTTACGTATGTATATATAAGGTTTACCTCTACATAGACAAAACAAAATCGAGGTTATAGACCCCGAACTGAATTCAAGGGGACTCTCAATGTCTGTGTTCCATGTTCGGAATTGTGAAAAAACAAAAAAACAAAACAAGGTGCCTCGCCTAATTCCACTTAGAACTCTTTACCTTTGCCCACAGTCTCCCGTCTACAAAGCATTTTCATACTCACCATCTACTTGCCTCAGTCCCGTGGGGCTTACTGAGCTGGGACCATTATCTTTGTTTAAAAGATTAGGAAATTGAGGCCAAAGAGGGGGAGCACTTTGTCGACATCACACAGTTACTTGTCAAAGTGGACCCAGACCCCCTTTCCAGCTGCTTCCTAAAATCCAGGATGCCCTGGGGTTCTGGGAGGTGAGGGCTAAGTCCACCGAGGGTTGTAGGGCAGTTCCTGGGGCTGCTGAGCAGCTCCTAGGCCGGCCAGCTAGTGGAGTCCCAGGAGGTGTGGGTAGGACGTGTAAGGGGAGAGGTGGGACTGCAGCTCTCTGCTTGAGTGCATTTCCTGCCGAGTACAGTAAGGGCTGCAGCGCAAAGTGACAAATATAAATGGCCACCTGCAAGTCCAGCTGTCACGTGTCTGTCTCCCCCATGGGATTCTGAATTTGGCATAGGCAGGGACCCTGTTATCCTGGTTCTCCCTAGACTGAATCACCCTGGGGTGGCCAACACCAGGCCAGAGCCTGATGTGTATACTTAATGACTTATTTAGTTAATTACCGAACACCTACTGTGCGCCAAGTACTCGGTCACAGCAGTAAATAAGATAGACAAAATCCTGCCCTCCCATCCCCGTGCAACCCTCACTCTTGGAGAGTGAAACAGATCACAAATGAATCAAATATGCAGTGTATGAGATGGCAATTAGAGCTATGGAAAAAAACAAAAAGGGAAGGGGATCAAACATAACGGAAAGGAAGGGGTGGGAGAGCTGTGCTTTAAATAGGGCGGTCAGGGACTGCCCTGGCGGTCCAGTGGTTAAGACTCCGTGCTTCCACCGCAGAGGGGACACGGGTTTGATCCCTGGTCAGGGAACTAAGATCCCACATGCTGTGCGGTGCGTTGTGGCCAAAAAAAATGATAGCTAGATGATAGAAAGATAGATGATAGATAGATAGATAGATAGATAGATAGATAGATAGATAGATAGAGTGGTCAGAGAAGACCTCAGTGAGAAGGGGACCCTGGGAGGAAGGAGCTGAGGGAATGCGCCATATGGACACGAGGTGGGGGAAAAGCACCCCAGACAGAGGGAACAGCGGGTGCACAAGCCCAGCCACGGAAGGGACAAGCCAGGAGGGACCAGGAGGCAGCGCAGTAACCACCAGGCTGGGATGCAGATCCAATAGGAGGGTGTAACCCATTCTGGGGACTCTGGCTTTTGTCTTGTAAGGTGGGAAGCTAAGGCAGGCTTTGATCAGAAGAGTGAAATGCCCTGATGATTTAAAGGATTGCTCTGACTGCTGGTTAGAAAAAAGATGGCAGGGGGCTAGACCAGAAGCAGAGAAAGCAGCCAGGAGACTGTGAGCCGCTGCTAGTGGCTTGGACCAGGGGTATCAGTGGGGCAGTGAGAGTGGTTGGATTCTGGGTGTATTTTGAAAATAAAGCCTGTTGCATTTGCCGGCAATTTAGATGTGAGTCTGAGAAAAAGAAGAGTGAAGGTTCCCAGTTTGGGCCGAGGCTGCTGGAAGGACGGGGCTGTCATTAGGCAGCTGGGAAGTCCAGGGGGAGAGGCTTAGCAGGGCAACTGCGGGGTTCTGGTTGCCCCTGTCTGGACCATTCACCAGACAACCAAGACACTACATCAGCGGTGTGACATGTGACCTGAGCTCAGGGAGACGCTAGGCTGGAAGTTATCAGCATATCGATAATATTCAAAGCCACCGACTCGCAGAGATCACTAAGGGAGTGTGTCCAAGAAGAAGAGTGACCGAGTGGGTCAAATGCAGCCCACAGGTCAAGTAAGGTGAGGCCGGAAAATTGATTTAACGGATCAGGTGATGGGATCCGAAGATCCCATCAGGTTTGGCACCAGAATGGTCTGAATGAAGAGGGTTCTAGGGAGAATGCAGGAAGAGGAACTGAGATAGCCAGAGAGTACGGACAGCTCCTTTAAGGAACTTTCTAATAAAGGGAGCAGGAAAGTGTGTTGTGGACAGAGAGAGTATGAGGCCAAGAAAGCTTTTTTCCCCTAGATGGGAACCGTGAGAGCAGGCCAATGTGCAGAGAAGGGAAGCTGGCAGCCAGAAGGTGGGGGTGGGAATTTCTTAGCTGGGTGAGAAGGGATGTTTTCTGGTGCATGGAGACAGGGCACAAACACTTTATCCTAATGGGTGGGGAGGTGGAGAAGGGGGCAGAGGTACAGCCAGGGTGGTGTGGAGAGGGAGCTACTGGGGGCCTCTCTTTCCTGTATCTGTTTTCTCATGGAAATAGGAGGCACGGCATCAGCTGGAAGGAAGGATGGGAGAAGGCTTGGAGGTGTGAGGAGAAAGGAGAAGGGGTGATGTAATCGAGGCAGTGTCTCTGGGGGCTTGAGGGCAGAGGCTCCCAGTGTAGGTCGCTCAATCCACGGACCCCCACCACGCTTCCACTTCCTCATGTAAAATCCAAGTGACTATAGAACCTGCCTCACAGAATTTTTTGAAAATTAAATGAATTGGTATTCATAACATGCTTAGAATATTACCTGCAACGTAGAGGTGTTATACTTTTAATTAAAACAAAGACTAAAATAAATGAGCTGGGAAGAGTGATGGCTCAGAAAACATGTGGGTTTGTAGGACAGTCTCAAGGGCCCACTGGAGGTTTGTGGTTGATAATGAAGTGAAACCAGAAAGCGTGTATGTTGTATGTTTTCCTCTTGCTGTGTGCTCAGCAACCTGGGTGCGGGAGCGGAGGTGGTGGACAGCGGGGTCTAAGCAGGATTGGGTTTTGGCCTGTGATTACAATAAAGAGTGGGGCAAGGCAGTCGAGGGTGTGAGCAGATAGAAGGCTGGACAGGGAAGCCTCAGGTGTGCAGAGCTGAGACACAGGAGGAGGTGAGTGACAGCCAGAGGTGAGAAGGGGGACATCAACAGCAGGTGTCAGTGAAGGATGCGGGAGTTGGGGGTGAGCTGGGAAAAGGGAATGTGGTGATCAGAAGGTGGGGTGTTTGGAATTGAGATTCTGGAGGAGATAGAACTAGAGGTAGTGACAAGGTCAAGAGCATAGCGGTGGGAGTGAGTGGCTGAGAGGAAGTGGAGGTGAGGTCTTTGGAGGTAGAGGAAGTGAGAGCCCAGGGCATGTTGGAATCGCCTCCGCAGGAGAACGTGACCGTATGCTCAGTCTCCAGTACGTAAAGCGTGTAATCTGATGACAGGAGCTTCTGAGACAGGCTGGGACCTGGGACCCTTTGCTGCAGTGCTTGCACCTAGACAAACATCTCCTCAAGCAGCAAAATGCAAAGACACTATAAGGGACTAAAAATAACTGCGTGCATGTGCAGCTGGGGCAAATTATGGGCAGCAAGATACAGAAAGACCAAAAAGCCCAACTGCCACGTCTGAAGAGCCAGGAGAAAAGCAGGGGGTCAGGGGGAGCAAAAGCAGGGTACTGCGCATGACCCCTGCACACAGCACCACCGAGGGGGTCGGCAAACCACCTAAGCTACCCCTCCGGCCAGACGCCTGGACACACCCCTATCCTCACCCCATAGAAGGAACCAGCTCGCCACCCCCCACAGTGAGCGAGCGAGCAAGGAAACCTGTTCCTTGTTCTCACTCCCCTCTGCTGCAGCAGGGGCCCCAATAAGCCTTGCCTGAATTTCTTGTCTGGCCTTGTCTGATCAATTTCTATCGATTAAGGAGGCCAAGAACCCTGGTCAGTAACACTTTGACGGTGTGTATGTATGCAGGACAGCGATCTGGAAGACGCAGTGAGGAGCAAGGAGGGCCCTACCTCACCTCAGGCTCCAGGTAAAGGAGAGGAAATCGAGGAAGCAGTGTCTTGGGGGACGGGGATTTTCGGCAAAGCAAGAAGAGGAAGGAATGTTTGAGAGGCATTTGAGGACAAGGCGGTGGTGATGGACCAGGATTTCAAGAGCACAGTGAAGGATTTCAGGAAAGGAGGAAGGCAGGAACTAGGGAGGGGCTGGGCCCAGGGAAAGAGGTGTGTCTCTCAGAAGTTTCCAGTCCCTTGCGCGCAGTGGCTGTGTCCAGCTGGGCCAGCAGAGGGCGCCCAGCGCCCAGCGTGAGAGCCCATGGCCTAACCACCCAGGCCAGGCAGAGCCCAGACTTCGCTGGCGGCCTGCTCCAGCCCCTGAGATGAAGCAGACCCTGCCCTGCCCTTGGAGAGCCCACAGCAAGGCAGGTAAAAGCTCAGGCCTCTGTGATGAGAGGCAGGAGGAGACAAGTCACACAAGGAAGAGAGAGGCTGGGTTCTGTGGGACCCAGTCGATGGACACTGGATCCAGGCAGGCTTCCTGGAGGAGACAACTCTGAATTTGTGGTCCAGTTGTAATGGGGACATGTCTAGCAAGCAGTGCATGGCTCAGCTGGGGACGTTGGGACAGGAGGCTAGTTTTTAATGTTTTTAATGTTTCCCTTGAGGCCAGGGAAAGATACGGCCCCTTCCGGTGGATGGAGGGGTCCTGGGAGGTTCTGAACAAAAGAGAGTGGTGACTAGAGTGCCAGCCTCAGTTATGCTTTCACTTGCTCCAAAAGGCCCCCCTCAGGAACTACCCCAGGCTCTTGCCATCCATGAGCCTCCACTGCCCCCTCTCCCTCTTCCTGCCTGCACTTCATGGAGGAAATGAAGGCCAGGGGTACCCACCTCCTGCACCACCTCCCCACCATGCACCAGCTCTGTCCCTTCAGGCTTAAAGGGAGAAGATGTCCAGCAGGTTGAGGGACCCATCCTTTCCCCTGGCCTCCTCCAGGAACTGTGCTCTGACATTCTGTCTCCATCGTGTCCACACCAAGGCTTGCCAGCCTCTGAGATGCTCAGAGCTCTTCTACCCTGAAGATAAATGAATGAATAAACAGAACAAAGTCCCCTCTATCACTTTACATGCGCCAGCTACTGTTTTAGAAGCTGGGTTACATCATTGAACAAGGTAGACAAAACTCCTGCCCTCATGTCGCCCTCACTCTTGGAGAGTAAAACATAAGAAACCACTAAGTCAAGTGTGCAATATGTGAGGTGGTGACAAGAGGCCTGGAGAAAAGTGAAAAGGGAAGGGCTGCGGGGAGACCTGCACTTTTAAACAGGGAGGTCCAAGAGGGTCAGCCCCTACGCTACTCCTATGGTTTACTGCACACCTACCGCCTCCCCTACACCCTGCCCACTGCTCTGCCTCAGTCTCCTCAGCCCTGTTGTGCTTCTCCACTAACCCAAGGACCACCGGCGTCGGAGCTGTGGGGTGGGGGCAGGGAACCAGTCTGTGAGAAAGGCCGATTCCTCGGACTGACCCAGAATCTCTAGGAACGTGCCCAGGAATCTGCATTTCATGAGCTCCCCAGGAGCTTCTGAGGTAGCCCAAAGCATGGGAGCCACAGATTTACTCCCTGAAGTTGTAGCACTGCTTAGAGTGGTCCAGATTGCCCAGCTCTACTCTGCAGCCGCCAGGCAGATCCATGCTTCCGTGCACACTGTTCCCTTCTGGAATGCCCTTCCCAGCGTTCTTCACCTAATAACTCATACACATCCTTCAAGACCCCCTCAGAGTCACCTCCTCCAGGTAGTACTCCCAGAACAGGCAGGCCTGGGTAGCAGATGGGCAGGGCCCAGGGCTGGGATCCAAGGCACCATTCTAATCCCAGTTCCAACACTAAACCCATGGTGTGACCCTGGGTGAGTCACTGCTTCTCTCCAAGCCCCAGCTGACTCATCAGTAAAATGGTAACAATAATTCCAACCTCAGCAGGAGATGTGAGGCCAAACGAGATGACACATCTGAAAACGCTTTATAGCACAAACAGAGGGGAGCGCTTCATCCCATTAGACACGCATGGAGGGAGAGGGCAGACGGGGGCTGTAAATGGTCGGATGGCAGCGCCCCCTCCACACAAACACCCAACTGTATCATGGACTGGCAATTTGGATCCAAAAGACCCCAAGGACATGCACCCAATTGGCATCAAGTGCCCTGAGGTCTGGGGTGAAAGGAAAGAATCCGCAGCAGCCCCAGGGCCCCAGGGCAGGTGGGAGTGGGGACCAGGAAGAATGTGCCATTGGCAGCTTCCCAGTCACTAGCCCTCACCCCCAGGCCAAAACATCTCCATCACCTGCTGGTCAGGGTGTTAGTGGTGCAGGGAAGGCAGCCATCTGAGCCTGGGAGGAGCCCAGAAGCCCTGAAACCCAGCGCGGCAATAACCACCTAAAAGCCCCCTCCCAGGCCTTGCATCAGCCACGTGAGGCACGCAGGCAGGGCTGCTAGCCCCTTATGGGGTGAGGAAACTGAGGCCAGGGAAGATCCTACAGGGAAAAAGAGGTGGAGTCTGGCTCCCCTCCCCTAGACAGGGAAGATCAAATTGTTCCCTGGGAGGAGTTCCCTGGTGGTCTCATGCTTAGGATTCTGTGCTTTCGCTGCTGTGGGCCGGATTCAGTCCCTGGATGGGGAACTGAGATCCCGCAAGCTGCACAGCGCAGCCCCCCCCCCAAAAAAAAGTGCTCTCTGGGAAGAGGTCGGGCAGCATTGACTGGCACCCCGTTATTTCATTGGGAAAAACCGAGGCTCAGGCAGGTGGCTTGAGCTTCATTACTCAGAGGGTGAAGGAGGCAGAAGGAAAGAGGAGGCAGGAAAGGAAGAGAGGGAAGAAAACTGGAGTCACCGGGATGTCCAGCTGCTCCAGACTGGTCTACCCCATTCTAAAGAGAAGGTGGAGAGCTGGTACCCAGATGCCTCACCCAAGGGAACGCTGGTATAAACCATCCCCATGGCCCAGTCTCCTCCCATCCCAGGAAAAAACCCTGCTGCCCTTGAGTGTCCATGGTGCTATCTCTGCCCCCCCGGTTCTCCGGGGCAGTTTCCTCTGATGCATCTCCGCAGGCACTACCTCCCGGGTGAAGATCAAATGAGCCAGCACATGTGCGTGACTGAGGAGGGCACTGCCGAGCACACAGAACAATGCTGGCTGTTGTCCCGACTGCCGTGTCCGCAGGCAGCACAGCTGCGACCCTGGGGACGTTTGCCAAGAAGGGGATCAACAGTGCTCCCTTAGTGCGGTTTCCCTTTCATTCTCTGCTGGCATTTTTTCCTTCTTTCCTCTGCTTTCCCCCAGGGTCACTTTCACAGAGAGAATCCCAGGTTTGTTGTGGGAAGAGATGGCAAGGCCGCTTGGGGTAAAGGTGTTTGTAGCCAATACAGGTGCTGCCCGACCGTCAGCCCCACCTGCAGACCCCACGGCTGCCCCGTCCTCCTGGGGCCTCATGCCCAGGTCCCAGTGTGGCTCTTCCTCCTGGTCATCCGGTCATCAGCCTGGAGCTGGCTGAGAACCTGCTTGGCAGGCCCGTCAGCGGAGAAGGCCTGGGCCCTAATCTGAGGGTGAGGGTGGACTGTCCTGTGGGAGCTGAGGAACATGCCTCTGACAGGAACACGGAGTCTGGCCTCAAAGCCCAGAGGGAGAGGTGGGGCCTTCAGGGCTGCAGCAGGGGGAGGACAGGAGAGCCACAGAGGGTGTGGTCCAGCCCCTCACAGACACACTGGGGACCTTTTGAGGTTCACCGCTCCTCACAGAGCCTCAGGTTTTCATGTTTCCCTGGCACCATGGCATCTGTCCTGCCCCCCTCATGAGGTTAGAATCATACACTGTTTTGGATGGGACCTGTGTAGGTGAAGTCCAGCCTCCCCCTGGGGGCTTGAATCTGTTCCACAGGTGGCCATTGAGCTTCTCTTGAATTCAGTGGTCAGATAGGAGTGAGTTACTTCCTGGAGGCCCAATATTTTATTTATTTTTTAAAATAGAACTAACATCATTGTTACATTTTCCTAAATGTAAAATTGTTATTTTCTCATCATTATTTACACGTTCATTATATAAATTTCAAAAAGAAGAGTCTCATCACTCAGAGATAATCATTTCAATTTCTTTCTATTCATACTTGCACATAGATAAAGGATCACATTCTGTATCTGTTGGGAGTGAGTTCAGCTGCAAACACAATAACTTAAATAAATAGGAGTTAAACGTTCTTACATAGCTAGAAGACCAGTGGTTGCTGGCTTTGGTTCACCAGTTTACAGGTCCAAAATCCCTATGATTCTTTTAGCATTTCCCTCATGGTTGCAAGACAGCAGCTGCAGCTCCAACCATTGCATCTGTATTCAAGGCCAGCAAAGCTAATCATTTCTGCCTTTTTAATCAAGAAAGTAAAAGCTTTTTCAGAAGTGACTCCAACAAATTTCTTTTCAGGTCTCATTGGCCAGAACTGTCAGTAAAGAATAGGATTGTCATAACTGGCTTTGGGTCAATCATAATTGATTGCCTGGGTGTAGACATGTGATCCCTCCAGACAAAATCAAGGAAGGAGGGAATTAACAGTGTTTGCTGCATTCCACTTTATAATGTCTCTTTTTATCAATTATATGTCATGAACATCTTTCCACATCAAAAAATACAGGGGCATAGGGAAAAGGGGGATATTAAAAGAAAGAAAGTAGAATGGTGGTCGCTGGGGAGCAAGGAGGGGAGAATGGGGGTTACTGTTTAATGGGTACAGAGTTTCAGTTTGGGAAGATGAACATGAAGACGGGTGGCGGGGATGGTTGCACAGTAATGTGAATGTACTAAACAAAACTGAACCATACACTTGAAAATGGTTAAGACGGTAAGTTTTATGATATGTGTATTTTACCACACTAAAGAAGTACAGACTCAGTTATTCGTTTAATAACTATTTGCTGAGGGCCCACAGGAACCGAAGTCAGCACCGAGGACATAATATTGAACATAATAAGCAGAGTCCTGGCCTTCACGGGGCTTAATATCGGATGGGGAATGCAGAAAGTCATCCAAGAAATTCACAAGTAAATGTGAAACGGCAATGATCACATATGCTACCAAGGAGAGGTCGGGGAAGGGGGTGTGATTCAATCAGGAGGGTCCCCATTTTAACAGCCGTACACCATTCCCTCGCAAAGCTGTTGCATCGTTATTTCAACAAATCTCCTACTGCTGGATGTTTAGATTCTTTCCACACTTGAGCTGTCGTAAACACTGCCACAGTAAACAGCCTTCCCAAAGTCCATCTTGGTGCACCTGTCTGATTATTTTTCCTTGGGATAGGTTCCTACGTGTGGAAGTGCGGAATCTTGGGGCAGCCCACGTGCTGAGGCACTTAGCCTACGTTGCCATACTCCTCCCCCCAAAAGCTCGCATCATTTCTATTCCCACCAGCAATGCAAGAAATCACCCTGATCCTCCACATTCTGTCAACAGCGTCTGTTATCATCACCTTTGTAAAACGTTGCCAGTGTTACGGGGTGAAACATGGTTTCTTGCTGTTTTAATTTCCGTTCCTTTGATTATTCCTTTGATTGACCATGTTTTCATTTGTTTCTTTTATGGGGTCACAGATCTTTCCTGTGAGTGAACTCCTTTTCTTTTCCTGTCTGATTTTTAGCGCTCTCTGTGTGAAGCATTGTGACCTCCACCTGTCAGATGTTGCCGCACTCTTTGGGCGGCTCTGTGTGTTGCAAGGTCCTCCTTGGGAGACTGTAGCTGTGTACTTGTCATCCAGCCCACTGGGGCTCTCCCACTTGCTCCAGGGTGGCATCCACAGCCCTTCCTGGTCAAGTCCCCACCTACCCACCCATGTCCTCTCTAGCCGTCTTCCCCATCTATCCTAAGCTCTGCTCACACCTACCCCTGGGTCACTCCTCAAACATGGTGGGGTGACTCCGGGCTCCCTGCCCTTGTCTAGGCTGCTCTCCTCTCCCTTTCTCCCCCAGTGAACCCTTAGGACGTAGCTCGGTGCAAGTCTGAGAAGCTCTTGCTGACTCTCCAGGTGGGGTCAGACCTCTACTGTTCCTCCCTCTGCCCAGCACTGACCACTCTGACCTGTCACTGTTCATTCTGCAGCTACCCCAGGGGAGGGGGGCTCCAGCTAGATAGGCATGAGTCAGACGCATCTCTCTGCCCCCAGTGCCTGGCACAGGGGGTGGCACCAAGCAGGTGATTAGAGAGTGCTTGTGGCCAGAATAAATGAATGAATGAATAAATGAATGGATGAATGAATGAAATCGACCCCTGCCTGTCTCCAGGCTGGCAGACCAGGCATCCAAAGCCTGCTGTTGCCCACCTACCCTCCACCCCAGGTCTGCTGTCATCAGGGTTAACGTGAGGATATGCAGGTGGCTTGGGAGCTTTCACCATCTGCAGAATCACCTATGGGGCCGGTTATCTGACCTGGGCACTTACTGGGTCCCTTGGACCCTCACCTGCCCTTCCCCTGGGCTCTCTCTGAACTAAACACTGCCTTGACCAGGGCTCTGGTGACTTGGATAGAAGATCCAGCCTCTGCCACATAGTCCCCTGCTCTGCTGGGCTGGTCTTGTGGTCAGCAATGAGGAATCTGAGACATTGCCTCCACCAAGCTTCAGTCCTGACCTAGCACCCACCCAGCTTCCCCTCCACAGTGGAAAAAGCCTTTCCCATGTCAGGTTGGGAACTGGAACCCTGCCACAGGCCGCGAGCTGGCTTTCTTGCCACCAATAGGTGCCCTTCCATTCTCTTTTGCACATATTAACCAGAATATGTCCTTACCATTCCTTTCTTCATGTCACTCCTCTGCTCAAGAACCATCAGTGGATCCCACTTGCCCATCAGATAGAATGTGAGCTCTGCAGTAGGAATTCAAGAAGTCCTGTGACCAAACTCCAGCCTCATTCTCTGACTCCGTCCACCATCACTCCAGCCAGGCTAGCCTCCTCCAGGTTCTTGGGACCACATCTTCCTCCTTCTTTCCTATGGAACTTTGCCTGCACCATGCCTTCTGCCTGAGATACCCTTGCCCTTTCGTCTTACCCAGCTAATTCCTGGCTTGCCACCCCACCTTCTCGGGGTCATCTTCCAACCTTTCCAGTCCTTGATAACTTGTTTAAAAACAAAAGGCTAAGCCCTTCTGCACTTTAGAATTACTTGGCTTGGCTTATTCACGTTTCAGACCATCCCAGACCTCTCTGGGGGTATTTTAGGACACTGCGCTTTGAAAACTTCCCAGGAGAGTCTGATGCCACCAGCCCAGCTGGGTCCATTGACCTGCATTTGGGAAGTGCTAATAATACAGTGCTTGGATGCCAACCTCAAGTCTACACTGGCTCCTGATGTCTACACGTTGTGCACATTCCCTTCTTCTCTGCAAATGGTAATGATAATAACTACCGTTTACTGAGGGCTCACCAGTCACACTCTGAGCACTCGATATGCGTGATCTCATCTAATCTTCATATGCGATTAGGTAGATATTATTAACCTCACCTTATTGATAAAGAAATTGAGGACCAGAGTGGGTAAGTCTCTTGGCCAAAGTCACACAGTTTGCCAGGGGAAGCCCAGTCCCAAACTCAGGACTGGTTATGCCAAAGCCAGAGCTCTTCATCCCTGTGCTATGTGGTCTGTGCAACGGGGCCACGAGCCTTCAGGGTGGCCATGTGGTTCAGTTCAATTTGGGTCAGTTCCATCCTCTTCCACCAGCACTATTGTCACTTGCTTTTGCTAAGTCCTGGGGATAGAGAAATGGGTAGGCAGAGGCCCCCGTCCTTGAAGGACATCCCAGTCCAGGTGAGGAGACTAGCACACACACAGTCACGTAAGCAGCGCTGGGACCAGAGCAGTGCACGCCCTTTGGGAAGGACACAGAGGAAAGGGTGGGATGCGGATGGGTTCTGCCCCAGGAGGGAGAGCAAGGCCAGTTCAGGCTCCAGGGAACAGGTGGAATTTGAGCCTTGAGGGATGATAGAGAAGGGGAGGAAGGGCATTAAGCAGATGGAGTCAAGGGTCAAGTTTCCAGCGGCTATGGCACTGGAGGAAGTGGTGGACAAATTGGCTGAAAAGAACCTCAAACTCCAGGCTGAGGAGTCTGGGCTTATCCTGTGGGAAATAGGGAGTCATGGAAGGTGTGAGAGCAGGCGTGTGTCCGCCCTGAGCACCAGCACAGGGAAAGACACAGGTAGATGCTTAGTGCAACCTTGCTACCTGAATTATTGAAGTGTGTCTTTCTCCTGTCCTCACTAGGGTTGGAATCACCTGGGACTACTGGACGAATCCTGCCAGAAGTGGAAGGCCCTACAGCTTCATCGCTTCTCCCCCGTTTAGCCCTTCTCTGGGAGGATGGGCAAATTATTCAACCTCTCAGAGCCTCCATTTCCTCATCTGTAACGTGGGGACGCACGCCAACCTTGCAGATTTTGAGGGTGAAATGAGAAATGTGCAGGTGAGCACAGCATAGTAGGTGATTATGGGTCTTGCTACGTGTGTGGACCAGGTGGCATTGGAGGAAGAGCACAGGCTCCAGGGCCCATGCGGGAATCCCAGCCCGGGCCCTGGGATGCCCACCTCTCAGGGCTGGTGGGAGGGCTCCGTTCAGGGAGCACCTGATACTTAGCAGATGCTCTGTAACTTTGTTTGCTTCTTCGTCTGCCCAGGCACAAGTAATCCTGCTCCTTCTTAGCTCCCTGTCGCTTGCTGTCAGCTCCTCTGCCCCTGAGCGCCTGGCACACCATAGATGTTCTGCACCCTTTGCAAAGAGCTTTCACACGCATCTTCTCCCTGGTGAATCCACTCACCCACTGTAGCATTTATAAGGCGGACAGAGTTAATCCCCACTGTGCAGGTGAGGAACTGAGACCCGGAGAGGGAAGGAAGGACACAGACGCTGTTCAAGCACCTATGATGTGTTGGAAGCATCAACTCATTAGTTCTTCATGACATCCTGAGAGGCAGGTATTATCCTTCCCACTGCATAAATGTTGATGTTGAGGCTCAGAGAGGGGCAGTGACTTGTCCAAGGTCACACAGCAAGGAACTGGCAGAGGCTGAGTGCAAACCCAAGTCTCTCTGACTCCAAAGTCTGGGATTTAGAGCAAACATTTGCAATGTGGAGTCGACGGACCTGTCCCCTAGGGCTGTTGAGAGGACAAAATGGGGTAATCGGTGTGAGGGTGACCAGCACCGTGCTTAAGGACCAGGAGTAGAAGTGGAATCTTGTCTACCTCCCTCTAATCGTATAGAGAACAGGGACAGAAGTTCAGGGAGGGTCACCACATGCCCAAGGTCACAGCAAGCAATCACAGAGCCCACGCTCACTGCCCCCAGGATCACTCTTTCCCAGTAAAGGGCAGGGGCCATCCCTCCCCAGAGAGTGGAAACTTCCCAAAGTCCCTCTGACCTGACGGGAGGGTGGAAAGAACAGGAATTTCTGCCATGGTACACCAATCTGGAGCCTGGGGCTGAGAGCTGGAATCCCAGGGTTTGCCAAGGCCATTCCACCAGGCCCTTTCAGCACCGCCCCTGCCCCCGGGGACCTGCATGAAGAGAGGGGCCATCCCAGGGGCCCATGTTCTTAGAGTACTGAAAGTTGGCAAGGTCAAGGGAACAGAGCACAATGGAGGTGGCAAATCAGAGAGTTGGGATGGTTGGAGCTGAACAGAAGAGCAGCCGCAGACTCTTCTTTTCAAATGAGATCCACAGCACATTCTGCCCCCCAACTGCGCGACCCCATAGTCACCAGCAGGCCCCAGAGGAGCAGGGAGGCTGAGAAAGAAGGGCAGCCTGACAGCCAGGGGCCGGCCCGGCCCTCTCAGCTGGGCCCCGGTGGTCTTCTGATGAAGTTGAACAATTTCACAGAATATCAGCATCAGACAAGGCACTCTGTGACCATGATGGGTCAAGACAAATCCAGACCACCAGTAGCTACGGCTGAGCATAGCAACCAAGAGCATTGTCCAAATGACGTCAGTGACCCCACAACCCTCTCCTGGCTGGAGCATGACTGCTGCTTCTTTGCCATTTGCATCCTTAGCTTGGTCTCCTACATAGGACTGATTAAGATGCCCCACCATGGATTAGCCCTGCTTCCCAACAGCATCCAATCTGGAGCCCACTTCCTCAGACCCTCCCCCAAGTCACCTCACACAAGCCCAAATCCCATATAAGTCCTTTCTCACACCCTCTTACAGAGACGCCTCATAGATCCCATGGGGTTTCTCCCCTCACTGCAATGAGCCACAAACCCAACTATTAACCACAGGCAAGCTCCTGGTGGTCCTCACCTGCAGGGCACCAGCAGATGGATCTCATCAAATCGCCCCCCCCGGCCCCCCACCATCGCCACCACCACCTAACCCTGCAAAAGGCAAAGCCCAGGATCCGTCACCTCCCTCTCACAGGTGAGGAAAGTGAGGTCCAAGCCCAAGGTCACAGAGTAGGGTGAATATGTAGTTTATCGTCCCAAGGGGATACTTTCGAGGGTGAAAGGACGCACTACTGCTAACTAGGCAGGGACAGTGGGCCTAAACCAGGACTTTCCCGGGCAGGCCAGGCGAGTGGTCTCCCAATCAAGCAGCAAGAAAGCAGGGGAGCCGGACGAGGGTCGAAGCCCGGCCCAGCCATCTGTGTCCCTGCGCCCTCCCAGGGACAGGGTTCTCTCCGTGGACGGGCCTGGCAACCAGAGACTCCTGGTTCTCCGCTGAGGTCTGGGGGTGCCCTGCAGTGTGATGTCTGGGCGTGGGCCACACCCAGGTTTCCACGCACACAGCTGTCCCAGCCGGCCACGCCACCGTGTTTGGTGTTGGCTTTCCAGAGAGTTCCCTCAATGATGCCTCGTTTATCCTGCCCAGAGGGGGACTGGGGGTATGGGAGGGGTTCACATAAAAGAATTTGCAGGTGAATGAAGGTGACCACTCTAAACACTGAAAACTTTTTTATTTTAGCCTTTCACACTGGTGTTCTTTCTGATGCGGTCACCCCTTCCCTGCGTGAGTGAGCAGAGAGCAGGAACGGGCCGTGAGCAGGAACATCTGTTACAGCAGAGGCTTTCCTACGGGAGGTAGCAATGACCCAGAAAGGAGAGGGAGGGGGTCCTAGGGGCGTGCCCTTCCCTTGGCCGTGACCCCAACCCTGACCCAGAGGCCCAGCCCAGGTGAAGGCCAGCCCTCTCAGGAGGCCCAGGCTGCAAGCTCTGAATGTGGGGACGTAGGATGAGGTAGTGCCACCATCCCTTTGACGGGGCGCAGAGGGGCTTTGCAGAGATCAGCCTAAGAAAAGCGTCACTCGGTGATGCTACCATACGGTGATATCTCCAGGGGCTGCTCAGGCAGCTGGAGCTATTTGTCCCTGCGCTCGATGGCCCCAACGGTTGCGTGGGTGTCACTCTGCTGCTTCTGGTGTGACAATTTTTAACTCCTCTGTTCCCACCTCAGTTTGTGCTCTGCACTCTGTGCTAACTTACAAGACACCAGGCTCAGTGGACTGGGAGCCCTTCGAGGGTGAGAACTGTCATCAGTTTGTGTCTCTTTCCTCCTAAAGATCCCAGCTTAGTGTCTGGCACACAGTAGATGCTCAGTAAATGCCACCTGAACCAAGTTAGTTAAGTCAGGAGTCTGAGACTCAGGGAAGTGGGGGAGGCAGCATTCCCTGCAAAAGGCTCGTGGGTTCTGGTCACTTCTGTACATGCTCGGTGACCACCAGCTGGGCACAGGAGAGACCGAGGTGAGTAAAGCAAAGGTGCTGACCTTGAGCAGGCAGCCATGCTCCATGATAAATGCACAAGGCCCAGAGATGGCCCAGAGGTGGCACACGGGAGCCAGAACTAACTCGGCCCAGAAGTGGTGACATCAGGAAAAGCTTTCAGAAGAGGGATGTCTGTGCAGAGGTTTGAAGGATGAGCCTGAATTTGCCAGGCAGACAGGGGACAAAGGGCATCCGGGCAGAGGAGACAGCTTGGCAAGGGCATGGGGCAGCAGGGTGAGCGTGGGGTGGGGCTGACCAGGGAGAAAGCTGGGAGGTCAGCAGAGGTCACTCATGGAAGGTGTTGGATCCCAGAGTTACAGGAGCCACAGGAGGGATGCGGGCCGGGGACGTCAGCTCTGAGTGAAGACGAATCACGCCATCCCCCGGCTGCACTAAAAGACGCAACAGGAACGAGAACCCTGAGAGGCCTTCACAGAGGATCGGGGACACGGGGGTAGCACCCAGGAGGGTTCCTGCTCAGAGGCCAGCTCTGGGGGGAGGCAGAAAGGGCTCTTGAGGGCCCTGGCTGCTGCAGATCTTCTCAACTAATCATGTTTTACCTTCAAAGCTTTACAAAAAGTATTAATAATCGGAACAGCAATGGCCCAGTAATGTAGTCATCTCCTCCCTGTGCATTTCTGTGCAGTTCTCAAAATGCTCTCGGGTCCACTGTCTCCTGTGAACCTCCATCTAACCCCATTTTGCAGGTAGTGAAACTGAAGTCCTGTGTGGTCACGTCGGGGTTAGCCCCGGAGCCAGGCTAGAACCCAGGGAGCAGTTCCATGTCAGCCCTGGGCGTCGGGCTCAAAGCCCAGTTCCTTATCTGGAAGGGGGTCCCCAGGGCTGTCGGGAAGCCCGTAGTACAAGTCTTCCTCTTCCTGCTCCGGCTCCTCTGTACCTGCGTCCGAAGCCTCCTCTTCCTCCCGCTTTGCCCTCGGGGGTCTCTGCCAGGAGCTGGGCAGGGCTGCCACCTGTAGCTGCTTCTCTGGAGGCACACCCTCCAACGCTGGGGCATCAATCAGGGCAAAGTCGTGGAAGCGGTCCAGCCGGCACCTGCAAGCCTGGGGCTCCGGGGGTGCAGGCCGGGGCTCCGCCCCCTCAGATGGTACCAGGTTGGGGCTGCTGCCCTCACTGGGGCCCACGTCCAGGTCATCTTGGAAGGAAGCCAAGGGTGCAGGGCCCTGGGGACAGGTCGGGGGGCTGCAGGGGCAAAGGCGGAAAGGGAGAGGGTAGCTCTGAGTCAGACTGCCTGGGTCCAAATCCTAGCCACTAGCTGCAAGGCCCAGGGTAGGTGAGTTCACCTGTCTGGGCCTCAGTTCCCTCCTCTGTAAAATGGGGGAAATAATAGCATTCACTCCTATGTTTATCCCTGAGATTTACAACAGATAATGAACGCAAAGCACTTTGCACAAGGCCTGGCACATAGTAGGTGCTCAAGAAAAGGGCCATTATTATGTTATCCAAACCAGGTCACTCCTCTGCCTCTCCAATCACTTGGAGGTCTCCTCTGGGCCCACGATCCCTGTCACACTGGGTGTCACTTTCTGTTCCCTTGTGTGCCTCCCCCATTGGACGAGGAGCTCCCGCAGGGTAGGGGCTGTCAAGGGCTGGCAGGAAGTAGGTACCCAGTAATGTTGGTGGATGAGTGACCACGTGGATGAATGAGGAACCCAGTTCATGAACAGCTGGGGACAGGGTGGGGCGGGGAGTGACCTGACTGAGGTCACAGAGCACATCAGTGGCAGAGCCTGGATTTGAACTCAGGTCCTCTGGCTCCCTGCCCTGGCCCCTCGTGGTGAGTTTTCGGACAACTCTGAGGTAGGACCGATTATTCCCATGTGGGGAAACTGAGGCTCGGGAAGGTGAGGAACATCCGAAGGTTACACAGCAGAGGAGCTGGGATTTGAACCCAGGCCCATCTAAGCCGAGACCCATGTGTCTGCTACCCCTGCTGCTTCTCAGGGTGTCTCCAGCCTCTCTACTCCCCAGTGTCCGAGCCACCTCTCAGTGGCCACACCCCTCCTCCTTCACCCCAGCGCCCCTGCACTCCATGCACTCACCCGGGCCTGCCCTGACTTGGGTCTCTTTCTCCCTCGTCCTGGTCCGAGCCTCTGTGGATGACCACGGCGGCTTCCAACAAGGCCTGAGGGTCGCGAGGACCACCTTCTCCCCCATCGTTGGCTCCTGGCTGTGGCCGTCCCGGCTTAGGAGCCAGGACGGGGTGGGGGTCTTCGCTGTAGCCCATGACCTTCATCTGCACGTGGCTGAAGTCCGGCAGGCTCTGGTCATAGGCGGCTTCCTCCCACAGCCTGACGTAGGAGGTCCGGGGGCTGGGCGGGGGGCACAGCAGACAGCGGGAGAGAGAACAGGCAGGTGGGCAAAGATTCGATCAACAGATGTCAGTGCTGTCCTCTGGCCCACCTGCTCCAGGCACCGGCTCTCCCCCGACCTCAGAGAAGCCTCTGCGGGTGGTTACTGTACCCAGTTCATTGATGAGGAGGCTGAGGCCCAACAAGTTAAGTTGAGAGGCAGAGCTCAGACCCTCAGTCCAGTGTTCCTTTCACCCGCGTCTCCAAAGTTAACCCCAAGGCTGCGACTGTCAAATGAAGAGCAGTTCGCATTTGCTGGGTTCTAGACGGTGGCCTGAAGCCTTTACATTTATCATCCCATTTATTCTGAACGACACCTTGAAGCAGAATGGTCGTTCCCACTTTTCAGATGAGGACAGAGCAACAGTAAGAACCAGCTACTGAGTGTTCCTTGCGGGGCAGGCTCTATCAGTTAGCTCACCTAACCCTCCCTGTAACTCTGGGAGATACTGGAGGAAGCTGAGGCACAGGCACCTTAGCTGGCTTGCGCAGGTGGCACAGACCTAGGGGGTGGTACTGGGGCTCCAAGCACCACTTTCTCCACTGCTCTCTACAGTCCAGGGCTGGGAGCAGCAGGGAGGAGCCCAGGCTCAGGGTGGCCTGAGCCCCAGCTCTGTTCTAGCAGCTCTCCCTGTGTGACCAGCCCTGAGGCTGGCCCCCACACCCACCCACCCAGGTCTGGTCTGGTGTTGACTCCCTGTGAGGTTTGGGGCTTGTGATTGCACTTCTTGAGCCTCAGTTTCCACATCTGTAAAACGGGCCTGCCAACCCCCACTTCACAGGGTTTCTATGAGGACTGACAGAAGAAATGGGCACAAAATGCCTGACTTGGTCTCTGGTGCTTTGGAAGCACTTCCTACTAATGATGGCAAAGGCTTATAGAGGGCCCGCTATGCCCCAGGCTCTGTTCTTAGTACTTGGCTTATTAAAGTCCACCATCCATATCCCAGGTTCCGCATCGCAGATTCAACCAACCATGGATCTCAAATATTTTTTTTAAAGTTCCAGTAAGTTCCAAATAGCAAAACTTGAATTTGCCACACACTGGCAACTATTCACATAGCATTTACATTGTATTAAATATTATTAGTAACCTAGAGATGATTTAAAGCATATGGGAGGATGTACATAGATTGCAAGCAAATACTAAGCCATTTTATATAAGGGACTTGAGCATCTGCAGATTTTGGTGTACGTGGTGGGAGAGGGTGTCTGGAACTCATCCCCTACAGATACTGAGGGACGGCTGTATTATCTCACTTAGCCCTCCCTGAAGCCTAGGAGGAAGGTACTATTAGTATCCCTATTTCACAGATGGGGCAAAGAGAGGCAGGTTGCTTTCCCAAAGTCACCCAGCCAAAAAGTAGCAGGGCCCCAGGGCTGTGCCTTGGCCATCATTATGCCTCTTGTATGCTAGAGTAGTAGTTGTCACCGCTGTGTGGGATTTAGGGTCACACCTATTTTTGATTTCTGGTCTGCCACTACTTCGCTGTAAGACAGGACAAAAATCCCTGAGCCTCAGTTTCCTCATCTGTGAAATGGTAATAATAACGCTCACCTCATAGAACTGAGAGGTCAAAACAATCCATGATTTCTGATGGTATGTTCTCAGTAAGTGGGAAGGCAAAGCCAGAGCCTGGGGCAGCGGGGGAGACACCGCCCACCCCTCCTGCCCCCCTCTCCTTGGCAGGGGGAAGTCTGGCCTGAGGGGCTCACTGCCCCTCCCCTCCCTCCACTGCCCCACCCCCTCCCCAGAGGGCCCGGCACCCACCTCTTCATCTCAGCAGTGAGCCCGTTTTCCAGCAGGCCCAGCGCCTTCGGTGACAGGATGCCTTGGAAGTCAGAGTCAGCAGGTACAAAGGTGATCTGCAGGGCAAAGGGGAGAAGGCTTCTCTGCAGCTACCCACACACATCCGTGGTCACTGCTCCCCCAGAGCATGGGCCTAACATCTCCACATACCCTAGGAGTGAGGCCTGACAAGGGAGGCCACCCCGTTTGACAGGAGGGTGCCTGCTCAGGGCCCAGCATCTGTGGCTGGCTGGACCTCTGGGCTCCTGCTCCCGCTGGCTCTTCATTCACCCAGCGCTCATTGAGCATCAGCTGTGTGCCAGGCACTCCTCTAGGCACTAGGGGGCAGCAATGAGTGAATGAGACGAACACCCCTGCCCTGGGGGGAGGTTATAGCTTGTCATTTCCAGGGGTCCTCATCCAGTGCCCAGCACATGCCCGACCCGGAGTAGGCCCTTCATCCGCATCTGGTGAGTGAGTGGGAAGCAGTTCATGTGTTTCTTGGCACAGACAGAGGCTGCGGTGGGGAGGACAGAGAAGTGGATGGCTGAGGTTGTGCCTACACTACTGAACTGTTCACTTAAAAATGGTTAAGATGGTAAATTTTATGTTATGTATATTTTACAATTTAAAAAAGTAGGACTAGTAATGCCTGTCTCCTGGATTCCATGAGATAACATATAAGGAGTCCCCCAGCACAGAGCCTGGCACGCAGTAGCTGCTCAGTAAATCATAGTTTGATGCTTCTGAAGATGAAGTTACCTGACTTCTCTGAGTCTTGTTCTCCTCAGCTGAAAATTTGTTCACCAAATATTTGATGAGACCCTATTGTGTTATACCAGGTTCATAAATAGCAGCCCCTTTTCTCCCTTCCCATAGAGTACGGTGAGAGAAAGACATTTGTCTGCACCAGGAAAGAACCCAATCCCTCTGGGGAGAAGGGAATGATAGATGGATGTGTTCTTAGAACTCCTGTGAGGGGTGAGCTTCCCCCAGATGTCTGGAAATGAGGGAGGGGCCTGGGTATCTTCCACACCCACTTAGTATGTCCTGCACTTGCCAGCTGACTCTGTATTTCCTAGAAGCTGCCCCTTCCTCCAGTCATCCTCTTCCTCCTCCTCCTCATCATCATAATCACCACTCTAGCACCACCACCACCACCATCATCACCATCAACATCAGCACCAGCGCCTGCATCACCATCACCATCATCATTATCACTCTACAGCATCATTATCATTGCCACTGTGAAAAGCCTGGAGGAGAAGGAAAGTCCTGAGAATCTTAAAACACAAATTCTTTTAAGAAAGGGTGACAGGCAGAATTGAAGCTGGGGAGGGGAGATCAGATCATAAAGACCCCAGAGCATCAGGCTAAGAAATTCAGCCTTTATCCAGAAGCAATAGGAGCCCTGGAGGAGTTCTCAGCAGGAGAATACATAGCCAGATTTGTGTTCAGGCAGAGTTTTGAGCAGTCCCCAGAGGGAGGGAACAGAGGGATGGAGGGAGGCCCATGGAGAGGACCAATCCATCAACCACCAATCAGGGGCCTGGTCCTGGGCTCCAGCAGAGCAGGCAGGAGTGGGGAGTGGGCGACTTGTAGGCAGAATCAGAAGCCAGACAGGGAGAGGCCCTGCTTTCCCAGACAATCCTTCCCCTTCTCCCAGTTCCCCTGCCCCATCTCAGCTAACGGGCACAGCATCCCTGACGGTCCCACCTGCTAGATTTGCCCCAATTCCTCCTTCCCTCTCAAGCCTGAGGCCCAGCTGACCACCAAATCTGACCAAGTCTACTTCAGAAATTCAATAAAATAAGCTGGATGGGAGTACCAGGGCCACGCCCAGCCACAGCAGGTACTATATGTTTGATGAACTGGAAATGTCTTCTCAGCTCCTACAGCCTTGGGTTCAAGTTCTGCCTTAGTCTAGGAGATGATCATCCTCCCTTGGACCAGAGAAGGAGCCTCCCCCACTGGCCTGGTGGCTCTTGAACCTTCCTCCTCCCAGATGTCAGCCTGATAGCTTCCTTGAGCTGCAAAGCTGCTCACAGCCCTCTCTCATCCCGTCCACTAAAGGGTCAGGTCCAAATTCCTCAGCATGGCATCCAGGTCCCGTGGACCCAAGCCCCATTCCCTCTCCACCTTGCTTCGCTCCCCACACCCAGCAGCCAGGCTGACCCACTTGCCTTGTTCTTTCACCTCATGTCTTTGCTCATGCTGTTCCTTCTGCCTGGAATTTCTTTCCGCATCTTTTCTGCCTGGTGAACTTCTACTTAACCTACAAACCCCAGCTCATCTTCCCTGTGAAGCCCACTCCCTCCCCATCAGGCAGAAAATTGTCTCCTCCATGGGACCCCCAGGGCCCCAAAGACAGGGACAGCTAATTCACATGGGTACTGGCTACCCTTTCCCCTGTATCATAATCGGCTAATTCCATTCCCTTATATTTATATTTTTTTCAATCCAGAAAATTCCCATTCATCAGGCACTGAGGCAGGGGAGGATCTGGCTGGGAGGATGGGCACCAGCATTTGCTGAGGGCTCCGATGGTCCGGGCTCCAATGAGACAATGTGGGAGACTGGGACCCTCGTCTAGCACACCTCCCTGGTTTACGACACACTTCCCTCCCCTCCTTTAGTGTTCCAGCCCTAACAGCCTGCGTCCCTGAAACACACACCCACGTCTGTGCTCACACACCTGCACACACATCCAGAGACCTGCCCAAAGCCACAAACACCTGTCCTGAGAACGCTGCCTTCGCATTGGCTCCAGGCCAGGCGTGATGCCAGGTCCCCCACCTACAAGCCCCCACTGGCTCCTCCACAGGCCCGGGCGAGCCTCTGCCAAGGCCACAGAAGTGGGGCACAGGGAGGGGCATTTGAGTCAGGGCCTGGTGGGCACTGAAACCTGTGCCGTTTCTGACCCGCCATGCGGCCTCCACAGCACATGAACACGTGAATCTATCAACAGTTACTCATTAATACCCAGCAATATTCCCTCCTCCCCCGCCCCCCGCTCCCTCATCCCCACTGCCACCCAGTCACTCTGCCCACCGACCACAGCCAGCTCTGTGAAGGGGGTGAGGGCAGGAAGGACACTCCCCCCACCCCACCCCGGCCATCACCTTGCTGTCCCCCAGGGTCCAGCCTCCTCACCGGGAGGAGGATGACGATGGAGGTGGTGGTGATGTGGGCGGCTCGGGCCCCAGGGCCCTCTTCTCCCGGTGACCTCTGCTTAGGACACTGAACAGAGAGAGGCGAGTTGACTGTAAACTGCTCGGTAAATGACCACAAACCAGCCTGGACCGCCTCAGTGCTGAATGAACGCGCTAATAGCCCGGGGCTTCCCACAGAGGAGACAGGACGGGGAGAGCCGAGCCCAGGCCCCCAGGAGCCTCCTCCCTCCTCCCAAACCCCGGCACAGCCATCCAGGCAAGAGGCGAGGAGGGGGCTGTGTGTGTGAGGCTGCCTGGGGCCTGGAGCCCCGGATGGCAGGACCAGCAAGGCCCTTAAGATTCACGCTCTTTCCCACCCCCTCTTCCTGACTCACATATTCTGCAAATGTGGAAACTGAGGCTCAGAGAGGGAAGGGGCTTGACCAAAGTCTCCCAGGTAGTTAGAGGCAGAGCCCAAGTTAGAATCCATGCTTCTTTCCTTGTCTCCCTAGGTCTATCTGACCAGCTGCTGTGACCTTGGAGAAGTCACTCAACCTCTCTGGGCACTGAAGGATTACAACTCCTGATAGGCCCATTTCACAGGGTTGTTGAGAGGATCACTAACAGTAAGGGTGGCAGCGCTTCACCTAAATATAACACTCTACAGTTTACAAAACTGCCCATCTCTTTTCTGTTCTCCATAATAACTCTGTGAGGCTGGGAGAAATAGGAGCTCGGGGCCTCATTTTGCAGATGAAAGAAACTGAGGCTCAGAAAGATAAAGGTCACACAGAGAGTTTGGAGCAGAGCTAGAACTAGAACTCAAGATTCCCAAACCAGTGCTCTTCCCATCACTAAGTCACATATTAGGCTAGGAGTCCATTAAAACTTCAAAAGATAGAGCTGCCTAACCCATGCCATCAAGGTTACAGCTGACCCACCCAGAGCACTCAGCAGCCCTGGGACACAGGGATCGCCCTCCCAAGGTGGAGGGTTATGTTTTAGGCGACACACATCTGAGCTCTGATCCCAACCCTGACACTTAGGAGCTGTGGGACCTCACTTTCTGAGCCTCGGGCGTCTCTAGTGTAAAATAGAACTTCAAAGGTACCAAAAAGTTCAGGATGAGGACTGAACTGCACCAGGGATGCAGGCGTGCCTGGCAGGCAGCAAGCCCTCATAAACTCTGGTTTCAAGCACCTGGACTGTGTGGTGGGTTTTGCTGCATCTCCCCCATGGTGCCTAGTTCAAGGCTGCAGATCCAGGGGGCTCCTGATCAATCTTTATGATAAGGGATAGATGGATGGATGGATGATGGATGGATGGATGGATGGATGGATGCTCAGGAGAGTGGAGATAAGAAAAGAAGGGGTAAAGGGGAAAGGATAACAAGATGATTGAAAGATGGGGGATTGATGCCTGGAATAGAGGCACAGCCCCAGGCCCTCCTGGGCCCTGGCCCCCAGGCCACCTGTCCCCACTACCACCTACCTTGGGGTAGCACTGGCACATGCTCCAGATGACACCCCCGATCACCATGACACTGCCCACAGCGTAGAAGGTGCCGTAGACCTGGGGCCGGTCGTGGCTCATGAGGAACGTGCCGAGGGCCAGCAGGAAGAGCCCCAGCATGATGAAGCCGATGCGGAAGGTCTTCTCATCAGCCATCGCTGCCTGGCCAGGCCTGGCCTGTGCGCCACCCGCGGAGGGACGCCAATGAACCAGCCAGCCGTCTCCACACGCTCACACCGGAGGAGTGACGCTCCGGGATCGCTGCAGATCAGGGCTTAAGGTAAGAGGGAGGGAGGCTCCCTTCGGGTCCAGCTCAGCCCCTGGGAGCACCAGTTCTCCAGGCTGGAGGAGCTACGCTTGGGTGGCCACGTGCTCCCACCTTCACTCCCTCTCACCTTCCCTCTGGGCCCTCCGGAGTGTGTGGGAATCCGAGTGAGGGAGACATGAGGGAAGGAAGGGGAGGTTCCAGGGGCTGGGCCTCAGCCAAGGCTTTGACATCACCTCATTTACCTGTTTGGGGCCAAGCTGGGCCGACAGGTGGCCCCGCACCGTCCAGCCACGGGAAGCAGATACAGTGCTGCAGCCCAAAGACATCAGAATGCCACTGGAGGACCCCACAGGGTCCCACAGGCTGGCATTTTAGAATCCTGAAGAATTCTAGACTCTCCAAGGTCATGTGCCCCTCTGGCCCCTATTTATTTGACCGTGGCTGCACGCATGGCTCTGTTCTAAACATGTGACGCATATTAACTCATTTAAGGAACCCCGTGAGGCAGGTATTACTATCCCCACTTTACAAATGAAGACACGAACAAGTAACTTGCCCAAGGTCACGCAGCTAGAAAAGGCAGAGCAGCTGGGATTTGAACCCGGAGGCCGTGGGTCCAGAGTATTGCCACTGGGTGATACTGCCTAACTGTAGCACAAGGGTTAAACGTGCAGGCTCTGGTGGCTGGACAGACTGCCTGGGCTTGGGTTCTGGTTCCTCTATTATGGCGCAGTGTGGTCTTGGTCAAGTTACCTCCTGTGCCTCAGTTTTCCTCCTCTCTACAATGGGGATAATAATAGCAACTCACAGGATTGGCTCTATCCCCAGGCCTGGCCTCCCTGATTGCCTCTGTCCCCTTCCCATACTCTGTGCTCCAGCCAGGCCTGCTGGCTCTGAGCTGGCCATGGTGAAGCAATGCCCCTCTAGGGTGTGAATGGCTGACAGCAATTTCCTTGCCTCCTAACCTAGGAAGATGCCTTCATCCTAAGAATGACACTCTAATGGTGGAATTTCAGTCCTGGGGACAGGATGATGGTAAAAATCAGATTCCCTTACAGGATTATAGGAAAATGAGGGTCAACAGTATCTCTAAAAGAAAATGTTAACATGTTGTTTGTATGGTATTGAATTGCCGCTGTAGGATAAAAGGCTTTCATTTGGCATCCTGACTTCATAGGTTTGGGGATTTTCCTGTTTGTGATCGTCACCCTCTCCCTCCTCCCCGAAACAAGCTGTGCTGGTTCCCGACATCACACCTGTGCTCACATGATACCCTATGGCGTCGCTGCCCACAGCGCCTTGGGGTTTCATTGTGAAGCTGTTTCTCCTTCACCAGCCCTCAGACCCAGAACTTACAGTTTGCGGAGTCGGTCCCCTGTAGCAGAGCTTGGGGGACCCTCCCAGTGAGAGGCTGCCGAGGGGTCAGAGAAGGGCTGAGAGGCACCAGGTGACATCCATGTTTGTTTCCCGGGGTGACCTTGGCCTGGTGGCTCCGCTCTGGGCTTGAGTCTTGTCATCAGTGATTGAAGGTGGTATTAGGCCACCTCCCAGGGGTTGTGGAGGGAAGTGACATGATGGAGGGAAAAATGCTTTGTAATCTGGGATTATTTACAGGGCAGGACCGTCCAGGGAAATACTATTATAATCATCTTATACAGGCTCAGTGAAGAGAGGCTACGTGCCCCTCCCAGAAAAGGAGACCGGGGCCCAGAGGGGCCTCAGCCTGCCTGTCTGGTCCTGAAGCCCTGGCCCACGGCGGGATTGGATCTGCGGGGTCGCGGTCCAGCAGGAGCCTCTCGCGCCCCCTGGTGGCCATCGTAGCACGCGCTTGGCGAGGTGCTTTCACACCCGGTAGGTCGTGCCTGAAACCCGCAGCCCCGTGAGGGGCGCAGGGAAGAGGTTATCGTGCCTATTTCACAGGCGAGGAAACCGAGCCCGGGGAGATTTCCCCAAAGAGCTCCCCAAACTGAATCGGGGGCTGAGAGGTGACCGGGATCCACACAGTCCCAGCCCCATTGTGGATGGATCGGATCTGGTCCTTAGGGCTTCCTGAGAGTCCTCCTGGTCACCCGAGCACTCTCCGTGTCTCCCCATCTTTTCTTTCCTCATCACGACCCGGCCTCCTTTCCACTTTTCTCTCCTTAAAAGAGGGGGGTAGGGGGGAAGTGGCAACGAGTAAGAAGTTCTGGGACAAGTAGGTGCTCGGTAAAATGGGTCTAGTCTAACCTCTTCCACAGAGCCGCGGTGAGGGTTAAGCGGGGACACGTGAGTACCGGGCATTGGAAGTATTGGGTCATCCGCGGTTCCCGCTCACGTCGCACCCGCCTCTGACTTCTGCCTCCTTCCCTGCAAAGCGGGGTGAGTGGGAGGAGCGGTTGCGGAGCCTGCCATCTTCCAGCAGAGGACGCGATAACCACGGTTTTCTTCCGGTCTACAGGATTCGGGGTCCTCAAAAGATCCTAAGAGCTGCTACAGGGAGGGGAAACATCACACCCATTTGACCGATGCAGAAACTGAGGCTCTGCATCAGTAATGGCCCAAGATCACAGAACCTATAAATAGCAGAGCCAGGGTTCAAGCCAGGCCCCACGTCCGTCTCTTCTTGAGCACCTGCTTCGTGCAGGACGCTGAGGTATGAGGTGTCTGATGAACACGGGTTTTCGGTGTGATGGCACTTGGTCCTGTCTTCTGGGGCACAATATGATAAAGGCTCTGAGATATGCCTGAGGTCCAGCAGGTGCACAAAGCAGACAGAGGGAGAAACTGGGGTGGAGGGGGAGGAATGAAGGGACAGATTCACAGGAGGGATTCTTGAGAAGCCAGTTGGAGTTCTGTCAGGGCAGGAAAAGCAGTTCAGGCAAAGAGACCAGTGTGTGCAAAGGCCCAGAGGCAAGTAAGCACTGACACGTAGCTGGAGGTAAAACTCTAAATGCTGTGTGCACGTTCACTCCTACACTGCATACTCCTCCCCTACCTGCTCCTCCATGTCAAACCCATCCTTCCACCACCTGGATATCCTAGCCAACATCCTCACCTCCCCTCTCACACCCACATCCTATTGGCCCTGCCTCCGAGATAGAAGAATCCAATCACTTCTCCCTCCCCACTACTGCTCATCACCCTGGTCTTGAGCTCAGAGAGGCGGCAGTGAGTGGTGGCGTGAAACGAGATCTTAATTCCCTGCCCAGGAATTGAACCCGGGTAGCTTGGATGACAACCAGGAATCCTAGCCACCACACCCCCTGGCTCTTGCCCCCAGTGAAAAATGCATTTCTCACGGAGGCAAAACTGTAAAAACCGGTCAAAGTTTATTATTAGAGACATAGCACAACAACAAGTGGGAGAGCACACAGAGAAACAGTTTGTTCAGTTAAGACAGAAGCAAGGCAGAGATGCACACCTGGAGAGAAAGGGTGTGGGCGTCCTCTCTCATGAGGAGGAGTGGGGTAAAGGGGCGGTTAAGTCATTCATACAGGGCAGTTCTTCCAGTCTTTGTTTACATTTGGCTGATTATCTTGTTTCTTTTTCCACACCTGCCCTGCCCTAGGGCCCTCCCCAACGTGCGTGCACAACTTTTTTCCAAAATGGATTCCAGCCCAGAGGCCTATGGGACAGCCTTAGCATCACATATTATGAGGCGGTGCCCCCTCCTTTTTGAGCCCCAAGGAGCATTTCCGTGCATGTGCAATGTTTCCATTGCCCCAAGGATGGGAAATATATGACCTCTTGACCTTTTAACAGGGTTTAGCCCCTCTGTCCCTGCCATAAAAATGTCCAAAATCCAGTTATTTACCCTATTTCTGTTGCTGGTTTTTATATCAAGGCGCAGATCTCAAAATATAGACGGGAGTCCGGTCAAAAATATGTAGTCCTGGAGCCCGTTTGTTTCTTGCTTCAGGAAACGTAAACAGGGGGCTGGGAATGAATGTCTGGCCTGGAGCCCATCTTCTTCTCACCCCAGGAAGTGTGAACAGGAGGCTAGTTGTAAATGTCTAGCCTGGAGCCCATCCATCTCCTGCCTCAGTCTGAGGCCCATCATGTCTGTCCTTCTAAGAGGTCTCTGCTTCTACCCTTGCTGGCTGAAATCTCTTTCCCACCCAAATGCCAGGTCAGACCATGTCACTCCTCTGCTCAGAACCCTGGAATGGTTCCCTGCCCTATCAGAGTAAAAGCTAAGACTTAAAATGGCCTACAAAGCCCGAGATAATTTGCCCATGTTGCCCACCCTATCACCCCTCTGAGATAACCTCCTGCCACACCTCCCCTCACCCCGTCCACCCCAGCCACCCTGGCTCTGTGCTCTTCTGGGAATGCACGGCCACCCCCGGGCCTTTGCCCCTGCTCTTCCTTCCACCTGGAAAGCTCTTCCTCCAGATATCTGCATGGCTCCCTCCTTTACCTCCTTCAATTCTTTGTCCAAATGTCAGCTTCACAACGAGGCCATCTCTGGTGTGACATCTGAAACTGCAGAACCCCCCTCCCCCAGGTGTTCCCTGTCCTCCTTTCCCAATTTACTTTTCTCCGTAGTACTCGTCACCATCTATCATACTGCACACATCATTTATTTATCTTGTCTCTTGTCTGTCTTCCTCCCCTAGAACTCGAGCTCCCACAGGCTGGGGGCTTTGTTCTGTTCATTGTTGTGTCTCCAGGGACTAGAACTGGTTGGCTCTCAGTTCATGTTTGGGGACGGAGGGATGGCTATTGGCTCCAGAGGAGAGGGAGGCCGGAGAGGAGGCATAGGTAGGAAAGCTCCTGGGGTCAGGCTAAGGTGGCCAACATCTTTCAGAGGCCAACAGGGAGCCTCCCAGGGAGTTGTGCAGGGGGGGTGACACAGGTCAGATTTTAATTTTACACTGATTCTCTGGTTCTGAGATCAGGTTGGAAGAAGCAAGAGGAGGTGGTGGAAGTGAGGGGCAGTTGCCAGACTCTAGCAGAAACCTAGGGAGGGAAAGATTAAAATGAACCCTTTTTAAAGAGTAATTAGTTGCTGAGGGGATGGAGGGCAAGGGAATTTCTGACTGGGAATTTTCCAACTGATCTGAGGTGGCGAGCTCCAGGGCGCAGGGTCACTGGTCAACGCAGAGGGAAACAGGGCAAAGGGGGAGCCCAGGGAAAGTGTGGGAGAGGCCTGAGCTCAGAGGGTCCCTGAGGTCCCAGGCCTGGTGGCAGGCACCAGATGTGAGCTCTGAATGATGGATGAAGAAACCCATCAGCCAGGCCCAGGAGGAAGGAGACCAGGCAGCAAACCAGTGCCTACTGGGGGCTGGAGTGACAGACCCAGCCTCAGGGGCCTGCCCGGCCTGAGGCATTCCCAGTTCACAGCAAGGCCACTGCATCTCATAAGGAACCTTGGCTTGGCAGGGTCAGGGTTAGGGTTAGGGAGACTGGCTCCGTGGCCCTGGCTCGGCCTCTAAGGAGCTGGTGACCTTGAGCAAGTCACTGCCCCTCCTTGGTGGCTTTCAGTTGGGATGCAGATGAGCTGACTTAGAGAGGAAACCAGAAAAGGCTTTTCCGGTCTTCCAGCCTTCCCCACCCCCTGCCCCTTCCAGCTCCCACTTGGCAAAGGTGGTGGGTGGCACCTCCAAATCACACCTGCAACTCATTAACTCACCTGCCTGGGGGAAATTCCTCAGTTTGGGGGTAGGAGGGAAGCTGGGTTCTGCTTCCCAGCCTGGAACCCCATTAACCCCTTCGGAATTGCAGAGGGCCTGATAAATCCCCCGCACCTCCCCCAACCAAATCCCCATGGTTCACACAGGAAGCTGGTGTGTGTGTGTGCGTGTGCACACGTGCACACGCACACACACATTTCAGGGTCACACAGAAAGGTCAGGGCTAAGGCAGCGTTCAAACCTGCATCTCCATCGTAGCAGTAAGTATAAGGCACACACAGGGGAGATGGGGAGGAAGGGAAGGGGTACAGGATGGGGATCCAGGATTTGGTGAAGGGGGAGGGAGAGGATCCACAAGATCCACAGGAAGATCCACAAGATCTGGCTCAGGTGGCTGAGAGAGGGCCCGGAAACAATCACGATAGCTGACATTTATTGCTTCATTCTCTCAGTCCACAAATACCTACTAAGCATCTTCCACAGGCCAGGCACCGTTTCTAGGCTTTAGGGATATAAACGTAAAGGAAAGAAACAAAAAAATCCCTGCTCTCAGAGAGCTTACTGGTGGGGAGAAACATACAACAAACAAACAAACAAATTTTTTAAAGGCAAAATATTAAATGATGACAGGTGTTATTTAAAAAGTAAAGCAGGAAGGAGGCTGGGAGTGCAGGGGGCTGGGTGAGACAACAGTTTTAACAGAGTGGTCCAGGACGGTGTCTTGAAGAGAGGGACAAAGATGCAAGGGGCATGAGGAGTGAGCCTGGGGAAGAGCTTCTGGAGAGAAAACACAGGAGCAAAGGCCCACAGGGGGACCAACAGCAGCAGAGAGCAAGGGGAGGGACCCAGACCCAACTACACCATCCTCATTAGGGCTTTCATTACTCAAAGTGAGCTGGGAACCACTCAGGGTTTTGAGCCCAGGAGGGATGTTATGGATCTGGGTTTGATCAGGCTCATTCCATCTGCTGAGCTTTGAAGAGACTTCAGGGGACCCTGGCAGAAGCAGGGAGTTGGGATAGGCAGCTACCGAGCTGGTCCAGGCCTAAGTGGGAGGACCTGAGGCCTGGAGCCCAATCAGGCCTGAATGAAAACACCTTTATTTACATGAAAAACCTTTATTCTCTGCGATTTTTACCACTCTGAGGCTTAGTTTCCACACCTGTTAAGTGGGGCCGCCTCCTGTAGCAGAGAGGCCTTGAGGAAGTGAAACAACAGCAGAGAGTCTGGCCCAGTAAGTGGTAGACCCTCAGGGAACAGTGTCCCTACACAGCTGACTGAGCCCCAGGACTTTGAACTCCTGCTGGCTGAATGACCCTGGGAAGGTTACTTAGCCTCTCTGGGCTGGTTTTCTCATCTGTGAATGGGATATGACATTGTGAAAGCAGACCCTTCTGCCTACCTGGAATATAAGAAGAGGTATCGAGCTCCCTGTCACAGGAGGTATAGAAGCAGAGGCACCTGGTGGAGGGGGTTACCTTTACTAACAAAATCTAACAATCACTGCATACTTAAGAAACACCAGCCTCTGCGCTAAGAAGTCTGCATTTATTGTTTGATGCATTAGCACTGAGCCTGCAGGGTCAGTGTGATCTCATAATGTCAGCTGTTATCATCTCATTTAATCCTCGAAACTCAGCTCTCTAAGGTAGGGGCTGGTGCCTTTGTAATTCCCAATTGCCATTTTACAGATGAGGAAACTGAGGCAGAGAGAGGTAAAGTCACTTGTCCAAGGTCACTCACCAGCTGGTACCTGGTGGAACCCAGGCACAGGTGGTCTGAATTCAGAGTCCATGTTCTTTTGGTTATAAACTCAGTGTGTTCCCTTGGGCCAGTCCTGGCTCCGCCTCTGGGCCCCAATTTTCTCATTGGCACAAGAACATTTCCCAGCTGACAGCCAGCACTAACTGCCAGCCACGTGAGTGTGCTATCTTGGGCGTGCCGGCCCAGCTGGGCCCCGAAGACTACAGCCCCACCAATGTCACGTGGGGCAGAAGAACCACCCAGCTGGGCCCAGGTGACCCACAGAATCATGAGAGATAATGAAATGGATTTATTTCAAGCCATTTGTTACACGGCAATAGAAAAATAAAACAGCATTCGGCAACAAACATTTGTTGAGTGCCTGCCGTGTACCAGGCACTGTACTAGACACTAGAAGAAGCCCATCATTTGTTTCTGGCTTCCAGGCCTGCTAGAAGCCTTTAACTTCCTCCCCTGCAATCTGAACCAGGCCTGGGCGGGAGCATGCAGCCCCAGGTGTTGTCAGCGAGGATGAGGCTCTTGTAGCTGGGCGGAGGCAAGGGGGGCTGGGCCCCAAGCAGGGCATCCCCCGAGGCACTGCGCTCCGGGTCTTCCTCCTCGGGGTATGCAGGTGGTGTCAGGGGCCCCTCAGCCAGTCGGCAGTGCACGGCCTCCTCGTAAGTGGGGATGGCAACCATCTCTGGGGTCCTAGAGGGACAGAAGAGAGGCTGTGAGCAGGGGGTGGGGCAAAACCCTACTGCACGCCAGGAAGAGAGCGAGGAAGGCTGTAGGCTCCCCAGGTCCCCAGAGACACAGCTGAAGCTTGACATCAGCCGGCCCCTGCCAACCTCAGCTCCCCCGACTCCACCCTCCCTGTGCTATAGTTAGTTCTCCATACAGTTAGTTCCCCACATGGGCTCACCACACCCTCTGTCTCCTCAGGGAAAGTCCTTCCCACCTCCCTCTGCAGGGAAAGTCCTTCCCACCTCCCTCACCCCTTCCCTGCTGGTCAATCCCCACTTGTCCTTTGAGCCTCCTCCGGGGAGCTCTCCTGACCTTCCCTAGCAAAGCTCCCACTCCCTGCTCTGGGTCCCCACAGTGCTCTCCCTTCTGTCACTGCCTTGACCCCAGCTGGTTGTCCCCTAGGGCAGGGACTACTTTGGGTGTCCAGGGATTGATGCTTGGGGATGTTTGTTGAAAGACTGAGTGATGATCGATGGGGAGAAAGACTTCCAGCTTACTGTAATCATCTCCCTTACACAATCTGGAGTTGTGGATGCTCAGGGCAGGATGTGAGACCTCAATTCCCCTGCCCATCTGGATGCTTGAGGCCCTGATATGGTAAGTCCACCAAGTGATCACCTCTGCTTGCATACCTCCAGAGATGGAGCGCTCACTATCTACCCAGTCAACCCTATCTATCTCTAAAGAGCTTGGCTTTCCTGTGACTTTCCCCCACCTCCCCCACATGAACCACCCTGGAGGGACCTGAGGTAGAGACCAGGTCACTTGCATCCCAGCCACACCAATGCTGATGGGAATGAGGCTGGCCCTCGGTCCTCCCAGGGCCCTGGGGGGTCACCTCTGGGAAGTCAGGGCTCCTTCCCCTCCCGGGACCTTGGGGGTGGGAGGGTCACTGATCCTCTGTCTGGACTGCTTCTGCTTTGGGAAGATACTGCCAGATACGGAGGTTGACTAGGTGACCTTGGAGGTCCCCTCCCACCCCAAGTGGCTCGAGGGCTGGCTAGGAGTCGGCACTGGCTGGTTCTCCTCCCTGCTCAGCCACATTCTCGGTGGGAGATCATGGGTCAGTAACTCTATTAACCTAGGCCCCAGTTTCGCCATCTGTAAATGGGGACAATAAGGGCATCTACCTCACAGGACCGTGTGAAGATTAAATGAGGTAATACAGGGACACTTAACACATGCTCCATAAATGGGAGCTGGTAACAACATCTCAAAGGTCTTCATGAGGCAGGGGTGTGGGTAACAAAAGTTATCACAGATCTCCTGCTGGCAGGTGCCACGCAGGCTCAGAGAGGCTGTCACTTGCCCAAGGCCATCAGTTTGGAGCCAGCAGCAAATTAGTTCAATCCATACCAGCCTGTCTAGACAGGGGAAGGCCGATGGCAGGAGGCTGGCCAGAGGACAGACAGGTGGTGGAGGGGTCTTCGCTCCAGTGGTGATGGAGCAGCTGTGCCAGGAATTTGCTGCCCCTCAGGTGAGTACCCATCACCCCCGTGGACATCGCCCTTCTATGGGCAACGTATCTTCTCAGCCCACGCCCACCACAGCCCTAAGAGCAGCCCGCTGGGACCACGTGACCAAGGTCATAGAGCAGGCTGTGTGCCAGTCTGATGGAGGGCACCAGCCAAGAGCCCAAGCTGGGCTCCCCTTCCAGTGCTTTTGCAAACTTCTCTCACAGACCCTCCTCCTCCGGAGCCCAGGAGCCCTGCAGCTGAGAAATCAGATAAGGGGTCTCACCCGCCTCTGAATCCCAGCGTCCTTTGAGGTGAGGGCAGGCAAAGAATATTGCTCCTGGAGGCAGGCAAACTAGGTTCAATTGCTGTGTGACCTAGGCTATGTTCACAGCCTCTCTGAGCCTCTTTCTCCTCATCTATAAAATGAGGATAACAATTCCCATTTTGTAGACTCAGGGAGAGGGAAAAATGGAAAATGCTTTGACAACGCTCAGGAAAATATGGGTGATTAGGCTTCCAGAACCCCACATCTCCTTCCCTGCTCACCTCCCAGACATGCCCCTGCTGCTCCCTACTTCTCCAAGCCCCAGAGACATGACGCAGGTTTTGGGTATGCCTGGGGCCGCTCCAGCAGGCAACAGCTGGCAGGGCAGGGCACAGCTGCCAGCTGAGGTCAGACCACAGCAGGAAGTTTGCTTAGAGGGCAGAGGTGCAGTAGCCCGCATGCCACCTCACCTAGCCAGCTGGGCCCACCCAGCCCCAGCTTGCCAGAGTCATGGTCCAGAAGGCTGGAAACTTGGGGAACATGAAGTTCAGGGTGACCATATTGCACACTTCAGGGGCAGGCCCATTTGTGGTGTATTCTGGAAGTGGCCCCCTGCGGCTGGGTGGGGCGGGCTGGCCGCTGTGGTCCCCATGCACAGGAAGCTCCACCGAGGCTGGGGCTCACCCCACTCTCTGGAGCCTGGTGGGGACATGAGATCTGAGCCTGGCACCAGCTCCTCCACTATTCAGCTGAGTCAAGCAAACACGGTAGGGAAAGGGGACAGGGACCAGGGATGAAACACTATATGCCCAGCACTCAAGCTCTCTAATCTTATTTCACATTCATGACAAGCCCGGGCGTAGCAGCCCTCAGCCATTGCACAGGTGAGTGGAGGCCGCACTTCAACGAAGCGGCAAAGCCCCAGCTCTGTCTGCTTGAAAAACCCAAGCCAACTCCACCCATCACACCTCCCCCAACCCTGACCCCTAATCTCTCCACACCTCAGCTTTCTCATCTGCAAAATGGATCTAATCCTTACACTGCCTCATAAGCAGTGAGGCTCAAATCAGGAGGCATGAGAGTACATCATAAAATGAAAGCGCAGGAAGAACAGCAAACTTTGTAGTGAATACACCTCCCCATCTATCATCTCATCTGAGCCTAACAGCAATCCTAGGGAAAATTCCAGGATTGACAGGGGAAGAACTAGACATGGCGCAGAGAGTCTAAGTAACAGGCTCAAGAATACAGAGCTTAGAAAAGAAAGAGCAGACTCTGAAAGCCTCGTGTCTGACTAGACCCACGCTTTTTCTGCTGTACTCACTGAGGCGTGGGGGGGGAGGGGTCCCAGCAGGCCTCCCATCCAGGCACCTCATTTAGGGCTCACACTTAAGATGGGAGCCCCTGAGAGGAGGGGTTTTGTCTGTTTCATCCACTGCTGCATTGTCAGCACCCTGCGTAGTTAGGTACTCAGTAAATGTTGGTGAAATGCAGGAAGGAATAAGTAGATGAATAAATGAGGAAACTGAGGCCCCAAGAGAGAAATGGACCTGCCCAAGTCATCAGCCTAGAAGGCCTTTGTCTCTAACCTAGAGTTACCTGCAGAGAGCAAGGTCCCTGGGGGCAGGGACAGCTGAGTGGCCTCCCCATGGGGCCCAGATGCTGGGCTCTCAGCAGGAGGGCCAGGGTGGCTCAGCCCCAGGGACAAGAAAGAGCCATTAGCAGAAGCAGCCTCTCCAACATCCAGCCACCCCAGCTCTGAATCTAAGACTTGGTCTCTGAACCTGATGGACCATGAGCACCCCACAGCCTCCTGGGTAGGTTCCCCCCTGGCCCGGCTGGGAATGAAGGCCAAGCGGCCCCACCTGACAGATGCAGCTGTGTCCCGGACCCTGTTGGGTCAACACGGCTTTGTCTACAGACAACACTTACTTTTTGTGCTCAGGCCAGGCTGGGCAGGGAGGGACAGGCTCCAGTCCAGAGCACCCCGAGGCCTGGTCTGGTTCCAACTGACCATTAACTGACTGTGTGACCAGGTAGGTCACTGGTCTCTCTGAGACCCAGGTTTCTCCTCTGAGATGTGAAGGGTCCCCAGGGCCCTGCCCTTCCCTCTAATAGTCAAATTAAGGCCTGACCATTGGACTAAGGGGCCTCTGTTGAATACTTTATTGTCTGTGACCTCAAGGAGTCACAGGCCAGTAGCAGGGACTAATCTGTTACTTTCTTTAATTCAGAATGCATTTTTCCCTCTAACTAAGGGAAGAAGGGTGTCCAGGTCCGAGGCCAGTTCCCAAATATCTGGCTTAGCCCTTAGTACATGCAAATCCAGTGCTTACAGAGTGGTGTGGGGGAATGCACACTTCACAGCCAGCAGGCTCTGCTACTTTTTAGCTGTACAACCCTCACCCTTCTTTTTCTGTAAAGGACAACAGTAATTTTTACCTTGCAGGTAGGTTAGACTGGGGAAGATGTATGCAGGCCCCTGATATGCCGGCCCAGCTGATACTTGGTGAATGAGTAAGTACATAAGAGCATGTAAGATACATGCATTCTCAACAGGGCAAATATTGGTTCTTGGACTCTTGCTGATACTGTGTTTACGTATAAAGCACAAATATACATACAGACCAAGTATGTAGTATATCTGTGGTATTAACATTTCATGGGGGAGGATGAAGAAAAAAATGCCTAAAAAGTCTCCTTAGAGGGAATGATAATGAAAAAAAAGATGAGAAATATTGTCCAAATGCAAGGTTTTGTCTCCATTCCCCACCTCACCCCTGGGCCTTTGTACATGATCTTCTGCTTGCCTAAAACGCTTCTCTCCACCTTATCTACTTGAGGAAAAGTTGACATTTGTTGTGCACCTACTGTGCGCCAGGCTCTGGGCTGAGTTCTTCATATACATCATCTCATTTAAGTACTATACAGGCATTTGCTACTACTGTATGCTGAGCTCTGCTGCCACCTCCTCCTAGAAGCCTTCCTGGATTTCTCCATGTCCCCACAGAACCATGTCTGTCCTCTTTCACAGCTTTAACTACTCTGATTTGTCAAAGTCTGCCTCTGTCGAGGGACTTTAAACTCTTCCAGGAGTGCTGATCAGCCTCCAAGACCCCAGGGCATAGGTAAGGCCTGGTCCAGAGGAGAAACCCCATGAAAATTTGCTGAGCAAATGCATGATGATGTGACAGTGCCCCACCTGTGGCCTCCACCCAGCCCTGCTGACCTGCAGCTCTCCTTCTCCAAGGGCTCCACAGTGAGGTAGTACAGGTCTCTGGAGAGGTGATATGGGTCCCATCGAGGCGGCCCCTTGGTGCTGGCCTTGACAGACCACAGCAGGCTGAAGAGCAGCAGCAGGCCACCTGCACCGCAGCAGAGGAAGCTGACCGACCTGAGCAGGGGACCGGGACCCTCAGGCTCAGGACGTCCTGTGGGCAGAGCCGGCTGGCTGGGCTGGGCACCTGCATCTTCTTCACTCCACCAGGCGAAGCAGAGTGTCCCGGCCACCAGAACCACCATGCCGCTGACCGTCACACAGTAGCACAGGGTGGAGGCCACACGGCCCCTGTCACACATCTGGACACCGAGAAGGAGAGAGAAGAGGAAACGGGCCCCGTGAGAGGCCTGCTGGGTACCAGAGACTGGATTTGAGTCCTCCTCGGCCTGAGGTCACTGTGCAACCTCAGAGGGGTCATTTGACTTCTCTGTGCCTTAGTTTCCTCATCTGTGAAATGGAGATGATGCTTCCAACTTTGCAGGGTTGTTTTGAAGGCCACAAGTAATGTGTCTCAAGTTCCTAGCACCGCACCTGGGACCCGGTAGGGGCTCAGTAAGTGTGGCTGGGTTCACTCCAGGACTACCCCCGGACTCAGAGGCCTCACCAGCCTGGTGTGCATGAGACTCCCCACTGCAGGCTGGGAGGGAGAAGAGTGAACGCTGTGGGGTCCGCCAGGCCTGCCAGGAGAGAGGCTTGCTGGTTTCGCGTTGCCTCACTTCACCCTGGTCACAGTCTTGAAAGGTCAATGCTCTTATCTCCATTTGACAGAGGAAGACATTGAAACTGGGGGTGGATAAAGGAGCTAGTGGGAAAGGGGCATCAAGAAGCCTGAAGTTGAAATTCACGACACAGAGCAAAACTTTGTGCAAAAAGATGTTCACCGGGGCCTTATTTTTAATGGTTGTAATTTGGAAAGAGCCTAAATGTCCAACTATAGGGAAAGGGTGAGTAAACCATGGCATAAACTCTAGATGGAATATTCATGACTCATTTTTTAAAAAGCTCAGCACAAATGTTTAACAACGGGGGAAATGCTTATGATATCTGACATTTGTCAACTTAGTTTGCCAAATTATGTGCACAGTGTTATCTCAATGAGGCAAAGACAAAATGCCCAGGGGAAAAAAAAATAACTGGGAGGAACCCTGGCTCCAGATTATACAGACAGGAAGGGGCTGTCCCCAAAGCCAACCTCTAGGCTGCTGTACATACTGTTCCCTCTGCCTGGTAACTTGCTCGTATCTCCCCTCCCAGCTCAGCTCGGCCCTCACCTGAGAAGCCTTCGCTGGGGACACTTTAAACTTGGAGTCCCCTGGGCCTTCTTGGACCAAGCTTTTATCCTGTCTGTTTGGTTTCTCCTTTGCTGATTGTCCTCACCAGACAGCAAGCTTCCTGGGGGCAGGGTCTGTATAGGCCCTGTTCACTGCTATATCCCCCAGTGCCTAGCACATAGTAGCTGCTCTATAAACATTTGTTGAAGAAATTCTCCTAAATGAGAAACAGTGTTGCTGAGTAAACCTTGTTGTGTGAAAAGCCCCTCTCGCAGTTGGGAGGGGCTGGGAGAGGGGAGGGAACACAAGATTCCAACTGCTACAGCACCCAGCCTCGGAGCCTGGTTTTACTCCCCACGTTACAGCTCACCAGCCATGTCCTGGGGTAAGCCTCTCAACTGCTCCGGGCCTGTCTCCTCATCCGTACAAAGGGCAGGCTCTCTAGCAGGCTGCTAGCAGAACTTACAGAGGCCCCCACTCCTCTTCCAAAAGTTGAGCCAGTGAAGGAGGGGGCTGGGGAGCTCACAGACCTTAGGAAGACTTCAATCGTCAGCCTTACAAATGGGGACTTGCCCAGCCTAATGTGGTGCATCAAATGATGCCCTGCTGTGCAGCCATTCAAAGGCACACTCCTCCGGGAGCTGAGGAGCATGGCAGTTCAAGATCTAGTAGGTGAGACTTTAGATTTCAAAAGGGCATGTTCCCAGATGTGTTTAAAAACATGTGTGTGGGGCTTCCCTGGTGGCGCAGTGGTTGAGAATCCACCTGCCAATGCAGGGGACACGGGTTTGAGCCCTGGTCCGGGAAGATCCCACATGCCGCGGAGCAACTAAGCCCGTGCGCCACAACTACTGAGCCCACACACCACAACTACTGAAGCCTGTGCACCTAGAGCCCGTGCTCCACAACAAGAGAAACCACCACAATGAGAAGCCCGCTCGCCGCAACTAGAGAAAGTCTGTGTGCATCAATGAAGACGCAACGCAGCCAAAAATAAAATAAATAAATTTAAAAAACAAACAAACAAACAAAAAAAGTGTGTGTGTATGCATGTGAGAGAGAAAGAGAGAATGTATACATGTAATGCTCGAGGAGTGGACCCCAATCTTTCTGAGCCTCCAGGCCACCAGAAGCATATAGAAAAATGCCACTTGTAAATTACCTTCAATTCTCTTCCTGTGAATTTGTCTATGGGGCAAGGTCTCCTGTCTCCAGCTCAAGGCATTTTCTGGGGGAGAGAAAAAGAACCTGACTATACTCTTTCCAAAGTCAGACAGCGAGCAGAGGCTGTCAGAAGGAAAAGCTGGAGAAATCAGCTTGGGGGGGAAGAAAAAACACAGCAAATCAATAACGGTAACCCTTTGCCTGTATATTATGGCACTTGACAGTTCCGCTTCATACCTGGAATCTCATCTGACTCACCACAACTGAGGTGGGTGGTCAGGGCAGGGAAAGAAATTCCTGTTTTGCAAATGAGGAGACTGAGCCCAGAAAGGTGAGGGACTTTGCCCAAAGCCATATACAGCTGTGTGTCTCAACCCTTGCAGAACTCACTCCTGAGTAAGGTAACTTAGGATGCTTTTAAATTTCTATAAAAGCAATAGTTCCTCATTGTGGAGAAAAGGAGAAAACCACAGAAGAGAATAAAAATGCAAAATACAAATCATCATTAATGCTGCCCCCCAGAGATGAGCATGATCTGCAAGTGAATGCTTCCTTTCCAGTCCTCCCTTGGCCTGCATAGCTGATGATGGCGGCAGCAGATGTGTACTGGGCATTTACAGGCGCTGGGAACCACAGCAAGCACTTTACAGGTATCCGCCATCTTAATCCTACAACAGCATTATGTCCTGAGGACACTGGAGCTGCGAGGGTGACAGCTCGTCCAAGGTCAGTGCCAAATTTGAACCCGGCCTAGTCTGACTCAAATCCCTGTGTGTGCACAGCTAGATCCATCTGTATTTTTCAGTATATAAAGTTGAGACCATGCCCTGAATAGATGCATTTGTAAATCTTCAGCTCAGGCAGATCCCACTTTCTAAAATGCTCTGCCCTCCTTCCTGACTCAGATGCTCCCAGACCTCAGACAAGCCCCTGGAATTCCCCTTGGCATGTTCTCACTGGATGTTGTGTCATCTCCTTCTGTGTGAGTCTCCCTCCCTCCATGTGGATCCACCATGGGCAGGCAGAGCACACGAAGACCTACCACCCCCGGGAGATGGAAGGTGTCAACGTCCGCTGGATGAAGGACAGCCTGTTCTGTTGTGAGGTGGTTTTCATTATTTTTACAGATCGGGGCTCTGATGGCTTATGGGAAGGCTGTCCTGCCCTAGATTCCCCTGGCCCATTTCAGAGACGTGGTCTTCAGGCAGTTTACTCACCCTTCACAGTAGTGTACCCTGGACCCTGATGGGGGAGGAAGAAAGGGCTCCCTGCCCCGGAGGGCATAACCCCAGCCCTGGGCAGGGAGGAAACTTCTCTAATCCCAGAGAAGTCCCACTCCCAATCTGGCACTCAGTCAGGCTGCCAGGCTGGCCCCCTCCTTCCAGCTCCCTCATATCCCCCCCACCCATGCACCCAAACTCCTGGGGTCCTCTACACCTGCTGCTCCTGGGGAGCCCTCTGTCCCCATTCAGGGCCCTCATTTCACAACCCCCGTCAAGACCCATGCCAAATACACCTCCTCCCAGAAGCCTTTCTGCTGCTGCCACCCCACCTCCCACCAAACAGAGTTATCACTGCCTCTGACTATAGCCACTCTGTTAGCTCTGTGACCTTGATCAGGCGGCCCAACATCTCTGAGCTCAAATTCCTGCCTCCCAGGGGGGAGAAAGTTGTGAAGATGAGATGGCAAGATGGCAAACAGTGACACAGCTTGACAGAGAGGATGGACCCTGGCTCTGACACTGGGTAAGTTACCTAGATTCTCCATGCTTCAGTTCCCTCCTTTGTAAAATGGGCACAAATAATATCGTACTATCCCTGCTACCAACAGGGGAACTTTAGGTGCCAGTTTTCTGTAAAGAACTAAACCATCTGAACAAGAAGTGTTCCAAACCATCTTCGTGTAACCCCGGGTAAACTGAGGCTCTGAGCGCCATGGTCCAAGGCCACCCAACAAGTCAGAACACAGTTAGGAGGAGACTTGGGTGTCCAGACTCTGCTCACCAAGCCACTGAGGTCAAGGTGAAGGGAAGGGGTCCGGGGGGGGTGGGGGGGTTGGATTAGGAGGAGCCGAGATGCTCCCAAGGGCGGGGAGAGAAGGAAGCTTATACCCACCTTGCGCGCAGCCATCGCGCTGCAGGGTCAGGCGTGGTCCCGGAGCGGGGAGCCTGGCGAGCCGAGCGGAGGTGAAGGCATCGTGGCTTTTGCGCCTGTGGGCAGAGCGAACCTGGGAAGGGCGGTCTCTCCTGTCTGCAGGGGGCGCCCGGCGTTAGGGGCGGCCCGGCGACCGTCCCCCAGCCCAGCTCTCCGAGCCCGCAGAAGCGCTACGGTCCGGCTCCGGGTCTGGTCCAGGAAGTCTCGTCCGCCGCCGTCCGTCCCGTCCGATCGTCGCCCCGACCCGGTGGGAGCGGTGCCGAGCCCGCTTCACCGCGCAGGGGCTCGGCCACCGGGCGGGGGCGCCGAGGGGCGCGTGGAGTCCGGCTTCGCTGTCGACTCCGGTGATGATCACCCCCTGGCTCCCGCCCACGCTTCGGGCTTGGCCGACTGCGGCCGGGACCCTGGGCTCGGGCTCAGGGCGCGGCCTGCCCCACCTCTCCTCGGATCTGCGTCCTCGCGGCCGCAGGGCCTGCGGAGACTCCAGGGTGGCGCGGCTCCAGGTGCCGCGCCCGACCTTAAAGCGACAGCGCGACCTGGGCTGGCGGAGGTCGGGGTTTCCCAGCGCGGGGGGAGCTCTTAACCGGAACCTCCCTGGAACTGTCGGGAACCCGCAGTCCTTGGGGCCATCCCGCCCCCACTACTCCACGGGGGCGGGCTTGGGAACCGGACACGAACTCCTCTGAGAGCCATCGGTGCTCAGTCTGAGAGGGCTGTGAAGCCCAGGCCTCCTCACTCCCATTTTACAGGAAGGGAAACTGAGGCCCAAGGAGGGAAAGTTACTTGACTGTTTACCGCATACTCCTTGACAACTGGCTTTTTCTTCTCACAGAAGTCAATCTGACAGCAAGCCCTCCCGGGCCCTCCAGGCCCTCACATCCCCGGGAGGAAGGCATTCTCCTAAATAACAGAAGACATTTAAGTGCTTCCCCAGCCTCTAATCGAGCGAAGTCACTGACCCAGGCAGTGAGAGGCCAGGAGAGGTGGGCTTGAGAGCAGGGCCTCCCACCTCCTGTGTGACCTTAACCTCTCTGAACCTACTCCCTCCTGTGTCAAAGGAGGGCTGAGGACCCCAACTCACAGGTCTTCAGGGATTGAATGAGTTAAGCTGAGCAGGTTAATAGAGCTCAGCCCTTTCACAAGTGCAGGCAGGAGGCAGATTTTACGGACAGGTGATTTAGGAGCCTGGAGAAGGGTCAGCGTGTGTGCTTGTGTGAAGTCTTCTCTGGGAGGGCACCTGTTGTAGAAGGTAGGAACGGGGTGGCAGCATCCAGGCTGAAGGGGCAGCATGTGCAAAAGCTGGGCAAAGTCACAGGCAGGTAAAACCTCGACAATTTCAGGTGGGTCAAAGGGAGGTGGTTCCGGACCAGCTGGGGTCTGGGTTTTGTTTATGTTTCTTCCTGCTGCTCCAACAAGCCAGCGGACTGGGCGGATTCCCCTCAGCCATGGCCAAGGATTCCCCACTGAGCCGGTGGCGACCAGCTCCCCTCCCAGCCCAGGGACACGGGAGGTCAGAGCAGCCTGTCCAGTGGAGATCTGAAGCTCAGAGAGGGGAAACCACGGTCTCAGAGTCACAGAGCAGGTCAGCGGCAGGGCCCAGGCCCCCAATTTTTAAATTAAAAAATTTTTAAATTTAAATTTAATTTAAATTTAATTTAATTAATTTAATTTAATTTAATTTAAATTTTAAAAAAATTTTTTTTCCTTGTCTCTGAGGAAATATGCCACCTGAGAGTTTTAGCATTCTCTAGGCACCGACTCCTCTGACCGGTGAGGTCCTTTTACATGTTATCTCATTTCATCTTCACTGTGTGTGTGGTCTATGTAAGCGTTCCCATTTTACAGACAGAAAACTGAGGCTCAGATAGGGGCAAAGGCCTGTGCAAGTCTAAAGAACTCACAAGCGGCTGAGCTGAGATAGGGATCAGGTAGACCTCAAACCAGGACCTCCTTCAGCTTTGCTCTGCTTAATCTGGAGGTGGGGACAAGCAGCCTTCTCGGTGCCCTTGTGGGCCTGCTCAGGGGGGATATGAGTGAGCATCTGGAGGCCGTGAAGCTGTCAGCTCCACCCATTTCTCCAGGGTCAGGCATCCATGCCGGTGTGGGCCCCTCACTGATCCAGACTCTCCTTCCCCAGGGTCACAGGTCACAGGCTGATAAGGTTGAGATCAGGGCCTGGGCACACACCTGACCCTGCTGGAACCCGAGTCCCCTGACCCAGGCTGGACACTCACGCCCTGGAGGTGGCGGCCTGGTTGTAACTTCTGTCCTGACTCAGCCACTTCCAGGCCGGAAGATTCTGGCCACGTCCTTCTCTTTAAGCTGCTGTTTCCTTGTCTATAAAATGGAGACAATGGTACCTTCTTCCCAGGGTAGCTATGAGGGCCTAATAATTTAGTAAGACCTTATCCATGAGGAGCTGGCCTGGGTATGCTCTCGCATTACACCATGGTTCAGTTTGTGAATCTCCCCTAGTTGATGGGGACCACCCTGAGGGCAGGGACCAGATGTGACTTGGTGCAGGGCCCAGCCAGACCCAGCAGGGCCAGGACCAGAGGAGACTGGGACTGGGTGTTGATTCGCACCTGAGGATCTGGTCCAGTTCTTCTGGCTCCATCTTCCTCTTCCCCACTTTTGGGGGCTCTGGTCCAAGCCTCCGAAGTCTGCCATGATGCCCAGGCACTGTGTGGACCATGCAGGCTTGGGAATACTTGTAGGTCCTTTCTGAACAATCAGCCTCAGGCTTTCCCTGGCACCACTGGGCAACTCAGAGCAGAAAATCGGTCACCAGCCTTTGCCTCCAGGTGTGGGGGAGGGGACTACCACTTGCACCCACTTACTGGACGTCACCAGTCAGTGCTTTTCCCATTTAATTGTCACTTCAGTCAATTCATCAAGGCTGAGAGAGAAATATTGATACCTTCTCAGGGTCACACAGCTGATAAGTGGGGGGCTGGGAGTGGGGAGTGGCAGAGCAAGTGCTGAAATCCACATCGGTCTGAATGTTCCACACCCACATATACTTTTCCTTTTTTGCCACACCGGCCCTTCCTCAGTTACAACCTGGGCTGCTGCTACCCAGGATTCTGTTGGCAGAATCCTGGTCCTTGTGATTGTAGGATTAAGGCCCATTTTCCCCCTGGTGGGGACTGTTCTCAGCTCTCAGAGGCTGCTTTGAATTTCTCTGCCTTTTCTGCTACCAGTGGAAGAAAAGTCTGCTTTTAAAGGGTTCCTGTGATTAGGTTAGGCCCACCCGTCTCTCTATCTTAAGGTCAGCTGATTAGTAACCTTAATTACATCTGTGAAATTCCTCTTGCCATGTAACCAGAGGGCAAAGGTTATGAGGGCCATGGGAGAATTCTGCCCATTACAGGTTCTGTACGAGGGAGACAGAGCATGTGAGCTATAAACCCTCTCGTTACAGGATCATGCCCTCCGTGCCAGGTGCTGGACACAGAGGGCAGGACACATGGAGAGGCAGTGTTCACAAAGAATTAGGATACAAGCCAGACTGTGGCAAAAGCTTGTCTTTGAATGCCCCAGGATTTCTAGGTGGACCAACACAGAGGTGTTGCAGAGGTGGCATTTGAGCTGAGCTGGGATACAGGTAGGATTTCAACAGGCAAAGAAGGGGCTTGGACTGGGGGTAGGGAAGGACCACCTGCTCAAGGCACAACACTGATTACCAAAGGTTACGGCATTCTTGTGTTGACATATTTTTAAGCTTTTGTATAAACAAGCCTATTAAGGATTATCAACAGACTAAAAGTTAGCATCCATTAACTATCTACCAAATACAAGATGCTGTGTTAGGTACATTGTATACTTAGGTCATTTAGTCCTCCAAGAGCCCTACATGGTAGGAATTTTTTAATAGCTTTATTGAGATACCATTCATATACCATAAAACTCACCCATTTAAAGTGTACAATTCAGTGGCTTTTAGTATATTCACAGAGTTGTGCATCCATCACCATAATCAATTTTAGAACATTTTCATTCCCCCAAAAGAAACCCTGTACCAGGACTTCCCTGGTAGCACAGTGGTTAAGAATCCGCCTGCCAATACAGGGGACATGGGTTCGAGCCCTGGTCCAGGAAGATCCCACACGCCACAGAGCAACTGAGCTCGTGTGCCACAACTACTGATCCTGCACTCTAGAGCCCTCGAGCCACAACTACTGATCCTGCACTCTAGAGCCCTCGAGCCACAACTACTGAGCCCTCAAGCCACAACTACTGAACCTGCACAGCACAACTACTGAAGCCTGTGCACCTAGAGCCCGTGCTCCGCAACAAGAGAAGCCACAGCAATGAGAAGCCCGCGCAACACAACGAAGAGTAGCCCCCGCTCGCCGCAACTAGAGAAAGCCCGTGCACAGCAACAAAGACCCAACACAGCCAAAAATAAAATTAATTAATTAATTTAAAAAAATTCTCTCTCTCTCTCTTTAAAAACAAAAAAGAAAGAAACCCTGCACCCCTTTACCATTATACTCCTAATTCCTCCATTTCCCCCAGTCTTAGGCAACCACTGATCTATTTGCCCATTCTGGATATTTCATATGAATGGAAACGTATAACATGTGGTCTTTTGTGTCTGGCTTCTTTCACTTGCATACTGTTTTCAAGGTTCATCCATGTTGTAGCACGTAGCAGTACTTCATTCCTGTTTATTGCCAAATAATATTCCATTGTATGGCTATAGCACATTTTGTTTACCTATTCATCAGCTGATGGGCATTTGAGTTGTTTCTCCTTTTTGGATATTATGAATACTGCTGCTGTGAACATTGGTGTACAAATTTTTGTGTGGACATATGTTTTCATTTCCCTCGGGTGTACAACCTAGGAGCCAACTTGCTGGATCATATGGTAACTCAATATTTAGCCGACTGAGGATAAAGTAGGAATTTTTATCTCCACTTTAGCATTGAGGAAACTGAGGCTCAGAGAAGTTAAAACAGCCACCCAAGATCAGAGAAGAGAGCAGGTTTAAACTCAGGTCCATCCAACACCAAAGCTCTCTATCTCCTGCCTCTGGATAAATATATAAAATAGTACACAGGTCTCTTTTAACCATTCCCCTCTTAAAATATGGATTTCTTGGATAGGGTGGATAGGGATCTTTCTCGGTTTTATCTGATATGTCCAAAAAGTTCCAGTGCCTCAAAGAGGCTAGACACATAGTAGATGCTCAATACACACTTGTTAAATGAAGGGCAGAATGAATAAGTGTAGATGATCTGAAGGCGGGTGAGTGGGGTTGTGGGAAATTTTCAAGATTCCAGACTTGGTGCCAGGATGAAGTTTTCAGATTCTGGGAGCCGCCTCGAGCCACCCTACAAGGGACGTGCTCTCCCCCTGCAGTCAACCTTGAAAGGCCGTTGTCTCTGGTGGCCCCCTGGGTTCTTGGAATTCTGTGCCTGGGAGATAGTCTATTCATGGAGAGGCAAGGAGCTGCGTCCTCTGAGTTCATGTTCTGAAAAAGGAAACTGCTGTCTGTGGGTAAGAAAAGGATTAGAACCTCAAGGCCTCAGCTTCCTTGGAAGGCATTTTCTGCCCAAGTGAGACGGCCCCGGGCTCTTCTGGGGCCTCTGTTCTGGGCGGGCTGAGACTGGGCCAGCAGCCCTAGAGCACGGGGGAGATCCTCGCCAGTCAGGGGAGGAAATCTTGTCTGGGAACTGAAACAAAGGTCTGTGGATGCAGGGCTGGCGGCAGCCTTGACTCCAGGGGTGACCTCTGGGAACAGACACGTAAAAGGATGCAGATTCTGGGAAAGAGCCAGCTCTTCCCAGAGATCCCGAGAAAGATACAGCAAGCCCTCCTGTCAGTGGGGAGAATGATTCTCAATGTGCTGAGGTGGGGCGTGAGGGAAGAGAGCTGCCCTCACAGACAGGAGGGGCTGGTCTGGGTCCTGACTGTGACTTGTGGCCTTGGCCAAGTCTCTGTCCCCTCTCAGCCTCCCGTTGCCCTACCTGTAAAAAGTTGGGAGTCCTTTCTGGCTCTGGGACTCTATTCCGAGGCTTAATTTTCTTTCTTCTTCTCCTCCTTCCTCCTCTGAATTGGACTCACTAATTCCATGCCAAGTCTAATAGAAATCCTAGACTCTGTTCATAGAGTCAGCGCTTTCTTTGCAAGTATATAGAGGCTCTTCTGGAATCATCTCCCTCTAGCCCAAGATTTCTTTTTCTTCTTTTTTTCTCTTTTAATAAAGATCATACTGTTTTATTATTTTTTTAATATAAATTTTATTTATTTATTTATTTATTTATTGGCTGCGTTGGGTCTTCGTTGCTGCACGCGGGCTTTCTCTACTTGCGGCGAGTGGGGGCTCTCTTCGTTGTGGTGCACAGGCTTCTCATTGTGGTGGCTTCTCTTATTGCAGAGCACAGGCTCTAAGCGCGGGCTCAGTAGTTGTGGCGCGTGGGCTCAGTAGTTGTGTCACGGGCTCAGTAGTTGTGGCTCACAGACTCTAGAGCGCAGGCTCAGTAGTTGTGGCGTGTGGGCTCAGTAGTTGTGTCACGCAGGCTCAGTAGTTGTGGCTTGAGGGCTCTAGAGTGCAGGTTCAGTAGCTGTAGTGCATGGGCTTAGCTGCTCCGCAGCATGTGGGATCTTCCCAGACGAGGGATCAAACCCGTGTCCCCTGCATTGGCGGGCAGATTCTTAGCCGCTGTGCCACCAGGGAAGCCCTAGCCCAGGATTTCTGAAGTGCACCATTTCCTGCCTCAACTCCTACCTCCTGTGCCAACCCAACCCCACTCAACCAATGCCTGACGTCCCATAAGAACCTCCCCCTCAGCCCGTTCCAACCAAAGCACCACTTCCCTCCTAAGATGCTCTGTCTCCCGTGGTAAGTGCTCAGTGAATTCACCCAAACAAGGGCACCAGCTGCAGCAAATCAGTCACTCACTACCCTTTCTGGGTCTGGTTTATCAACAGTTCAATGAGCGGTTGCCCTTGACAGTAGCTAAGGCTGCTGACGGGCCTGAATGCTATGATTTTACTCTAAATCTGTTGTTAGCCTGCAGAGTGACCCTGGCCAAGTCATTCTTCTCTTTGACCTCAGTTTCCACATCATTAATTGAACAGACTGGACCAGATAACGTTTTGGACTAGGGGAGGGGGAAAAAGCACTGACAGTGGAGGCAGGAGATCTGGCTTCACTAAGTCATCAGTTCATCTTGTCACCCTGGACTGGTTCCCAGGCTGGGTCACCGTTTCCCCTTAGGTCAGATGGGGAGGGTGGCTTACCTGCTCTCCCAGGGCCCCTCCCTCCCTGTCCTTGACATTCTGGAACTCTGGGACCAGGTCCCTTAAATCATTTAGCTAACAACTCCTGGATGTGTTCGTCTCCTCTCATCACTCTGGAAGCTTTCAGATTGTTCTTTGGAACAATTGAAGGCCCCTTAATCGCTGTGGGTCCCCTGACAGCTGGAGAAAACTTGGCAAGCAGGAGCTTATATTCCATTGTTTTAAATAGGAAAATTAATATTGTGTTCAGAGCCCACCTAAAAAGCCCAATTAATTTTCTGAGTATCACTAAAACACTCTTGGACATCTATTTAACAAATCACTAAGGATTTCTACATAACATGAAGTATATAATCTCTGTTTAACATGAAGTACTGGATGTTCTTAACGTGCAATGATCCTGTAAAGTATTGGGTACACATTTTTGTTTCTTTCAATAACATGTACTGTAATGTAAATTATAAGGAAATGATATATTAAAATGATTCCAATACAAGAACCATTTAGCATAATAGAATAAATAAGTAAGCCAATTTGAATAATCACACTAACTGATAGGAGAGTTACCTGAGTGAGGTGCAGGGTGAGAGGGGGAGTTGGCGGCTGTAAGTGGTGGGTGAGGGTGCCTGAGGTCAGTGTGTGTTCACAACCAAGGAACCAGTGGACGCTGTTCTCTTCTTGACACTTCAGGCTCAGGAAGTGAATGGCTGTGACCCAGTATCTGAAGCCATAGATGAATCGTTGAGATAAAATAAATCAAAGTGGACATCTGCTTGCTTTTCCTTGGCTTGCAGTTATAGAGCTCTGGGGACCGTGCTCTCTTTGCTGAATTTTTAAATGTGATACATCTGCTTGTGTCATGACCACACACCTGTAATCCCAATCACTTTGCCTGCCTGACACAGGCATGGCTGAGTAGCAGAGGGTCATGGCCAAGCTCATCCCATTTACGTGCCCCTGTTCTCAACACCCATTGTCCCTGTGCTCTTTCTGCTAATGAAGGCAGCCACTTAGGCTCACCCACTTTCGTCCCAGGCTTTTCCATTTTCTAGAAGGTATTTTCACTGAAAATGTGAGGAAGATGCTAGCAATAATGCCTAGCACATTTGCACAAGGCACTAAAGGGGTGTGCTCCATGGAGAAAAGACTGAAGCAGGACTTCGGTACAACCACATGATCTCACTGGGGCTCGACCGTGACTTAAATGCTCTCTCCAGTGCAGAGGCCAGGTCATTAGGCAGATATTCATTTAGGGCTGTAAATGTTGGGTAATGGTTTTGCGAGTCATCATCATGATTATCTCATTCAGATAATAAGAGTTCAGATGGCAAGGGATACCTGAACTTTATTGGTTATTTGTAATTCCCACAACTGTTCTGCAAAGAAAGTAATCGTTATTCCTGCTTCACAGATGGAGAAATTCAGAGGGTCGAATTAACCAGAATGGAATCACAACCTGTCCTACACTCAGTCCCTGTTCGTTCCACCCACACGTGGCCCTGCACACCGGGCCCTGCTCCTCCTCTTCCCCATCCCCTTTGGGGAATGTTACCTTTGATCTCTCCTGTGGCCCTCTTTTTCCACCCCCACTAATCCCATGTCCCCGGTGGCCCCCTTCTCTTCCCAGCAAGCACCGATCACTACCTGCCTAGTCCTGTGCTTCTTCGCCAAGTGTGTCCTGGCTTCCTCTTCTCCACCACCTGCACAGGAGTGCACCGCCACCCTGGAGAAGGACCATACGGCCCGGCGCCGCCCCCCACAAGCCCTGGGCAGGGGTCTGTGACCCTCACCCCCTTTGGTGACCAGATGTCCTCTGACCACACTGGACTGAGCACAGCATGCTTTGGCCCTTTCTGCGTTGTCCTAGACAACCTGGTTCACTGCCATGGCTTCAGTTACTACTGGGTGAGCCAAAAGGTGCGTTCGGTTTTTTTCCGTAAGGCGGCTCTAGTAGCACTTAGTTGTCTTTAACTTCATTCGAAACAATTTTGTTAGATTGTATGTGACAGCTGTCATATCAGTGTGCATTAAAAAAAAAAAGACTTATCAAAATTGCTGAATTTTTGTGTAGCCATTTTAATATTGAAGATGGAAGAGAAAAAGCAACATTTTCAGCATGTTATGCTTTATTATTTCAAGAAACGTAAAAATGCAACTGAAATGCAAAAAAAGATTTGTGCAGTTTATGGAGAAGGGGCTGTGACTGATCGAGCCTTGTCAAAAGTGGTTTGTGAAGCTTCGTGCTGGAGATTTCTTCCTGGATGATACTCCACGGTTGGGTAAACCAGTTGAAGTTGACAGCGATCAAATCGAGACATTAATTGAGAACAATCAACATTCTACCACGTGGGAGACAGCCAACACACTCAAAATATCCAAATCAAGTGTTGAAAATCCTTTGCACCAGCTTGGTTATGTTAATTGCTTTGATGTTTGGGTTCCACGTAAGTTAAGCGAAAAAAACCTTGTTGACCATATTTTCGCATGTGATTCTCTACTTAAATGTAATGAAAATGTTCTGTTTTTAAAACAAATTGTGACGGGCTATGAAAAGTGGATACTGTACAATAATGTGGAATGGAAGAGACCATGGGACAAGCGAAATGGACCACCACCAACCACACCAAAGGTCGGTCTTCAGCCAAAGAAGGTGATGTTGTGTATATGGTGGGATTGGAAGGGAGTCCTCTATTATGAGCTCCTTCCGGAAAACCAAACGATTCATTCCAACAAGTACTGCTCCCAGTTAGACCAACTGAAAGCAGCACTCGACGAAAAGCGTCCAGAATTAGTCAACATAAAACGCATAATCTTCCATCAGGATAACGCAAGACCGCATGTTTCTTTGATGACCAGGCAAAACCTGTTACAGCTTGGCTGGGAAGTTCTGATTCATCCACCATATTCACCAGACAATGCACCTTCGGATTTCTATTTATTTCGGTCTTTACAAAATTCTCTTAATGGAAAAAATTTCAATTCCCTGAAAGACTGTAAAAGGCACCTGGAACAGTTCTTTGCTCAAAAAGATAAAAAGTTTTGGGAAGATGGAATTATGAAGTTGCCTGGAAAATGGCAGAAGGTAGTGGAACAAAAGGGTGAATACGTTGTTCAATAAAGTTCTTGGTGAAAATGAAAAATGTGTCTTTTATTTTTACTTAAAGAACCAAAGGCACCTTTTGGTCCATCCAATACTTCTAAGCAGATAAATCTCCATATGCAGCCTAGAACCTCCCCTCTAAGCCCCAGATCCCCGGCCCTGGATTTCCAACACCACGTGGCCATAACCTGAGCATCCTCTTGAGGTCCCAGCGCCCATCCTCATTCCCTCTCCTCCTTCACCCTCCACATCTCATCAGTAACCATGTCTGCTGATTCTGCCTTGGAAATATATATGTTTCATCCTCATCCCTCTCCTCCCCACACTGAGACTGCCAGCTCTACCCCAGGCCTCCTCATCACTCCCCGAGACCCTGCATCAGCCTCCCTGCTGGCCCTGCCTCCTCTGTCCAGTTCATGCCCCTCGTGGCAGCTAGAGTTTCCACTCTGAACTCTATTCTGATCATGCCATCCCCCTCTGCTTGAGATTCTTTAGTTTGTCAGAAACTCAATGTGATTAAGGTTAGGCAAGAATCAACTTAGGGACTTTCCTGGTGGTCCAGCGGTTAGGACTCTGCACTCCCAATGCAGGGGGCCTGGGTTCAATCCCTGGTTAGGGAACTAGATCCCGCATGCTACACCTAAGTGCCTGCATGCCCCAACTAAAAAGAATCCGCATGCTGACACTTAAGATCCTGCATACCGCAACTAAGACCCGGCACAGCCAAATAAATGAATAAATAGATTAAAAAAAAAAAAAAAAGAATCAGTTTAATGTTAGGACAGTGGACCATCTCAAGTAACCGTGAAAAGGGCAGGAATGGAGGTCAAGGTGCCTTGACTCACATACCAGTGAAATTCTCACTTGAGGTTTTGTATTTCTGCTTTTCCTGGTGTGTTGGTTTCATCCTCTCATCATACTACGTTCCTCCACGGGACGGGCAACATGGCCACCTGCCACTCCCGAGCCTTATCCTCTATTACCACCAACACCAGCTACCACCTTTGGGTCTAGGTTTAAAGTATCCCAGGGGACTTCCCTGGTGGTGCAGTTGTTAAGAATCCACCTGCCAATGCAGGGGACACGGAATCGATCCCTGGTCCAGGAAGATCCCACATGCCGCAGAGCAAATAAGCCTGTGCGCCACAACTGCTGAGCCTGAGCTCTAGAGCCCGCGAGCCACAACTACTGAAACCCGTGCACCTAGAGCACGTGCTCCGCAACGAGAGAAGCCACTGCGATAAGGAAGTGGCACCACAATGATGAGTAGCCCCTGATCGCCGCAGCTAGAGAAAGCCGGCGCACAACAACAACGACCCAATGCAACAAAATAAATAAATAAATAATAAAAGAATAAAAAATCCCAGGGACTATCAGTTGAGTGAGGTGCCCGCCCCTGGATCAATCAACTGTGGCTAGGCAGTGGGGCCATGCAGCAAAGAAATGCCCACGAAGGGCCCATCCCCGTGTACACCCAGAGGTGGGAAAACAGCCAGGCAGGTGGTCTCCTGACTGACGGTGTCTACTGCAACTGGCTCATCATTCATTTTAGTGTTCATCTTATTGTTAAGTCGGGCTCACACGCACCTTTGAGAATTTGATCAAAGGCACAGACATCCCTAGAAAAATAAACATCCTCGCAAAGTTTTGCATGCAGTTTCAAGAGAATCATAGACCTTCTGAAGCACAATTTATGAGCCTCGAATTAAGAACTTCTGCATTGGAATAAAGCCCTTTGCCTGGTGTCCAAGGCCTGGCATGATCTAACCTCACCTCTCCGCATTGCCTGCTTGCCCCAGAACCTATCGTTAGCCATGCCTGGCTCCTCACATGTACAGGGTGCTTCACATTTTAGCTGGTAGCCCCCATCCCCACACCACACTTTCAACTCATCCTGCAGAACCCAGCTCATGGGTCATCTCCTCCAGGAAAACATTCCTGAATCCAGTCTACCCAAGCTGAGTTTCCAGATTGCCTCTAGATAGCCCCAAGCATCATTACAAATAATTTCTAGTAAGGCTTGAAAAAATCTGGAAACTTTCCAGATAGTAACAGAAGCATAAAGCACAGACATTGATAAAAAGCAATTCTTGACCATCTATTAACGGTCTGGGTGCCATGGGGCCAATCCAGCCCACCTCTTGTGTTTGTACAGCCTGGGAACTAAGAATAGTTTTTACATTTGTAAATGGTTGGGAAACAAATCAAAAGGGGGGTAATATTTTGTGACAGATGAAAATTATATGAAATTCAAAAGCCAGTGTCCATAAATAATGCGTTATTGGACACAGCCATCCTCATTCATTATCATATTTTCCATAGCACGATGATGGCAGAGTTGAGTAGCTGTGATAGAGACCATATGGCCCACAAAGCCTAAAACCTTTACTCTCTGGACCTTTACAGAAAAAGTTTGCCAACCTCCATTCTGGACAGCCCGAACGATTACCATATTTTATTGACAGTAAGATGTCATCAATCATATGACACCATTTGTTTGTGTCTCACCAAGAAAGAGATGCTGTCAATTAGACCATTACAATGACTCCCCATATCAGAGATGTGAACATCTGGAGGGAAAATGCCTCTTGGAATTGATTAAATGAATTGTTCTTGAATGCTTATTATGTGCCAGACAATGTGCTAGTTATTTTGAATTCATTTTTCTAATTAATAATTCTTAGTTATTCATTATCCCTAATGAAACATTTCCCAAGAACAAAGAACTATTATCTCTGTGTTATGGAAGAGAAAAATAGCTCAGAGAGGTGAAGTAACTCACCTAAGACCACACAGAGGAGTCAGGGCAGTCTGACTCAAAGCCTGACCTTTCCCACTCCACCAGGTGGCGCTCTAAGCCAATGCCTGTCCAGACCCTCCATCCCTTCCCCCTGAACTCTGTGCTTCAGCCATAATCATGAGGGGACGGAATGCTCTCCTGCCCTAAGCCTTTGCAAATGCTGTTCCCTCCACTGGCACACCCCTTGCCCTTCTCACTCTTCCCCTTCCAGCCAATGCATCACTTTCCAAAGGGAGCCTTTCCAGATTGGATGAGTGCCCTCTTTGGGGCTCCCAGTAAAGTACCAGCTAATCTCTCTATATTTCCATGACCAGACCACGTTCCTCAGAGACAGGAACTTTCCAACCCTACAACCCATACCTGGCACAGTGCTTCATGCAGAGTTGGGATCTGGTACATGTGATCTGCATGACTGAAGGAGGAATGGACGGACGCCTACAACAAGCACAAGAGGATAAACATTTTAAACTACACAACGGTCCACTTGGTCCTGGTTCTTAAAGCCAGCCTCACCCCCTGTACCTCCCACACTTTGCAGACCCTAAAGGTGAGCACTGAGCACAGCTGGTGCTCCAGGCAATTGCTCGGGGCCCTTGTGTCTCCCTGAGCCACCTCAGTTGAATGTCATCTCCCTAACACTGCCCCCTTGGTCCCCGGGACTCGCTCTGTTCTCCACTTCTTCTGTCCCTTGCCTGCCGGCCCAGCAGCACCTCACTTCCTGTCACTCAGACATTGCTGCCAAGATCCCAGGGGCCAATCACAGTGGTGCTGCTAAACATTTCCTCTAATTCTCAGTCGTGCACTCAGAGATCCCCATTCTCCAGGGTTATCTGCCCTCCGGTGGCCTGGGATCTTCTCCACTGACCCTTGATTGGGCTCTGAGGATTTGGGGTCACAGGGATCTCCTGCTCACACCACCAGCCTTTCCCCTCAGGCTCCTGGAAATGTCCCCTCCCACCTCCAGCAAAAGGCAGCACCTGAGGGTTTTTTAATATTACATCACAACTAAGTTGGATTTATTTCCAAATTGCAAGGTTGATTTAACGTTCAAAAATTAATCGGTGTAAATCAGGGTTTCTTAATCTTGGCACTATTGACCTTTTTGGTTGATTAATCCTTTGTTGTAAAGGGCAGTCCTGTGCATTGTAGCTTCTACTCACTACATGTCAGTAACACACACGCACACACACACCAGTTGAGTCAATCAAAAATGTCTCTAGACATTGTCAAATGTCCCCTAGGGAACAAAATTGCCCTCAGTTGAGAACCAATAATAAAATCATCTTATTAACAGAATAAACTAGAAAGTCCATAAAATTATCTTGGTAGGTATAGAAAAACCATTTGATAAAATTCAATGCCAATTCATGTTTTTTAAAAAGTACTTGGCAAACTAGAATGGAAGGAAACAATTTGATAAATGGTATCTACTAAAATAATCTACAGTAAACATTATACTTGCTATGGATGGAATTGTGTTCCCCAGAAGTTCATATGTTAAAACCCTAACCCCCAATATGGCTGTATATGGAGATAGAGTCCTTAGGAGGTAATTAAGGTTAAATGAGATCATAAAGGTGGGACCCTATTCCAATAGAACTGGTGGCCTTATATGAAGAGACCTCTCTCTCTCTGGTCATGTGAAAACAGAGCAAGACAGCAGCTCTTACAAGCCAAGAGAAGAGGCCTCAGAATAAAACCTATTTTGCCAGCACCTTGATCTTGGATTTCCTAGCCTCCAGAACTGTGAGAAATAAATTTCTGTTGTTTAAAACCACCCAGTCTATAGTATTTTGTTATGGCAGCCCAAGCTAATATAATTCTTAATAGTGAAAATTTGAAAGTTTTCCCCATGAGATCAGGAAAGAGACAAGGATGCTTGCCATCATTGATTCAGTTCCATTTTATTGGAGATCCTAGCCAGTGCAACAAGGTAAGGAAAAGAAATAAAATGTATAAGGATTATAGAGGAAGAAATAAAACTCATTATATGCACATGATATGATTGTGTTGCAAATCCAAAAGAATCTACAAGTGAATTGAGCAATTTCACTATATACAAGTTCAATAAACAAAATTCAAAAATTTTAAAGTAAACTAGCAATAAACAATTAGACAATATAAGAAATGGGATCATAATTCCTCCTTCACTGGGCTGCTGTCAGGGTCAGGCTGAGTCATTCCGGGCTAAAATGGCCTGAACATCAGTGCTTCCAAGGACAGAGGGAGGCTCCCTATGTCCTAGAGTCCTGGGGAGGAGCCCTGGGGCTGGTACTTGAAGGGTAGGAAACAATGAGGAATAAGAACCTTCAAACTCCAGCCCTGGTTACCTCTCTAGCCCCATCTCCCCTCCCCCCACCTCCCACTCTGTGACCCTGCCAGGTTGGCCCTTTACCTTTCCTATCCATGTGTCTTTGCACATGCTGTTCCACCCTGCCAGAATACTCTTCCCCTCCACCTTATCCAGAGACCTCCTGTTCATCCTTCAACACCCAACTCAGATGTGTCCTTTTTGGTGAACACCTCCCCACCTTTCCTGGGCAGAGTTAGGTGTCATCTAAGCTCCCCCATGATGAGCCCCTCAGTTCAGCAGACATGTATTTCATGTGTCCTGGGTGGGGTGAGATTCAGATGAAGCAGACATGGTCTCTACCTATAAAGCCCCTTTACACAGTCGCTCTTCCTCTGTTGACTGACAAAATGCAGAGGATCCGGGGAGACTCCGAGCCCCTGGAGGGTGGCAAGGTCACTAAATGAAAGGTCCCTGGGTTCTTGAGTGACTGTATGGAGCAGACCCCCTCACCATACCTGCCCTTCATTAAACTGTGACGTGAATAAAGAAATCTCCAGTGTGGTAAGTGTTGAGATTTGAGGGCTATTTGTTAGGCAGTCAGTGTTATTTACCCTAACGCCCCCCAGTGTCTTTCCTGACTCCTGGGTCAGACAGATTAGAGTGAGGGGGGCACTGAGAGGCAGCTGAAAGCTGAGGGGGCTGGGCAAGAACATAAGGGCAGAGAAGATGCCCCAGCCTAGGGGATGAAGACGTGGGTACTTCTCGGCAGCACAGGTGACCTAGTATTAGGCACTTCCCCACATGAACCTCTGTTTGCTCCTTGATCAAATGAGGATGAGAGTTCCTACCTCTCATGGCTACTCAGAGCATCACAAATTACATACGTAAAGTGCTTCAGCTATAATGCTGCTTTATAAATGTTTGTGTCCCTTACATGGGTGGACCTAGAGACTGTCATACAGAGTGAAGTAAGTCAGAAAGAGAAAAACAAATATTGTATATGAATGCATATATGTGGAACCTAAAAACATTGTATAGAAGATCTTATTTGTAAAGCAGAAATGGAGACACAGACATAGAGAACAAACATATGGATACCAAGGGGGAAGAGGGGAACAGTGGGATGAACTGGGAGATGGGGATTGACATATATACACTAATGATACTATGTATAAAATAGATAACTAATGAGAACCTACTGTATAGCACAGGGAACTCTACTCAGTGCTCTGTGATGACCTAAATGGGAAGGAAATCGAAAAAAGAGGGGATAGTACATACGTATAGCTGATTCACTGTGCTGTACAGTAGAAACTAACACAACATTGTAAAGCAACTACACTCCAATAAAAAAAAATTACATAGAGCTACACACATACAGACACACATATGCACACGCACATTCATGAATGCATATGTAACTGATGAAATCTGAATAAACTCTGTGAATTGTACCATCAAAAAAAATTAAAAATAAAAAAATAAATGTTTGTGTCCCTTGCTCTCTATTGCATCCCCATCCACAGAGGGTAAAGCAAGGCAGGTAGAGAAGATACATAATAGCTCACAGTTACATGCAGTTTATTTTGTGACCAAGCACTTTACAGAAAGGGCTCATTTAATTCTCACAGCAGCCCATTTCACAGATGGGGAAACTGAGCCACGCTAAGGTTAAGTCACATGACCAAGCTAGTAAGTAGCAGAGCTGGGATTTGAACCCTCACCATCTGGCTGCAGGGTCTGTGCTCCTAACCATAATGCTATACTTCTAAGTGAGCAGAGCCTATTGAAAAGGGACAGAAAGAGCCACTGATACCAGGCACCTACAAAGAGCTGGTGACAGCCAAATCCGACTTCCAGTCATTCCCTGGCTGAGCAGACATCAAAGAAAAGTCAGACTTACCTGGTGTCTCTTTCCTCAGAAAAGAAAGCAGACCAAACTGTCTGCACAGAGGGGAGCCCTTCCTGGGAACTTTATTCAGTGAGAAACACGTCCCGTGCTCCACCGTCCAGGAGGCCCTGAGTCACTGAGTGGACAATGGCTCCTATTATGGTTTTGCAAAGGCCCAGACCTGCAGGAAACCATGTCATTTCTGGAAGCAATCTGACTCTGCTTCCTTGTAAATCCCTTCACTGGAGTGCGAACTGGAGCCTCACTCACCAGGACCTGCCAACCTAATGCCAATGTGTTAACAGGCATGGGGCAGGTATCAGAGGAATCTAGTTCCACCTGGGAGAGCTGAGGTCGCCGTTCTGAATTCCTGTCACCTTGGGCAAGCAGTTAGGACACTCAGTCCAGCCCCGGCTGGCCTCACTTAGTCTGTGAGACCACAGGGGCATCATTCACAATCCCGGGCCCAGGGAGGGCCCATCCTCATGGGAGACTCCCCCAGGCTGGGGGCACCTGAGGGCAGCCACTGCCTCACATTCATCTCTGCTTCCCCAGCAGCCGGCACAGGGCCAGGGACCAAGTGGGGACTTTGTAAATGTTGGCTGGAAGAATCCAACTGAGGTAGTAGCACAGGGTGGGGTTTGAGGGACTCGGCTAAAAAAAATAATATAGTACTGCTTCCATTTGCGCTCACTTCCCTCAACAGCTGTGTGTGAAAAGAATGATCATCGTCCCCATTCTTCATCCTAGGAAAGCTGGGGTTCCGAGAAGTTAAATGATGTGCCCAAGGTCACACAGCCAGTGGGAGTGTTGCATTATTGTACCATTGGAGGCTGCCATCCAAACTGAGTTGCTGAATGAGGACCTTTATTTTGGTCTTGGAACCCTAGCCTGTATTCCCCAGGCCGGGGGTAGCTGCAACATGGTAGAATAGGGAACACCACAGCACTTGGGGTCAGCCTTGTAACTTGTGAAGACTAAGTCGGGCTTCTCTTTGTTCAGCAACACAAGAAATCCCAAATTTGTCATGGGAGTTTGAAATTAAAACTAAAGGAAGCCTATGCGCGCCCCCTTGTGGTGAGCTCCACCATCATGCATATAATCGGTGCTTCGTGGTTCCCAGGTCACATGGGCCACAGGAAAAGGAAGGGCTCCAGTGACTACTGCACGGCCACATCCCCAGGGCTAGGAGCCCAGTCTGCCAGCCCCAGAGGGTTCACAAATAGTCTTTAATGGCTCAGGGCCTCTCAGGCACAATGGGGTCCATTGCCCATCCAGTGGTCCCTGCTGTGCATCTCGGGGGGCCCAGAGCTTCGGTTTTAATCATTCCATACGCATTCACTGAGGCACTGTGCCAGGCTCTGTGCTAGGTGCCTGCTGCCTGGTCATCTCCAAAGCCTGACCCCAGGGTGTCCCATGTCCTGTGCTCCTGCCAGAGCCACTTCTCCCCTCCCTGCCCCAGTCCCTCTCCTCCCAGCCCCACATGCCCATCAGTGTCACCCACCTCCACCCTGGGAATCCCGCCAAGTCTCCCCTCATTCCAGTCATACCCCCAGTCACCACAGCTCAATACTGTGGCATCCCTCTGCTTCTCTCCCTTCCCGTCACTCTCCTAGTCCAAGTCACCACCATCTCGGCCCTGGACAACCTCTAAGGCCCTCTCACTGGCCTCCACACCTCCATTCTTGACCCCTACACTTACTCTCTGCACTATGACCTGAGTCAACCTTCTAGAAGGGAAATGTGGGCAATGGAAATTTCTCTGTAGAAACCCCCATGGCAAGCTCTCAGCTCTATAATGACTGAAATGGGAGGGGGGAGGACAAAAGCAGGGAAAATGTACAAAATGGATATATAAAGGAGATGTAAAAATCAACATGTAAAGAGGTTATTTTTTAAAGGGCCCGGTGCTCAGCATATATCCACTAAATCCTTGCTCCTCAAAGTTTGTCCACAACCAGCAGCTTTGTAGCCCTGGGAGCTTGTTAGAAATGCAGCATCTCAGCCCCACCCAGATCCCTGAGTCAGGCTCTGCATTTTAACCCACTCCCAGGGCTTCGTGCATTGGGGGACGCCTGCTGCAGAGTGGGAGCCCCTGAGGGGAGGCCCTGCCTCAGCTATCCTGCAGCCCTCACTGCCAGCACTTGGCCTCCTGGCAGGACCCTGTCCCAACAATGCCACCACCAGGCTGATCCCTGCCACCCTCGGATGTGGAACAACCCTGCCTGGTGACGTGGCCAGACTCAGAAGGGTCAGTTGTACGGACCTGGTCACATTGACGGCCACCGTGTGCAGGGCTGAAGGGCGGATGGTGACAGCTGCAGACACACTGAGAAGTCGCCAGTTTGTTTTGAGAGCTTTCTCATTAAAGAGACAAGAATAAAAGGCCCATCATTTGTTCTTTCCAGAAACCAGGGTAATGGTCGAACCCCTCTTGCATCACTCCTACCAAGAACCCTCTTCACCCTCCAGGGTCTTTTCTCTGCTTTGTTCTGGTATTGGGCAAGGGCTCTTTTCACAGTTAAATGCATACAAAGTTCTTAATGACAATTGTCTAAAATCAGGAAATTGTGGTAGTTGAATGGGGCGTGTGGAGATCAGGGTGGGAGAGCGGAGTTAGCTGGCTGTGTGACCCCACAGGCCACTGGCCCTCTCTGGGCCTTGGTTAACTTTACAATAAAGTGTGGGCAGGCAACGAGGGTGGGTGGACTTCTCTTCCTCTGGGAGGTCCCTGATGCTGAGCAGCCAGGCCCTGTGTTTGTTCTGTGGCTCTAGGCCAGGGGGGTGATGGAAGAAACAAAGGCATTGGGGTCAGACACACAGATGTGCATTTCCATGTGATTCAACCACCTTCCAGCTGGGCCACCCTGCCAGCCGTGTACCCTCACCTCTCTGTACCTCAATCTCCTCTTCTAAATTGGGCTTTAACAGAAACTACTTCTTAAGGTTGTGGGAGATCTTTGTGTGTCCTTTTACTGCAGTGCTTACTCATAGGAGCCTGGAGTTTGCTTCTTTTCCCCTTCGTTTCCCTAAAATGAACACTAAAGTGGCTTTGAAAACAAACCACCAAAGGCTCTTGGGGGTTGGGGTGTGCATGCAGAGCCCAGCCCCAGACGCCTGGAAGGCCAGAGCTCCAAACCTCCCCATCACAGCCCAGTGAGGGAGGGCGGGGTGGTCTATGGATCGATTTGTGCATAAAGGAGTCGGGGGCTGCAGGTACTTTAGCTGAGTCACCACCCAGCCAGCTGCCAGCATTGCTGGTGTGGGTGGGGATGGGAGAGAATGAAGGAGCAGAAGGAGTCAGAACTAGCCGTATTTAGGTTTCCAAGGTGGGCTGGATGCTTCACAGACCAAATTTATCATCACAACAATCACGTGACAGATATCATCTCCTTGCTGTACAGGAAAGGAAACTGAGGCCCAGAGAGGTGAAAGGACTTGCCCAAGGTCTCACAGCTCCGCTTCTTTTCCATCACAATAAGTACATTTGTCCATCCTCCTGGGTTCCAGGAACGTAGACCTCATTCACCCCATTTTTCAAGCCTGGGGCGGGTCTCACGGGCAAGAGGGGAAGAGCTTTGCTCTGCTCTGCCCTTCCCTGGAAAGTACTGGCTCAGGGCAAGGGCTACCAGAGGGAAGAACAGGGTCCATCCACCCAGAATTCATGCATGCATACAGACAGGCATCACTACTTAATGTTGCCCAGGTACCTCTGTGCTGCAGGAAACCCCAGGAGGGTTCTAGTTCCTCCCTAGAACTTTTGATTCCAGCCCCAGCTCCTCAGCCTGGGACTGACAATGTGTAATCTCATTGTTTTCTTGCTGGTGTCCCTACCTGATGCTGGGGACCTGTCACTGTCCCTCCTCCTTACCTCTCAGAAGCCTCCCACAGGAAACAGTCCAGGTACCTCACCCGAAGTGTTCCCAGGACCTGGCCCCTCCCATCACCCCCTCACACTCCACAGCAGCCCTCCTGAACCCCTGGCTTCTCTCCCTCATCCCTGTTTGCACAGGCAGTTTCTTTTGTCCAGGCCACCGCCGCTCACCCACTCTCTACAATGTCCCCCTGACCACCACTCACCCCTTGCCACTCCCAACGACTCCTGTCCTACTCTGTGCCTCCTGCCCCTTGCAGATGGTCAGTCAGAGCTTCTCACACTGTGTGGAGAGGGCAGGCTGGTCTGGTTCACCTGGGGCCCAGCCAGGCCTGGGAGTCTCCCGATGTTGGCTCAGAGATGAATGAATGAACAAATGTATGAATGAATGAATGAATGAATGGTGAGGTAGGCTTCTTGGAAAGCGGCCGTCTGCAAGCCAGGAAGAGAGCCCTCACCAGAACCCGACCATGCCGGCACCTTGATCTCAGACTTCCAGCCTCCAGAAATGTGAGAAATAAATTTCTGTTGTTTGGGGAATTCCCTGGTGGTCCAGTGGTTAAGACTCTGCACTCTCACTGCTGAGGGCCCGGGTTCAATTTCTGGGGAACTAAGATCCTCACAAGCCGCACAGCGCGGCCAATAAATAAATAAATAAATAAATAAATAAATTTCTGTTGTTTCATCTCACCCAGTCTATGGGATTTTGTTATGGCAGCTCAAGCAGACTAGGATTCACTGCAACTTAAACAGCCCTGGAGTTGGAGGAGTGGGGCAAGCAATTTAGTTGCTGGATTATTTCCATCTCCTGCTCTCTCTGGTCAAAATCCACCCCGTGGGCACTAGCCCCCTGCACAGCCAGCTTGCACAACTTGGCCCTGCAGGAAGCTGCTGGGAGAGCCAGGGCCTCTGAAGTTTGGGTCCAGGCCAGCTAGTGGCCAGGAGCAGCAGTCTCTCTTTGTCAGCTGGCGCTGACACGGGGGCTTCTTGGTCTGTGACGAGTGTCCAGGCTTTAAGGCCAAGGTAAGGTGGGACTTGTCACTAAGGCCACTCTGGACAGGAAGCAAGGCACGTGAGCTGAGCAGATGTAGGGGTGGGGACGTTTGAACTGGGTCTGGGACCGTGCCTCTTCTCCCTTTGGAGCTGAGTGCTCCGTGAAGGCAGGGGCCGTGGCTTGCTCCTTGCCCGCCCCTAGTGCCCGTCACAGAGCCTGGCACAACGTGGGTGTTAGTGAACGTTCATGGATGTGGAAAACATCTGTCACTTTGGTTGCTACGGAGCATATGAAAAATATCTGTGTGTTTATGCACAATTAGGGCTTTCTGAACAAACTTTCCTGAAACCTGGGCCAGACCTAAGAGCAAAACTTAAAGTTGTTTACAAATGTTTAGATGAGAGAACTCCAGAGAGATGTACCTAATCATGGAGGAATGTGTTTACATTTCCAGGGAGAATGGAGCTTCTCAGGTACTCAGTCCCTGCTGGGCTGACTTACATACCACAGGGCTGCAGTGAGGACTCAGGCCCACCCAGTTTCCAAGGAGACCCTTCCAGGAGGAGCAGGGGACAGCTGCCTCCTTCCCCTCTGTAAGCAGAGAAACTTCATTTTTCATTCATTCCTCATTTATGAAACAGATTTTGTATACACAGGAGATTTTTCTGACTTTCATTATATCACCCCAAGGGTGAGAATTAGGGTGTGGGGAGTCAAGTGATTATTATTTGTCTTTTAAGTGAATAATGATAATCTATCTGATGTAGTCACCTTGTGTGCACATTCAGTATAAAATTAATAAACATGAATACTACAAATCCAACAGCTGTCCAGCATCTGAACATCCTTCCTATATTGTAGGGGTCCCCAAACAGGGAGAAACAGACAGGAAACCTAAGGAGGAGAGAGTCCCGTCCAGCCCCTTGGCACTGGAGTGTGGGCACACATTCTAAGTGTAGCTGATTAGCTGCTCCTTCCTGGCTTTGACCTTTGAAAGACGTCTGGTCATTAGGGATTATTGAAGACGGGGGTGAGGTCTTCAGTGGCCTGGCAGCAAGTGTCCAGATAGCAATACAAGAAGGCTTCATCCCTCAGCAGACACTTCGTGGGCAGCATCTTCAGAGCACTTGGCCTCCCTTACTCCCTGTCAAAGTCTGGCTCTCAAGCCATCCCATCATGTCTTACAGCTTCCTGATACACTGCATAGATTCCTTTTCCTCTTGGATTAGCCAGGACCCATTTCTGAGTTTGAGAAAGAGAGACAGAAGGAAGGAAGGGAGGGAGGGAGGGAGGAAGGAAGGAAGAGCCTGACTGACACAGCTGAATTTCACTTGCTGTTGAATGTGTATGATTAAATCTCAAGCCAGCTGTAAGGTTGAAATGTTGAGGTCTCTCTCTATTTCTCTTTCTCTCTCTCTCTCTCTCCAGTGGAGATAAATAGCAGCACCAGCCTTGTGCATGTCCTGACCTCTGGCCATCAGCCTTCTGGAATGTTGGAATGCCCAGCTGTGTTATCTGATAGTGGGTAACATTCTCTCTACCTTCAGGAGCAAACTATTATTTATGCTTGCAGGACCTCAGGAACTCAACTGGCTGAGATTAACACCATCATAGGGGGCTAACCTTGGAGAAGTGCTGAAGTCTATTATTTGGGGCCGATCAAGATTTGGCCTCTCCCACATGACCCCTGTCTTCATCAGTCTGGAGATTTCACCACCCTCCCAGCCCCTCACACCTCTGCACCTTTGCTCAGGCAGGGCTCCTGGAAGCCGACCCCCTCCTCTGCCTAATGGGATTATGCCCTCCTACATGGCCCAGGTCACCTCTGCAAAACACCACCCACTCCCAATCCAGAATGAATACTTACCATTCACTCTTCTGTGTTCTATTTCAGTGCTTTTCGTACTGATTATAAACACAATTGGTTCTATGCCCTCTGATAACTTTATTGAACTACAAGTCTGTTGAATCCCTACCAACTATACACTACTGGTCACCTACTAATGCTCAATAAGTGTTTGTTGATAGAATAAATGAATGGATTCAGTTTAGTCCTCTCATTTGACAGATGAAGAAAGTGGGACTCAAAGAAAGAAGTATTAACTTGCTCCAAGTAATACAGCCAGTAAATAGTGGAGCTGGGATTTTAAATCAGGTCAGTCTGAATCCTCAGTCCTATGCTCTTTCCATTTCTATGCCTTCACCATGATCATCATAATCACTGTGATCGCCATCGACATCACCACCTCCACCACCATCACACCACAGTCGTACAACCATCATGACTACTATCGCAACATCACTACCACCAGTACCACCATCACCACCACCACAATTACCACCATCACCACAACCGCCATCACCAGCATCACCGTAATCACCACCACCTCCTCTACCATCACCACCATCATCACAATCACAACCATTACCACTGCCACTATCTCCATCAACACAAACATCACTGCCACTATCATCAACACTGTCACCCCCACCATCACCGCCACTGCCACCACTACCAACACTATCAGCATCACCATGAGCTTCACCACCACCACCAACATCACTACTACCAGCACCTCCATTGACATCTCAATTACCCCCATCATGACCATCACCACCACCACCATCATTACCACTGCCATCACTTCCACCACCAGTTCCACCACCATCTTCATCATTGTCATTGTATCCAAAGCTCATTCAAAGAGTTTTAGAGTGCTGAGTCCTCTTCACTTTCTCAACTCCTGTTCAGTTGTTAACAAAATCAGCTTTCCCAATGCAGTTTGTCCCCAGATGTGTCAATGCAAATCTTTCTCTGGTGGGTTTCCTACAGGACTTTCTGTGGCTGTATCAGCCAGACGGTCCATACACATAGAGTGTTGTGTGGATACTAAACAGGGCTCCCTGTCCGTGAGGAGCACATTGAACAGCCAGGAAAACATGCTCAGAGCACAGAGTTAGGCAGCATGGCTCCTCGCTTCACCTGAACTACCTGACGTAGTGGGTCCTAAAGTCAAAGTGGCCTGGTTTCAAATCCTGACTCTGCCTTTAAATGGCTCTGTAGCTCTGAGCCAGGCCTCTCCACACTTCATCCATAAAATTAGATGAGTAGCACCTATTCCTAGACTTGTTGGGAGAAGAAACGAGATAACGCCTGTAATGTGGTAGCTCAGAGCTGCCAGGTATCAAGCGTCTACTATTAGTTCTGTCTGCCCCGAGTCTAGCACAGAGCTTGGCCCATTGGTCCTATTGATTGATCTCCCCTGAACTCCTCTCCCCAGGCTGTGTGATCAATCTCTTCCAAAGGTAGAAAGAGCCACAAGGGTTGAAAGGAAGGAGTGACAGAACTCAGCTGGAAGCTGAAGGTGGGGCAGGAGGCACTGATCAAAGGAGACTTCATTGGTGATTGAGCTCACTTTGAGGAGTAGGCAGGGTTTCCCTTGGCCCAGATGGATGGGAAGAAAAGGCAGATTTATTGTCCCTTCTCTGCCTTATTTTTGAGCCTCGACCATTGTACAGTTCATGCTGCAGGATGCCCACCACAGAGCTGACTTGCAAAAAAGCTGTTGAATGAATAAATATAAAGTGACTTTATTTACATATTATGCTATGACCACCACTAAACTGGGCACCCCTGAGAGCAGGAACTGCACCTTCTTCCTCTCTGTACCCCAGCACCCAGCAGTGTCCAACACATTGGCAGTGAGCTGTGTTTGCAAGCAACGTAACACAACTCCAGATATTTAAGCAGAAAAGGAACACATTAAAGGATCTTGGGTATCTCATTGCATCTCTGGGAGGCCCGGAGAACCTGGTTTGGAGACCACACAGCCTTGAGCAAGGCCACAGAAGGTGCACGGGCTTCAGTAGTTGTGGCACACGGGCTCAGTAGTTGTGGCGCACAGGCTTAGTTGCTCCGTGGCATGTGGGATCTTCCCAGACCAGGGCTCGAACCTGTGTCCCCTGCATTGGCAGGTGGATTCCTAACCACTGCGCCACCAGGGAAGTCCCTGTGCTGAGCGTTTTCCACACTTTCTCTCCCTTAACCACCAGCACATCCCTGTTAGGTTGTGTACTGTCCCATTTTACAGATGAAATCAGCCTTAGACTTGCTCAAAGCCACACAGGTAACAAGAGGAGGAACTAGAATTTGAACCCAGATGTGCCTGTCCCCTGAACCAGAGTTCTCGCCTGCTGAGCTCTTTTTCAGAGCAGAGCTGAGCCCTAGGGATATGGCTGCAATGGCCATGAGTTAGCAGGATGGGCTGCAGAGGGAGATGGGGGCTGCAAGACCATTTAAGTAGCAGAGCATCCTCCAAGCTTTACGTGCCTACTATCCTTTTGGTCTCACTTGCCCCTTACTCAATTCTGAATTCCTCAGGTCGGAGACTACTTTAATTCACCTTTGCCGCCCAGCCACTGGCTCAGGGCCCGGCCCCCAGTACACCCTCCGTGATGTGAGTTGAGTGAATTGATTGGATGCCCTGTGTGTTTCCAAGACAACAGGCCCGTCCCATTCATCTCTGCAGCCCTAGGGCCTGGCACTGGGTCTGGCACGTGGAGGGCCCTGAATGGCCGCTTGGTGCTCACCAGGCTCCTCATAAACCCAAAACCTTCTCCAAGGAGACTTTGGGCCTCGACTCCCTCCCTGTCTTAACCTCATCAGAAAATTACCTCCCGTTTATCTCATCCTCATGGACAATTTAACCTTCCTAGATCACCATGTGCTTCTTGTTCTTCTCCGCTGGAACCTGATTAGAACATCGACTTGATCCCCTTTTAACAGCTTGTGTCCTGGCAGCTCTCCAAAGCATGGTGTCAGCTCTTTGCCTGCATCATTTCTAATTCTAACAACCCAAACAGGGGTATTACCTCCCTTTTCCAGAGGAGGAAATGGAGAGGAAGTGCGAGCAATTTGCCTAATAATTGAAAAAGTCTGATTAGAAACCCAAATCCTGTTAATTCTAAAACTTGGACTTTAAGGCCTGTCTATGGGTCTCGCATTAAAAGAAAAGTGTTTAACAGCTTCATCCATTCTGTGTGTGTGTGTGTGTGTGTGTGTGTGTGTGTGTGTATTTGCTGCTATGCCCAGGCACTCACTCCGATAGACGCCAGACTCATCGTAATGACCCAGTGGCCGCCCTCCAGGAATTCAGAATCTAGAGGGGATGTTTTGTTTATTTTTAAATTAATATATCATAGAGTATCTTGGCCAAAGTCCAGTTATTTTAACAGAGACAGTTTAGTATAAAGAAATATAAGGTCAGTTAATGTTGTTAACTCTGTAGCTGAAGAGTCAAGAAAGAAACACTTAGGAGGGAGTAAGTGCAAGAAGCTGCTGACTCCGAGGGCTGGGGGACACAGGGAAGAGGTTGGAATTATTCAAAGTAAACACTTGGAGGAGGGCCCCGTGGACCTGGGACCCAACCCCTGGGGAAGGGGGGCTGGTCACTGGTGCTGGTGCCTGTGAGGATGTTCTGCAAGGACTGGGAAAACTGCAGACTGGATCCAGCTGCTGCTACAGGGAGGAACTGCTACTGCAATAGAAGCACTGCTGGGTTATGCTCACAGGGAGAGGATGGCAGACACAAGTCCTCTGGAAGCAAATAGGAGGGAGCAAGTCCCTTCTTCCCCCTTCCCCTCGCCCACTCCAACTGATGGCTGAGCAGCCTTTCTCCCTCTCTCCCCCCCTCTGTCTCTCTCTTTGTCTCTATGTCTCTGTCTCTCATCTCTTGAGCACATGCACAGATCCTAATGTAGGGCCAGTGGGCAAAGCAGAACAGTGTAGTTTGCAGAATCCCATCTCCAGTATCCAAAGCCAAGCGTAGAAAGACAGGGTTGGAGCTGAGGGGCGATAATAACTGACACACAGGGTAGGAAAGGGTCTAGACTGGAAATCAGGGTTCCTGAACCTTCTCCTGCCCCTTCCACTAACTTGCCATGTGGCTTGAAGTATGTTGCTTTACTTCAAGCTTTGGTTTCTTCTGCTGCAGAATGAGAGGGGTGCTCTGAACTCCTGCTTCTCAAACTGTGGTCCTCAGACTAGAAGCCTTGGAATCCCTTGGGAGCTTGTTAGAAATGCAGATGTTCTGATCCCACCCCGACGTCCTGAATCAGAATCTGCATCTTGGCAAGATTCCCAGTGCACGGTCAAGTTTGAGAAGCAGTGCTCAGAGTGCCCCTCCTAGCCAGGCCCAAGGCTGGCAAGCATAGCAAGGCCAGGGACAGGACCGAGGCTCGTGGTCAGACAGGTCTGACTCGAATTCTGCCATGGGAGCTGGCAAGTTGCTTACCTTCTCTCAACTTCAATTTCCTCATCTTAAAAAAAAAAAAAAAAAAGGAGAGGGATTTCATGAAACTCATGGGATCACAGTAAGGATGAGACAAGGTGAAATATGCAAAGTTTCCAGACACCAGCAGGAGGGCCTCAAGAAGACTTTTATAGAATCTGTTACAGAATCAGTGTACCAGTGTGGGTCAGGACATCAGGACAGTCAGTCTTCCAGGGAGCAACCCTGAAACTGGACCTCAATGAATTCACAGGACATCAACAGATTAACCACACTCCAAGGAGACTGGCATCTGAAGAGACTTCTTAAAAAGCCAGAAATGTCAAACATTTGTTCTCATCTCTAGAATAAACAGTGTGCACCTAGGAATGCCTCGTATTGGTTGTGTGCTCTTGAAGTCATGATGACTCTTCTCCTGGCCTCAGTTCCCACATCTGTAAAATGGGATCATTTTGTAATTTTTCCCATGGTGGACATTACTTATATAATGAAAAGACATTTGCATAGTCGTTTATTTTTTAAAGAATGACTCCAATGCTTCCGGCTTGGGGACTGTACTGGTTGTGCCACATGCCGGGATAGGGCCTTTGGGAGGATAAACAGCAAGAACTTCAGGCATGCTGAGGTTGGGGTTCCTGCAGGACTCCAAGAGGAGATGTCCAGTAGCATTGTCTATACAGGATGAGAATGGGGTATGTTTGTATATGTGTGCCCGATATGCCTCACTCACTTCCTCAGTGTACAAATGTGGTCACATCTTTGTTTTTCAAATTAACTACTCAAGCCCCCACCTGCCCTTCTTAACAGAAAGTCCAATATCTCTCTGTTAAGAGACCTGTTTCCTTCCCAACTACCCAAGAACTCGGAGGATTGAAGTCCCTACGTCACTGTTGTAATGACCCACCACTGTCAGATGGTGTCACTGTTCATCACCACTCCAGCTGCAGCCCATAGAGGCCAATAACCCTCTCCTTCATTTCCCCAAACAGTAGAGCAGAGCTAAGCACTGCCCCGAACCAGCCCTCCCCGTCCCTCGGTGGATGCTCGTCCACCAGGTCCCTGTGGCAAGCTGTCGGTTGAGGCTTTTGCCCTTTCCACCAGCTCCAGGACCAGGGACAAGCTCATGGGGTCCACCTGCTGGGTGTCTCTACCTTCAGATCTCAAGGAGAAGGGGTTGAGGAGGGGGCCCTCTTCTCCCCAGCGGTGCTGGATTCTTATGTAAATTGGCCCACGTTCCCCTCTGATCCTCTGCTTATCCAAGCCTGGGTCCAGAGACCCTGCACAGAGCCAAGGTCAGTGCCAAGGTGTCTTGCTTGGGAACGGCATTTCTGTCTTGCTGGACACCTGGTGCCCAGAAAGGTTTGGGAGCCTCTGCGTGTGGGTGAAGAGTGAGGTCACAGCAGGGCTGGGGTGTTGAGTACTGGGAGAGCCATGGGCCAAGGAGGGGGCCCTGAGCCCCACCAAGGCTGGGAAGAGGGGGGGAGGGGGCAGTGCCAGGTGGGAGGCTGAGCAGACTGGTGGAAGGAGGGCATGGGTCACAGGCCAGGGGGGACAGGGTTTCAAGGAGAGAGGACCAAGAGGGCAGGGAGGAGGCCTGAAAGGACCCTCTGGGTCAGGCAATTCTAAAGTCATGGGTGGTCTCGATGCAAGCGTTAGGAGTGGGTCACAGGAGCCTAAGTGAGGTTGCAGTGGGATTAGGAATGAGGAAATGGGCAGAAGTACATGTAACTTACCCAAGGAGCGTGTCTGTAAAGAGAAGCCAGAGTTGGGGTAGGGAGGGGGGCAGGTCCGGAGAAGGCTTTGCTATTACAGGGGGGGTGCCTGTGAAGACAGCACACAGAAGGGGTAACTGACTTGACTGAGGGAGGAGAGAGAGGGATTGAGGGCAAATGTTGGGAGGAGACGGAGAGGAACAAGAAGGGTAGGTTGGCCCCATCTTGGGTCATCATGTGATACCAGCTTAAGGAACCTGCTTGTAGCCAGCAGGGAGCCATGGAGCTGGTAGAGCAGGGGCTGTGCTTGGAGAAGATCATGTGGCTGGATGTTTACTTGACATTTAACCAAGCTGGAGATCTCTGGGGTTGACGTTATGTTTTAAGCCGACTTACCAAATGAATACCAGTGATCTAATTAAGATATATATTTCTACACTCTGACTTCTCAACCCTATCATCTCCACAACAATCTGAGCCACATTTCTGTGCTGGTGAAGAAAGGCAGAACTTGACTTGGGCTAAGGTATTCATTCACTTGACCTTTATTACAAAGATAAAGTTGTCAGTTTCTTCTGGGGAATCAAAATGTTCTAATTAGATTAGATATGATGATGGTTGCACAACTCTGTAAATATACTAAAAAACCATTGAATTGTACACTTTAAACAGGCAAATTTTATCATATGTAAATTCTATCTCAGTAAAGCCGTTAAAAATTTTTTCATACCCAACTAATTGGCAGCTGCCTATGAAGCACCAAGCCAAGGGGAACAATAGGTTTTCCAACCTATGATGAAAGAGTACTGTCTTCCTGGAGGCTCCAGCTCTCCCAAGCTGCCTACACACATTGCTCTCTCCTACCGACATCTGCAGCCCAGCACTGCTAGCCCACGCTCCACCAGTCCACAGCCAGTGCTAGGCTGAGTTTTCTTTTTTTTTTTTTTAAGTATTTGTTTATTTATTTATTTATGGCTGTGTTGGGTCTTCGTTTCTGTGCAAGGGCTTTCTCTAGTTGTGGCGAGTGGGGGCCACTCTTCATCGCGGTGCGCGGGCCTCTCACTATCGCGGCCTCTCTTGTTGCGGAGCACAGGCTCCAGACGCGCAGGCTCAGTAATTGTGGCTCACGGGCCCAGCTGCTCCACGGCACGTGGGATCTTCCCAGACCAGGGCTCGAACCCGTGTCCCCTGCATTGGCAGGCAGACTCTCAACCACTGCGCCACCAGGGAAGCCCTAGGCTGAGTTTTCATTGCTGTGGAACAGAGTTCTAATTATAGAACATCTGACCTTCCCCATGGCATCTCCACAGCCTAGCAGATTGTCTAACACACTGTAAGTGCTCAGTAGATATTTATTGAATGAATGAAAGAATGGCATAGCTGGAAGGAACATAAAGATTTCTTTTTCATATCACTAACTTTAGGGACAAGAGTACTGATGCTCAGAGAGGTTAAGTGAACTGACCCCTTAGCGAATAAGAGGCAGTGGGTTCAGTTCAGCATGTCCTTAGTGAGCATCTGTCTATAAAGATTTATTCTGAGGACTGTGAGTGATACCAACACAATGAAGGTGAAGTCCTCGCTCTCCACAAACAGGGGATTTAAACCGCGTCATGCCCATACAGGAGAAGCGAAGAGACGCTGAAAAAGTCCTTGAATCAGGCTCTGAGCAGGAGCCATATATTCGCCAGTCTCCTTCAGTCTCCATAATTTTATTTTCCCCAATTTACAGATGAGGACATTTAATCTCAGGGACATGAGACACTAGAGGAAGATTCAAAATTTGAACGCAGGTCTATCTGGTGGCAAAATCTAAGCTCTTTTCCTAACACTATTATAATTCAAGAAATAAAGGCCAAATGAGTTCAAAGGAAGAAGTTGCCTGCATCTCTTGGAGATGAGAGAGTACTTGATTGAAAACTTTGACAGAAAGCCATGAGGTGGAGGGAAGGTAAGGAGATGGGTGGCTGTTTTGGATGGAGAAAATGCAGAAGGAATTTCATGTATGAAGAAAGGCCCATAAATCAGTTTAGCTGGAACTAGAGTCCATGTCAGGCAATAGTGGGGACAAGGGGGGAGTGGGAACTTAGGGCCATATCATATGCAGATCCTTGAAAGCCAGGAAGAGAAACTTGGACTTACTTTGAAGATAGTGTTTCAACAGGGAGATGGCACATATAATCAGAGCTGGGCTTTGGGAAGAGTAACCTATCAGTGTATGCAGGTCAGCTTACAAAAGTGAGAAACTGGAGGGAGGGAATCAGGAAGTTGCTGAAATCATGCAGGGCCAGAAATAAATGGGTGTTCGGTGGAGTTGGAAAGGAGACAATGGTTTATATTGCTATAATGTACACGTGTGTGGATATGATCCATCTGTGCTATAATTATATAATTGCTGAGTACATCTACTCAGTAATAATAAGAGATATTTACTGAGTCCTTACTGTGTACTGGGCACTTTGCTAAGTGCTTTATAAGCACAAATTCATTTACTACTCATAGCAGACTTAAGTGGATGCTGTTATTATCCCCATTGTACAGATGAAGAAATTGAGGCTTAGAGAGAATAGGAAACACATGCCAGGTCATATAATTAGCAACTGCAGAAAATGGGACTCAACTCAGATTTGTTTGACTCCAGAGTCCATACTGTTACCCACCTGTTATATACTCAGTCCTCATGGCTACCTCTTCCTGGCTCAGCCTCCCCTAAAATAAGAAGATTTTGATGGAAATTTAAGGGCAACCTCATACAGTGGAAAGAACATGAGACCAAGAGTGCCACAGGCCTGAGTGTGGAATCCTGGCTCAGCTACTCACCAGCTGAGGGATATTGGGCAGTTACTTGACCTCTCTGAACTTACTCTTTCTGTAAAATGGAGATAAGAGACCAACTTCCCAGGGTTGTTGAGAACATTAAAAATGAGGAGGGCTTCCCTGGTGGCGCAGTGGTTAAGAATCCGCCTGCCAATGCAGGGGACACGGGTTCGAGCCCTGGTCCGGGAAGATCCCACATGCCGCGGAGCAACTAAGCCCGTGCACCACAACTACTGAGCCTGTGCTCTAGAGCCTGCGAGCCGCAACTACTGAAGCCCGTACACCTAGAGCCTGTGCTCCACAACAAGAGAAGCCACTGCAATGGGAAGCCCACGCACCGCAACGAAGAGTGGCCCCCGCTCGCCGCAACTAGAGAAAGCCCGCGTGCAGCAACGAAGACCCAACACAGCCAAAAATTTAAAAAAATTAAAAAAAAAAATGAGGAGATATGGAATATCCCTAGGCAGTGTGTGGCACATAGTACCAAGTGTTCAATAAATGGTGGTTGTTAATAATGAGAATAAAGGGGCCTTCACATGAGGGCAACCAGGCTGATGAGAGGACTAGAGATCGAGCCATGTGAGGACCACTGACGAGCAGTGGCTGTGCTCACCTGGAGAAGGGAGCTATAATCGTCACCTTCAAATGTAGACAGTGTGTTGTCAAGTGCCAGGAGACAGGGAAGAATCATTCTGGGTGGCTCAAGAGGGCAGAACTGGGACCAGCGAGACCCGTCCAGGAGTTTCCAACCACCTGAGGTGACTCACATTGAAACAGGCTTCTTTGCGAGGTGGTTGGGATCCTGTCATTGGAGGGTTTCCAGAGAGCATCTGTGCCATCCATCTAGAAGGGATGCTTTGGGGGACGTCCCTGGCTGTCCAGTGGTTAAGACTCCATGCTCCCGATGCAGGGGGCACAGGTTCAATCCCTGGTCAGGGAACTAAGATCCTGCATGCCACAAGGCACAGCCAAAGGAAAAACAAAATAGAAGGGATGTTTTGCAACCGTGGTTCTTCTCAAACTTGGGTGTGTCAGCATCCCATGGAGGGCTTGTGAAAGTACAGGTTGCTGGGCCTGCTTCCAGAATTTTTGCTTCACTAGGCCTGGGGTGGGGCCTGAGAATGTGCATCTGTAACCAGTTCCCAGGGGTGCTGCTGCTGATCTGGGCCCACGCTTGGAGAACCTCCACTCGAGAAAGCAGTAGTTTCTAAATCCCAGGCCCATTTGGTCGGTCCATAGCAACACTTCCAGAAGGTGCAGCAAAGTCAGAAAAGTCATGAAATGCAGCAAGTGCTTTGCAATGCCAAATGTGTTCAATTTGAAGGACTGTCCTTTATTCTGAGACTGTGACTTTCCTACTTTCTCCGATGTTAAAATTTCCTTCCTTTCGTGGAAAGATGATAACAGATGGTGGTTCTCTCGTTAGTTTCTTGGTTTCTTTACATGGCAAAATAACAAGCTGGCAGCCCTGTCATGGTCTTCAATTTTTTAAAACATCTTTTTGGTCCGTGTACTTCTAAAATTGAGGACACACTGCTCCTGGGCATGTAAGAGTTTAGACTGAGTTTCTCTAAGAGATGCCATCCAAAGTTAAGCTCAGGGGTCTTTTAAAAAGGCATTACACACCTCTTTGCCTGGCTGAACTGCTTACTCGGAACATATTTGACCTTTTATTGATGCTTCAAGGTATTATTATGCACATCTATTACTATAAAGAGCTGTCAAACCCACAAACATGCCCTCAGGGAGGCTACTTAGCAAAGGACTGTTTGTCCCTCATTAAACCACCCAGACTGCTTTTCAGTTGTGAGTAGCAGTCCTGCTGCCTCTGCAATTCACTCTCACCCCATCCGCTGTTGTCTATTCTTCCACCCATCGCCCACAGAATGTCAGGCCACCAAGCTTATGAAATCAGTGGTTTCATTTTACACATTTTTAAGTCAGTAGTCTGTGACTTTGGGACTGTTTATCTCTGCCAAGGAATGAGGCCATAGGCCCAGTACATGATCAAAGAGATTTGCCCCTTTCTTCTGGGAAATGATGACAGAGAATATTCACTGGGAATTTACCACCTGCCAGGACTTATCTAGAGTGGATAAGTAACTTGCCCAAGGTTAATATATGGATGAGTCAGGATTCAAATCAGAACTACGGGAATGAAATTGGTACAGCTAACCTCTACTCCACCTGCCTTCAGGGGTGTTTGCAATGCTGAGCAGCTGGAGGTCTGAGCACTGAATAAATGAAGGTTCATAGATGTTATTGTTTGTATGTGATGCTTAGTCGCTGATAATTTTTTAAGGGATGTACAGTTTTTGTTGGGAGAAATTGAAATTATTCTGATTCAAGAATCAAGATGGAGAACAGCTAACTTCAGGACACTGGCCCTGTGCTGGGCACTGGGCACTGGGCAACTAGGAGACAGCTCTTTTGTCCCCAGGAGCTCACAGCCCAGCTGCAAGAGAAGAAAGCAGGACTGGGTATGGGAAGGGAGTAGCAGGAGATTGCTATTTTTGTGAAAAAACCTCTTACTGTGCTTTGGCCTGTTGAACTATATGCTTGTGGCCTTCGCTGAAGTTGAACAAAGCCCGGACCCATACCACTTGTGTGTGCCTGGTTCATGATAGCTTTCTTAGGAGGTCAATGCCCAGCATCTTATTCTCTTTGTCCAGCTCCCTAACCTCTCCAAACACTGACATAACAAGGGCACATCAATGCCTACATTACAGTGTTGTTATGAAGGTTATATTAAGATGATGGATGAGTCATGCCTGGTACAACAGGTGCTCATTTCTTCTCCTTATGATGATGATGATGCCAGAAAAATTTCCCTCCCTTTTAAGTATTCTGCATAATTGGACCACTCATAAGGCATTTAGCATATTCTACTTTGTACTGTTATATACTGTATTTAGTTGTATTATGATATTGTATTTAAATGTAGAGCATTGAGAATTGTGCCTGACAAAGAATCATGTTCCATAAATATTAGCTGCTATGATTATTATGATTGGCATTGCTTTTTCTGCATATATATCTTACCTACCACACTATGACCCATGGGACAGAGGTCCTGTTGGATGTATCCATCTTTGCTCTCCCAACCTGTTCCCGGCAGTGATAGGCACATAGTAGACATTTGACCAATATTTTTGGAATGAACTATGGCCTATCTTATATAGTTATGAATATGTATATGACATTCCCAGAATTTCACTAACAGTTGTGTTTGTCTCTCAGTTGTATAGTACTCACATTCTGCCTTACTTTATAGTTAGCTTTTGTCATGTCTCCCCATTAATCCATGATCTTCCCATGGACAAGGACCGTGTCTCTATAACCTAAGACCCAGTTCAGTTTGCTGTATGGAGTTAAAGGTGGATACACAGAAAAGTGTTTATATGAAATAAATGAAACTTAAGCTTCAGGGCCCCTCACTTACCGGAGCACCTCCTGAATCCCTGGTTAATGAGTGTCCTCAATTCAAAAAGTAGAGATTATTCACTGCATGAGAAAATTTGAAATGCTTTGAAAACTTACAGCTCATAATTGAGAGAAACTTAATAGAGATTTTTCCGAATTTGATAATGATCCGAAAAAATTTGCCATGACATTGACAATAGCTACTTATATACCAAAACGTTTCCAAACTATCAATAATAAAAAGCAACTGTTGATTAGCCATGTTGGAAGAAAGACTGAATTATCATTTTATATTTGTGGTACCTGTCAGCTTCTTAAAATGTATAATTTGTGATTTTTTTTCTCATTCTAAATAAGTAACCACATTGATGTTTCATAATTTTGTGGTCTTTTCCTTAAAAGGAGCATCCTGAATTGTATAAAACTTAGACTCTCGGAATTCCTTGGTGGTCCAGTGGTTAGGACTCCACGCATTCACTGCAGAGGGTGTGGGTTCGGTCCTGGTCGGGGAGTTAAGATCCTGCGAGCTGCATGGCGCAGCCAAAACAAACAAACAAACAAACAAGCTTAGACTCCATAAAACCTGGAAATATCCTTGTTGATACAGGTTGCTTGTTAAAATAATAATCTGACTGTATTACTCTGAAATTTTTAATGTTTTTTCTGGCCCCCAAATGAAGTCCAGAATCATTACCGTGGCCTAGCTCCTGCCTGTCTCCTCCACTCTTCTCCTTGTTCCTTAAGCTCCAGCCACACAGGACTTCTTCCTGTGGGTCCTCCCAGGCCCAAAGCCTTCCTTCCAGGAGGCTATTTCCTCCGTCTTTAACCAAGTCTCACCCCCAGTCGTTGCCCGGATGATGCCTGTTCACTTTTCAGATTTCTCAGGCAAACTGTCCCTTCTCCCCCAGACAAGATCTTGTTAAAATGAAGATTCTGATTCTGTAGCTCTGGGGTGGAGCCTAAGATTCTGCATTTCTACCAAGTTCCCGGGTGAATCAGGTGTTGCCAGTCCAAGGACCACATTTTGAGTAAGAGGCTCTGGACCTCATGAAGTCCCTTGCTTTACTACCCTATGTTCCTCTACAGTGCAACTTGTGTACTGTGTTCAAAAACATGTATGATAACGAAAATTCACTGGAACTTTGCGCATCATAACGAAGCTTTGAAAATAAATGTCCTTCAATAGAGGACTGATTGAATAAATTAAGCCACACACACATATACCCCCGTACACATACATACAAACACACACTGGAATACAAGGAAACCATTAAAAATGTCTATAGCCTATGGTTCAGTTTTTATAAAGCAAACTGTAAAGCTCATGTTGAGTTGATCTTGTTTGGGAAATTATGTACATATATGTACGTGGCCCAGAGGTATGTCTAGGAGGATGTTCATGAATATGGGAACTTTAGTTGTCTCTGGATGATGAACCATTTGAGGTGAATTTTTACTTTCTTTTCTGGCTTTTTTTGTATAATTTGAATTGTTTAGAAGAATATACCCCACATTTCAAAAGCAATAAAGCTATTTTTACACAAAATATAATAAGTTATAGTATTATTAACCTTCTTTTTAAAAATATTGCTCCTTCTAAAACAGCCATGTCTTTAGAACAGTCACGACAAATTAGTAAGGGCTAATTTGCTAGATTGATTCATTAACATCTTGGAAAGAAGACAACAGTGCCCTAAAGGCAAAGGATCAGAAAATGGACTCTGATGGCTTGTCCACTACGTACCCCAATGATGTCCAGTTATCATTTCTTTGCCCCAGACCCAACGACCATAGACTCACTCTCTCAGTCAGTATAACAGAATACTATAGAGTGGGGAGCTTAAACAACAGACATTTATTTCTCACAGTTCTGGAGGCTGGAAGTCTGAGATCAGGGTGCCAACACGGTAGGGTTCTTGGTGAGGGCCTTCCTCTTGGTCCACAGGTGGCTGTCTTCTCACTGCACCCTCACATGGCAGAGAGAAAGAGCTCTGGTCCTATCACCTCCTTATAGGGGCACTAATCGCACCATGATTAGCTCTTCCCTCATGACCGCATCTAACCCCACTTACCTCCCAAAGCCCTCACCTCCTAATACCATCACATTGGGGGTTAGCGTTTCAACTTATGAATCTGAGGGGACACAAACATGCAGTCCATAGCACTCATCTTTTCTCCTACTCTGACCCCAGCCTATCACTTTACAGTTGGCCCTCCATATGTGCAGTTCTGCATCCACAGATTCAACGCACTGGGAATCAGGTGATACTGTAGTATGTATCTTTTTTTTTTTTTTTTAATTTTTATTTATTTATGACTGTGTTGGGTCTTCGTTTCTGTGTGAGGGCTTTCTCTAGTTGTGCCAAGCGGGGGCCACTCTTCATCGTGGTGCGCGAGCCTCTCACTGTCGCGGCCTCTCTTGTTGCTGAGCACAGGCTCCAGACGCGCAGGCTCAGTAGTTGTAGCTCACGGGCCCAGTCGCTCCGTGGTATGTGGGATCTTCCCAGACCAGGGCTCGAACCCGTGTCCCCTGCATTGGCAGGCAGATTCTCAACCACTGCGCCACCAGGGAAGCCCTGTAGTATGTATCTAGTGAAAGAAATCTACACATAAGCTGACTCGTGCAGTTCAAACCCATGTTGTTCAAGGGTCAACTGTATATACATATATATATAAAATGTATACAACTCTTCATGTGCTTCCATAGTACCCTAATTCCTTATCATAGTACTTAACACATTGATTCATAATTGCCTATTCATTTGTCCAGATCCCCCACAATAATCTGTCAGGACAGTGATTGTGTCTAGTTCACTACTGTATCCCCAGTACCTTGCACGATTCCTGCACGTCAGTAATCACTGAAGACTGCAGACACGGTTAATTTCCATCTAAAATTGATTCCCCTTCTCCTCCAGGATGTTGCTGTATCTGATGGAGCCCCTGGAACCGTGGCCACTCTGGCCATTATCAGGGAAGCTAACCCAGGAAAGACAGAAAAGCAGAAGACAGGAAGAACCGGGTCTTTCAAGAAGTCATTGAGGGCCTTCCCTGGTGGCGCAGTGGTTAAGAATCCGCCTGCCAATGCAGGGGACACGGGTTTGAGCCCTGGTCCGGGAAGATCCCACATGCTGCGGAGCAACTAAGCCCGTGCGCCACAACTACTGAGCCTGCGCTCTAGAGCCCATGAGCCACAACTACTGAGCCCGTGAGCCACAACTACTGAAGCCCACGTGCCTAGAGCCTGTGCTCTGCAACAAGAGAAGCCACCGCAATGAGAAGCCTACGCACTGCAACAAAGAGTAGCCCCCACTGGCTGCAACTAGAGAAAAGCCCTCGCGCAGCAATGAAGACCCAACGCAGCCAAAAATAAATAAATAAATAAAATACATAAAATTTAAAAAAAAAAGTCATTGAGCTAATGACTTAACCAACTCTGGGTCAACCTACACTCAGATTTCTGGCTATATGAGAGAATAAACACCCTTATTGTTGCTGCTGTTTGAGTTATAAAGCATCACCAGTGAGAGGTTGAGGGAACAAATGAATGAATGACTCTGACCACTAGCATAAGAAAGCCAGCTCCCCTAGAATGGAGTTAAAGTCTTGTCCTGGAGACTTCAAAAACTGCTTACTGTTCTTAAGATACTCAAGGTGATAAGACAACAAAGTCTTGATTATCTGGAAGTTAGCTTATTATGGTTTTCCAGATAAACTGGGCTTTTAGGCAAAAGCTGCACTTTGCAAGGGAAAAGAATCTCTTATTAGGGCTTCATTTAAAAACAAAGATAATATTCTTAGAGATGTTTCAGAGTCAATACACATTCAGTCCAATCTCCTAAATGTTAGCACGTGTAAGCATAACTTGGAGACCTGTTAAAAAGCTGACTCCTGGGCCTCACCTGGGGAGATTCTGATTCAGTGGGATGTGGTGGGGTCCTGGAATCTGCATTTTAGCCAGCAATCTGATGTGGATGGTCTCAGACCACACTTCAAGAAACCCTATCCTAAAGCTTGCACTTCGTATCTCTAGAACCTAACCACAAGATATGGTGTTTCACACAATAAGAGAAGCCAAACATGACTGTCTCTCTACAGGATTGCGGTGGAATGTAAATGACACTGGATTTAATCTTTTGCTTTGTTTCAAGGGAGCAGATTCAAGTGATGGAAAGATCCAGAAAATGGGAGCCATATCTGGGCTTCTCTATTCACCAGAATAAGGCACTGATCAGGCAAGTCTCTCAAGCTCTCTCTGTCTGAATGACCCCATTTATTAAAAACAACTCAGATTAATAGTTCTCTGTATTGCTACCCCTCAGATTGGTTGTGAAGACCAGATGATCTCAGTAGCTGTACTGTACAAATATAATAAAATGCTCTTTGTTAGGACTCTGGTGTTTACGGAGCTCCTTAATAAGTAAAATTATTTGTGTTCCTTAGGCTCTATTCATTAAGCAAGAAATGGGGACTCACATTTTAGAAAGATTGTTTCATGGTCAAACTGTAAAAGGGATTTTGCTTAATTTCCACTTAACCTGAGTACTTGTTAACCAGAACATCCTATTCCTAAGCATTCTAACTAGGTTTTTATGTAAATAATATACATTTATTAACAGTAATTCATGAGTAGACTCCCTATCAAAGGGAGCTTCCTTGACTTGTGCAAAAATTAATGGGCCCAACAACCCACAGAACTGGAGAAAATATTTGCAAATCATGTATCTGATAAGGGATAATATCCAGAGTACATAGAGAACACCTAAAACTCAACAACAACAACAAAAAGCCCCAATTCAAAAATAGGCAAAGGATTTCAACAGACATTTCTCCAAAGAAGATATAGGTATGGCCAAAAAGCACATGAAAAGACGTTCAACGTCATTAATCAACAGGTAAATGCAAATCAAAACTACAATGAGATACCACCTCACAACCATTAGGACGACTACTGTCAAAAAATCAAAATAGAAAGCAACAAGTATTGGTACAGCCACCGTGGAGCAATATGGCAACTCAAAAATTAAACACAGAATTACCATACAATCCAGCAATTCCACTTCTGGGTATATGCCAAAAGAATTAAAAGGGTCTCAGAAAGAAATTGATACACCCATGTTTACAGCAGAATTATTCACAATAGCTAAAACATAGAAGCCACTCAAGTGTCCATGGATGGATAAATGGATAAGCAAAATGTGGTACATAAAATGGAATATTATTCAGACTTAAAAAGGAAAATATCAAATTTATTAATGAGGTATTCTGCATTCTCTTTTTTGTACTGTCTTTGAAATTCAGCGTGTGTTTTACACTTAAAGTATGTCTCAGTTTGGACTAGCCACATACCAGTAGCTAGTAGCTATTGTGTAAGAGAGTACAAGTCTAGACAATTCATTTTTGAAGCCTAATGCAAACAGCCTCTATTTTGACTTTTACGTTTACTTGAATGTTTGAGCCTCTGCCCACATTCTTCCTTCCTTCATTGGTCAGCAAACACTGGCGTGTCCACTATGCACCAAGCATTATGCTAGAAACTGGAAATACAAAAGTGGACTTTTTATCCTAAAGCTCAGCCTGTGAGGGTGAGAGACACCCAGAGGTGATTATGAAATAATGTAAAAGAATCATGACATAGACACCCGCTATTTCATGAGCACCTGAAAGAAGGAAGTGCCATTAATGTAGTTTTAGAGGTGTCCCTGAGTTGACTTCAAGGACCTGTAATGTTAGCTCTATGAAGAGGATGGGAAAGGGCATTCCAGAGGTGTCAGCTTGAGCAAAGGCCTGAAATGAGAGATAGTGGGGCCCCGGGAACGTCCAAAGAGTGCCTGTTAGGGCAGAGATGAAAGAGAGGAAAGTGCGCACGTAAGCAAGGCCACTGAAGGGCCTGGTAAGTCATGTTTGGCTTCTAAAATAAAAAATCTACACTTCTGGGCTTCCCTGGTGGCGCAGTGGTTGGGAATCTGCCTGCCCATGCAGGGGACACGGGTTCGAGCCCTGGTCTGGGAAGATCCCACATGCCGCGGAGCAACTAGGCCCGTGAGCCACAACTACTGAGCCTGCGCGTCTGGAGCCTGTGCTCCGCAACAAGAGAGGCCGCGACAGTGAGAGGCCCGCGCACCGCGATGAAGAGTGGCCCCAGCTCGCCGCAACTAGAGGAAGCCCTCACATAGAAAAAACGAAGACCCAACACAGCCAAAAATAAATAAATTAATTAATTAATTTTAAAAAATCTACACTTCCTAAAATTTCATAAGAAGTAACTGTCTCTCTACAGGATTGCGGTGGAATGTAAATGACACTGGATTTAATCTTTTGCTGGTAACAGTCACGCTCCTCTAGACTGGCTGCTCCTTGAGGGCTGGGCCGTCTGCTTTGCTCACCACCCTGTCCCAGGGCCTGCAACGCTGCCTGGCAGAGCGGGAACTATAAGTTTACAGAGCCGGTACCTTCCATCAGTCCTTACCCCCAGTCCTCCCCTCCCCCTCAGTACAGCGGGAGAGGTGGAAGAGTGCCAACCCTAGCCTACGCTTCTTAAGCCCTCGGGAGTTCAGAGGCAGGCAGGCCTTCACCCTTCTAGGATGTTTCCTCATCTATAAAACGGGCTCACAACTACCCGCCGCGCTGGACTGTTGCGTAACTCATATGAATTTACAGAAAGCGCCTCGAAAAATGTAAAGGTGCATCTCGTGGCCATGAGGGCATAGAGTGACACGACCTGTGGAGGTCGAGGCCAGGTTTCCGCCCTCCCTGGCCGGTACGGGCATCCTCGGCCAAGCTGCAGGGTGACGGACCCAAGGCGTGGGGCGCCCCGACCCGACCCCCGGGGAGGTAACCGAACGCGTGACCGCTTAACGCTCCTCTCGAGAAGGAGCCACCTAAGGAGGAGGGGAGGAGGTTGCGGCCGCGCCCCTCAGCGGCGGGGCGACTCCTCAATCCCCAGGGCCGGGAAACCTGGATCCCGGAGCCGCAGGGCGCCGTAGACCCCACCAGCGCCAGGGTCCCCGGCCACCCCCTCCCAGCGCGTCGGAGAGGGGAAGAGGGTGGAGCGGCCTGACTCTCGCAGCCAATAAAAGCAGCAGGTTCCTGGTCCGATCCCCGGCGCGGCTCGCCATTGGTCACCACCCGGGTCTCGGCCCACCGCACCTTTGCGACCCGAGCCAATCGCGAGGCGGCGAGGGGGTCCTCAGGCTCGCGGGGAGCCGGCCGCGGGCAGCCCCGAGCGCAGACCGGCGAGGAGCGGGTGCCGGAGACCAGGGGCGCGAGCCGGCATCCCCTCCCCCTCGCGGTGAGCCTCCGGCTCCACCATGGAGCCCGCCGTGTCGCTGGCAGTGTGCGCTCTGCTCTTCCTGCTCTGGGTCCGCGTGAAGGGGCTAGAGTTCGTGCTCATCCACCAGCGCTGGGTGTTCGTGTGCCTCTTCCTCCTGCCGCTCTCGCTCATCTTCGACATCTACTACTACGTGCGCGCCTGGGTGGTGTTCAAGCTCAGCAGCGCGCCGCGGCTGCACGAGCAGCGCGTGCGAGACATCCAGAAGCAGGTGAGCGGAGCCGGGTGGGGCGGGAGCCAGGCGTGAAGTGGTGCGCGGCGCAGGGGAGCCAGGGCTTCACGGAGGAGGTGGCGTTTGAGCGGGATTTGAACTAAACAAAAATGTAACTGGGGGGAGGGGTGCTTCCGGAGAGGAAACGGAGTAAGCAAAGGAGTAGAACAGAGCATTCATTGCTCCGACATTTATGGAGTGCCTGCTATGTGCAGAGTGCGTGCGGGGATCTGGAGAGATGGAAAGAATCATAAGATAGGGTAGGTGAGCCATGCTCAAGGAGCTCTCACCAGGCCCAGTCGATTTCAGAGGAGGAGGGGGTCTTCAGGAAGGTTCACCTGGCGCTGGAGACTGGGAAGCAGGGGGAGTGATTGGGGGAAAGTGTGAGCATAGGAGAAGAGAGGCAGAAGGTTGGAAAGTCAGTTCGGAAATAGGTTGGGGAGGGCCCTTCAGTTTGTAGTTTACGCCTTAGCAAGAAGGAGCTTTGCACCTTCTTATAACAGGACTAAAGTGAGAAGGTAGCCCCACACCAGGGTGGGGAGCCTCACAGACCCTGTGCCAGGCGCTCACTCTTGACAAGGCAGTGCCCACCTCCCAGTAACTCTGTACGTCCTCCCCTGTGTCAGCACCCACAGAACCCCTGCCCCTGCTGCCGCTCACAGCCGCGCCTCCTTCTTCATGGCCACAGCTGGCCTGGGCATCAGGCCTGGGCAGTTTCTTGGCTCCCTCTGTCCCTCCTTATGTTCCTCTCTTACTGGCGTCAGGTTGCAAAGAGCTTCTGCTGCCTGCTGCCACCCTCGCCACAGGTGTAGCAGCCTCCATGTTCTGTTTGCTGCTGGCTGGGTTCTGCCTCCAAGAGCATGAAGATGGATGCGGAGAGCCATCCCTGTGAGGGATAGACCTTGGGCCAGGTGGGAGCAGGAAACATCTGGAAGCGCTTTACTCGGGCTGCCATGGGTTGCGCTGGTCACAGTCACAGCTCCAGAGCCCAGCCTACCCTCCCTCCCAAATGCACCCTGTTGCCTAGTTCTTTCTATGTGTTCAGATTCTTGATTAACCAGCTTGTCTGCCCCATCAGAGTGTGAGCTCCTTGAAGGCAGAGACTGCTGTCTGACTCCCCTCTATCCCATGGGCCCTGGCCCAAAGCAGCGCAGTGAGTGCTTAGGAACCTAAGCTAAACCAAAGGGCTCACTAGGGACAGGAAGACAACGGGCAGGCTGGCCCGCTGCTGAGGACCTGCCCTGTGCCACACCCCATGCCATTATTTCTCATCCTCACAGCAACACTGGTAGGTCTTTTTTTTTTTTTTGACTTTTATTTGCACTTTTTTTGTGTGGCATTTATTCCCAGGCCACAAGTTTTTTTGTTGTTGTTTTATTTTGTTTAATTAATTAATTAATTTTTGGCTGCATTGAGTCTTCATTGCTGCGCGCAGGCTTTTCTCTAGTTGCGGCGTGCGGAGGCTACTCTTTGTTGCTGTGCGTGGGCTTCTCATTGTGGTGGCTTCTCTTGTTGTGGAGCACAGGCTCTAGGCGCGCGGGCTTCAATTGTTGTGGCACATGGGCTCAGTAGTTGTGGTGCGTGGGCTCAGTAGTTGTGGCTCACAGGCTCTAAAGCGCAGGCTCAGTAGTTGTGGCGCATGGGCTTAGTTGCTCCGCGGCATGTGGGATCTTCCCGGACCAGGGCTTGAACCCGTGTACCCTGCAATGGCAGGCGAATTCTTAACCACTGTGCCACCAGGGAAGTCCCGTAGGCCATAAGTTTTTATTTCTTCAGTTTCTTCTGGAATATCTTTTTCTTCCGTGCAACCTCCTCTTCTGGTTTAGTAACAATCTGCTCTTTTTCAGTAAAGATCATCTCAGTGTGGCAGGGAGAGCTCATGTATGGGTTGATCTGACCGTGAGCTCTGTTAAGGCCTGTGCCGTATCTTGGGGGCTTTATTCACTTGGATGTGCCCAATGACCAGAGAATCTGCATCTAAGCCCTTAAGTTCAGCATTACTCTCTGCATTTTTGAGCATGTGCTGTCAAAATTCAGCACTCTTTTTGGGCCACTGACCCTGCGTCCAGCCCCACTGTTCGGCCTGGGCACACCTACCAGCTCCACCATTGTAACAACGGAATGGCACACATTGCTTCTGTAAAGTGACGTCCTTCACATACTTGGTGGCTTTTCGGATATGCATACCCTTAACGGCCTGGACAGTTTCACCAGTGTTCTTAAAGTGAACACGAAAATTCGAACCTCTTGATTTGCATGATTTTGTGGGGTTTTCTGGGTCAAGTGAATACCGAATCATTTTTAGAGGTCACCTCAGGCAGCTTACCGGAAAAGGACCACCCTGGTAAGTCTTGTACCTGTTCTACAGGTGGGAGATATTGAGGTTCAAACTGTAAGTCATGTTCCCAAGATGATATAGCTAGTAAATGGGTCTGGAACTCAGGTCAGCTTGATTTCAGAGCCTGAACTGTGACATTTCTTCTTTCCCAACCCATTTCATTCCACCCTGGAGGTCTGGTTCCGTTGCCTCACACCTGGAATGTGATAATAGCTACCTGACCAGTTGCCCGTTCCCTGGGCCCTCCCCACCTCTCGTTGGCCTGCCCTTAGTCATAAGGGCAACACTCCACAGGATTGCCTCCCTGCCCGAAATCTTGGTTGGCTCTGGTCACGATCCAACCCAACCAATGTTTCAGGCGTGATGGCCTCCGCATTCAGTGTTTCAGGCTTGATGGTCTCCACATTCACTTCATGCCCCCCTTCCCATTCCAGGCTGCATGCAGCTCTCCCAATCCATCCTCCACACCTCTGATCTTGTATTAAGTCCTGGGTCTGCAGAGTCAGGCAGGGGCAAGGTCTGCCTGGTCATCCCTTTACCCCCTACTCACAGGAATCCCTTCCTCAGTAACACCTCTCTGCGCAAACACCTCTGCTTCACGTGGGACCCTGGCCTCTCCTATCGCAGAACAGTTCTTCCCCACGCCGAACTGTTTGCCTGACCAGCTTCAATCCAGCTTCTTCCAAGGACTCTTGGTTGCAAGTGAAAGAAAATCAACTCCAACTGCCTTGAGCAAAAAGGGACTTCGTTGACCCAGGTCTTGAAAAGTCCAGGAGTAAAAGTGGCTCAGACATCACTGGATCCAGGATTCGTCTCCAGCTGCCATCTCTTGGCTCTGCTTTCCTCTGAGTTGACTTTACTCTCAGGGAGGCCGTCTCCCTGTGGAGGCCCCAGCAGTTTCTGGCTTATATCCAACCAGCCTAGCAACCCAAGTGAAGTGAGAGGGCCTCTCCCAGGATCGGTCTTAACTGGCTTCACTTGGATCATAGGCCTGTCCCTGAACCAGTCACTGTGGCCAGGAGGATAGAATCAGACCTCAATCATGTGCCCACCTCCTGGGGCAGGAGGGGAATCAGCTTCACCTGGACCAAAGGAAGATGGGAGTGTTACAAGCAGATGAAGAGGACATGGTCACAGCAACAGATATCCACCTCCCTGCCCTTGCCCATCAGCAGGAAGGGAATGCTTCCTCCCATGTTCCTGATGGGCTTGTCATTTCCTGGGCCCTTTCTTCTCTGTGTTTTGTGCTCTGGTCACTTACAGAAGAGGTTTTGCAAAAGTTCTTCCTTCCGTTGGCTTGGTGGGCCTCCCCTGCCTGTTCTCTCCCCCTGCTAGTGATACATGAGTTAACACACGCAAACGCTTGGAACAGGGCTTGGCAGCTAATAAGCCTCAGTAAATGTTAGCTGTTACTCTGTTGACTATTAATTCAAGCCCATTTATCCTTCCAGGCCTAAAGTTGGTTAGTTCTGATAGTGAATCTGGGCTCTGCCCTTCAGTGGTTGTGTGACCTTGGACAAGTTATTTTGCCTCTCATTTTCTTCGTCTGCAAAAGGAGGCAGGTCATCCCAGCTATCTGGGGTTGTTGTGAGAATTAAGTGAGACAAGATACAGCAGTGCTTGGTACAATGGTGGCAGCTAGTAAATAGTTATCATTTGTGCGGTTGTTATTACTACCATTAACGAAACCTGTCCTGAACTTTGCAGTGAGAATAAATGTTTTCAAAGTGCTTTGATCCTGTTCTCTTGCTCTTTTTTCATTCTGCTTTGTGATGTGGCTGCACTTTGGCTTTTCCCTCGGCCTCACTAGCCAGGGAGAGTCCAGAGGATAGGGCCAGTGGGTGTTTCGTCATCCCGCTCCTCCTGGTACCTGGAAGGATTCAGGGCCTCGGTAAATTCCCAGCTCCGTCTCCTGAAAGCAAGGCTGTGAGCTGCCCAGGGGATCTCTGGCAGGCCCAGCTCAGCCTCTTCTCATGTCTGCAGGTGCGGGAATGGAAGGAGCAGGGCAGCAAGACCTTCATGTGTACAGGGCGCCCTGGCTGGCTCACCGTCTCACTGCGGGTCGGGAAGTACAAGAAGACACACAAGAACATCATGATCAACCTGATGGACATCCTGGAGGTGGACACCAAGAAACAGGTGAGAGTGGCATGGTTCCCTGGCTCTGGGAGTGGGTGGGACACTGCCCCTGGTGCAGATGACTCACGGGGAGATGATTTTAGCCAAAGGCGTCTCAGAGTGGACAGCACCAAGGCCCTTGGTCATCACAGAAGGCTCTGCCCACCATTGCCATCCTCTAGAGCCTCACAGCTTTGGAAGAGAATGGTCATAGCCCCATCTCACAGGTGGGCAAAATGAGAGCTCAAGGGGATTCTTTGATTATCTGCAATTCTACAGGAAGACAGGGATGGGGAAATCATGGGCAAAAATGAGAGACAAAAATGAACCTATTTACCTCTTACCAGTAAGGAAGTGTGCTGGTAAAAATTGGGCTGTGGAGGTGGCTCAGAGGGTAGGCCTCGTTCCAAGCTTTCTGGGGCCCACTTGTTAATAGCCTTAGATGTGTGCATACTCTTTGGCCTATCTAGTATTTCTACTTCTTGAAACCAGGCTCAAGAAAAAGGGAAATAAACTTAAATCAAAAACAACTCAGAGAGAGAGATTGTATCACAGCTTTGTTTTTAATCAAAGACAGCACGATATCGAATAGTAGTGAGTTGTTAAATATGGTATATCCACGTGATGGCATTTTGTTGTGACACCTTGGCCAAGTTGCTTTATTTCCCTGTGCCTTTTTTTCCTTAACAGCTTTCTTGACATATACTTGACATACAATAAACTGCACGTAAAATGTACAATTGATAATAAATTTTGACATATGTATGCACCTGTGAAACCATTACTACAATCAAGACAATGAACCATCACCCCAAAAGTTTCTTCATGCCACTTTGTAATCCCTTCCTCAGGTTCCTCCCTGCCTCTTTTCCCCACATCCCTAAGCAAATAATGACCTGCTTTGCATCACTATAGATTGGTTTGTATTTAGAGTTTTATATAAATAGAATTATGCATTATGTACTCTCTTTTATTTTGTCTGGCTTCTTTCACTCAGCATAATTATTCTGAGATTCATCCATGTTGAAGCATGTATCAGAAGTACATTCTGTTTTTAATATATATTTTATATATATCTATATCACAGTTTGTTTATTCTTTCACTTATTGATGGATATTTGGGTTATTTCCAGTTTGGGGCTATTACAAGTAAAGTGGCAAGGAGCATTTGTATATAGTCATTGGGTGGACATATGCTCTTTCTTCTTTTGGATAAATACCCGGCAGTGGAATAGCTGGGTCATATGGTAGGTGTATGGTTAACTTTTTAAGAAACTGCCAAATTATTTTCCGAGGTAGTTGTAGCATTTACATTCCCGCAAGTATTCCAGTTGTTCCATATCATCGTAAACTTGGTATGGTTAGTCTTAATTTTAACCCTTCAGTTGGTGTATAGTAGGTATCTCAGTGTGGTTTGTGGTTTTAACTTGCATTTTCCTAATGACTAATGAATGATACTGGGCATCTTTTCACGTGCATATTTGCCCTTTGTATATCTTTGGTGAAGTACTTGTTCAAGTCTTTTCCTAAAAATTTTTAATTGGGTTGTTTGTTTTCTTACTAGAAACAAGACCATCATATATACAATTTGTAAATATTTTCTCCCAGGCTTTGGCTTGTTTTTTGAAAACCAGAAATTTTTAATTTTGATTAAGTCGGATTTAGTAATTTCTTTTTTTTTTTTTTTTTTTAAATGGCTTATGAGAGGTTTTTTTTTTTTTTTAATTTATTTATTTATTTATTTTTATTTTTGGCTGTGTTGGGTCTTCGTTTCTGTGCAAGGGCTTTCTCTAGTTGTGGCGAGCGGGGGCCACTCTTCATCGTGTAGTAATTTCTTTTATAGCTTGTGCTTTTGACATTTTATTTAAGAAATCTTGCTCTACTCCATGTCACAAAGGTTTTCTCTTCTGTTTTCTTCCAGCAGTATTATATTTTTTAGGGTTTACATTTAGAACTATGATCCATTTTGAGTTAATTTTTGCATATGATGCGAGATATGGGTCCAAAAAAATTTTTTTTGCACGTGGATTTCCAGTTGTCCCAGCCTCTTTTGTTGAAAAGACAATCCTTTCTCTACTGAATTGCCTTTGCACCTTTGTTGAAATCAGTTGTCCATATACACAGGTCTGTTTCTGGACTCTGCTGTTCTATTGATCTATTCGCCCATCTATATGCCAAGAACACACTGTCTTGATTACTGTAGCTTTATAATAATAAGTCTAAAAGAATGAGTTTAGAAGTATTCCTTTCTTTTCACTTTTCTGAAGGAATTTCTATTATTTCTTTAATAATTAGTGGAATTAACCAGTGAAGCCATCTGGGCCTGGAGTTCTGTTTGTGAGCAAGTTTTTAACTACAAGTTAATTTTTTTTAATAGATATAGGGCTCCTCAATTTATTTGTTTCTTCTCAGTGAGCTTTGGCAGTTTGTGTCTCTGAAGGTATTTGTCCATTTCACTAAGTTAGTTGTATAATTGATTGACATAAAGTTATTCATAATATTCCCTTACTGTCCTGTGAACATCTGTAGAATCTATAGTGATGCTGGTCATTTTGTGTCTGCTTTCTTTTCTTCCTGAGCAGTCTGGCTAGAGGTTAATCAGTTTTACTATCTCAGAGAACTAGCTTTTGGTTTCATTGATTGTTCTCTCTTTTTGTTTGTTTGTTTTCTATTTCATTGACTTCTACTTTGATCTTTGTTAATTTCTTTCTTTTGCTGACTTTGGGTTTAATTTTACTCTTCTTTGTCTAGTTTTTTAAGGTGACAGCTGAGGCCATTGACTTAGACCTTTCTTTTTTTTTTTTAATATAGCTGTTTAGTGCTATAAATTTCCACCTAAGCACGGTTTTAGAGCCATCCCCAAATCTGTTTATCCATTCTATATAGTATAATTGTTTGCATCTGCTAATCCCAAACTCCCCATCCATTCCCCCCGCCCACCCCCTTGGCAACCACAAGTCTGTTCTCTATATCTGTGAGTCTTTCTGTTTCGTAGATAAGTACATTTGTGTCATTTTTTTTGTTGACGTATAGTTGATTTTCAATGTTGTGTTAATTTCTGCTGTACAGCAAAGTGATTCAGTTATACATATATGTATTCTTTTTCATATTCTTTTCCATTATGGTTTATCACAGGATATTGACTATAGTTCCCTGTGCTATACAGTAGGACTTGTTGTTTATCCATCCTATGTATAATAGTTTGCATCTGCTAATCCCAAACTCCCAATCTTTCCCTCCCCCACCCCACCTCCCCCTTGGCAACCACAAGTCTGTTCTTTTTTTTTTTTTTTTAAATTATTATTTATTTATTTGGCTGTGTTGGGTCTTCGTTTCTGTGCGAGGGCTTTCTCTAACTGCGGCAAGCGGAGGCCACTCTTCATTGCGGTGTGCGGGCCTCTCACCATCGTGGCCTCTCCCGTTGCGGAGCACAGGCTCCAGACGCGCAGGCTCAGCAGCCGTGGCTCACGGGCCCAGCTGCTCCACGGCACGTGGGATCCTCCCAGACCAGGGCTCGAACCCGCCCCCCCTGCACTAGCAGGCAGACTCCCAACCACCGCGCCACCAGGGAAGCCCCACAAGTCTGTTCTTTATGTTTGTGAATCTGTTTGTTTAGTAGACATGTTCATTTGTGTCATAGTTTAGATTCCACATATAAATGATATCATATGGTATTTGTCTTTCTCTCTCTGACTTACTTCGCTTAGTATGATAATCTCTAGGTCCATCCATGTTGCTGCAAATGGCATTATTTCATTCTTTTTTATGGCTGAGTAATATTGCAATGTATATATATACCACATCTTCTTTATCCATTCATCGTCAGTGGATATTTAGGTTGTTTCTATGTCTTGGCTATTGTAAATAGTGCTGCTATGAACATAGGGGTGCATGTATCTGTGAAATGACCTTTTCTATTACTAGTTATATTCTCTGCCCAGAAATCTACTTTGTCTGATATTAATGAAGCCACTCCAGCATTTTTTGACTGAGTGGTGACATGGTGTATCTTTTGCCATCATTTTCCTTTTAATCTGTTTGTATCTTTCTAGTTAAAGTGTTTCTTATAGGCAGCATATAATTAGGTCTTGCTTTTTTATCCAATCTGACAATTTCTGCCTTTTAATTCAGTTTTAAGACCATTTACATTTAATGTTATTATTGACACAGTTTGGTTTAAATTTGTTGCCTTACTCTTTGTTTTCTATTTGTCTCATTTGTTCTTTGTTCCTTTTTTCTTTTTTTCTGTCTGCTTTTGGATTACTGAATAATTTTTATGATTCTGTCTTAGCTCTTTTGTTGACTTACTAGCTATAAGCCTTTGTTTTGTTATTTTAGCAGTTGTTTTAGGATTTATGGTATACACTTTCCTTGTCACACTCTACCTTCAAGTGATGGTATCCCATTTCATATACAGTATAAGAATCTTAGAATAATATGCTTCCATTTCTCTTCTTTCCACCTTTGTGCTATTGCTGTCATCCTTTTACTTTTATATATGTTATAAACCCCACACTACATTATTGTTGTTATTAATAGTTATCTTTTAAAGAAATTTAAATAATAAGAAAAATCTTATATACTTACCCATATAGTTACCATTTCTTCATTCCATTTTGTAGATTTGTATTTCCATCTGTTTCATTTTCCTTCTGCCTGAAGAACCTCCTTTGACATTTCTTATATGGTGATTTTTCTGGTGATGAATCTTTCAGCTGTTGTATGTCTGAAATAATTTATTTTGTCTTCATTTCTTTTCCAACTTGTGTTGTGGTAAGATACATGTAACAATTACCATCTTAACCACTTTTAAGTGTGCAGTTCAGTGGTATTAAATATACGCACCTTGTCATTCATCCATCACCACCACCCGTCCCCATAACTCTTTTCTTGTAAAACTGAAACTCTATATCCATTAAACAATAACTCCCCATTCTTCCCTCCCCCTAGACCCTGGCAACCATATTCTACTATCTGTTTCTATGATTTTAACCACTCTAAGTAACTCAGGTAAATGGAATCATACAGTATTTGTCTTTTTGTGACTGGCTTATTTCACTTAGCATAATGTCTTCAAGATTCATCCATGCTGTAGCATATTGCAGAATTTTCTTCCTTTTTAATGCTGAATAATATTCCATTGTATGTATATACCACATTTTGCTTATCCACTCATTCATCCATGGACACTTGGGCTGCTTCTATGTTTTAGCCATTGTGAATAATGCTGCTATGAACATGGGTGTACACATAGCATTTCAAGATGCTGCTTTCAGTTATTTTGGGTATATACCCAGAATTGGAATTGCTGGATCACATGGTAGTTCTATTTTGAATTTTTTGAGGAACAGCCATACTGTTTTGCATAGTGGCTGCACCATTTTAACATCCCCACCAACAGTGCACAAGGGTTTTAATTTTTCCAAATCCTCACCAACACTGGTTATTTTCTGTTTTTGTTTTGTTTTTAATAATAGCCATCCTAATGGGTATGAGGTTGCCTTCATTTTTGAAAGATATTTTCAGTGGGCATGGAACTCCAGGTTGACAGTTTTTTTCCTTCAGTACTTTAAAGATGCTCCAGTGTCGTCTTTTTTTTTTTTTAATAAATTTATTTATTTATTTATTTTATTTTTGGCTGCGTTGAGTCTTTGTTGCTGCGTGCGGGCTTTCTCTAGTTGCGAGCAGGGGCTACTCTTCGTTGCAGTGCCAGGGCTTCTCATTGTGGTGGCTTCTCTTGTTGCAGAGCACAGGCTCTAGGCGCGCGGGCTTCAGTAGTTGTGGCACACAGGCTCAGTAGTTGTGGCACACGGACTTAGTTGCTCTGTGGCATGTGGGATCTTCCCGGACCAGGGCGTGAACCCGTGTCCCCTGCGTTGCCAGGCAGATTCTCAACCACTGCGTCACCAGGGAAGCCCTCCAGTGTCTTCTTGCTTGCGTTATTTCTAACAAGTAATCTCTCATCCTTATCTTTGTTCCTCTGTATGTAACTTATCTTTTTCCTCTGGCTGCTTTTAAGATCTTATCTTTATAACTAGCTTTGAGCAATTATTACAATGTGCTGTGGTATAGTTTTCTTCATAATTCTTGTGCTCGGGAGTTACATAATTTTTCATCAAATTTGAAATTTTGGGGGTCATTATTTCTTCAAATATTTTTCTTTCCCTTACTCTCTCTCCTTTGAGGACTGCTATTACACATATGTTGGGCCACTTGAAGTAGTTCCACAGCTCAGCTCACTGATATGCTGTTCATTAAAGGTTTTTTTCCTCTGTGTGTTTCATCTTGGATAGTTTCTGTTGCTGTGTATTTAAATTCATCACTCTTCTTCTGCAGTGTCTAATTTGCTGTCAGTTCCAACCAGTGTATTTTTCATCTCTAACATTGTGGTTTTCATTTCTAGAAGTTTGATTTGGATCCTTTTACTGCCTTTTAAATGTCTGTACTTAACTTTCTGAACATAGAGAATACAGTATTAATAATTATTTTAATGTCCTTGTTTGCTGATTTTAATATCTGTGTCAATTCTGGGTCTGTTTTATCAAAACAGATTGATTGATTATTCTCCTCATTACGGGTTGAATCTTCCTGCCTCTTTGCATGCCTGGTGAACTTTGATTGGATTCTAGGCATCATGAATTTTACCTTGTGTGGGGTGCTGGATACTTTTGTATCCCTGTAAACCTTAGTGAGCTTCGTTCTAAGATAGAGCCGAGTTACTGAGAAACAGTTTGATCCTGTTTTGTATTGATTTTTCAGGTGGGGCTGGAGCAGCATGTAATCTAGGGGCAATTATTCCCCGCTGCTCAGGCAATAATATTCTGAGTACTCTACCCAGTGCCCTGGGAGTCATGAAGTTTTCCAGTCTGGCTTGTGGGAACAGATACTATTTCCTGCCCTGTGTGAGCCCCTGGCACTGTTACCTGCCAGGCTCTTCCCCTGGCCTCAGCCTCTGGTAGTTTCGTCCTGTGTTTGCACCAATCAGTACTCAGTTGAATACTCAACGGGCACTCTTTGCAGTACTTCAGAGTTTTCTCTCTGCAGTTCTCTCCTCTCCAGTACTCTGTCCTGCAGACTCTATTCACCTTGGTCTTCTAGGGCCCTCGACTCAGAGTCCACTGGGCTCTCCCTTCCTGCACCGCCTAGCTCCAGGCAGTTAGCTGGGGCATTCATAGAGCTCACCCTGTTTGTTTGCTGTCAGCAATCATTAACTTCGCTGCCTGATGTTTACTGTGTTGAAAACTCCTGTTTCATATATTTTGTCCTTTTTTTTCTCCAGGCAGCAGGTTAAACTGGTTCTTTTCGCTCCATCTTGACTGAAAGCAGAAGTCCTCCTGATGGTGTATTCGTGTGTCCATTAAAAATCATGGTTTTTTTTTAAGTGTAAACTTTTTTTTTTTTATTATGTGTAACGTAGGCAAAATTATTTAAGTCAATAAATTTTTAAGGATTTCCTTCTACTGCCGGTCACCTTAGTTCCTCCAATGTTTGGGTCATAATCTTCAAGATAGCCCTTTCAAAAATAATTTTTACTCAATACACAGTTGTCTTGTCAGTCAGTCCACAATTCTTTTAGTTGGGCTTCTTTGATCTACAATGGAATATGGACACACTACAAAATTCCCCACCTGTAATCTTTGGGATCCAATTTCCCCAAGCAGTTTACTTTAGGACCGTGTTTAGGGTCAGAGGGGATGAATCTTCCTGGTTCTGAATTTTACACAACCTAGAAAAGGAGAAGCATTAGTTCCTATTGAAGATTATGTCAAACTGAACAGTATGAGAAACTATAGGAATACTGTATCGGTAGAAATACCAGGTGTAACATGCACAAAGCCAAGAAAACCAATGATGCCAGATACTGAATTAATATTGCCCTGTCCTTTGAACAAAAATCATGTTTTCCAGGAGCATTTAATGACAAGGGATCGTGTCACAGTATAGCATTAAATTTTTTTTAAAAAGTCTGTGTTATGTGTGTTTGTATTTGCATGTGTGTCTGTGTGTGTTGTATTAAAACATAAAAATAGCAATATAGATATGCATGGGAAAAGACTGAAAGGAGATATACTCCAGTATTAACATTGATAACTTGGAAGAACTAGGATTAATGCTTTTTGTCTTCTTTGTATATACTGTTTCTTCCAAATAAATGAGTGTTTCTTCTTCTAGAAGAAAAATAAACTAAGTATTAAGTATAAAGGTATTTGAAAGAACAAGATTAAACACAATCTAACCCAGCACCAGAAACCCCATTCACTGTAACTAAAGGTGGTGGAATGCTCTGGAAAGAGGCTGTAAAGCCCATATAGGAATCCCCATGTTGATTGTTTGGGAAGGTCTGGGATAACACCTTCTGCAGACAGAAGCCCCCATTAGGCCTGGCAGCCTCCTTGTGACCCAGGGTCTCTCTTCTGTGTCAACAGATTGTCCGCGTGGAGCCCTTGGTGACCATGGGTCAGGTGACTGCCCTGCTGACCTCCATTGGCTGGACTCTGCCTGTGTTGCCCGAGTTGGATGACCTCACAGTGGGTGAGAACTCAGTCCTAGCGTCAGAGCTGAGGAACCTCGGCCCACCTTCCATCAGGTTCAGGAGTCACCACTGTCCCATCTGTGACGGATGTCACCCTGTCTCTGCTCGTCCAGCACCAAAGACAGAGCACTCACTGCCTGTCAGTCCATGTCTGAACAGCTTACGTTATCAGAATGCACTTTTCAGTCGCTGGTTGGAACCTGCTTCCCTGTGATTTGCAGCCATTGTTCCAGTTCTGCCCCTTGGAACACACAGAATAAGTCTAGTCTCTCCTTCCATAGGATTCAAGGTTCCAGAGCCTTTTCTTCTCCAGGGGAAACACTTTCAGGTCCTTTAACTGTTCCCAAGGGACACGGCTTCCCCCACCCAACCAACCCTCCTTTCATCAATGTCCCTGTTGAAATGAATGTGCACAGGTTTCTAGGTTGGGTCTGGCCAGAGGTGATTGTGCAAGCGCCCTTGATGGGGTCTCCCACCCGTCTTCCACCTCTAAGCAAGCCCTCACGCCCACATCTTAGGCCCTCCTTCTCTCTCCTGCTCTCTCCATCCACAGAGATGGGAAATCTCCCCTAAGATCTGCCAGCCCTGTCATGCCTCCTTCATGCTGTGAGTTTCCCCAGCTCCAGCAAGGTGTCCTTTTCCCAGCTCTCCCTGACCCCCTTCCAGCTCTGCCTGGCTAATGCACATGTCTCTGCAGGGGGATTGATCATGGGCACTGGCATCGAGTCTTCATCCCACAAGTATGGCCTATTCCAGCACATCTGCACTGCCTACGAGCTGGTCCTGGCCGATGGCAGCTTTGTGCACTGCACACCGGTGAGTTCAGAGGTGGGGGATGCCCCCACCAGCCTGCTCTGGGCATTAAGGACCCCTGGGAGGCGGCTCCCCTGGGGGTGCTTCGTTTCAAATACACCTGTCCAGTCTGGGTCTGTATCCATAATAATAACAGATTTATGTAGCCCCTCATATGTGCTCAGATACTGTTGTAAACGCTGCCTCATGTATATTAAGGCATTTAATCGTTAAACAACTTTATGAGGTTGGTACTATTATTAGACACATTTTACAGATAGGAAACTAAAGCACAGAGAGGTTAATAAACTTGCCCAAGATCACACAGCTAGTAAATCCCACACGGCTGGGATTCAAACCCAGCTTATCGGGCTCCCAAGTCAATGCCCTTAGCAATTCATGTCACTATACTGTCTTGAAGTCAGGCCCAAGCATCAACATTCTATGCCAGTGGTGAGGCGTAACCAACAGTAATAAGAGGGGCTGTTTTGGAGAAATAAAAGGCAATTCCACGGCCCAAAGTAGGATGCAGACAGTTAAGGAGCAGGACAGGATTGAAACTTTAGATAAACTCGGATCTCTCTGAGCATATCTAAGGAGCCCCTGGGATGGGAGGAACAGTGTGATCCTTTAGAAGTGAATGTTCCTGAGAGCCACCAGAGTTGTTGGCCTCACAGAGTCCAGGGCAGGACTCCAGGCTTGAGAGCTCTGGTCTGGACAAGATAGACCTCTTTCAGGATTCACACCAGTTCAGCACGTTTCCTGAAACGCTCTCTGGGCCCTGCCTTCTAACCTGTTTATTATGAGCAGAGAAAGGAGACAGGCATTCATGAATTACTTCCCTTCTCTGAGGTCCAGTTTCCTCATCTGGCAAGTGCGTTGTCAGGAGGAGAAAGTAGATGCCGTATGTCAAGCTCCTAGCACAAAGCCGGGTGTGCAGCGGACACCTGGTTATTACTGCTGTGAGCTGACAGTGTGATCAGGCGGTGGCCCAGATGGGCATCGGGTGGCCCACGTCTGCTGTTCCAGAGACTTCTGCCAGCCTGCTGCAGAGCTCCCCTGCTCCAGCACGGCCCTCACCCCACCACCTCGCTGCACCCACCACACCAGAACCAAGGGCGTTCAGCGTGAGCAGAGACCACGCGGGGCTGTCCTCTCCGTAAAGCCTGGACAAGGCTAGACTTCTTCACAAGGAACTTTATTAGAATCAAAGAAGCTGCCTTAGAATGGCCAGATGAAAAGTTGTTTGTCTCCAAGACAAATACCAAAACAAGAAAATCATGAGGTTAGAAGGAGGATCGCTGGATCAGGTGTCAGGCAGCCTTGCCTGAGGCCTACATCGCTGCACTGACTTGGGGGGAAGCCTTGGGTGAGCCATTGTCACCTCTTGGAGCCTCACTCTCCTTACCCATTCAAGCAGGAATGCTAATGCTCTCCCTGGACTGTGGGTGGGGGAGGGGGGAGTTCACAGCTAATGGAATGGGAAAGGCTTTGTAAGTTTCAGTAATGGCCCATTTTAATGTCCCCTGGCTACCTTGACCCTCATTAAGGGTTCATCTCTCTCTAGCCTGGCCTGGGCCCCCTGGCCCTTGGTCCCTCATTTTAGGACTCTGGGCAGAGCTGGTCCTGGCCTCTTCCTGGGTAGCCTGTGGTCCAGGGGCTGTGCCCAGGTAGAGGAGAGAGGATGCACTCTCCCTAAGCATCCCTGATCCAGAGGGCAGTGTAAGGTCAAATGTCATGCTGAAGCTGCATGGGGAGGACTGAGGCCCAGAAAGTGCAGTTGCGAGGTCCCTGTTCAGGTTGACACAGATAGTGCCAGGACAGGGATTTAGCCCAGGCCCTGGGTCCTCTGCGCCCCGCTGATGACTCGCTGCAGCACGGGGTTTGAGGGTCAAACATTCAGCATGTGTCCACTCCGCCTCACAGTTGGAAAACTCAGACCTGTTCTACGCTGTGCCCTGGTCCTGCGGGACCCTGGGCTTCCTGGTGGCCGCCGAAATCCGCATCATCCCCGCCAAGAAGTACATCAAGCTGCGGTTTGAGCCGGTGTGCGGCCTGGAGGCCATCTGTGACAAGTTCACCCGTGAGTCCCAGCGGCAGGAGAACCACTTCGTGGAAGGGCTGCTCTACTCCCTGGAGGAGGCCGTAATCATGACGGGGGTCATGACGGATGAGGCAGAGCCTGGCAAGGTAGGCCCGGAGGAGGAGGGCCTGGATGGGCTGGGATGGAGCCTGATTCCCCACCCTGACCCTGGCAGCCACCCTCTTTGAGGCTGCGACCTGGGTCAGCCCACCTGGGCAGCAGGATCTATAGTCGGCCGTCTTAGGCTGTGACCAAAGTATCCATTTACTCTGCCCCTACTATCTGCCAGGTATGTGTGTGTCTCTTGATAGGCGTAATCTTTGATCCTCACAGTAACCCCATTTTATAGATGAAGAAACCAAGGCTCCAAGAGGCCATGTAAACTTCCACAAGATGACAAAGCCAAGATTTGAGTAATTGATTTGATGCCTTAGAATCCAGATTCACACCCCTTCAGCGTACACTGTGTAATTTATAATAGCCATGCTTTCTCCATTGAGAAAGGATTTGTGCTTATTATGAGAGACTTGGAAAGTGTACAGAAGTAAAAGAAAAGAAAAGACTCCACCTATAAATATGACCCAATCCAGCTCTTGCTAATGTGTTTGATAGATTTATTTCCTCTCTTTTCGATGCACAGATTTTTTTAAAGCTTTTACAAAAGTAGTATAACAGTGTTGAAATATATAAAGAAAAAGTTAAAGTGCATCTCTTCACCCAAGCATGCTCCCAGGGTAACCACTTGTAACACTGCACTCTTCAAGGCCTGTGCCTGTGCATGCCCATGTGCGCGTGTGTACATGCCCGTGCCCTCGTTTTATCCCATGCTTTCTGTTGTTGCCTGTAATTAGCCTAACTCATTGCTTCCTGATGAGCATTTATTTTGCTTAAAATGTTTTGCTCTTACAAATAAGATTGCATTGAAGATTCTCTTGCATCTATCCTTGGCCTCTTGTACGTGCATTTCTGTAGGATTGAGTCCAAAAAAAGGAATTCCTGACGTAGGGGTTTGAACATATTAAATATTGATAGATATGACCAGTGACCTGCCAGAAATGTGTGCTTCTGTCCACTTCCAGCGACGCAGTGGTGTGTGAGAATACCTTTCCCCCACGTTCTTGCCAGTGCTGGATAGCATCACTCTTTCATTTTTGCCAATCTGATAGGGTTAAAAATAGTAGCTCGTTTTATTTTGCAGTTCTCAGGTACTTTCAAGGTTACCATCTCTTTGCACAGTGTTTCGGTTTGTCTTCAGCTGTGAACACCAGTTCAAATTTGTAGTTTCTGGTTTAGTGCGATAAGCATTTCTGCATGTCGTTACATTGCCTTCATATTTAACAACAGCAGAAACATTGCGGTGAGCAAATGCCCTATCATCTACTAAACCACTGCCCCATAGTTGGAAATTAAAGTTGCATCCAGTTTTTCATTATTTTAATTAATGTAGCAGTGGACATCTTTTGTCTATAATTTGAATAATACCTTCAAGTAGAATTAGTACAACAAAGGATAGGCACTTTAAAGGCTCTTGATCTATCCCTATATACTTAAAGCATTTTAAAATCAAAAAGGACTCAAAAATCATCTGATACAATTCCCTCTCCAAATAAGGAACAGAGGCCCAGAAGGGGAAAGAGGCTCCTCTGAGGACCCACAGCAAGCATGAGGCAGATTTAAGTTTGGGTCTCTGACTCCTGGTTGGGTATTTGTTCCCCGCCGTACCAGCTTCTAGAATTTGGCATCATCTGCAAACTTTGATGGAGCACCATTCTTTTTTTTAAAATTAATTTATTTATTTATTTATTTTTGTCTGTGTTGGGTCTTCATTTCTGTGCGAGGGCTTTCTCTAGTTGCGGCAAGCGGGGGCCACTCTTCATCGCGGTGCGCGGGCCTCTCGCTATTGTGGCCTCTCTTGTTGCGGAGTACAGGCTCCAGACGCGCAGGCTCAGTGGTTGTGGCTCACAGGCCTAGTTGCTCTGCGGCATGTGGGATCTTCCCAGACCAGGGCTCGAACCCGTGTCCCCTGCATTAGCAGGCAGATTCTCAACCACTGCGCCACCAGGGAAGCCCAGAGCACCATTCTTTATGGGACACTAGTGAGCACTGGAGGATGAGGATCCTGGAGCAGGAGTGGGACTTCAGACACTGAGCCCAAATGTTCTGGTGTCCCCGGGCCCTGGCTCTGCCTGAGCTCATGTCGGGCCAAAGCCCAGGCAGTGTGTCACTCTGAACCTAGTCACCTGGCAAGGAGGTCTCGTCCAGAGGTTTTCCACCTTGTCTGAGATGTTCCTCTGGAAGCTGCCAGTGGTGATAAGCTAAGGGCGGGGACCAAGGGGTATCACCACCCACTTTGTACTGAAAGTCATCTCTTTGATGTATTAGATGCCACCTAAGGTTGCAGTTGGGCAAAAGGGATTGTACAGCTTTTAAATTGTTTGAACACTCTGACCAGTTCCCTTATTTCCCAGGAAGACCAAGGTTTTCCCCAGAGGCTTGCCTGGTTATCAGTGGCAGAGGGGCCCCGGGCCTCGGGCCACAGACTTTTGCAAAGTGTTCCCATGATGCCGGATGAGAACGGGGCCTGGGGCCGGGGGAGAGTGGTGGGTGCCAGAGGCATGCGCGTGTTTCATCGGAGGAGCGTTTCTCCCAAACATGCCTGTTCGGCAGGCTGCTCAGGAGTTCGTCCCTGCGTGCCCAGGCACTGTCCACTGGGAGAAGGCAGCCACCCCCGTTTTACAGGGGAGCCCAGAGAGAGCAAGTGGCTTGTTATCTAAGTGCTTGGGCTGGAACTGCAACTCCTGCCGCCTCTTGGCTGCCACGGCGTGCCATCCAGGTTCTTTATCACGTCCCAGGCTTCTCGGGCACAAAGAGTTCCCGACGAGTCCACGAACACCAGGAGTGCCTGTATCCAGGTACCCCGAGTCTCGGGTTCATCACGCAGCTGGTGACTGCTGGTGTGTGACCAGGTCCACCTGGGGCTAGAGCAAGTTGCTCTCTTCCTGTGGGGTCTGACTCCCCTTTGCATCCGCAGGTGGAGGCCAGCCTGTGGTGACTTCTGCCCTGCCCCACACTATCCACACTCTAACTGCCTTGGACAAGCAGGCTCCTTAGCCCGTTTCCTGGTACTTCGTGGCCTGGTTTCCCCACTGCAGAGTGGCCTGCACACAGTGGTGACCCCCAGATGGGCTGCAAGTGTTGGCTGCCAGAGGTGGAGGGCAGAGGTTGCCTGGCTCCAGGGTAGAGGGGGCTGCCGAGGGGCTGGGGGCAGTGAGAGGGCCGGGAACTGAACATTGTGCCCCTGCTGTGGGCAGGCCCTGTGCCTGGCACTTTTTGCATTATCTCTTTTAGTCTCTCTAACCATTTTACCTGTACTGAAAATGAGGCTCAGAGAGGCTAAGTAACCTGCCAGGATCGGCCTAGTAAAAGTGGAGACAGCAAATCAGTAAACAGTAGGCACACGGCAGTCCCATTTATATAAATCTGTGTGTGTGTGAAAATAAAACCTAATGAATACACATCAGTTTTTAGTAGTTCCCTCTGGAGGGTGAGACTGCAGGGGCATCTCTCAGGTTACACATTACTGCAGTGTCTCAAGTTTTCACAAGGGGCGTACGTTGCTTTTAGAATCAGGAAAAAAAATTAATAGTTGTTTTTTTTTTTTTTATAATGCCCACATTCCAGAACCCACCATTCAAGGTTCTCTGCCATCCGCCTTGGCCTTCTTTTGCAACATGGAATGTGCTTGAGTCCTTGCCTTGTCTCTTGCGAGCCTTGTGACCTCGGGTGGTCCCTTCAACCTTGATGATTCTTTCTCCTGGTTAGTGAAACAGGGACAGCCCTGCTGTGCAGGGTCGTGGAGGAGATAAAGAAGGAATGTATGCGAGGTCATGGAAGAGGTAATGAATGTATGCAAAGTCATGGAGGGGGCAAAGAGTGAATACGTCGGGTACTGGTGCTGCCTCCCTGGAGTGTGGGCACTTAGCCCGTGCTGTGATTATTCTCCAGCCACCCTGGGCTTGCTTGCTTCTTGCCTCTGCTCCTGTCTTTCCCTCCCGGATGGTCCCCTGGCAACATTCTACCTCTCCTACGTGACCTCCACTGGGTGGGTGTGATCTCACCTGCCCCATAAAACTCGGGTGTCTCTCCCACCCCAAAGAAGCTGGTATGACATGGGCCCGAGTGTCTGCAGTGTGTGTGTATGTAATTTCTAATAGGCACAAAGATCTCCCACAAAGTATTTATTTTTATTGCCATCTTACATGTGAAGAAACAAGCTCAGAGTGTCCTGCGCCAGGTCACACAGCTAGTGGGTGACTGGGCCAGGGTCTGGCCTCAGCCGCCCAACCTGAAGCCCATGACCCTTTCGGGTTGCTGCCCTGCCTGTCTCCAAAAGCATCGGCCCACAGTTCCTTTCATGGGTGAGGAAGCTGAGGCTCAGAGAAGCTAAGTCATCGCGGGGCACACAGTAGGTAGAGTCCTGAACCATTTAGGGCTGAAGAAGACACCAGCTAAATACATGATTTAGGCTTGGAGACCACGGGGCCCAGTGCCAGGGAAGACTGTGGCTTTACTGTGAGCTTCCTCCGCTGATGGGGGCTGCCTGGGGGGAGCGCTGTGGCCAGAGGATGTGGAGCTTGGTCCAGGGCAGCAGGGAAAGCACCGTGGTCAGTTGGTGCTGTCGGCTGTGGGACCCCGTGGGGAGGGTGACCCGCGCTCAGTGTTCGTGCCGACACTGGCCTCGTGGGAGGGAGGTGGGGAGGAGCACACCTGTTTGGAGCACTGCACCGTGGCCGACGGCGACAGACGTCGGCACTTCAGTTCTCTCACCGAGAAGGAGTAGCAGGCTGAGCTCTCGAGACTGTCAGGAGTTTGCTCTTGGGCCCTGGGCTCACCACTTAACCTCTGTGAGCTCCTGCTCTCTCTGCTAGAGATTGCCGGCTGTGCTTATTAACCTCACCCGGCTTTCAAGAGCCTCCAAGGCAATAATAGACATGAAAGAGCTCTGGAGAGGCCAGGAGTGCCGAACAGAAGCTGGGTATCACTGTTACGCCCCGATGGCATTGGGGCTTGTCTGTGGCCTGACACAGTGCCCTCTGTCATTGCAGCTGAATAGCATTGGCAACTACTACAAGCCGTGGTTCTTCAAGCACGTGGAGAACTACCTGAAGACAAACCGCGAGGGCCTGGAGTACATCCCCTTGAGACACTACTACCACCGCCACACGCGCAGCATCTTCTGGGAGCTCCAGGTGAGGCTAGGATTTCCTGGTAGTCCTGGCTCCTGGCCGGGCTGGCAACCAGGATGGTTTCCCCTCCCTTGGGGGAAAAGAGTGGCTTTGTGCTAGGGACCAGAACAGCCTCTTACCCAGCAGCACAGTGCCTCCTTCAGGAGCAGCCACCTTCCCTTAAAGCAGCGGGCTCTCCCCACACACCTGCCTGTGCCAGAAGGCGGGGCGCGGGGCCCAGTGCTTTGGGGAACACAGACCTGTTCTGTCCTTGAGGAGCTGTATCCTAGCCAAGCAGACAGACTGCGGCCTGAGAAGAGGAAGTGGCTGGTCCTGCCCAGGGCTGGAGGTAGCTGTCAAGCGTGGCCTTGACGTGTGAGCAAGAATTTGCTGTTGTGTGATGAGCGATGGGGAGCAGTGACATTTTAAATAAGCGGTCAGGGAAGGCCTCTCAGGAGATGCCTTGTGAGCGGGACCTGAACATAGGACACGCCAGGCAGAGGAAGAGCCAGAGCACAGGTCCTCACATGGGCTGGGTGGGTAGCTTTTTATTTCTTTTATTTAATTGAAGTGAAAACATAAAATTAACCATTTTAAAGTATACAATTCAGTGGTATTTGGTGCATTCATGATGTTGTGTGTCTACTATATCTAGTTTCAAAATATTTTCATCGCCCTAAAAGGAAATCCTATACCCATTAAGCAGTTACTCCCCATTCCCTTTCCCCAGACTCTGGCAACCATCAGTCTGCATTCTGTCTCTGTGGATTTACTACCTATTCTAGACATTTTATATAAATGGAATCATACAACATGTGGCCTTTTGTGCCTGGCTTCTTTCACTAAGCCTGTTTTCAAGGTTCATCCACGCTGTAGCATGTATCAGTACATCATTCCTTTTTGTGGCTGAATAATACTCCATTGTATGGTTGGACCACAGATTGTTTTTCCACTCATCTGCTGGTGGACATTTGAGTTGTTTCCACCTACTGGCATTGTGAACAATGCTGCTGCAAACATTCATGTACTAGAATTTGTTTGAGTACTAGTTTTCAGTTTTGGAGGATACATGCCTAGGAGTGGAACTGCTGGGTCGTGTGATGATTCTGTGTATAACCTACTGAGGAACTGCCAAACGTTTTCCATGGTGGCTGAGCCATTTTACATTCTCAGCAGCAGCATGTGTAGGTTCCAATTTCTCTACATTCCCACCAGCACTTGTTGTTTTCTGGGTTTTTGCTATAGCTATCCTAGTGGGTAAGAAGTGGAATCTCACTGTGATTTTGATTTGCATTTTCCTAATGACTAACGATGTTGAGTATCCTTCCATGTGCCTGTTGGCCATTTGTATATTTCTTGGAGAAGTATCTGTTCAGATCCTTTGCCCAATTTTAATTGGGTTATTGATCTTCGTTGTTGAGTTGTAAGAGTTCTATATATATTCTGGATATTAGACCCTTATCAAGTACATGATTTGCAAATATTTCCTCTCATTCTGTAGGTTGTCTTTCACTTCCTTGATAATGTCTTTTTTTTTTTTAGATTTTTTTTGATGTGGAGCATTTTTAAAGTCTTTATTGAATTTGTTACAATATTGCTTCTGTTTTGGTTTTTTGACCATGAGGCATGTGGGATCTTACTCCCCGACCCGGGATGGAACCCGCACCCCCTGTATTGGAAGGCAAAGTCTTAACCACTAGACCGCCAGGGCAGTCCCGATAATGTCTTTTGATTCACAAAAGTTTTTGGTTTTGATGAAGTCCAGTTGATCTATTTTTTCTTTTGTCACTCGTGCTTTTAGTGTCGTATCTAAGAATCCATTGCTAAATCCAAAGTCATGAAGATTTCTTCCTGTGTTATCTTCTAAAAGCTTTATGGTTTTAGCTTTTATATTTAGGTTCTTGATCCATTTTAAGTTAAGTTTTGTGTATTGTGTGAGGTGGGGGTCCAACTCCATTCTTTTGAATCACAGCAAGGTGCAAGTTGTCACAGCAAGGCTGCGTGTTTCTGAAAACAGCAAGAAGGCCCTTGAGCTAGACCCATGGTGGAGAATACGGTCAAACAGCAGCTGTAGCCTAGATCATGTGGATCCTTGTAGGTCAGGGGAGGACTTCATATTTTACCTTGTGTGGTAAGGAAGCCAGTGGAGGGCTTTGTGCAGAAAAGTGACATGACCTGATGTTTGTTTTAAAAGGATAATTTTGACAGCTAGGTGGAGAGTGGATGGGGTGGAGGTGGCAAGAGTGGGAGAGCGGAAGAAAGAAGATTCTGCCGTCCAGGGTGGTAGCGGTGGAGGAGGAAAGGGGTCTCAGATCTGAGAGGTGCTGTGAAGGTTGAATCAACCAACAGGATTTCCCACAGATTGCCCTTGGGTGTGATTCCAAGGTTAGGGACCCAAGCAACCGGGTGACCCGAGGTGCCATTGACTGCTATGGACAACATGGGGGAGGGGTCTGGGAAGGAAAATCAGAAGTTTGGTTTGGGACATGTCAGCGTGAGATGCTTTTCAGACATCCAGGTGGGACGTTGAGTGGGCAGCTGGCACATATGTCAGATCTTCAGGGCAGAGGGCGAAGAAATCCATATCACTATGGGTGTCATCAGCAGAGAAATGTTAATTAACACCGTGGGACTAGATGAGTGAGGGAGGTTAGAGAAGAGAAGTCCCAGAGCCAAGCCCTGCAAGTTGAGGGAGGAGGAACCAGCCAGGAGAGGAGAAGACGCCGTCAGTCAGAGGGGAGGAGGAACCCAGGAGGACTGGCATCCCAGAAGCTACTTGGGGACAGCATGTCAAGAAGGAAGATGAACAGCCGTGTCAAATGCCCCTGAGTGAGATGACGACAAAGCATCGACCCCTGGTCTTAGTTGTGAAAAGGTCACTGATGACCTTGAGCCATGGGGCTGAAAGCCTGACTTGGGTTTGAGAGAAAAGAGAGACAGGGAAGTGGAGGCAGTGAAAATGGAAATCTGAGAAGGCTCAGTATAAGGGAAAGCAGAAGAGTAGGGTGGGAGCCAGAGGGGGATGTAGGATCGAGAGGAAATACTTTGTGTCACTGTTTTATTTTTTATTTTGATTTTTTTTTTTTTGGCCGCGCCGCATGGCAGATGGGATCTTAGTTCCCCAACCAGGGATCAAACCTGTGCCCCCTGCAATGGAAGTGCAGAGTGTTAACCACTGGACCGCCAGGGAAGTCCATGTGTGACTTTCAAGAGGGGAGAGGTTACCGCATGTTGACGTGCTGGCAGTGCAGGGGAGAGGGTGTGCTCGCAGGGTGAACCTTGAGGATGGATGGATCCTGTGCTCAGGTGGAGAGGTTGCCTTTAGGTGAGAGCGTGGAGATTCACCCACTGGACGGGAGGGAGGAAGTGTTAATGGAACAGTTGCTACAAACAGGAGGACCATTTGGTGGTGGGAGGGTGTGGGAGTCCTTCTATTTTCTCAGTGAAATAGGAAGCAAGGATTTTAGCCAAGATGAGGGGGTGGGGGTTGTTGAAGGACTGAGGAGAGAGGAGATGGGAAATTGTCCCTTGGAGAGTGGGAATGAATTAACTGGGGAAATGTCATAGGATTGCTGGGCAACACTGGGCCTCCCAAAGATTCATGACCATGAGTTTACAGTGAGACTAGCCCTGGTGGTTGTGGATTTTCACACATTCAGCTCTGTGGACGGGGTACAGAATAGGGAGAAAGTTAGATTTAACCACAGTTGAGGTTTTGCAGATGAGTATGACAAGTGGGGCGGGGTTGGAAAAGCCAGGACATGATCAGGATGAAATCCGAGCCAGCTGAGCGGGGGGCAGTGAGGATGTGCGGGGCTGAAGGGACTGATATGGTGGCCTGGGTGCCCCTTGGGGTGAAGAATTGACGTCAGAGCACTGGAGGGCATGAGCAGCAGGAAAGAGAGTTAGTGGTGGTCAGAGGGCGAACGCTTGGAATTGAAACTATGGAGATGCCAAATGAAGTATGTTGCCTACCATCCCGTTCTGCAGGAATGAAGTCATTAGGCCTTGCGGTCGCTGACCTTCAACACCCCCTGAAAGGAATTCAGGGCAAAGATCACTAATGAGGCACTCTGTGCTATGGGAAAACTGGCAGATAAAGACAGCCTTCAGATAGGTAGATATTTTGAGGAGAAAATTTTATGAACCCAAATTCTTGGATCTTCCCATACTTAGAAAAGTACCAAAGCCGTTAATAAGACGGCTGTTCCTCATAACTAGCAACAACCTTCGATCGAGACCTGTGCTTGATTTCATGTACACTTCGCCAAAATCACATACATACTGATCTGGCCTTTACCTCTTCGGAACGGTTTCTCAGAGCTGTTTGAGAGCGAGTCTCCCAGGCTATAGTCAGTGAGACACTGAATAAACTCAACTCACAGCTCGGACGTGCTTTTTTTTTTTCCCAAGTCAACAGAGGCAATGAATACAGACAATAGGACAACATCGAGAGGTCAGCAAACTTTCTTAAAGGGCCAAATAGCAAAAGCTTTAGGCTCTGCGGGTCATACGTCCTGTCGCAGCTGCTCAGCCCTGCCCTTGTAGCACAAAAGCAGCCACAGGCAGTGCACAAACAAACGTGCATGACTGTGCTCCAGTGATACTATGTATAAACACAGGCAGGGGGCCAGATTTGGCCACCTGCTGGATCCGCTTGCAGACCGATTCCCACGGGCTATAGTTTGTCATCCCCTGCTCTAGAGTGTGACATGAGAGTCAGGGCAGAGGCCAGGTGGAAGGTAAGATCGCTGGAGGACAGAGAGGAGGCTGGGGCGTGGGAAAGATCATAGAGGTGGATATAAAATCACATCAGTGATAAGATGACTGTTGAAGAAGGTGGCAGTGATCCAGGAACGAGGGAGATGATGGGGGTGGAGATGATGGGCAGGTGGCTGCAAAGTCGCTGAGGGTTTTCAGGGAATGGGAGGGGCAGAGACCTAGAAGCAGTAATGAGGAGCCCACCTCATCTCCGTCTACCCCAGAGGGTCTTGGAGAGAAAATGATACCACCTCGGAGGGCTGCAAGAGCCAGCCAGGTTCCAGCTAAGAGCAAGGAGAGGACACGACGGTCGAGAGAAGAGCTTGAGGATGGAGGGGGTTTGCTGCCGTTTAGACCATGAGAGAGCACAGGGGAGGGGTTTGGCAGATGGGGGGACAGTGGCCAGTGGGGTCAGATTAAAAGACATTGCATCGCTGTAGCCCATCAAGGGTGCTAGTGGGAGGCACCCAAAAGTCCACCATGACTGAGATAAATAGAGATGTCAGGCATGAAGGAATTACACCTGGTGGTCTCCTAGGAGGAGGTGTTGGGTCACTTCTAATCATGGGCTAGGTCTCTCAGGCAGAATGTGATGGGGCAGTGGTAAGGGCTGGAGGAGTGGGCAGCAGAGGCTTCATCAAGGCCCGGGGAGCTCTGGGCTTCCCCCATCCCTGTTAGTCCTCCTTTGAGCAGTGTCCAGGCCCAGAGCGTTTGGTGGAAAGTTTTGCCAAAGGCAGAAGACCCCCGAGTCCCTCTTTATCCCTGCCAAGAGCAGTGTGAAGGATGTGGGAGGTGTGGTTTTGTCAAGAGCAGGGATATTTAAGAGAAAGGAAAGGAAAGAGGGGCCAGCAAAGTACATGAGAGCACATCAGAATGATAACAGCAGCAATTAATATGAATCACTCCTTACATGTTAGTTCTTAGGCCAAACACTTTTCATGCATTCTCTCTCCATCTTCCTAACAACCCTGTGAGGGTAGGTCCTAGTGCTGTTTCCACTTTACAGATGAAGACGCTGGTTTAGGTTATCCAAAGTAACACAACTTAGTAAGGGATAGAGTGTATTGGTTATCTATTGCTGCATAATGAATTAACCCCAAATTGTGAGGATTAAAACAACTGCTCTCTGTTATCTCACAGTTGCGAGGCTCAGGGATTGGAGAGCGATGGTGTGGGTGTTTCTGGCTCAGGGCTGCAGTCAAGGTGTCGGCCAGGCTGGTCTGCTGGTGGCTCTAGTAGGGCTGGAGAATCTGCTTCCTGAAAGGGTCCCTCACATGGCTGTTGACAAGAGGCCTCCGTTCCTTGCCACCTGGGCTGCTCAAGTGTCCTCACAACAGGGCAGCTGGCTTCCCCCAGAGCAGGGGATCCAAGAGAGAGACCAAGGAGGGGTCCTCAGTGCCTTCCATGACCCAGGCTTGTCGCCTCGCCACTCCCGCCATACTCTCTTATTAGAACGGAGTCACCAAGTCTGGCCCACACCCAAGGAGGGGGGAATTAAGCTCCACCTCTTGAAGCAAGGAGTAGCAGAGAACTCCTGGACGGGTTTTAAAACCACAGAGCTAGATTTCAAAATGAGGTTTGTCTTATATTTTTGTGCTGTTAAACACTAGCCTGTACTGCCTGAAGTTAAAGGAAGAATCTGGAAGGATGGGTGTTTTACTACCAAGATGTGCACACAGGAAGTTTGTTCAGGAGAACTCTGGTGATCCTCAGCTGCGAGAGGAAAGGGAAGCAGGGCCGGGCAGAGGGAAAAGCGGAGGTGTGAGGCAGTCACAACAAAGACCTCAGCCAACCCAAGGGAGCTCTGGGGCCGGATGGCCCTCCAGAGCTGTCCCACCTTGAGGCCAGGGGGCTAGGACTTTGCAGCCCCACCCCGTGAAGGGTGACCTTGGAGATATTGCATGTTGGATTCCAGACCACTGCAATAAAGCAAATATCACAATAAAGTGAGTTACACGAATTTTTTGGTTTCCTAGGGCATATATATATATTTTTTTAATTTAATATCTTTATTAGACTATAACTGCTTTACAGTGTTGTCCCAGTGCATATAAAAGTTATGTTTACACTATACTGTAGTCTATTAAGTGGGCACTAGCATTATGTCTTAAAAAAAAAGGGCATACCTTAATTTAAAAATGCTTTATTGCTAAAAAATGCTAACCATTATCTGAGCCGTCAGCAAGTCAGAGTAGTGACATCAGAGATCACTGATCAAAGATCAGAAGTGCAATAAAACGAGGTCTATCTGTACAGTGTCAGGCATCCAGGACAAAGAATGCAGTAGCGCTCTGTGTGCTGACGCCCAGGATATAGTGATAAGCAGGAGGCTAGTAGACGCTGCCATTTGTGACTTGTGTTTTTTTTAAGCCCATGGACTTGTCTGTGCATCGAATGTCTCTAGAAGGGTACACAAATAATTCCTAAGAATGGTTGCCTTTGTGGAGGGGAAAGAGATTGGGATGGAGGAGGAATGATGAGTGGTCAGGGCTGTGAGGGAAACGGGGTCAGGGCTTAGGCTTTGAGGGGGATTTCTGCTATGGGCCTGTGTGGCTTTTCCAGGGACAACCAAGGGAACAATAAAAGCCACGCTATTTCCTGAGCTCCTGTTGTGAGCCAGGAACTGGTGTAGGAGCCAGAATCTAACAGAGAAGAGAGCAGACAGGCCCCTCCCTCCCTCATGGGAGTGGGCTGGTGATCAGAGGTGATGATTCCAGGGGAGGGGAGGGGGGGGGGAGGGGAGGGGAGGGGAGGGGAGGGGGGAGGGGAGGGGAGGGGAGGAGAGGAGGAGTCATGCAGCCTCTGAAGCTTAGCATGGGGGCTTCTTTGGGCAGCCACCACTGACCCTAGTCTGATGTGGACCCTTTTATGAGCTGCCTCTGCATCTCTCTGTTGCAGCTCTTCACGCCTGAGGTCAGGGACCACGTCTCAATGATCTGGGTATCCCCAGCACCCAGCACAGAAGCTGGCACCTGAGCACATAGGCGCCTCATAATTGTCTAACGAATGAAGGAATGTCCTTGGCTTCGAGGACCCAGGAGCTATGAGGATGGGGTATCAGGTGCACGCTGGCAGCCCTCAGGAAGACAGCAGACTGGGAGCAGGGAGGACGATCGTGAATGGGGGGCTCCTCCCTTGTGGAGGTTTGAGGCGTGAAAGAGGAAGGACAGCCCTGCTCGGGGGGTTTCCCAAGAGGCCAGCTTGGGGGAGGCAGGCGGGGTGGCGCTGTGCAGGGCCACAGGAACAAGAGAAAGTGGCTAGCTCTGCCTAGGATTGAAGGTAGCTGTCAAGCTTGGCCTTGACAGGTGAGCAAGAATTTGCTGTTGTGTGTATGGAGGGATGGGGAGCAGTGACATTTTAATAGGGGCGTCAGAGAAGGCCTCTCAGGAGATGCTGTAGACCGAAGGGCTCATCGTTGAACCTGAGCCAGACCTTCCCCACCTCAGTGGGAGCCGTCTCTGGCGGTGTGACCTTAGGGAAGTTGCTTAAGCTCTCTGAGTATCCATCCCTCTTGCCATTGAACAGCATTCTCAAACATTTATGGAATGCCTGCTCTGTGCCAGCCACACTGACCTCAGCAACTAGAACAGCAGTGATAGCTTCGTTGTTATTTTGCTTCAGGCAATGGGCTGAGTGCCTTTGGTATCTTACCATTCATTCTCACAAGCCCCATTTTGCAGATCAGGAAACCTAGCTCAGGGAGGTTAAGTCCCCAGCCCAAGATCATCATCATAGCTGGTAAATGCTGGAGCTGGGAATCAAACCCAGATCCAGCTGAGTAAATCCTGGGTACCACCACACCCCCCCCAGATAGGAGTGGACCCGTCACATTTCTGTCCAGCACCAGAGGAGGACCCGGCCCCTGGCACGTGGGGACACTGGGCCCTGCTGAGTTCCTTCTCTCCATCCCCAACCCTTGTCTTTCAGGACATCATCCCCTTTGGCAACAACCCCATCTTCCGCTACCTCTTTGGTTGGATGGTGCCTCCCAAGATCTCCCTCCTGAAGCTGACCCAGGGCGAGACGCTGCGCAAGCTGTACGAGCAGCACCACGTGGTGCAGGACATGCTGGTGCCCATGAAGTGCCTGCCGCGGGCCCTGCACACCTTCCACAGCGACATCCACGTGAGCCGGGCCGGGAGCTCAGCGGGGACGCAGGGGTGAGGGTGGCGTGTGAGCAGCAGAGAGAGGGGAGCACCACAGAGCCTGCCACCCGGGGGAAGAAAAGCACCAACACGCCCCCCCTGGCCCCCCAGGTCTACCCCATCTGGCTGTGCCCATTCATCCTGCCCAGCCAGCCGGGCCTGGTGCACCCCAAGGGAGACGAGGCCGAGCTCTACGTCGACATTGGTGCCTACGGGGAGCCGCGCGTGAAGCACTTTGAGGCCCGGTCCTGCATGAGGCAGTTGGAGAAGTTCGTCCGAAGTGTGCACGGGTGAGCGAGTGCCCAGAGTGTGGCCATCAGCCACAGAGCGCTGCCCTGGGGGGGGGGGGGCGCGTGGAAGGCCAAGGCGCCAGCTCCACAGCCAGACCCTCGGGCGCTGAGTGACCCCTCGGATTCGGGAAGGGAGTTGGGAGATTCTAAGGAGGTGGAATTGCAGGCGTTCTCGCCCTTCCCCTTGCTGCATCCCCTCCTCCTCCAGTGAGCACACCAGCAGTCCCCTGGCTGCTTGAGCCAGGGGTCGCCCCACTACCTACCCCAGCGCAGGCCACGGGGGTGCTTTAGACGTGTCCAGGGGCTCGCACTCCAGGTTGGAGGCCAAAGCTGAGGAGGGGGGTACTCAGGACCATGAAAGTCACACAGAGGCCTGGACAGAGCATTGCTCAGAAATGTCCTGGAACAAACCGTGGACATGCAGAATCCACGTGGAGAATCTCAAAATAATTATGCTGACGGAAAGAAGCCAGGAAAAAAGAGTACTGTATGATTCTATTCATATATATATATTTTATTTATATAAAATTATAGAAAATGCAGATGAACCCATGGTGACAGAAGGCAGGTCTGCCTGGGATTGTGGAGGGTGATGGACAGACAACACAGGGGAATTCGAGGCATGAAGAAAGTTTGGGGGTGATGGATATGGCCGTTATCTGGACTGAGGTGACAGTTTCAAGGTTATAGACATATATCAAACTTATCAAGCAGTACATTTCTTTTTTTTTTAATTTATTAAAAAAAATTTTTTTGCTTGTTTTATTTATTTATGTTATTGAAGTATAGTTGATGTACAATATTATATGTTACAGGTGTACAATTTAGTGATTCACCATTTTTAAAGGTCATACTCTATTTATAGTTATTATAAAATATTGGCTATATTCCCTGTGTTGTACCATATATCCTTGTAGCTTCAAGTTGTACACTTTCATTATGTGCAGTTTATTGAACGTCAAAAAAGAGAGAGAAAGCAGCCTGGCGACCACATCAGGGAGACGGGCATGCAGTGCACTGCATTCTACTCCTGACTCTGCCTCCACTGCCACTTAAAGCCCTGAGCCCAGATTCCCCGTCTGTAAAATGGGGATAAAAATTCCTGCACCAGCCTCAACCACTAGCTCATTAGGGGGATTAAACAAGAGAAAGCCTCCAAAAGCACGTCCTGCCCTGCAGAGCAGGCGGTGCGTTAGGGGCGCATTAGGGATGGTTGGGGTTCTTTGTGTCCCTTTCCCCTTCCCGCCCCTCTTACCCCCATCCGCAAGTCCTCACCCTTGTGTCTGCGCTGCAGGTTCCAGATGCTGTATGCCGACTGCTACATGGACCGGGAGGAGTTCTGGGAGATGTTTGACGGCTCCCTGTACCATAGGCTGCGGAAACAGCTCGGCTGCCAGGACGCCTTCCCTGAGGTCTATGACAAGATCTGCAAGGCTGCCAGGCACTGAGCCGGAGCCCACCCGGAAGGAGGCGGACGCGAGGGCGGACCCTGTCCCCAGGGCCAGAAGGCATCTTCCCTTCACTCAAGCTTGGCTGCTCTGCCAGATCCACACTTTCAGAAAGAAACCCCTCCAGAAACCCCACCCAGATGGCCCCGACAGCTTGCTCCCAGATTTCAGGGGCAGCCAAGTAGAGTGGAAAGGACATGAGATTTGGAGTCAGACAAACCCGAGTCTAGTTCCCAGTTCTGCCACTCATTTAGCTGTGTGACTCTGAGTGAGTCACTCAGCCACTCTGAGCCCTGCTCCTCATCTGTTGAAAGCGGGTAATGCTATCTGCCTGCTGTTGTCATCTAAGTCAAGCGCCTGTCGCAGCAGAGGTGCTGGAGAAGTGGCAGCTGCTGTCAGCACGGCTTCCCACTCAGCATCACGTCGGACTAAAGTGCTTTGGATTCAGTGGTGGAGTCTGGGAAGGCTCCATGTTAGGTCACCTGGGCTCGGGTTTGGCTGAAGGGGGTGTCCTCGAGTTGCCCTGCCGTCGCTTGTCAGCTGCAAGACCTCCTCGCGAAGGGAAGGAAGGAAGGTTCCTCTCCATCCCTGGGGTCTTGGGAGGGCAACAGATGGGGCGGGCGGGTGGGCCCAAGATGTGCTGTGCCAAAGCCAGGTCTGATTCCAAAGTTCTCCCTGCCGTGCTCGGTGGCGCCTTGCCCCTTCCTCCTTCACGCTCAGGCTTGCAGGCCCACTGCAGCCGTTGCCCAAGTCCGCTCAGAGGGGACTGTGTCCTTGGAGAAGACACTTCAGGGTTGAATCCTGGCCGGGCCCAGGCCTGGGACACCTGCCCAGGCTGGGTGAGTGGTTTCTGCTCTGAATTGAATCCAGAGGATCTGGGCTCGTTCTTGGCTCTCCACCCTCCATGGCTCTTGTTCCCAGAACCCGCTTTGTCATGGTGGGGCTGTGTCCTCTGCTCTGCAGTAGGGGTGGGAGTTGGGGGGTGGGACCACGCCCAGCAGGACAATGGAGCAGCCGTCCCTCGGTTTCGTGGGGTTCCTCACTGCGGGGCTGAAAGAAAACAGCATCAACTTGATTTCTCCAACGACTCATCCCCCCCTTTTTTTCTTTCTCCCCCCGCCTCCAACTGTAGTTAATTTTAGTGCCTTACAAATCCTAAGCTCAGAGAAAAGTTAGCTCCATTTCCGTTCCAGAGGGAAGGAAACCTTCCCAGGTCCCTGCCCACCTAGTAAAGCTTGGTTGTTCATGCAGCTCCGTCTTAAGAACTGCCCAGCCTCAGCTGAAAACCCAGAATCTGAGAGGGAATTGTGTAAGGGAAGCTGGAATTGAGTGAACTGTGCCAGGCAGTGACATTTTGGGGGAGAGAGAGAGAGAGCACTGCACCAGGAGCCAGGAGGCCTGGGTTTGTCCTTGCTGTATTCTTCACGAGCTCTGCACCCGTGGGCAAGTCATTTGTCCCTCTGAGCTGTAGTTTCCTCATCTGTCACATCAGCACACACAAGACCACCTGAGGCCCTTCTGCTTTAGAAGTGCAGAGCTGTCTTAAACACCATGACTGCAAACCCCATGAAAAGCCTCTTGTGTGGATAGTCAGAGGAAAAAACAAATGATCTAAGTGGACGCCTGGGGGTTGTCTGCCATTTAAGGTCCTTCCTTCAGCCCAAGGCCAGCTCTCATCTTTTCAGAAAGGCGCATCCGTGGCCTGCAAGGAAGTGTCAGTCTTGTCACCACAGGTTGCCAGAATCCTCCCAGAGCCATGCTTTGGCTGCCGAGGCTCACTCATCCTGCCCTGGGCTTGGCACGCTGTAGTCTCTTGGCGTGGTCCTGGGAGTTCTGGGCGCATTCAGGGCACTCAGAAGGCAGAGGAACCACTCTTCCCCATTTGGCCTCTGGAGGGGGCATAAGAAAAAAAATAAGAAACCTCATTTTTTCGCTTGTATGCAAAGCACGTGAATACTGGCATTAGCTCTCCTAGTGGGCCCGTGGGCTTCCCGCTCGGCGCTAAACTGATGATCCTACTTGCTGTAGAGGAATGGTGAGCCTGAGCTAGATTAGCCCAACAGATAAGGCCCCGTCCTTTCACCAGTGGGGCCTCCGTCCCTGGGCCCCTGGGAGTGTGGCCAGAGATGCCAGCAGCTTCTGTTATCCTCAGTCCTACAAACCAAAATCCTGCCCTTCACAGACCTCACTCGGAACCCGGGGCTCGGAAGGGAGGGTCTGGGGATCACACCAGCCTCAGGTTAGTGTTTTGTTTCAGTGATCTCTTGCCTAGAAAGGGGCAGTCTTCCAAGCATGTTGAGCTGAGTGACCAGCTCTTTCTTGTAGCCAGTCTTGTCACCACCCATCAGGTGGTGGTTTCAGGTGGAATCAAACTTGGCATATGGCGGGGGTGGGGCAGCGTGTGTGGAAAGTATAAGAAGAGGCCTCTCCCTTCCGGAACGCTGAGTTTCTCTGCATGAAGGTTTTCTGTAAAATCCAGATTCTAGCCAGTTTCTTTGGCTGGAAGGACGCATAATCTAGCTGTTACTGAAAGGGAAGTGGTGGGGATGGGGGTGGCAGTGAATGCTGTGTGATTTTTAGTTTTTTCCTTAATCATGGGGACCATGGAAAAAGGCATGGGTTCCCCTACCCCCACCCCCAGCAGGCTCTTGCAGCTGCAGGCGCTGTGCCTACTGTCTGAACACTTCATGTCCCTATGGCTGTGTGGCCACTGCTTCTGTAAGAATAAAAGTGTGATCTGGAAAGTAGCCTTTGTCGTTTCTTGCTCTGGGGACCACGACATGGAGGCACTCCTGGCTCAAGTGCAGGCTCCAGTTGCCCTCTGAACCCGCGAGGGCTGGAAGATGGCGTGGGGGAATGGACAGGTGTGTTAGGGCAGAAGGACCAGGGTGATTTTCTTAACTTTTTGAATTTCCGTCGTCGTCACAATGATCTGGCGTAGATGTTGATAATATTCCCCTATCTGCAGGGTGGAGAACAGACTACAAGGAGAAACTTGGAAGCTAGGAGACCAGTGAGAAGAGTTCAGGTGAGGTGGGGCTCAGATCGAGGTGGGGCTGTGCTTTTTAAGGCACCAGACATGACTGTCGGAAGCTCTGGGCCGCAGTCCTGGCTTTGTCACTTGGATGACCTAACTAATTTTGGCAAATCAGTTAATCCTATTGAGACTCTTTCCTCATGTACACACTGGTAGAGACCACTAACTGTCCACTAAAACCCATTCCTCCCTTTGAGCACACCACTGGACTACATTTCCCAGCCTCCCTCGCCGTCAGATGTGCCCTTGTGTTAGAGTCGCTCCAGGAGAATGTGAGCAGAAGTGGTAAAGCCCCGTGTGAGGTTCTCCTGGCTCTTCTGTTATTTGGACGCAGATGACAGCCAGGCCATAGGTGGCAGCAGAGTCACAAGGGGAAGGAGCTAGATCCCTGAATCACTGTATGGAGAACTGCCCACCAACCTGAACTTTGGCCTGGTCTGGGAACAAGAAATAAATAAACTTTTACTGTAGTTGAGTCGCTGCATATTCAGGACTATTTGTTAGAGCAATTTAGCTCACCCTAATTGTTACAGGTCATCAGGCTTGAATGAACAGACACAAGGGTTGAGTTTAGTGCAATAAAGTTTTATGCAAATGCATAGATATACATGATGGACATTTTCCTAAAATATATGTGATGTCAGGGTCCCATCCTAAAGTTGTTTGAGAGGAACCCCTTAGGAAATTCATTTTCCAAGTGTTCAGTTTCACAAATCAGGATTTGTAAATTCTCCTTAAAGGAGGAGAAATCTTTAATGTCCTTAAAACAGATTTTGTAGTTGAAACCTGAAATAGCACCTTACATTTGAATAGCATGCAACATACAATATCTTTTTTAATCCTCACAGTCCTGTAACAAAAGCAGGTCAGTTTTTTAATCCCCATTTTACAGATGAGGAAAGTGAAGCTCAGGAAGGGTCAAGTGATTTGCCTAGAGGCCACATTGAGGCCATTAACGAGTTAAACAAGGATGCAGACTCATTAGTCTTAAAACATCAAAATGCTTCAAGAGCCTCACCCTGAGCTAGTTGAGACCGTAGCTCCAGGTCTAGAAACAGTGAAATGAGACCCTTGGCTGAGCCCCACACGAAGTGGGGAGTCAGGAATCTCTTCATGAACTCAGCTCAGAAAGGAAGCCACTAGGGATCAGCAGAGGGTTCTGCTTTGACCCAAAGCATTTCCTTCTGCAAGGGAACCGTCTTGCCCCACCAGACCCTGTGGGCACTGTGGGCAGTGTCCAGACACCAACATTCATGCCAGAGTTGCAACAGTTGGTTCGCCAAACTTGGCTTATATAAGAAAAATCACACACGCATGCACACACACACACGTACACACACTACACAAGTTAAATGTAGCTGTGTTTCAAAAATATGTTTTCTAGGGCTTTCCTGGTGGCGCAGTGGTTGAGAAGCTGCCCGCCAATGCAGGGGACACGGGTTCGAGCCGTGGTCTGGGAAGATCCCACATGCCGCGGAGCAACTGAGCCCGTGCGCCACAACTACTGAGCCTGCGCGTCTGGAGCCTGTGCTCTGCAACAAGAGAGGCCGCGATAGTGAGAGGCCCGCGCACCGTGATGAAGAGTGGCCCCTGCTTGCCGCAACTAGAGAAAGCCCTCGCACAGAAACGAAGACCCAACATGGCCAAAAATAAATTAATTAATTTAAAAAAAAAATTTAAAAAAATATGTTTTCTAGCTATGTCCTGGTGTTAAGATGGCCTACAGGTCTCATCCTGTAGGACCGCTGTCGTCATTGCAGGTTGTGAAAGATTGGGAGGCTTTGTTGGGGTCTAGGAGGTGGTATTTTGATGCTATGGACTGAGTGTTTGTGACCTCCTGAAATTCATATGTTGACAGTGTCATGGAATTGGGAGGTGGGCCTTTTGGGAGGTAATTAGGCCATGAGGGTGGAACCCTCATGATAGGAGTGGTGTCCTAAGAAGAGAAATGAAACAGCTAGCCCTCTCTGTGAGGATACAAGATGCCCATCTGCAGACCAGGAAGAGGACTCTCATCAGATCTTCCAGCACCTTGATCCTGGACTTCCCAGCCTCCAGAACCATGCAAAATAAATTGTTGTATAAGCCACGCAATCTGTGGTAATTTATTATAGCAGCCTGAACTGCTGATGACAGATGGTTTGAAGATAGTTGAGCCAAGGAACCCAGAAATAGCTGAATCCTGCTCTGCCCATCATACTCCTCCCCATGGGTTTCCCTAGGGGGCAGATCCAAGGGAATAATAAAGAAAAAAAAAATGGGCACTGTAAGATAATAAAAATAAATAAATAAATATAGATATAAATGTATATCTATCTATAGATAGAGAGATAGATAGATAGATAGCTGATAGATAGATACTCCTGGTTCCTGACACTGAACTCCTAAGTCTCTTGGAATCTCCTGGGTAATGGGGTGTCTTTTGTTCTAATGAGGTGACTCTGGGTGGGCACCTGGATTGCTCTTGGCTGGGGGCTGGTCACCAGAACGACCAAGCCATGATTTCAGCCCCTGCCACCACCACCCCCATCCTCCAGGGTGGGGAGAGGGGCTGGAAATGGAGTTAATAATTGATCGTGCCTGATTAGGGATGTTCCTGATTTTGTAAGACCATTCTTTCTTCTATATACGAAGGAACCATGAACAGAGCTCACAACCGTCTCCTGCATATAACCTGTAACAGAATTGCAGGGATTGGCAGTAAAAGCAAAGTCAGCAATCTAGGGATCAATGACCACAGCCTGAATCACTCTTGGTTGACCAATTAAACAACAGATAGTTGTGCATTCGTTGTATGCTTGGCACTATGCTAGGCATCCCAGTATTACAACAACAGGTAATCTCTGCCTGAAATTGCTAACTCTCTGTGGGTTTTTTTGTTTTTTTTTTTTAATTTTGTTTTTTTTTTAATTTTTTAAAACATCTTTATTGAAGTATAATTGCTTTACAATGGTGTGTTAGTTTCTGCTTTATAACAAAGTGAATCAGTTATACATATACATATGTTCCCATATCTCTTCCCTCTTGCATCTCCCTCCCTCCCACCCTCCCTATTCCACCCATCTAGGTGGTCACAAAGCACCGAGCTGATCTCCCTGTGCTATGCGGCTGCTTCCCACTAGCTATCTATTTTACATTTGGTAGTGTATATGTGTCCATGCCACTCTCTCACCCTGTTAACTCTCTGTTTTGCCACCTTGACTCATATGAAGGACTTGAGGTATATCAAGCATATTTGCAGCTTAACTGATGAGTAAACAGAGCAGGTAATACTTACCCCCAAATCCTTAAAATAAGAAGAATAAGCAACACTTTATAGGATTTGCTTATAGGGGTCTTCTCCAACCTTCTGGTGGATGCCTACAATTCCTCCATTAGAGTCCCATCTTGTTAATATAAGGGTTAAAATGCAAATAACTTCAGAAAGGAAAACATTAAGTTGTTTTTAATCAATTATGCCTCCTTGTTAATAAAATACTTAGGAGTAAGTTTTTAGGAAGACAGGATGAGGGCAAGAAGGAGTGTAGGAAAGAGGCATTGGCAAGTGGGTAAAAAGTTGAGCTGAATGTTGAGAAAATGAGTGATTCCACAGGGCTGACTCAAATAAGTTATGAACTATTGTTTTGGATGAGCAAAATTAAGGTAGATTGTTACATAAGAATAGAAAAATAGAGAAGCAAGAAAAACTACAATCCTGCAGCCTGTGGAACAAAAACCACATTCACAGAAAGATAGACAAGATGAAAAGGCAGAGGGCTATATACCAGATGAAGGAACAAGAAAAAACCCCAGAAAAACAACTAAATGAAGTGGAGATAGGCAACCTTCCAGAAAAAGAATTCAGAATAATGATAGTGAAGATGATCCAGGACCTCGGAATAAGAATGGAGGCAAAGATTGAGAAGATGCAAGAAATGATTAACAAAGACCTAGAAGAATTAAAGAACAAACAAACAGAGATGACCAATACAATAACTGAAATGAAAACTACACTAGAAGGAATCAATAGCAGAATAACTGAGGCAGAAGAATGGATAAGTGACCTGGAAGACAGAATGGTGGAATTCACTGCCATGGAACAGAATAAAGAAAAAAGAATGAAAAGAAATGAAGACAGCCTAAGAGACCTCTGGGACAACATTAAACGCAACAACATTTGCATTATAGGGGTCCCAGAAGGAGAAGAGAGAGAGAAAGGACCAGAGAAAATATTTGAAGAGATTATAGTCGAAAACTTCCCTAACACGGGAAAGGAAATAGCCACCCAAGTCCAGGAAGCGCAGAGTCCCATACAGGATAAACCCAAGGAGAAACACGCTGAGACACACAGTAATCAAAGTGGCAAAAATTAAAGACAAAGAAAAATTATTGAAAGCAGCAAGGGAAAAACGACAAATAACATACAAGGGAACTCCCATAAGGTTAACAGCTGATTTCTCAGCAGAAACTCTACAAGCCAGAAGGGAGTGGCATGATATACTTAAAGTGATGAAAGGGAAGAACCTACAACCAAGATTACTCTACCCGGCAAGGATCTCATTTAGATTTGATGGAGAAATCAAAAGCTTTACAGACAAGCAAAAGTGAAGAGAATTCAGCACCACCAAACCAGCTCTACAACAAATGCTAAAGGAACTTCTCTAAGTGGGAAACACAAGAGAAGAAAAGGACCTACAAAAACAAACCCAAAACAATTAAGAAAATGGTCATAGGAACATACATATTGATAACTACCTTAAACGTGAATGGATTAAATGCTCCAACCAAAAGACACAGGCTTGCTGAAAGGATACAAAAACAAGACCCATATATATGCCATCTACAAGAGACCCACTTTAGACCTAGGGACACATACAGACTGAAAGTGAAGGGATGGAAAAAGATATTCCATGCAAATGGAAATCAAAAGAAAGCTGGAGTAGCTATACTCATATCAGATAAAATAGACTTTAAATTAAAGAATGTTACAAGAGACAAGGAAGGACACTACATAATGATCAAGGGATCAATCCAAGAAGAAGATATAACAATTATAAATATACATGCACCCAACATAGGAGCACCTCAATACATAAGGCAACTGCTAACAGCTCTAAAAGAGGAAATTGACAGTAACACAATAATAGTGGGGGACTTTAACACCTCACTTACACCAATGGACAGATCATCCAAAATGAAAATAAATAAGGAAACAGAAGCTTTAAATGACACAATAGACCAGATAGATTTAATTGATATTTATAGGACATTCCATCCAAAAACAGCAGATTACACTTTCTTCTCAAGTGCGCATGGAACATTCTCCAGGATAGATCACATCTTGGGTCACAAATCAAGCCTCAGTAAATTTAAGAAAATTGAAATCATATCAAGCATCTTTTCTGACCACAATGCTATGAGATTAGAAATGAATTACTGGGAAAAAAATGTAAAAAACACAAACACAGGGAGGTTAAACAATACGTTACTAAATAACCAAGAGATCACTGAAGAAATCAAATAGGAAATCAAAAAATACCTAGAGACAAATGACAATGAAAACACGACGACCCAAAAGCTATGGGATGCAGCAAAAGCGGTTCTAAGAGGGAAGTTTATAGCTATATAAGTCTACCTAAAGAAACAAGAAAAATCTCAAGTAAACAATCTAACCTTACACCTAAAGAAACTAGAGAAAGAAGAACAAGCAAAACCCAAAGTTAGCAGAAGGAAAGAAATCATAAAGATCAGAGCAGAAATAAATGAAATAGAAACAAAGAAAACAATAGCAAAGATCAATAAAATTAAAATCTGGTTCTTTGATAAACAAAATTGATAAACCATTAGCCAGACTCATCAAGAAAAAGAGGGAGAGGACTCAAATCAATAAAATTAGAAAGAAAAAAGGAGAAGTTATGACAGACACCACAGAAATACAAAGCATCCTAAGAGACTACTACAAGCAACTCTATGCCAATAAAATGGACAACCTGGAAGAAATGGACAAATTCTTAGAAAGGTATAACCTTCCAAGACTGAACCAGGAAGAAATAGAAAATATGAACAGACCAATCACAAGTAATGAAATTGAACCTGTGATTAAAAATCTTCCAACAAACAAAAATCCAGGACCAGATGGCTTCACAGATGAATTCTATCAAACATTTAGAGAAGAGCTAACACCCATCCTTCTCAAACTCTTCCAAAAAATTTCAGAGGAAGGAACACTCCCAAACTCATTCTATGAGGCCACCATCACCCTGATTCCAAAACCAGACAAAGATACTACAAAAAAAGAAAATTACAGACCAATATCACTGATGAACATAGATGCAAAAATCCTCAACAAAATACTAACAAACAGAATCCAACAACACATTAAAAGGATCATACACCATGATCAAGGTGGATTTATCCCAGGGATGCAAGGATTCTTCAATATACGCAAATCAATCAATGTGATACACCATATTAACAAATTGAAGAATGAAAACCATATGATCATCTCAATAGATGCAGAAAAAGCTTTTGACAAAATTCAACATCCATTTATGATAAAAACTCTCCAGAAATTGGGCATAGAGGGAAACTACCTCAACATAATAAAGGCCATATATGACAAACCCACAGCAAACATCGTTCTCAACTGTGAAAAACTGAAAGCATTTCCTCTAAGATCAGGAATGAGACAAGGATGTCCACTCTCACCACTATTATTCAGCATAGTCTTGGAAATCCTAGCCATGGCAATCAGAGAAGAAAAAGAAATAAAAGGAATACAAATTGGAAAAGAAGAAGTAAAACTGTCACTGTTTGCAGATGACATGATACTGTACATAGAGAACCCTAAAAATGCCACCAGAAAACTACTAGAGCTAATCAATGAATTTGGTAAAGTTGCAGGATAAAAAATTAATGCACAGAAATCTCTTGCATTCCTATACACTAATGATGAAAACTCTGTAAGAGAAATTATGGAAACACTCCCATTTACCATTGCAACAAAAAGAATAAAATACCTAGGGGTAAACCTACCTAGGCAGACAAAAGACCTGTATGCAGAAAACTATAAGACACTGATGAAAGAAATTAAAGATGATACCAACAGATGGAGAGATATACCATGTTCTTGGATTAGACGAATCAATATTGTGGAAATAACTATACTACCTAAAGCAATCTACAGATTCAATGCAATCCCTATCAAATTACCAATGGCATTTTTTACGGAACTAGAACAAAAAATCTTAAAATTTGTATGGAGACACAAAAGACCCCGAATAGCCAAAGCAGTCTTTTTTTTTTTTTTTTAAATTTATTTATTTTATTTATTATTTATTTTTGGCTGCATTGGGTCTTCGTTGCTGCACGTGGGCTTTCTCCAGCTGTGGCGAGCAGGGGCCACTCTTCACTGCGGTGCGTGAGCTTCTCACTGCAGTGGCTTCTCTCGTTACAGAGCACGGGCCCCAGGCGAGCGGGCTTCAGTAGTTGCGGCACGCAGGCTCAGCAGTTGTGGCTCACGGGCTCCAGAGCGCAGGCTCAGCAGCTGTGGCGCACGGGCTTAGTTGCTCCACGGCATGTGGGATCCTCCCGGACCAGGGTTCGAACCCGTGTCCCCTGCATTGGCAGGTGGATTCCCAACCACTGCACCACCAGGGAAGCCCGCCAAAGCAGTCTTGAGGGAAAAAAATGGAGCTGGAGGAATCAGACTCCCTGACTTCAGACTATACTACAAAGCTACAGTAATCAAGACAATATGGTACTGGTACAAAAGCAGAAACATAGATCAATGGAACAAGATAGAAAGCCCAGAGATAAACCCACGCACCTATAGTCAACTAATCTATGACAAAGGAGGCAAAGATATACAATGGAGAAGAGACAGTCTCTTAAATAAATGGTGCTGGGAAAACTGGACAGCTACATGTAAAAGAATGAAATTAGAACACTCCCTAACAGCATACACAAAAATAAACTCAAAATGGATCAAAGACCTAAATGTAAGACCGGACACTATAAAACTCTTAGAGGAAAACATAGGAAGAACACTCTTTGACATAAATCACAGCAAGATCTTTTTTGATCCACCTCCTACAGTAATGGAAATAAAAACAAAAATAAACAAATGGGACCTAACGAAACTTAAAAGCTTTTGCACAGCAAAGGAAACCATAAATAAGACGAAAAGACAACCCTCAGAATGGGAGAAAATATCTGCAAATGAATCAACAGACAAAAGATTAATCTCCAAAATATATAAACAGCACATGCAGCTCAATATTAAAAAAACAAACAACCCAATCCAAAAATGGGCAGAAGACCTAAATAGACATTTCTCCAAAGAAGACATACAGATGGCCAAGAAGCACATGAAAAGATGCTCAACATCACCATTTATTAGAGAAATGCAAATCAAAACTACAATGAGGTATCACCTCACACCAGTTAGAATGGGCATCATCAGAAAATCTACAAACAACAAATGCTGGAGAGGGTTTGGAGAAAAGGGAACCCTCCTGCTCTGCTGGTGGGAATGTAAATTGATACAGCCACTATGGAGAACAGTATGGAGGTTCCTTAAAAAACTAAAAATAGAATTACCATATAATCCAGCAATCCCACTACTGGGCATATACCCAGAGAAAACCATAATTCAAAGAGACACATGCACCCCAATGTTCATTTCAGCTCTATTTACAATAGCCAGGTCATGGAAGCAAGCTAAATGTGCATCGACAGACGAATGGATAAAGAAGTTGTGGTACATATATACAATGGAATATTACTCAGCCATAAAAAGGAATGAAATTGAGTCATTTGTTGAGACGTGGGTGGATCTAGAGACTGTCATACAGAGTGAAGTAAGTCAGAAAGAGAAAAACAAATATCGTATATTAACGCATGCATGTGGAACCTAGAAAAATGGTACAGATAAACCGGTTTGCAGGGCAGAAGTTGAGACACAGATGTAGAGAACAAACGTATGGACACCAAGGGGGATAACCCCGGGAGGGTGGGGATGGTGGTGTGCTGAATTGGGTTATTTGGATTGACATGTATACACTGATGTGTATAAAATTGTTGACTAATAAGAACTTGCTGTATAAAAAAAGTAATAATAAAAAAATTACTAGGATTTTGATTGGTATTGAATCTATAGATGAATTTGAGGGAACTGACATCTCAAAAACATTGAGTCTTTTGATCCATGATTGTGGTATATCTCTCCCTTTATTTAGGTCTTCTTTAATTTCTCTCAGCAGAGAGAAATTTTATAGTTTTCACTGTACAAATCTTATACCTCTTTTGTCAAATTTATACCTAAGTATTTGATAGTTTTGATGCTATTATATATGGCATTTTCAATTTTCAATTTTTGGTTGTTTATTGCTAGTGTATAGCAATAGTTGATTTGGGTATATTGATCTTATTTCCTGAAACCTTGCAGACTTATTAGACCTACTTGCACCTAGTTTGGCTTATCAGCCTTTTTGAGGATTCAGTAGTATTATTTTTTCAATAGACAACATGCCAGTGAATAAAGTCAGTTTTACTTCTCCCAAAACAGTCATTTTGACATGAGTGAAGAAGTAACTTCTGTAAGGCACTCATGCTCTTAAGATTGTTTGAAGTATTTTTTATCATTATGTGAGTTTTGTGGCTGAGGCTGTGAGTCTGTCTCCTCTTTTCTAAAGACAACACACTCCTGCCATCCCACCCAATCTCTCACTGTCCAAAAACAGTGAGGGCAGAAGCTCAGGACATTGTGACCAACCTGCACAGACCCACCTCTGGGCTAGACTGGCGTGCCCACGAGGTCTGACTTTGGGAGTGGAACTGTTTGTTCCCAATGGCTGCATGATTGCTGGAGGTCAGCAGCCTCCTCATGGCATTTGGCCATGCTGAGCTTCCAGGAGCATCCTGGGATGGAGATGGAGTATTCCCAGAGAGGGCCTACAGCCACCTTAGGATATATGCTCCACTCTCCCAAATTTCTTTGGGTTTTACTGATCAGGGATCCAAGGACTTTGGCTTTAGAATAAAAGGGGTTCCAAGAGTGTCAACCACATTCCACCCCTTTAGTCCATCTGGTGTCTGGCTCCCATGTTCATGTCACTAGCCGATTCTCAGGATAATTGATCTCTCGTATCAAAAGATATCTGGCCCAGCAGACATCATGACCTCCTGGTAGACATCTCCAGCAAAAGTGATCCCACCACATGTCTCCCCTCTCCCAGGCATTCCCATGTGTCCTTTCTCCAAGACCCCCCATTCCCACTCCTACCCTCCCATCCCCAGATTTGTCTTCAGACCTTTGGGTCCTCTGGTCACTGCAGGCTGTCCTTCATGTGCGGCTTTAAGGAATAGGATCTGAATTGTAATCCACAGTTGGAGGGCACTTCCCCTTAGTAAAAGGTGTGATTCTTTCCCTTTAAAAAGACAGAGAAAGAGAAAATGGAACTGGTCCCTTGGAAGAGAGTGAGCCCCCCATCCCTGGAGGGGCACCCACAGGGGATGAACAGGGTGCTTCCTAGGGGATCCTACGTTGGTTGAGATGCCAAAATTGATGACCTCTAGAGGTTTTCCAACAAAACAGCCTGGTTCTAAGGAGGAAATTCCTCTGCTATTCACCTACTTTGGCTCATCAGAGCCCCCAAATCGGTCTGTAAGAACTTCAAATACAAAATCCTAGCACCTAAAAGATCATCCCAAGAGGGAGACTGAGGGTCACAATAAGGAGGGAACTTGCCTGAGGTCACCCTGATGACCAGAATTCCAGCCCAGAGCCCCTGACCACAGTCTAGCGTCCCTCCCATTGCTCGGATTCTTTCCTAAGAGTGGAACCCGTGAGGACTCTCTCTGGTTTCATCTCAGAAGCCATTTGGAAGGTGGCGTTTCATAAGAACCCCTTGCTTTGTGTGTCCAACAGCATATACCAGCCATTATGGTGCACACATGTATGTGTGTGTTCATTGTCTGTCTTTCCCACCAAGACGTAAACTTGATGAAGGCAGGACTTTGATGTCTTTATTGATATTTCCCCTATGCCTAGACTGTTTCAGGTGCTTGAAAGGTGGTGTCCACAAATATCTGTCAAAGGAAGGAAGGCAGGAGGGAGGGCTCACAGGGTCAAAGAGGCCGTTATGATCATCCGGTGGGTCTCCGTGCTTTCTGCTCTTCAGTCCTCCCCAGCCCACTGCCCCTGGCCTGGCTCAGAGCCTCAGCTCTCACCTGACACTAAGTCGGCCTCCTTGTCTCCATCCGGCCCCATCCCACTCCCCCACCCAACAATGCCACAGAGTACGCCTTTAAAACACAAGAGTTACTTCCCATTAAAACCCTTTTGAGGGTCCGGAAGAAAATATTTGCACAATACATGTCTGATAAAGGATGTATGCCTGGAATATATAAAGGACTCTCAACACTTAATAGAAGAAAACAAGTAACCACATTTTAAAATGTGCAAAAGAAGAGATATGGAGGAGGTACATGAAAAAATGCCCAACATCTTGTCATTAGAGAAATGCAAATTCAAACCACAAGGAAATACGCCTATTAGGATGGCTAAATTTGGAAGGAAAAAAAAGCCTAATAATATCAAATGTTGACAAAGATGTAAAGCAATTAGATCCCACATACATTGTTGGTGGGAATACAACCTTTTCAGAAAATAGTTTGTCAGTTTCTTATAAAGTTATACATACATTTATCAAGTGACCTAGAAATCCTACTCTAGATATTTACCAAAGAAGAAGGAAAGCATATGTCTACATGAAGACCTATATGCGACTGCTTATAGCAGCTTTATTCAAAATTGCCCAGACTGGAAACAACCCAAATGTCCCTCTCCTTGAAAGTAGATAAACTGTGGTATATCCATTCAAGAGAACACAAGTCAGCATTAGAAAGGAACAAACTGCTAATATAAGCAACAGTATGGATGAATCTCAAGAACACCATGCAAAATGAAAGAAACAAAATTCTACATACGGCATGATTCCATTTATATGACATTCTGGAAAAGGCAAGACGATAGGGCTGGTAATCACATCAGTAGTCGCCAGGGGCTGGGTCCTACAAATGGCACAAGGAAACTTTTAGGGGTGATGGTAATATCCTTTATCTTGCTTGTTTTGGTGATTAATTACATGACTATATACATTTGTCAAAACTCACAGAACTAGAAAAAAAATCTCATAGAGTTATATACCTAAAAAGGGTGAATTTTCCTGGCTGTAAGTTTTACTATTATAAATGTAACTTTTACAAAAATCTTTCTGTGGCTTCTCACAGGTCAGATAAAGTCTGAGCAGCTTAGCTTCACAATCAAGGCCTCTAAGGACTGACCTAGCCAATCCCACCCGCCTTATTCTCTGCGATTCTCCTTTACACACTCCATGCATCATCCAAATCGAACCATCTAGGGTTTTCCGGACAGGTCCTGAGCTTTTTTGCTTCCTTTCCTTTGTTCACGCGCTTTCCTTTGTCCTAATTTTTCTCCTTCCTGAAAGAAGTGAACACTTGTGGAAAGAACGCAGCTTGGAACCCTGGGGAAGGGGGACTCTGTGCTGAACTTCCTAAGAGTCCCCCTTTCCTGTTCAAGCTTCCAAATCTCCCACCAAAGCAGCATGCCCAGAGGCCCAGGAGGTAAAAGGGGAGTGACCGGGTGTGAGCAGGTGGGGTGAGGACAGGAAGACTGGTCATGGTGAAGGCTATCTGTGCCTTAGCCTTCCTGGGTTCAAAGGGCCTTCTCTCCTGGTCTCATCCTCCAGAACGCTGTGGGGAAAAGAGTGGGGAGAGCGTTCTGGACATAGAAAAGTACCAGGCCCCTCCTGCCCTCATCCTTCTCACACTGCCCTGTAACTGTAGAACGGGGGTTGAATGCCTTCCCCAGAAAGGTGGGAGCCACTCTGGGACAGAACTGCTGTCTGTCTGGTTCTCTTCTGCAGTGTCCCAAGATGTGCCTGCCACATAGCAAGTTCTCAATTAATTTTTGAAGATTACATGCATGAATGCAGTTGCCTAGCAGCAGCTTTAGGAAATCCCTTTCTCTCTCCAAATTTCAGTTGTCTCAACTGAAAAACATTGAGAGTAATTCCTACCTTTTAAAGTTATTGTATACAGTAAATACATACAAAATCACTTTGAGTATTATAAATATACTCTAGTGATATAAGAATTTATTATTATTGTTATTATAAAAATGGATACTTATGATTTCAATTTCAGATTTCTGGACAAGGAATGTGACTTTAGTTAAAAATGCTAAAAAGTTAGTATGCCTACTGAAGTATTTAGGAGGAAGTATTGATGTCTGCCATTTACTTTGAAATTTATCAGTTTGTAAGGTAATTAATAGATGGGTAGAAGGATGATAATAGATAGGTGATTAATAGATTAACAGACAGAAAGATATGTCATAAAACAAGAAGAATAAAACATTAATGGTAGAATCTAAGTGATGCATATACAAGGGTACAGTGTAAAATCCTTTCTATTTTGATGTATGTTTAAATTTTTCATAAAAAAATGTCAAGTGAAAAAACTTAGGAAAAATAAGCTTCTGCCAGATCGAACTGGAAGTTTCCTTGCATGGAGTTATCCAGACTCTGGACCATTTCATCAATTAGTGCACTGACTCATCCTTTAACAAATATGCATTGAGCTCCTTCTACATGTGCCAGCTAGACACTGGAGTTTGAGAATAGAGAAGTTCTGTCTAGTAGGGACCACAGGCATGTGAATAAATAATTGCAATATAAAGGGAAAGTGCTCCAAACTGGGAATGCACAAGAGGCACTGTTTGTAAAAATCAGGGAAGGCTTCATATTTAAGCAGAGTTGTGGAGGATAAATAGGAATTTTCCAGACAGAAATTAGGAGAAGAGTGTTTCAAGAACAGATCACAGTGTGGCCAAAGCGTGGCCTGGCTGGAGTGCGAAGTGAGCATGTCCACACGGCCAGAGGGTGGCCAGATGGAGTAAAGAGACCAGGCTGTTAGCGCCAGAATGGTGACCAGGTCCATCAGCCACATTTATGAAGCACCTCCTATGTGCATAGCTCTAAATAATGGAAAGCAAAAGGCTGCCTTCCCACACAGGAGTCAAATCCCAGGCTGCCTAGCTGGAAGCCCAGAACCAGAGGTTTGGCAGGAAGAAGCAGGTGAGGCTTGGGAGCGACAGGTGAGAAAGATTAGCTGCCACTACACATTCCAGAAGGAGACTTTACAACTCTCCCACACACACCCTCCCTCGTCTGGACTGACAACAGCAAATTGTTCAAGGCCAAGTTGTGTTCCACACCCATGGCCTCTGCAAACCTGGCCAAGGAGGAGAGGCTGAAGTACAGGATCTGAGTCAGAGCCCTGGTCCCCGCCCTGCCTGTTTGGCTGCGGGCCTCTGAGCCATTTCCATCACCCCTACCTCTGCAGGCACTCTCGTATAAGATGGGAAGACAGCCCTGACAATCGCTCTTTGCCTTTCTACAGCAGCCTCACAGTCTGTGGACCCTACACTTTTCCACCCACACCCACACTGGGTTGTGGCCCCCCCCTCTACAGCCGAAGCAGGGATTGACAATAGCACATCAACATGGAGGAGCTGTGAGGCCCCAGTGAGAGCACCTCCATCCTTCCAGACTCGATTTGTTCTTATTAATTCTTTACTCCTGCCTTAGTTTTAAATTTATTTTGATTTTTTTAAACTTCTAGAATCGAATGATTGCTTCTGTTGGTTTCAATCTTTCATATTTAATATTAAAAGCTATTAAAGCTATGAATTTTCTTCTAATGGGTGCTTTGACAATATTACATAGCTTTTGATATAGAGTTTTTATTGTAATTAATTTCTAAATGGACTGTAATTTCAAACTAGATTTTCTCTTAGACCCAAGAGCTTTTAAGAAGACTACTTACTAGTTTCCAAGTACTTGGTTTTGAGGGTTATCCTTTTATTGTTAATGTCTTGTTTTATTGTACTCTGTTTAGAAAAAGTAACCTAAAATTTTCTATGTAGGGTGTTTTTAATTTAGATATTTTAAATGAAATTTTCTTAGAAGAGTAACTTTTATAAATGTTCCATGAATATCCGAAAATAATGTGGAGTAAAACACACCTATTCAAATCCTCCAAATAATTATTTACATGTCCTTATCTGTCAAATTCTCTCTTATTAAGAATTCCCATTATGATTGTGGGAGTTTGTCACTGTTATTTTGAGTGTGTGAAGGTTCATGGTTTGTATAACTTCTTCATGGATTTCCTTGCTTACCATGATTAAATACTCATCTTTGTCCCATTTAATATTTTTGCCTTGAATTCTATTTTGCTTGGTATTTGTATTACCACTTTTTGCTGTTGTTCACATTTATCTGGTAAATCATAGCTAGATATATTCTTACATTTTATGTCTTCCCCTTTGTTGAGCTCCTATGCTAATTCCTTTTTCACTTGGAGTATATCCCCCAGTAATATTTTCAGAAAAGATACATTTGGTATACATCCCAAATTCTTGTGCATCTCTATTTGCACATGAATGATAGTTTGGCTATAGAGAATTCTAGTCTCAAGTCTTTTTCTTGTTGTATAAACAGTGTTTTCTATCATTCATGTTTCAGAAGAGAGGTCCAAAACATGTCTGATTGTCTTTTATCTAGATTGTAGGTTATTTGTCTTCTTAAATCTGACATCTCCAAGATTTTTATTTTACTTTTGAAACTCAGAAATTTCACCACACTTTTAGTGGATTGAATGCATATATTAACCTCCATCCCTCCTGAAATCTAACTAAAACAGGAGTAAAGGGATACACATTTAAAATCATACACCCACAAGAACAGAAAGAATAGAAGCAGCAGCAGTAAGAGGGAATATTTAGGAAGCTGAAAAGCAGATGGAAGAATGGTAACTATGTTAGCATACCCAAGAAAGCTAAATCCTAAGACAGAAGAAGTTAAAGCTAAGAATTCCCTCACTCCAAAAGACCGAGGAATTGGCAGCACTAGGTACCTCTGGAATTGGGAGTGCACCAAAACAAGGATATGGATTGAATGTCTGTGTAATAACAACTTCCCTCTCCACTCTCTGCAGCCAGATGAATACCCTTCATGAATGAAGATTGCAGAATTTATTCTCTGGAGACAGAGAGGTTCTCTGTACAGGATGATACCAGACAGAGTTGATGTCACGAGTATCCTATTTAAAACAGGGAATCAAATGGGAGTTTGATCACTAAATATTGAGACCTCTAAGTCCTTCTCCCCCATGTAAAGTTCTGGCAGCCAGGTTTACATCTCTCAGAAGAGCTTTCTCCAGCCAAGGCCAAGAGAAAAAGATCTAACAGCACTGACACTGAAATTCCCCCAGTGAAAACACTCAGCTTGGTCATGCTATGGTGAACCAATGATCAACAAGTGCCCCAGAGTCTCTAGTAGGATTTTCAATTGGACATGAGTGCACTGTCAAGGATCATCAGATATTTGAGGAAAATCTCTGATATGGAAGATTGAGATCAAAACAAACACATGAAAAAAAAATTGAAACAGAAGGAGACTATGTCAGGCAAACTTGTCTTAATAATATCTTCAAAGGATAAGAAAGCATTGTATCCATGAAATATGAGCATGTTGTTACTAAAAGGAACATTCAGAAAACAAAAATAACTCTTAGAAATTAAAATATGAACTCAGAAATAAAAAACTCAGTGAACGAATGAGAGAACATTTCTCGTCACCTGAAAATGGTCAGCAGCGCAGCAATACTCAGGGTAGAACCAAGCACAGAACAGGTCTTTCAAATGAATCAATCAATGAAAGAGCATATAAGGAAATCCTTCTTCCCAACTTATGACCTACCTTCTGTGCCTCGTGGCAAAGTCCTCCTGACCCAAGAGCCCAATTGAGTTGGGGCTTCATGATCAATGAACCTGAGCCCCAGTGAGAATCATGCACCAGCCTGACCATCAGACACCTCCAGGCACCTGATGGTTGGCTTCCATTCAGTAGCATTCATAAGCCTTAATTATGCCTGGCCATGTCCTGTAGGGTATAAAGTATTTCCCTTTTACAGATGGGAAAACTGAGGTCTGGAAGACAAAGGGTGACTCTTGGCTAGAGATGGGTCCACAAGAACCCATAATTGTGTAGTCTGCCTCAAGAGTTCTTGTCCTTTATTTATTTGTTTTTTTCAAATTATAAAAATAATATATGTTTACTTTGAAAAATTCAAGCATTTCAGAAATAGAACAAGGTAGAATGCAAAAGACCCCCCAGGTGTAACCATGGTCAACAGTCTGGGGCCTAGTCCTCCATACTGTGTTGTCTATGCATGTGGCAATGCATTTTTTAATGGGATTGTTAGTCTCCTATTTTTTAATATTCATATGTATTTACTCTTTCAGACAAAGTTTATAATAAATGTATTCAATTCCCCCTTCCAACCCCCTTACAATTTGATTAAAAATGGCACTAAATGTGTACATCAATGGGGAGAATTACTATTTTTCCAATATTGAGCTTTTCCATCCATGAACATGGTATTCGCTTTAGTTATTCAGGCCTTCCTTAACATCTTTTAGTAAAGGTTTATATTTTTCTTCATTTATGCCTTGAATATACTTGATTAGGTTTATCCCAATGCATTGTATTGTGTAGCTCATAAGAATGGAATCTTTTTCTTTTTCTCAATTAAGTTCTCTATTTGTTGTGGTTGCAGTATCAACGGAAACTATTTACACACTTTATTGCACTTGCTTCCTTATTTTGCAGTTTTAAAATGAACTCTCGGGACTTCCCTGGTGGTGCAGTGGTTAAGAATCTGCCTGCCAATAGAGGGGACATGGGTTTGATCCTTGGTCTGGGAAGATCCCACATGCCGTGGAGCAACTAAGCCCATACGCCACAACTACTGAAGCCCGCGCTCTAGAGCCTGCAAGCCACAACTACTGAAGCCCGCGTGCCTAGAGCCTGTGCTCTGCAACAAGAGAAGCCATCGCAATGAGAAGTCCATGCACCGCAACAAAGAGTAACCCCTGCTCACCACAACTAGAGAAAGCCCGCGTGCAGCAACGAAGACCCAACGCAGCCAAAAATTTTTTTTTAATTTTTTTAAAGAAATAAGGGAAAAAAGATAAGAAAACTAGAGCATCAAACCAGAATGTCTACCATTCATCTAAAAAATAGAGAGGGGCTTCCCTGGTGGCGCAGTGGTTGAGAATCTGCCTGCTAATGCAGGGGACACGGGTTCGAGCCCTGGTCTGGGAAGATCCCACATGCCACGGAGCAGCTGGGCCCGTGAGCCACAATTGCTGAGCCTGCGCGTCTGGAGCCTGTGCCCCGCGACGGGAGGGGCCGCGATAGAGAAAGGCCCGCGCACCGCGATGAAGAGCGGTCCCCGCACCGCGATGAAGAGTGGCCCCCGCTTGCCGCAACTGGAGAAAGCCCTCGCACGAACCGAAGACCCAACACAGCCAGAAATGAATGGATAAATAAATAAATAAGAAAATCCTTAAAAAAAATAAATAAATAAAAAAAAATAAAAAAATAAAAAAAAATAAAAAATAGAGAGAACACAGAAGGGAGGGAATCACTAAAGACAAAAACACAAAAAATTTTCCCAGAATAGAAGGTCCTGAGTTTCCATAAGGAAGGAACCCATTAAGTACCCAAAGCAGTGGATGAAAATAGCCTCACAGACCCATCGTCAAGAAATTTCAGTACACAAGGGACAGAGAGAAGATCCTAAAAGCTTCCAGAGAGGAAGGTGCAAGTTGCATACAAAGGACAGGAAACCAAGATGGCATCGAAATTCTTAACAACCATGCTTAAAAGTCGAAGGCAATGGAGCAAAGCCTTCAAAATTCCCAGGGAAAATTATTTCCAACTAATATTTTATTTCCAGCCAAACTATTGATCAGCTGTGCAGAGAGGAAGAAGAATCTTTTTCAGGCATGCAGTCTATCAAAAATGTCACCTCCCATTACCCTTTCTAAGGAATCCACCAAAACAAGAGTGTCAATCAAGAAAGAAGACACAGGTCTACTTTGATAAAAATATTTAAAAGCTGGTTTTAAATATTTAGATCTGGACCTCATGCTCTCACCAGAATTTCTGATGACAGAATGACAGAATTTCCAATTCTAAAGTGCATGTTTATTCACATTTTAACATTTCTGAAGCTGAGATTATACGGCAATTGATGGTATCTTAGGTCAATAAGACATGGCGGCAGGTAACATTTGCAAGCTGTTTTACAGTTAGCCACAGTATTCCATGCACTTTTTTCTTTAGGCTTCACAACAACTTCCTGAGGTGAGTTTTACCAACCCCGTTTTCAACACCAAGAAACAGATCCCATGTGGTGACGCCATGCAAGGCAATCCTAGACTGTGTGGGTTGTGGGTGGAGGAGTTAGCCTCGATGGAGTTCCTTTTCTCCTTACCACCAACTTTAGACAGAATATTCCATTTGGGTCTCCACAGTCCCCTGCTCGTTGACAGCTGAGGGAAGTGAGGCTCAGAGAGGTTAAGCGATGTGCCCCACCTCACCCATCCAGTAAACGTCAGAGCCAGGATCTGAACTCTTTGCACTGCCACAGCTGTTTGGCTGGCACTAGGGGCGGCAGCTGTGCTCCCATGGGAACCAAGCACAAGATGCTGGAGCCCCCAGCCCAGCCCAGAGTAAGCCCCTCTGTGCCCCTGCCCCTCTGCTGGAGCTCCAGCGGCACTCACTGCATGAGCCTGTCCCGGGCCGGGTCCGAGAGGTAGCGCTTGGATCCACCCATGAACAGGGACTGGTACCGCTGCCTATGGTCCTTTGTCTCCATCAGCTGGGTGTTGAGGTAGCGACCCACACCCACAGGGTTCTGCACCAGGGAGAAGAGGCAGGACATTAGCAAGCTGGATGCCTGGCTTGGAAACTTGATCTCAGGCCTCCTCCCCTCCCTCTAGGCTCCTCCTTACTCCATCTCTTACACAATGAATCGTGTTCCCCAAAGAGAGGTGCAAGTCCTAATCCCCAGGACCTCAGACTGTGAGCTTATTTGGAAATAGCTGCAGATGTAATCAGTTAAGATGAGCTCATACCGGAGTAGGGTGGGTCCTTAATCCAATGTGACTAGTGTCCTCATAAGCAGAGACATACAGGGGGAAGATGGCCATACAACATGGAGGCAGAGGCTGGAGTGATGCACTTACAAGCCAAGGAGTTCCAAAGATTGCCAGCCACCACCAGCAGCTAGAAAGAGGCCAGGAAGGATTCTCCCCTACAGGCTTCAGAGGAAATGCGGTTTTGTCCATACCTGGATTTCAGACTTCTGGCTCCCAGAACTGTGAGAGGATAAATTTCTGTTGTTTTAAGCCATCTAGTCTGTGATACTTTGTTATGGCAGCTTTAGGAAATTAATACACCATCCCACCCAGAAAGCTGGGTTGTAGGTACAAGAAGCGCCAGAGGAGAGGTTCAGAGAGGAGATGTAGTCTGTCCAGGGTGACTAGTGAGGGCAGGAGAATGGCAGGACGGGAACCTGCCATTTGTACAGAATCTGTCCCAAGGTCAGACTGGGTCCCCAAGCGAAGACCCTCTCCCCTGGAGGAGGTGCAGGCTGGCGGTGAGAAAAGGAAGAATGTGGGGACCTGACCGTCTGGACCTCACAAGAACCGAGCAGGGCAGGGGGTGTGGGCACACTGGGGGCCAAGACATCGCTCGGGAGACAAGGAGAGAACCTTGTTGGAGTGGAAGAGGGAGAGCTGGGGTGTGGGCCTGCGGGATGGGGCAGGGGGAGCTTAGTAGGAAGGCAGGTTCCAAGCAAGATGTCCCCAGGGAAACCAGGAGAAAGTCACAGCTTAAAAATACACAGCTGTTCAGGAGGCCTGCGGCGGCAGGGAGTGGCAGGGCGGGGAGTGGGCAGCGCAGGCTGGCACGTCCAGCAGCAGCAGTGTCGGTGTTTGGGAAGCTGTTTGGGGCTGGAGGGGGTAAAGCCGGCAAGGGCGGCCCGACCCCCCCCCCGGGAGGCCATCCAGAGGCTTTGGAACACAGAGGAGATGCTAAGTAAGAAGCAAGAATTCCCGGAGAAGAAGATAGAGCAGGAGCTGACAGCTGCCAAGAAGCACGACACCAAAATCAAGCGTGCTGCCCTCCAGGCACTGAAGCGCAAGAAGAGGTATGGAAAGCAGTTGGTAGATAAACGGCACACTGTCAACCATCGAGTTCCAGCGAGAGGCCCTGGAGAATGCCAACACCAACACCGAGGTGCTCAAGAACGTGGGCTATGCCACCAAGGCCATGAAGGCTACCCACGACAACATGGACGTCGATAAAGCCGATGAGTTAATGCAGGACGTTGCTGACCAGCAGGAACTTGCAGAAGAAACTTCAACAGCTATTTCAAAATCTGTAGGGTTTGGAGAAGAGTGTGACGAGGATGAGCTCATGGCAGAATTAGAAGAACTAGAACAGGAGGAACTAGACAATATGCTGGAAATCAGTGGACCGGAAACAGTCCCTCTACCAAATGTTCCCTCTGTATCTCTACTATCAAAACCCACCAAGAAGAAGGAAGAGGAAGACGACGACATGAAGGAATTGGAGACCTGGGCTGGATCCACTTAACCTGTCCAGCGCGGGCTGAGCCCAGTCTGATGGCCTGCGCGGCGGGCAGGCGCGTGCATGTGCAGCGAAGGCAGATTCCATCACTCTCGAATCTTCCTCCAAAGCAGTAGGGCAGCATCACTGCTCACTCTGCATAGCGTGGTCTGCACCCAGCGGGACAGGCAAGGGGCGGGGGAGGTGCCTGCTCTTTATAATGTTGAATTTCTGTAGAATAAACTGTATTTGCAAATCCAACATTGAGCTTCTGGACTACACTAACTCCACTGCTGAACCTCAATGGATAGGGTTGACTGTTTGCAGTTGAAATGATCTGAAAATGTAGCCTCTGTCCTTTTAAGTCAGCTGACTTGTCACACATCTCTTTGTAAGACTTGTATGGTACTGGCAGGAGTTGTTTTTTAAAAGCCATAAGCTTTTCCTTGTCCTTAGCTGTAATAATGCATCCAATTTTGGTTTCCTCGAGAGCTGTATTTCTGTCCATCGCCTGTGTACTGGCCCCTGTGTTTCCCACTCTGGCCCACTCCTCACTCCCACTCCCCTGGTCTTTTTGGAGTTTGTGACACTGATTTGAAACAGATGGTGTTCTCTTGAGAGCGTGTGAGATTGAGTTAAATCCCAGCTATATATTTTTCTAACATAGCTCTAAGGTCCTTGTTGCTGTTTGCGATAACTGATAGACAACTCATACATTTATAATCAGATGGAACTATGGTTTGCACTGTCGATTAAATATCTCAATTAATTTAAAAAAAAAACAGCTGTTCAAAACCAGGCAAAACTAACCTGCACTACTGGAAGTCAGGAGAGGAACCACCTGATGGGGAGGGAGGTTGGGGGCGTGGCCCTGGGGTGCTGGACACGTGCCCTTCAACCCTCTTGGGGGTGGTTACATGGTGAGTCCATTTTGTGACAATTCATGGAGCTCTTCACTTAGGACTCATGCTCCTTTCTGTATGGTTATTAGACCCCAGTAAAAGGTGGGCTTAAAAAATGAAGGACAGGAATGAGAAACGGAATGAGGCTGATGCCCAATGCCATCTGGTGAATGAAGAAGGCAGGCACACGAAGGCAAGAGCTTAGCTGTCTTACAAGAACGCCAACAAACCGAAGATTACATCATATATGGGGGATGGCTGCCTCTGGGGAGGGGGAGGGGGAGGAGAGGGGAGGGGGAGGAGAGGGTCTTTGCTCAACCAGAGATGAGAAATGGGCCAACTCCCTGAGCTGCCCCTGAGGCCTCAAGACAAATATGAAGAGAATGGAGGGAGCATTTCCCTGGAAAATAAGAGAGTGGGATGGCTCTGGGTGATGCCCATTAGCACAGTGGTTCTCAAACCTGCCCCTGGAACAGCAGTATCAGCATCACCTGAGAACTCACTAGGAATGCAAGTTCCCAGGCCCCACTCCAGGCTTATTGAATCAGAAGCTCTGGCGTGGGGCAAGCCCTCCAGGTGAGGCTAATGCCTGCTCAAGTTTGAAAAACCACTGCCTTAGAGAAATGAGACAGTGGGAGTGGGTGTTAGTCCCTGGTAGAAAAAAAAGAGGTGGGATTGGCTCCCTCAGAGCATCAGTTCCCGGGGGGAAGGAGAACTTGGGGCTGCCTGTAGAGTCAGGAGAGGGTTCCCTGCTTCTCACTGTGTATCCCCTACCCAGACCCACCCACCCAGGTTCCCAGAATCACCTGGGAGGCCTTTATGCCTATGCGCTTGGAAGACAGCAGGAACGGTGGTTGGTTGATGTGTTTGCATTTCTTCTCTGGAGGAAGCCACGTACCAGGACCAGACGTGGCCTAGAGGTGAGGAACAAAGGCTGAAAGCTTGGCGAGGTCTGGCGGTGGTCAGCCTGGGACCAGGCCTGATGAGGGCTCCGGGCAACTGACCTCACCCCCCTGGCAGCCCTGAGACTTGAGCCAAGGATGGTGGGAGGTACCTGGCCACCTCCCAACTTACCGGGAGCCCATCCTCTGGGGGTGAAGGGGCCCTGCAGTACTCTCATGACCCCTGACACCCACTCTATGCCCACCCATCAGCCTGAAACCTCTTTCCAGGTTCCCAAGGGCCCTCCCGGTCTGGCAGGGTCCAGAGAGGTGCTCCAGACCCCAGTCTGGGGAGCAGAAGCCACTCGGACTTTGCAACTAAATGAGCCGGGCTCCAATCTTGGCTCTTTCTCCCCCTTGCTGGGAGCCTGGGCAAATCCCTTCCTATCTCTGGGCCTTGGTTTCCTTTCATGAAATGCAAAAGACAATTCCTCCCTCCAGGGGGCTGAAAGGTGCCCACCCCAGAGCAGGTATTCAGGAAATGTTGGTACCCTTTTTCATTCCTCTGGACATGCCCACCTTCCCAAGCCCTTAGCAGTTCCCTCCCTGGGGGGCAGAACCTCCTTGGGGGTCGACTAATGTCCAGAGCCTACTCAGACCACTGGCTGCCGAGCCCCCAGAAAGGAGCCCACCACTCCCCTAAACAGGTGTGCGGCCCTCTGTCGGGCAGACCCCTTATTCACACTTGGTCCCGCTCCAGTTTTCCCCTCATCCTCTCTGCAGGGGAGGGAGGGGCAGAGATCAATGCCCACTGGGCACTTCCCGGGTGCCAGGCTCCACGCTATAGGCTCTAGTACTAACCTCATTGAATTCTCACAGCCACCTGGTCACGCTCACGGGACAAGCATGTAAACCAAGGCTCAGAGAGTGACAGACACTGATCCAATGTGACTAGCAAGTACAAGACCAGGATTGGGAACCAGGATTGGGAACCAGGCACTGGCTTTGCAGGGGTGTGCTTCAACAGCCCATCTGCTCTGGGGAAGGATTCACAGGACCCAAAGCAGGCACCCACAGCTTTGGCACTGGCACTGGGGAGGCCCCCATGGAGAAGTCAGAACCCTGCACAGGTGGCATTTGTAGGCCTGTCCCACCCGCACTGGGGGGACAACTGGAGGGACCAGAGGCCAGAGGAAGCCATCAGGTCCCCAGCCCAGAGCAAGATGACAGCTGAGAAAGTCAGGCCTTGGATGTGAGCTCTCCCGGGGCTGCCTTCCGCCCACTGGGGCAGTGCCACCTCCTTGAACTTTCTGTCCAGGCCCTGAGCCCAGGAGAGTGGCTCGGGGAAATCCCACAGGGCCCAGTGAGGTTACTGCAGGAGCAGATGTGGGGACCAGAGAGGAGAAGAGACAGCTGGAATGGAGAGACAGGCCGTGGGACCTTCACCCTGCTCAGCCAACCCTCGCAGAAGCTCCAGCGCTGGGGACCGGGCACAGGAGGAAACAGGCAGCATCTGATTTGTTCCCCCAACTCCTCTGCCTTCAGTGGGGCTGGGCTCTGCCATTAGATCCTGTCCTCCACAGATGGTCAAGGAACAATCCAAGTGAGCCCAGCCTACGGGTCAAGTGCAGTGGTTATGTGTGGACACCTTGGACTCAATCCTGCCTCTGCCACTTTGTGAGAGTCACTTTGCTCTGTGACTTTGGGCAATCACTTAACCTCTCTGAGCTCGTTTTCTGTCTGTAAAGTGGCGATGATAGTGCCTGCTTCACAGGGTTGTGGTGAGGATTACATTAATTAGTACACTCAGGTGCTTAGAACAGTGCCTGGCACATGGCAAGTGCTGCATTAAGTGTCGGCTATTATTACTTTAGACTTGAAGGTAATCACTCATTTTTCAGTGCCTCCAGGCAGCCCCTCTCCCCACAGTGCAGTGACAGCTTCTGCACCTGAGGATGCATGTGCACGTCCCCTGAACGTGGCAAGGAGTAATTCCCAGGCTCCATAGAAGGTTTCACAGTGGTGAGGTGTGGAGGAAAGGCCCTGGCTTGGGGTTTGCCCATTTGGCCCACTGGGGCAAGATGTTTATCCTCTCTGAGCCTCCAGGGCCTTGTCTGGAGTGGTTATAAAAAAAATTAGAGTGTTTTGGAGAACCAGTACTTAGTAGGCAGGCATGGGCTTAGTCCACAAAGACTTATCACGTGCCTACTATGTGCCAGGCGCTGCTAGGACCTGGGGATTCTGCAGCGAACCAACCAGGCAGATGTGGTCCACCCTTGGGGGCTGCTGTGCACTGGGGGAGAGACACTGAACCCACAGCCACAATCGGGGCTCCTGGGAAAGGGACATGGCACCTCATGGGGTCAGGTCAGACCTCGGAGCTGAGAGCTGAGGGATGAGCAGGGGGTCCTTAGGTGAAGGGGCCGCTGGGGGCGGAATGGCACTTCTGGTAGAGGGAAGAGAAGGAGCAAAGCACAGGGCGAGTGCTTTGCCTCACTCTGAGGAGTGAGGAGGGCAAGGGTGTCCAGCCCAGAGAGCGTGGGGGGCAGGGGAGGAGGGGCAGCACTGGCAGCGCGGGCGTGACTCCTGCCTTTGCCCGCACGACCCTATGCAGCCTGAACCCCACTCATCCCGACCCACACCGATGCCACGGCAGCCCTCCTGCCACCCCCACCTCTCACCACAGTCACCTCCCATCTGGATGCCTCTGACCCCCTCCCCCACAAGCATGTCACTCAGTACCCCTCCCCCCATCAAAACCCTCCTCCGCTGTCCTCCCACAGCACCTGGAATCAAACCCGAGGAATCAAATCAAGTCCCTCTCACCTTGCCAGAAGGGCCTCATGTCCTGGTCCTCACCCCTCTGCTCTTGCCTCCTCCACCCTCACTCACAGATTCCGTGAGTCTCCATTGCTCACCTACCACAGGTTTTGCTCGAACGCCACCTCCTCCCAGAGGTCTTCCCTGACTACCCTATAAATGGCACCTCACCGTTCGCCATCTCTCCCTGTCTCATTTTTCCTCATGGCCCTCATTATATGTGATTTGCTTCTTTGTACCGTTGTTTCTACCACTAGGACCACAGCTCCACGAGGGCAGGGACCTTGTCTTCATCACTGCTGGATCCCCAGGGCCTGGAACAGTACATGGCACTAGAGGGCACTCAACCATTATTTGCTGGCTGGCTGGACGGCTATAGATATGGAGGAGTTTGTTGAGCACCTAATGTATGCCTGGCTCTGTGCCAGGGACTCAAAGGTGAACCAGACCCATCCCTGCCGACAGGGAGTTCCTGGTCTGGTGGGGGAGACGCAGAAACCTACGACAGCCAGTGGGCTGAAAGCTGCGGCACTGGAAAGCAGAGGGGCTGTGGGGTCCCAGAGGAGAGCCTGGCCAAGCCTGGGAAGAAGAACAGTAGGAGAAAGAGCTCTTCCAGCCCCACCCAGGCTGCATGCTCTTCGGACAGAGCAGAGGGTAGGAAGGATCCCACTCCGTGTATGAGAACACCTACCCCAATGAGTCCTCGGAAGCGAACCTCCCCGGAGCTGCCCGGTTTCTCCTGCAACTCTTCTAAGAAGTCTTTGGAGTTGTAGGAGTCAGGCCCCAGCTCTTCCTTCTGCCCCAAGAGAAGAGAGCAGAGGCGAAAACTTTACACTTGGGAGTGTCCACGTGGGCAGGAGCCCAGGCGAGGATGTGTTCCTTAAAGGATGAGCTCTACCTGGGCCTGGGAGGACACTGCAGGCCACCCTGGGGGCAGGCAGGACCGGGCAGGAGGACGTGGCACCAGCGGTAGGGCAGGGTGGGGCCCCAGGGGCCTCACCTGCTGCCGCTTCACTTTCAGGATGGCCCGGTACTGGAAGTGGGGCAGCTGCGTCAGCCGGGTGGCTTCCTGGACCTTGGCCCAGCCTGTGCCCACCTCCTTCTTCAACTTCTTGATGCTGAAGCAGGTCTCCTTGCAGCCATAGGTCCCAGGTCCTACGTGGGACTGAGTCAGAGCACAGTCAGAGCGAGGCCAGCCGCACCACCAGTCCCCCCACAGAGCAAGTCCTCGCCAAGCTGTCACCCTGACCTGGGAGTGGACAGGCAATACCCCTCTGGGGGCCCCTCCCCCAGCCCCGAGCCTGGCCCTCAAGGTGCAACCATGACATCCTCTGTCACTGGCCCCCTTACACTTCAGAGAGGGCCCGCAGCCAGTCTGTGCAAGAGCTGCAAGTGGAACCCAGGTCTCTGTGGATCCGACCCATGCTGTTTTCACTACAGTCCTGCATTTGTCAAACACATTGAGGCCCCAGCTCTGAGTCAAGCTCTGAGCTGTGGGCTGAGGGCACGGAGGGGTGTGAGGCATGCCCCTTACACAGATCAGCTCATCTGTCACGGTGGGGGACTCGGAGGGGCAGTGGCCAGACCACGTGGGAGACTCGGGAAGCTATGCAAACTCACCACGTCCACAGAGTAAACCCTGGAGTACGTGGCCTCCGTGAAGGTGCTGAACTTCTTCTGGTTGGGATAGACAGCGGAGACGTCAAACCTGGGAGGGACAGATGCCCAGTGAGAGGCACCCAGCCCTGAGGAGGGCAGTTCTGGGCGGTGGGAGAGTTGGCATCTCACGGGAGGTGACTTTGGAGCTGGCCCATGAAGGATGAGCAGGGCTGCTGCCTCCTCAGGGTCTTCGTCCTTCCAGGTTCCCTCTCCCTGGATTCCACCCTTGTCTGGTTCCCTAACCCCCTGCTGGGAACCTTTACTCAAAATCACCTTCTCAGGGCAACCACCAGCCGCCCCACCCCCTGCACTCTCCAGCTCCTCCTCCCTACTTCCTTTTTCTCCATAGCCCTTATCACTAGTCAACATTTTATATCTTTTTCTTTTTTTGTTTATTATCCACTCCCACCACCCCTCCCATATGAAGGCAAGCTCATGAGCAAGGGCTTTGCTGTTTTGTTCACTATTTTATCCCCAGATGCTAGAACTGTGCCTGGCACATAGTAGGTGATATATATATATATCACCTATCACATATATATATACCACCTATGATATGATACATATATCATAGGTGGTATATATATATATATATATATATGCTATACACATGATATATGTCATACGTATGAATGAAGAAAGACACCTGGGCTGAAATCCTACCCATGACTTTTGGGCTGAGTGACCTACTATGGGCCAGGCCACTCGGCCTCTCTGAGCAGCACATAGTAGGTGCTTCTGAAATGATTTTAAATAACTTAATAACGGTGGTAGAAGACTCTGGGCAGGGAAGTGCGGCAGGCAGGAGGGGGATAGAAAGTCCCGCCCCCACCCCTCACTGCCAGCCCTCCCCACCCCTCGCACATAACCCCCCTCTCGCTCCCCCTCCCCCAGGCTCCAGCCTCCCGTCGGTGGGCCCTCTCTCCCACCGCCCCACCCCACCTGTGGCTCTGCACCCCGAAGGGAGCGCCCGCTAACCAGTTGGTGGCCATGGCGCTGGCCCGCCCGCCGCGGCGAGGTCCTCGAGGGACTCGGACTGCGGGACTGTTTCGCGCCCGCCGGCAGGCCAGACCGGCTTCTGCCACCGCCGCCACCGCTGCCACGGCAACCCAGGCCTTGCGATTTGTGATCTGCCACAGACCTGTGCGCTGCGTCTTTGCCCGCGCTGCGCCCCTGCAGGCGCGCCCGCAGGGTCCCCGACTTTTCCATTCGGCTGTGCACATTTTCATTGCTGCCTTGCCAGACATCCTTCCCTGAGACCGGCAGATTTAATGGCCCCTCACGATAGTTAATATGGATGCCATTTGGTCGGGTTTTAGAGTCACCTGTTGAGGAAACGTTTCCGATTTCTTGATTTATGGCAGAGCCCCGCACAGGGCCTGGTGGAGCGCAAAGGCCTCTTGATGTTCACCTTATGCTGGTGGGACCAGGGAGACACACAGAAAGGGCTCGACTTAGGCAAAGGGCATCCCATTCCTTCTCCACTCTGGGGAGGGGAGGAGGAGAAAGAGGGAACGGGCAAGGGGAGCCAGAGAGTGGAGGGCAGGAATAAGGTGGTCAGGAGAGAGGTAGGGTCGCAGGGATGGTGTCAGGACTCATTCCTCCCCCAGTTACCTGGACACCCACTCTGGGCAGACATTGTGCAGGGTGCCTGGGACCCAGATATGGTCCCTTCCCGGAGAGTCTAGTGGGGGAAACAATGACTACACAGTGTGACCAGGTCAGTGTGGTAGGGAGGCCTCTGACCCAGACTGTGGGTAAGTCAGGGAAGGCTTCCTGGAGGAGGAGAATTCCAAACTCAACATTGAAGAGTGTGTGTGGCTTGCTAGGTAAAGAAAGGGGTTGAGGGTATGTGCCCCCAACAGGGCATGGTCAGCTCTCTACTCTCATCCTCCCTTATCTCCCACCAATGCCCCACAGTCATGCTACAGACTGTCTAATATCATCTCCCACGATTGCCTTTGATCACTCCAAGTGTTTTAGGCTAAGGTAGGGCAAAGGGCCATACGCCATTTGATGATGACAAGACTGAAACCAGAGAGAAACAGGACCTTCCCGGGGGGTCCTGCATCCAGCCTGTGGTGGAAATGGATTACCAGGACAGTGGGTCTCCTTCCAGGCCCCACCCAATATCCTTTTGACATCCCAATATAGCATTTCAGCCATGAGCTGGACTCATGGGCCCCAGGCTGGCAGGCACATGGTCACGGTCGGCAGAGCATCCACCCTGCACTGCTGAGCTGAAGTTCAGAGGCATCAGGCCTCGGGAACACACACAGAACAGCCACCCCAGGTCATCCAAGCATGGACTTTACCCCTTCCCAACCATGCGACCTTGGGCAAGTCACTTCCTTCTCTGATTCTCAACTTTCTTACCTATAAAATAAACCAGTAATCTCTGTGTATCTCCAGACTGCTGTGAAGATTAAATGAGCTAATTTAGGTATGCTCCTGGAACATAGCAGAAGCACAACAAGAGGTCATTCCCAGCCCTTGGAAAGGGACCTTACAGAAGGTCCAGGGGCAGAGATTGTGTGTCATTCACTCCTGGTGCAGTACGTGGCACATAGTATATGCTCAGCAAATATTTGTTGAATGGCAAGTGAACGAATAAATGAATCTAACCCAACTTCCCAGTAATGCATAAATCTTCAAAGAGAATCATGTTCGAATCCTAGCCCTGCTGCTTCCTAGCTGGTGGCCTTGGGCAAGTTAGCCTCATTAAGCTTCAATTTCCTTGTCTGTGACATATGACTGCAGTCTCCTGGAGGAGCTGTTTTGAGGAGTGAGTGACATGTGACTGTGTCCACTACCACATCCTATGTGCTGGGGAGGCCCTGCAACCAGCCCCAGGGCTGCTCAGGTGTTCTCAGGCCCAGCCCTGCCTGGGGCTGCTTTGCTTCTCTCCCAGCATGAGAGCCTTGGCTCTGGGACTTATGGAGGAATAACCACAGGATATAGGCCAAGGTTCATTGGGCTGGGAGTTCTGGCTGCCAGGCAGCTCAGAGCAGGCCAGAGTGAGTCAGCTCTGCAGCAAGGCAGCCTGCTCTAATCAGCCCAAAGCCTTCCCATCACAGCAACTTACTGATCACAGCAATTACCTCTCTCTTGTAGGTACTATTGCAATCCTCTCCAACCCGTATTATACAGAAGAGGAAACTAAGGATCAGATAGGGAGAGTAACTTGCCCTGGTCACATCTAGTGAGCATCACACAGCAGATACAAAGCTCATAACTAAGTTTGCAAGAGTTTCTAACCCATCCTCTAGAGCCATCTATTATGTCAATAAAGTCAAGTCAAGTTTCTTAGCCAGGATTCAGGCCTCTGTGATGGGGCTATGGCTGCTGCCTTACGTCCTCATCTGCTGCCATCTCTTCCCCATGCTCTGTAAGTTACAGCCATATGGGGCTACTCTGTCCCTAGGCACACCCTGCCCTGGCAAAGCTCTAGCCTTTTCACGTGCCTTTCCTGCTGCTGAAATGCACCAGCAACCTAACCTCCCCATTCAACTCCTACTCATCTTCTCAGAGTCAGATCAAAAGCCAAAGCCACCCATTAGGATGGCCATTATAAAAACAAACAAACAAACCAACCAACAAAAACAGAAACAAATTACAAGTGTTGGTAAGGATATAGAGAAATTGGAACACTTGTGTATTGTTGGTGGGAATATAAAATGGTGCAGCTCCTGTGGAAAAAAAAGTATAGCAGTTTTTCAAAAAAATAAACATAGAATTACCATATGACCCAGCAATTCCACCTCTGGGCATATAGCTAAAAGAAGTGAAAGCAGGGACTCAAACAGATATTTGTACACCCATGTTCATAGCAGCATTGTTCCCAACAGCTAAAATGTGAAAACAACCCAAATGTCCACTGATGAATGAATGGATAAACAAAATGTGGTATATACATACAACAGAATATTATCTAACCTTAAAAAGGAAGGAAATTTTGACACAAGTTACTACATGGATGAACCTTGACGTTATGCTAAGTGAAATAAGCCAGACACAAAAGAACAAATATTGTATTATTATTCCACTCATATGAGGTACATAAAGTAGTCAAATTCACAGAGACAGAAACCAGAACGATGGTTGCCAGGGCTAGGGGAAGGAGGGCATGGAGAGTTGTTTGATGGGTACAAAGTTTCAGTTTGGGAAGATGAAAAGGTTCTGGAGATGGATGGTGGTGATGGTTGCACAATGTGAATATACTTAATGCTACTGAACTGTAAAGTTAAAATGGTAAATTTTATGTAAAGTATATGTTATGACAATAAAAAGGGGGGAAAAAGCCGAACTCCCTGGGAATCTGTCTCTGATCCTCCCAAGAGAGTCAAGAGCCCAAGTTTCATCTCATGATCACCAGCAATTTATAGTAACAATTTTTAATTAAAAGTTGTTAAATTTTACATTTAAAATTACAGGTGAGGGATTTCCCTGGTGGCACAGTGGTTAAGAATCCGCCTGCCAATGCAGGGGACACGGGTTCGATTCCTGGTCCAGGAAGATCCCACATGCCCTGGAGCAACTAAGCCTGTGCGCCACAACTACTGAGCCTGCGCTCTAGAGTCCACAAGCCACAACTACTGAAGCCCGCACACCTAGAGCCCGTGCTCCGCAACAAGAGAAGCCCGCGCACTGCAACGAAGAGTAACCCCTGCTCCCCACAACTAGAGAAAGCCCGCGCACAGCAACGAAGACCCAATGCAGCCATAAATAAATAAATAAATAAATAAATAAATAAATTTAAAAAATTAAATTACAAGTGAAAAATATCTCCAGAATGTTGTTTTAATTTGCCTTTTTATTGCTCAAGTCAAATATTTTTTCCAAATTTACAAATTGGCTCTATTTCCTCTTCTGAAAATGCTGGTCTGTTTTTCAAGAAGATAAAGCAACAGGGTCTCAGGAGCCCAGCCCCAGATGGAATGAGGGGTGGGAGGGACTCAGAAGTTCAGACCTGCGACTTCCTTGGTGGTCCAATGGGTAAGACTCTGTGCTCCCAATGCAGGGGGCCAGGGTTCCATCCCTGGTGGGGGAACTAGATCCCGCCTGCATGCTGCAACTAAGAAGTCCACATGCCACAACTAAAAAAAAAAAAAAAATCCCACATGCTGCAACTAACACCGGCACAGCCTAAATAAATAAATAAATAAAGTAAATAAATATTTTAAAAAAGAAGAAGTTCAGACCTGCTACAAAATCCAAGTCCTGGAGGACTAGGAGCTTTGCGTCAGGGAGCACAGCCCAATCTTCTGGAGGATAGGGGACTGATGCCAGGCCTGGGGGAAGGCTGGCAAGAGCAAGACAACTGGGCCACAGGTGGAACGCAGACTGAGTGGGAGCTGATAGTTATCCAGAGTGACGTTTACAAGGTTTACCCACCACACCTACTCTAGCCCTGGGGAGGGAATATCACCCTCATGTCACAGATGAGGAAAGAATAAAGTGTGAAATGATGCAGCGACTCATTCAAGGTCACAGATTATTAGTGATTAGAGCCAGCACCTGGAGCCCCGTCTTTCCACTGGGGCCGACTGCAGGGCAGAGAGGAGGCAGAGAAATCCCAAGTGGGGAAGCCTGATAAATAATGGCCAAAGGAAGAGCTGCAGGAGGGGGCAGTCTCCATTCAGAGGAAGGAGAACACTGAGGGACTGTGGCGGGGATGGGACTGCAGCAGGAGTGAGGGTGGCTTGGGTGCCGGGTTGGAAGGGCCGGGCCTGGCTCTCCTGTTCAGTGAGCTCACACAGGGTGGAGCAGTGCTCAAGGAGGAAGGGCCTGGCTTTTTGGGGTTCAGCAAACTGGGTTCCAGGCCTGCTGGGGCACACCCAGTTCTGTGACCTGGGCAAGCCCTTTCCCTCGTCTGAGTTTCAGTTTCCTCATCTCCTGAGCAGAGAGAGTAAAAGCACGCCTTTTGCCATGCACCGGGGGTTACACGCCCCGCGTTTGGCACTGCACCTAACAGGCACACCTGGTTGTGCAATGCGGGCGTCTAAAAGCCGCTGAGCAGCGAAACCGTAAACACCCACAGGGCGCTCCCGAGCCGACGCTCTGACCCACCCACCGGCGGGCGGCGCCCCGGGATGGGAGGTGGCTGCGCCCCAGGCCTCTGCGCGCTGACCCTTGCCTCCCGCGCGACACTCGCTTGAGGGGCGCCCCCATCCACGGCAAGGCTCAGGGGAGCCGCGGGGCAGCCATGGCGGAGCCCGAGGCCGCGGCCGAGGAGCTGGACGCCCTCATCGACCACCTGGACTACCTACCCGGCCACTTCCACCTGGAGATGCAGCTGAACTTCGAGCCGCGCTCGCCGGCCTCGCTCCACGCCCGGGACCTGAAGCTGCAGCGGGACGGCCTGCGGCAGGAGCTGGTGCTGGCGGCTGCCCCGCAGCGCCCCGCCGTGCGCCACCTCCTGGGCGCCTTCGCCTTCTACCTGGAGGAGCTGGACGAGGCCCGCGAGAGCTTCCTCCAGGTGGCCCGCGAGGACCCGGGCAACCTCAACGCCTGGGCCAATCTGACGCACGTGTACGGGCGGCTGGGGCAGGAGGAAGAGGCGGAGGCGTGCGCCGGGCGGCTGGCCGGCCTCATGGGCCTGGCGGGGGACCGCGGGGCCGCCGGGGACACCCCGCTCCGCGCCGCGCGCTGCCTGGCCGAGCAGGGCTACGCGCATGGCTTCGACGTGAGCTGCGCCAGCCCAGAGGAGCGGGCGCGGGTGCTGGAGGCCGGCATCGAGCTCTACGACAAGGCGCTGGGCCACGGGCAGCAGGTGGGTGACCCCTCCCCAGGCTGGGAGGGCTGGGGTCGCGGCCCCTAATGTCTGCAGGGATGCCCCCGGCCTCCAGATTCTCACCGAACCCTGGCCCTTTGGCTTCCAGAATACCGTTCCAGCGTGCCCCTCCCACCTTGAGTCCGAGACCAGGCTTGTAGATTTTCTCTGCTGGACTAGGGCGTGGACCCACTTCCCAGCAGGTTAGCTTCTGTAAGTTTCTTTGCTGGCAGTACTGCAAACTCAACACACCAACTCATCCCTCTCATCTTGCTCCTCCCAGCAAGTACCTGTCCCTGCACCTGTCCACACCCACCTAAGTATAAGGCACAGCTCCACATCCCGCCAGAAACAGGCAGCATTCTTGCCTCCTCTCTCCCCCTCACACACCATAGCCATCCACTCAGACCCCAGATCCTGTCCGCTCCGCCTCCTCATATCTCCAGGGTCTATCCACTCCTCTCCTGCCTCCCCCTGCCAGCCCAGCCTCCATCATTCCCTGCCTGGGTTCCTGCCCTCTGGCCTGACCCTTCTGCCTCCTCCTCCACCCTTGTTGCCACTGTCATGTTGCTCAATCTTGCTGGCCATATCCGTCAGCTGCTTACAACCCCCAGTGACTCCCCACTGCCTGGCAGATAAGTCCCAGGCTCTCCGGTGGGCACTGGAGACCCTCCATGACCTTGCTCTCTGCCGTGTTCCCCCTTCCAGCCAGGCTTTTGCCACCGTCTACTTCCCCTTGTTCCCCGTGGGCCAGGTCTCCTTACAGCCCACCTTGCCACTCTTTCGGCCTCTTTCGGAGGTGCCCTTTGCTCTACCCTTGCCTGGAAGGTTCTCCTCGCTCTCAGGCATCCGCTCCACTGACTTTTCCAGGCTGGGTCAGGCATCTCCCCTGGGCTCCCACAGCACTGCTCACACTGTCCATTTACAAGTCTGTCTCCCCACCTCAACCTTGAGATCTTCAAGAGTGGGGACAACATCTGTCTGGTTTACCACTGTAAAGCCAACACCTGGCCAGCGCCTGGACACAGTGGCACTCAGTAAATGCATCTTGAGTGAATGTATGTGTAGCATAGGGTCCAGAGCTAAATAGACAAATGCTAGGTGTATTAGTTACCCATTGTTGTATGACAAATATCCTCTGAGACTTAGCAGCTTGAAACAATAAGCACTGATTGTCTCAGAGTTTGTGTGCTCAAGAACCCAGGCATGGTTTAGCTGGGTGCCTCTAGGCTGTGGTCTCATCTAAAGGCTTGCTCAGCTGGGGGCGGTGGGGTGGGAGTCTGCTTCCAAGCTCACACTCATGGCTATTGGGAGAATCAGTTCCTCACTGGCTGTTGGCCAGAGGCCTCCCTCAGGTCCTTGCCACAAGGACATCCTATGACTTTTGCTATATTCTCTTCATTAGAAGCAAGTCACTAGGTCTAGCCTACAGGCAGAGAGGGGGGGTTACACAAGAGCACGAATACCAGGCAGTGGGGATCACTGGGGGCCATCCCAAAGGCTGCCTGCATTGGATGACAGACAAATGATGTAGAGGCATTATCCTCTTGTTACAGAAGAGGAAATCACAGTTCAGAGAGGTACCATGACTTTTCCTTGAAGGCACAGCATAGGCAGAGTTGAGCTGATAATGATGACTATTTGTGATAGTTAAATGACAACAAGCCTTCACACATGGGTAGGATGGCTCCATTCACAAAGCCTCTGCACAGCCCCTTGGAGCCTTTTCCACCAAAGCTTATGGCTCCGCCATAAGAGGAAATGTGGAGTCAAGACCTCAGGGAGTGCTGGGTGGGAGGCACAGACTTGACTTAAGGGGAGCAGGGCCAGGTGGAGGTTAAGACGGTAGACTCTGGGTCAGACAGTCCAAGTCCAAATCCCAATTCCCCATGCTCTCCCCTCCGACTAGTCTGTAGCATGACTGAGCCTCCCTTTCTATGAAATGGGGATAATAATGGTGCTTGTATCCTAGGATTCCTCATCCGTAAAATGAGGAACAGAGCCTGCACAGAAACAGCAAGATCACAGACGACCCCTGCCTCTCCTGACCTGGGAGAGCCTCCTCCCCCCAAGACTGTGTGCAGCTGTGGCTATCCCCTGGGGCCGAAAGGAACCCAGGTCTCCTGTTTTAGAGCCTGAGCACAAGGCCCTGAATGCCAGCCGCCCTCAGTGGAAGGCGTGGCCAGCTTGGTGTATGTTGAGTATGGTCACAGTCTCAGAGCAGGGCCTGAAAAGCCCTGGACTGGGAGCCAGGAGTCCTGGGTTCTCATCTCAGCTGCAACCACCCACGGTGGGGCCTTCTCCTGTCTGGGTGGTGGTTTCCTCATCTGTGAAAGGGAGGGAGGGGGGACTGGATGGTCTCTGAGGTCCCTTCCTGCTCTCAGGAGAAGGCTTCCTGGAGGAGGTGAGCAGGGAGGCAAAGTTTTGGGCGTAGGGAAGGAATGGGGGCCGACTCCTCCCTCCCTGCTGCTGGTCTGCCCAGCCACAGTGGGGGCCGCACCGTCCCCTTCAGTGACCGCCCAGAGGAGAGAGTGTCAAGCAGGGCACTGCCCTGTGCTCCAGGGCGGGAGCTGACTGTCTCAGGTGGGAGGTGGCCTGTGCTGAGTCCTTGGGACTGGCCCAGCGGCTGCTCCCCAGGTCTGCACAGAGTGTCTGTGGTCAGAACCTCCCCCCCAGTCCCAGGAGAAAGTGGGGATTTGGAGTTCCCCCATTTCATCATCTGAGGATTAAGAGAGATCATGCTTATAAAGTACCTGGCACAGAGTAGACGCTCAAGAAATAGTCGCAATCAGGATGACAATGATGATTTTGTATAGTTAGAGCAGGAGGCTTGGGTTCAAGCACCCAGGTTGCTTATTATTTTGCTGTGTGACTTTGTACAAGTCACTTTTCATCTCTGGCCTCAGTGTCTGCTTTATAAACATTAAACAATAGTGATTTCTGCCTCAGTTTACTATGATTATCCAATCAAATCATGGGGTAAAAGTGCCCATAAACTGGTAAATTCTGGGCATGTCTGAGACACACATGCTAAGCATCTTAACATTTATTGAGCACCTACTGTGTGCCAGGCCCTATCGTTAAGAACTCCTGCCTTTTAGAAGCTCATGGACAAAGGGAAGGGCAAACATTAGTTCCTTCAGTAACTAGCCTTCCCTGAGCCCCCTCTCTGAGAGTGGGGGCCAAAGGGGCGTGTCAGAGGTGTGCCTATGACTGGCTGAGGTCACAGGCGTTCATTACATGGCCTGTGCCAGGTGACAATCATCTCTGAGTGCTGTACACTAGAGACCATAGTTTCTGAACCAAAAACGACCCCCCCCAGAGGCTGACAAGGGAAGTGCACTTCGAGGACATCAGGACCCGTGTTGGAGTCAGCAGGGACCTGGCAAGTCCAGGTCCTGGGGATAGAGTGACAGTAACTGAACTTCAGAGAGGACACACTTCCTTTCAGCACAAGTGACTGAGGGAGGCTTCTGGAAGAGGCAGTAGTGTACTGGCAGGAATGAAAGGAGGGCAATCCCGGCTGGGGCGTGGTATGTGCAAAGGTCCTGTGGTGGGGACTTTAGTGACAACTGAACTGGAGCAGGGGATGAGACCTGAAAAGAGGGCAGCCAGAAGCTTCATGGGGAAAAGCACGTGGTGGCCCTGAGGAACTGCTGATGTGATCTCTGAGGTCTGGTTCCTGCCCTCCTCTCAGCCGCATTTCCTCTTACTTCCCTTGAACCTTACTTCCCAGGGACTCTAAACTTCTCATACTTCTCCAGACATGCTGTGCTGTTTCACAGCTGCCTGTGCAGGAACTGTTCCCTCTGCCTAGAAAGCAAACTCCATCCATCAAAACCCAGCTCAAATGTCACCTCCCCCTTGAAAACCTTCCTTCTTCATATAATGCCCACCTTCACACAGTAATATTCATGAACGCTCTTCTCCGGGTGCCTTGTGGACTTCATCTTAGTCCTTACAAGAACCCCCTGATCCCATTTTACAGATGTGGGAACTGAGGCAGAGCAAGGCTAAGTAACCTGCCCAAGACCACAGAGCTAGGAAGTGGCAGTTGAGTTTATGCCACTCTGACTCCAAAGCCTTTGCTCTTTCTGGAGAGGTGGGAGAACTGGGGTGCAATAAGTGTGATGCAGATGGCTGGCAGGTTGGGGAGGGGAGCCCCCCACACCGGCCATCTCCTGGAAATCTAGGGTGGAAGTGTGGAGAAGTAGAGAGAGGGTTGCCGTGTATCGGGGGTGGTGGGGGGATAGGAAGGACGAGGGCAGAGGTGAAGTCAGCATGGGGTCAGAGAAGGAGGAGTGGGGAGAGTGGAGCAGCCGCTGAGGGACCTCGCGTTGAGAGGGTCGCCACCCACAGGAGCACAGCTGGGGGCGGGCGGCCAGGAGTCTGACCCACCCGGTGCTGCAGCTCCAGGAGATTTTCCATCCTGAGGGGGCTGGGACTGTCCCAGGCAGGGAGGAGCCCCCGGAGCTCAAAGAATGAACAGCAGCCAAAGAACCAATGACGGCTGCTCCTCTGCTAACTAAAATTACAAGAGAAAACATTACAAAAGTTAGTAATTCAGCCCATAATCCAAAAATAAGCAGCGTGTCTGTGTCCGAGTGGATGAGTGTCTGTGCCTTCCCTCTCAGCCCTTCGTTCCCTCCCTTTCCTCGTCCTCAAGTTGCAAAAATATGATGAGGCAGATTGCTTTATCCGTCATTCCTCCCCACCCCCATCACCTCTCCACACATGCTCACAGATGGATTCTTGGTGGAGCCTCCAGGCTGAGTGGGTATTAGGAGCAAACACTTTGCAGCTAGACACACTCGGTTAAAATTCTGCCTCCATCACCAGGTGGCTACGGACAAGTCACTTCACATCTCTCTGAGCCTCAGTTTCCTCATCTGCAAGGTGGGATTCTAACATCACCTCGCAGGGTTGCTGTGAGGATTAGGCGAGAGACCGTGAAGGGCTCCAGGCAGAGTGTAGATCATGTGGGGGCCCAGCCCCTCACCTTGCGCACCCTCTGGCCGCCACAGCCCTCAGCTTTGCTCTATAACAGTGGTTTCTGTCTTGCCCCCTAGAGGGTGAGCCCTCTGTCTTGGGCGACCCTCTATCTCTACCTACCACCCCGTGTCTGGAACGGGGTTGGACACCCAAGAGGGGTTTGTGACTGTTGCTAAATTTAATTTGGTTTTTTAGTCTTAAAATCCCCATTATTTTTCTAAAATAAAGTAACTCGAACTTATATTTCTCTAAAAAAGTAATATCTCTGTCCCAAGCTAACTCAATCATTTGAGTTTCTTCCCCTTTTCCCGGAATATCGTGTGGCTTCACACACACACACGTACCTGCACACACACACGCACAGGTACACACACATGCAGATCCTTCACCCCTGCTCCTGGCCCAGAGCAGGCTCAGGGTGGTAACAGGAAACACCACCACGGCGGGTGCCATTGATCCAGGCTGTACGCCAGGCACGGAGCTCAGAATGTTACGTTCATTAGCACATTTGATTTTTATTCAAACCTCACAGACACACTGCCACTGGTATTGTGATTTCCTGTTGCACAGAGGACAGAACAGGCCCAGGGAGGACTCACCCCAGGTGACCGGGTGCACACGGGCCATCCAGGTTTCACCTGGCCTGCTGGGGCGGGCGGGGATGGACCCAGTGCTGGTAGGCCCAGCAGCCGGCCTCACAGACAAACAAAGGTGCAGGCATTCCACACAGTTGCCTGGCAGGAAGGACCGACGCGCACGCGCGCGCGCGCGCACACACACACACACACACACCTGTGCCACCAGCGGGGAGGCCAGCCCCAGGACCTGGGAATTCCTCCCAACAGCTCTCCGCCTCCCACATGCCCCCCTCTCTCCCTCAGCCTCCGTTTCTCCCTCTCCCCTTCGTCCCCCAACACCAGACCCTGACAACTCGGGCGCACGGTGCAGGCAGATGTGCTGCTGGGACCGAGGTCAGAGCGTTGGTGTGGGAATCTGCAGGCTGCAGGGACGCCCTGGGTGACCTGGGCTGGCTGTGTAACCTCTCTGAGGGTCCATGTCTCCCTCTGTGAAATGCGGACAGTGGTACCAGCCTGGCAGGGGTGTGGGAGGAGGAACTGGGGTCACGGAGGGAAGACCCAGCCCCAGCGAGGTTTGATGGACACGTCCTTCTCATCCTCATCCCCTGATGGGGCTGCCAGGACTCCTAAGTGAGCCCCCGCCCTCCTTCTGCTTCCTCCCGCTTCCTCCTGCCCCTTCCTGAGCTCGCCCTCAGCCCAGCTCAGCCCAGAACCAACTTTGGGAAAAGAACAATGACATCGGGGAAGACCCCACTTGGAGCCAGGGGTCAGGATTTGGGTTCCTGCCTCAGCCCTGCCCCGACTGGCTGTGGGACAGTGGGCAAGTCCTCTGTGGACGGTGGGCATTTCCTCCTCTGTCACTGGACTAAGGTGGTGGCCAGGGTGATTTCAGGGACAAGAAGGACTTTGATAGTAGAGAAGTGGGGGAAGGAATGAACCTCCTGGCAGAAGAAAACACATAAACACACAGAGGGAGGTAGGAAACCACAGCTTGGGGAATGTCAGGCATGGTGTTTTGAGGACTTTAGAGTTGATCTCCAACTTTTGAGATCATGGGCAGGGTTTCTCCTCCCATGGTGCTTGCAAACACACACACACACACAACTCTGCAAATCTGAGTGGTTTGATTTGGATGACGCTGGATGATGAGCTAGGGACTGTGCACTTGTGTGCTTTTCATAGATTATCTCACTTGCTCCTCCTAGAAATGCTGGTGAATCAGAACTGTTATTAACCCCATTCTACAGATGAGCAAACTGAGGCTCAGAGAGCTGTAGCAACTTGCTCAAGGGCACACAGCCATGAGTGGCTGGCTGGAACTGAACTCAGTTCTCTCCGACATAAAGCCCAGGCTGAGGGACAGCTTTCCTGATACTCTAGCCCCAGCCTTCTGATGGCCTCGGTGCTGCTCACATTTGCATAACAGCACCTTCTCAATTTGCTGCTGGCTTCTTTCCCTCCACACCTGGCAATTTTGGGAACTGGGTCTCCCCTCCTTATTGATACAGGACCCCAGAGCCAAAGTTGCCTGTAGCATCATCTGACCCAACTGCCTTCTTTACAGGAGGAAAGATAGAGTGTGTTAAGGGTGCACACAGCCTGGACCCATGGGAGGGGCTGAAAAAATGCAGGACTTCTTCAGACCTACCCAGTGCCAGAGCTGGATTTGTACCCAGGACTGGACAGGGTCCCTTTTCTCTAGGGACCATGGAATAGAGAAGTGGCTCTACTCAGTCCTGCGAGTCTGTGGAACCAGTGCAAAGCAAAGCTGGCTCACAGAGTCTGCGTCTGCGTGACAGATCTAGGACCAGAAAGGGGGTGACAATGGGGAGCTGCAGTCGATCTGCCCCACTCTTAACATCCACAAAGACCATGCAGGGAACCCAGCCAGGGCTGAATAGGTGACTCACCTCCATGGCACAGCACCCATCCCCCCAATCCCCTCTGCGCAGTCGCACTGATCACTCCCACCCATGTGCCTGTGACACAGGCAAACCCAGTGGATCATCCCTGCTTATAGATGCGGAAGCTGAGGCCCAGGCTGGGCCAGCGGACTTTCACGGAACCCTGGGGGAGGTAGAGGCAGGGGTGGGACTCCAATCTCAACCCTCTCTTTACTCCCCACCCCCACCGAGGCAGGAGCTGGATGAGGAGAAACCCCTGCCCAGCCTCTCTGGGGCAGACCCCCAGGGGTGCCAGGCCAGCCAGGTGGGCTGGGGCTGGGTCTCCGCGTGCAGAGCCCGAGGCTGCTCTGTGTCATCACAGAGGACATTCCAGTTGAGCAGGAAGAGCATAGTCCTGAGGCCTGCCACCTGGTGACTTTTATTTCTGCAGCGTCAGCCTTCACAGACAGGGTCAGCCTGATGAGGTGGAAAGAACAGGGACCCTGGAGGGAGGCAGATCTGAACTTGAATCCTGGCACCTCCCCCTGGGCTGTGGGGCTGGCCGGGCGGCTTTTCTCTTAGCCTCTGTTTCCTCGCCTGTAAAAGAAGGAGGATGCATTACACCTTCTCAGGCTGCTGTGTGGGTGGATTCAGTGCCACGATGCACGAAAGTGCCCAGTGGGCAGTTGATGGTTGAGAAATGTTCATTCTCTTTCCTCCTTCTCATCCCCCCTCCCCTGAAAGGGAATCAGTCAGCTCTCAGGAACTGACTCTGAAACACAGAATACAACGTCCACAGGGGCAATGTTCAAACTGCAAGGCAAACATTTTCCTTAAGAACCAATAAGGTCTCTGTATAGCCTATGCAGACACATATAGATTCATAAACCATTAGCATATTGAGATCTTCTGTTGAAATCCTCTAAAATAGCTAAGCCCTGCAACATTTCCTTCTGTGGGGACCACCTTTTGAAGTAAATGGAATAGCCAGCTGAGACCCATCCTTACATCTGCCAAGTTAACACAAACCTGCTCTGTAATGTCTAATCCTAATCCTGATATTCTCTGCAGGTACTGCCAGATCACCCACCTTTGTCAATTTCCCACCCAGCTGTAGCAGCTTGGATCTTCAGGCTTCCAGAGGATCACAGCTGCTGATCCTTTTGCTCATTTAAAAAGAGATGCACTGGCCTGCCATTTTCACCTGGCTCTCTGCAGTGCTAGACTCTAGTGCAGTGGTTCCATCAAATTCCCAGGTGCTGCTGATGCTGCTGGTCGGGGGACCCCACTTCGAGGACCACTCGTCGGGGGTAGTCAGGTGCAGGAACTCTGGGGCTGAGCTGCTGGGTTCCCAGCTCTGCTACCTTCTAGCTATGCCACTCTGGGCCACAGGTGCCTCTTCTGTAAAACTGGGATAATCGTAGTCCCTACCTCCTAGGTAACCCCGGAGTTAACACATGTAAATTATGTGCCTGGTGCATAGTAAGTGCTCAATAAAATGCACTATTATTAGTATAGCTAAAAAAGCAGCATTTCCAGGTTTCAGTCCAGGCTTTCACACTGGCTGTGTGTCTTTGAGGATGTCTTCTCACCTCAGTGTTCCCATCTGTACTAGGGTGGTGATGATAACCCACTCTACGTTCCACGAAGGGCTTTCTGAGGATCATGTGGCATCGGTGTGAGTGCACTTTGTAAATGGTAAGCACTGTACAATCACTTGCAGCAAGGTGTTGTGGGAGTAACATGCACTTGAAGTCAGAGACCTGGCCTGAAATATCAGGTGAAGTAGGCACGTCTCTGCCTCTTTGAGCCTCGGTTTCTCCATCTCTATAATGAGGGAAATACCGGTGAGGGCCTCGGAGGAGCTGGGAGATGTCCTGATAACCCCTTGCCTGAAGTCTGTGCCTCACTCCCACCCTCAGCTAGTATCAGGATCTAACCAGCTACTTAAGGGCAGTGCTGGTGCCTGGGCCTTGCCAGCTTGAAGCCTCGGCGGGCTCACGCTCCGGCCAGTGCCCCCTCATAGACCCCAGAACCCCCAGCTCACGGGGTCCTGATGAGGATGAACAAGAGAAAAGATGGGGTGTCCTGCCAAAGCCCACACGACGAGGCCCTCAGTCAATATTCCTCTCCTGGCAGAGGTCCTGTCAGCCCCTCCCAGGCTGCCTCCAAATATATTGCCTCTGGGAGCCATCAACTCTGGAAGTGAATTCCTTGCAGCCATGAGAGGTTTCACAGCAACTTCATTCTCCAGGAGAGAGGAGGGGAGGGGGCAGTCAGAGGCCTGTTTAATTTAATTTAACATACACTGGCTTGCCAGGTTGCCCCTGGTAACAGCTTCAGCTGCTGCTTCAGTTACAACTAGAAGGATTTTTAAAGAGACAGCCCATTTTAGGACCAGAATTGCACAGCAAAATGAATGGTCTCTCTCTACTAGCTCCATCACAGGGATGGAGGATTGGAACCCAAGCACAGTGAGGCTTCAAACTAGGTCTGTTTATACCATTAACTCCATTCCTGATTCGCAACCCCATAAGCCCTCCTGCAAATGTTACTCTTAAGTGGGATCTGAGGAGGGGCTACATTTGGGATTTGTCATAGAGGTGTCACTCAGCTAGCTACTTCTCTGAAAATCAGTTTTAGTCTTCAAGTAGAAGGGAAGGAGGAGAGTTAACCTTTAGGAGTTGCCCCTGCAATTCAGGCACTCTGCCACCAGGTGGTAGTATTGCTTACTTAGTGCAAACCATCACCAGGCTTGACCTACTCAAGACTATCAGAATGGTGGTGAAACCACTGGGTTTTACATCCTGATACTAACCAGTGTGTGACCCTGAGCAAGCTGCTTCACCTCTGTGGTCTCAGTGTTCTCAGAGACATAATACCTTGATCAAGGTAGTAATACCTTGATCAAGGTAACTGAGTGCTGTGGACAAGGCTTCGGGCTAGGACTATGAAGGCATGAGTTTATATCCCAACTCTGTCATGTACTAACTGTGTGATTTGGACACAAAACTTAATTTCTTGCATCTTGAATACCAAACAAGAAAGTGGCTATGAACCAGGGAGAGCCCTGAGGACAACACACTGCTCTTCAACACTGGGGACCTGTGGACCCCACAGGGCATGTGAGGCCCTAGGAGCACAGTGGGGGGTGGAGAGGTGGAGAGTGGGGTGAGGCAGGATAGCCCCGGACTCCAGAGCCTGAGACCTCGATGCCCCACCCAGAACTGAAATAGGGCAAAGCAGCCTCCTAGACACACTTGACCCTGCACATATCTAATGCAAACCAGGAGAAAGGGGGCAAACGTTTATGGAGATTTATGGGCACAGTCTCCAGGCTGGTCACTGCCTCACAATGCCCCTTTGCAGATAAGGACACAGCCTCTGAAGGGTAACACATCCACCCAGGGTCACCCCCCTCTTGTGGCCAGACCTGTTGGCCACCCGAGCCTCTGCTCTCTGCACTGCAGCCCTCCCCTAGTCTACGATACCTGCTGTCACTTGTGGTCACATCTCCTTGTCAGGAGCCTGAAAGGGGGAGCAAGTTCTGTGTCTCCGCATCATGACTCAGTCTGGCCCATCTCAAAGCAGGCATGGGGCCAGAGGTCACGAGATCACAGCCACAGGCAACCAGGGAGACTGAGGCACACGTGCCTTTGGTCCTTCACACAGACAGGTGCTGACATTATGTCAAGGTCCTGGGCCAGCTTGGCCCACAGTAGGTGCCCCATGAATCTGAGTCCCCTTCCCATGTCCCAGGTCCCGTGCAGGTGTAGCAGGTAAGGTCATCTGGCAGCCCATCCAGCTTTTTGCTTTGGCCAGTGTTCTCCATTGCGCTCTCAAGGATGCCCTTTAATTCTTGGGTCCCGCCGCTCTCCCCTCCAGACAGCCCTGTTCCCAGCCAAGCCCCCGTACATGTATTCCAACCTAAGTAACAGGATAACTCTTCAAGGTGATATGGATGCAAAACCACACCGGATCCTGGCCCTCCCCACCTCTAACCCCTTCTGTGCCTCCCCATTGCCTTGCAGATGACTTCCAGGTCCTGAGCCTGACACTCAGGGGCCCCTCCTGATGTTCCCCTGCTGGCTCGTCCCCTCGCCCCTTACAACTGGGGTTCTAGCCGCTCCGGGCTGCATGCAGCCCCCAACACACCTGCTCGCTCATCTCTGAGGTTTTGCACATGATGTGCCCTCCATCTGATGCCCTCTCTGACCGTATCCACCTGGTTGGTTCCTACTTGTCCCTGAGAACCCTGCTCCAGCAAGTCCTCCTCTAGAAGTCTTGGGGGTCCCCCTGGATCATGTAGGAAACCTCCTCCCATAGCCCCTGGTGTTCCTTTTGCTCTAATTTTGTCTTTGGTCTGGCTTTCCTGCCAGACCTGGCTTGGGTCAGGGTTCAAGACACTCCCCTACAGGCAATCACACTGCTCACTGAGATCTACTCACAGGTCCCCCTTCCTCTCTTCCTCCGAACCATCCAAGGCCACCCCAGAGCAGCCGCAGCCTAACTTGGCAACGTTAGCTCCCGCCACACCCCAGTCATACTCACCGTGCCCCATGCTCCCCAGCTGCCCACTCGTGTCTGTGCTGAGCCCCCCGTCTGGAATGCCCTTGTCCCCCCACCTCACCCTCTCAAATACCACTGCTATTCAAGGCCCACCTTACAGCCCATCCTCTATGAGACCTTCTCAGAGTCTTCTGGCTGGAAGTGGCCTCTTCATCCTGCTGCATTTGTCTGCATCCCCCTCTCAGCCTTGATCAAACCCTGCTTCCTATTATAGTTATTGGTAAGCCAGTGTAATGAGGGGAGCAAGGGCTTTGGAGACTAACAAATGGGGTTCAAATCCCAGCTCTGACACTTGCATGCTGTGTGACCTTGGGCAAGTCATTTTGCCTCTCTGAACTTCAATATGTGCCTCTGTAAAATGAGGATGACACCTACCTCATAGGTTGTTGTGAGATTGAGATGATGAGTGTCAGGATCCTGGCACATGGCAGGCGCTCTTTCAAACCCCATTATTTATGGTCTCCCCAACCGGGTTGTGAGCCCATTTGGGCCAGGGTGCAGGTCCCATTCAGTGCCACAGCTCCATAGCACCCAACACATCATAGTTGGGCCTCACACCATAGATGCCTCACACCATAGAAATGCTGGCTGGACTGAATGCTTCATCCTAGCTGCTGAGGGTGGGGTGGAGGGATAATAGAGGCCCTGAGCTGAGACGGCCCCTGCGGATGGTGGGTGGTGAGTGCAGAATGGAGCCTGGAGATCAACCACAGGAGATGAATGTGGAGGGAGGGGCTGGAGCCTGAGGCAGAGCTGCTGATATGCACTGGGGGTTTTATTGGTTTTCATTAAAATTCCTTCCCAAGGCAGGAGCAGCTACTCCCATAAATAACGTCATAAATATTTTATCTGGTGCCCAAGTCAGTCTAAATGCACAGCAAAGTTGGCAAGAAAAACAATGGGAAAACAGTTCAGGGTGGGGTCCTGGGCTTGAGCTGAACTCACTCACATGCCCAAAGGGGCTTTCTCAGGAAGGTGGATGCTGAGGGATGGCGCCAAAGGGGAGAAGCGGGGGAGAGAGAAGGTGACTGGTGGAGTGTGGGCCCTGCGGCAAGGGTGGATCCAGGGCACAGGTCGGGGAGCCAAGGGGGAGGGGAGCTTAGCCTGGAAGGCAAGACCCCAAGGGGGAGGGGAGCTTAGCCTGGAAGGCAAGACGGGAGGGAAGGAAATGGATGCCACGCCTGCTCTGTGATGGACACCTTGCTCGGGGCATTCACACAGGTCATCTTGTCAAATCCTCTGTGGTCACAGAAGTGAAGTGACTCGCCCAAGGTCACCCAGCCAGCCAGTGGCAGAGCCAGGACTATGACCAAGGGTGTACTTGCTGCTTCTCAGGGTTCAGGGGAAGCATGGGAGTCTATGAACAATGTCCCAAATGCTTCAACAGCAGCAGCACAAGCCATTCTCTGCTTCCCTAGATCCCGAAGGAGGAAAAAAGGGGCTGGTACTTCACCATGGCAACGCTCTTCATCAGGTCAGGCTATGGATTGGGGATGGGATGGTGGGGAGGGACGGGGAGACGTGGGGCCTGGAAGCCAGGGGAGAAATGGCTGAGCCCATCTGCATGGCAAGGGCTCCCCGAGTTCCCCTCCCTGCCCACTGGCCTGGGGAGGACTCGCGGCACCCTGGGGACGGCTGGGAGGGTGCTGACCAGCCGCGTCCCCTTCTCTGCCACAGGTTAGATGGCATCTTCCTGGAGCTGGGCAGCGAGGAGCAGAAGAGGTTGCCGGCCTTCAACCGCACGCTGGCCCTGCTCCGGCAAGTCCTCAAGTCCTCGGAGCCCCACCACCAAGGCAGGACCCGTGGGCACGGGTGGGAGAGGAGCCTCTGCCCCGTCCTCCCTGCACCCGCCACCAGCCCTGCCGGTCTTGTCACTGTCCCCACCTCTAGCACTGTTTCGCTGTCCCTCACCCTCTGTCTCATCCACTCCCTTGTTCACCTCAGGGAGCTTGCACACCTCGCACAGGTGAACGGGCACCTGCAGATCACTCCAGGTGCACGTGTCCAGGCCTGTCTGTGACCGAAAGTGTAAGAGACAGAGTTCTCACCATTGCAGCCTGTTATCCCCATTTTGTGGTGGGGGGAAGGAAGCCTGTTCTGGAGGGGAGTCGAGTCATTTTTCCACAGGGACCAGAACTCCAGAGCTGGGGAGAGCTGGAGTCAGAGAGCGGGGTGTCCCGCGTGACACAGTAAACACAGAACAAGCACTGAAACTGTTCATCCCTCCACTCACACGTCCCTCTCCCCACCATTGTTTCTCTCGGTCCCTGGGTGGCCCACAGTGATTTCATGCCACTTCCCCTCCCTTTGTCTTCCTGGGGGCTAACACCTGGGGTGGCACTGGCCCCCTGCCTCCTCGTGGCTCCCCTCCCTCTCTCCACCCCGCTGCTGCCTGAGACCCCTCTCCCGGCCTCACCCCCAGCTCTGGCCTGGTGCTACCTCGGGATGCTGCTGGAGAGGAAGGACACCTTCTCCATCACCCCCATGGGCGTCCATGACTGCGGGTTTTCAGGGACCGACCCCCTGGACTGCTTTGGCAAGGTATGTGCCCCCGGCCACAGAAGCTCTCCGAACCCGGACTGAGCCTGACACCTCAGCCTCCTCTCCCAGAACCCGCTGCTTCTCTGGGTGTCATCCCCACCTCCCTGCCTTACTCAGGAAGTGCCCTTACTCCAGACCTTTCTCCTTGTCTTCTTGGCCTATGAGTCAGACCCTCTCCATTTCTCCAGGCCTGTCTTCTAAGCTAGTCACGATTTCCCAGATATACCCTCAGGCTTTTCCCCTTCACAGCCCCGGGGAAAAGTGGAAAGAAGACGAGGTTAGCTGGGATCTGGATGCCAGCTCTGCCCATAGGCCCTGTGACCCTAAAACAAGTCACTTCCATCTCCGAACCTCCTTATCTGTTAATTATGTGATCTGTCCACCATCTAAGGATATTGAGAGACTGAAAGGAGGTAGTGGATGAAACTTCACTGTAAACTGTAAAGTGCCGTTCAAGCCTTATTCTTGGCATCTCGTTTCTGTGGCAGTTTCCACACTTAGCTCAGTTTTTGAAGACATTCCTGGAGGCCAGGGACCCTGTGATTTTCATTCCCCTTGCGGTCAGCACGACGCTCTGCCCGGGGCACGTTCCTAGCATTTGCTGGTCAGTAATGAGCAATTTCTTGGTGAGAGATCTTAGTGAGAGCAGAGCATAAACACTGGTTCACGTGTGTTCCGAGAGTTGTGTCCAATTTAACGCACTGCCTTTGCCCCTCCTTGGGAACCTACTCTGTGCCGGGCACAGAGGTGGACAGATGGGGCCCCTGCCCTGTAGGAGTTCACCGTCTCAGGGGCAGCAACAAACACAAGGCAGGCAGCTGTCAGTAACAATATTGGGGTGGTGGTGGGAGAAGTGCTGTGCCCAGCTAGAAACACTGTGTGAGTCTGGGGCAGGTAGAGGCTGATTCTGGCCCCTCCCCCTACCTGCCCCAGGAAAATGGGGGAGCACACAGCGACGTGTCTGAGGAAGAGGGGTTTGCCTGGGGTCTGGAGGGATTCACTGGACATGTCCTGTGAACATGGCAGAGAGCATGGCAGCGAGTCAGGCTCTCAGGAGTTGAGTGCCAGTGAGCTGTGCCCAAAATGTTGGGTCCCACGATGTGGTGGATATGAGGAATAAGATCTTTGGGGTGATATGGCTCTACTGAGAGAAGGGGTTCCAGTTCTGGCAAACAGCCAGACAAATGGTTTGTTCTTACCTCCTCCCTTACCCAGGCCATTGAGATTGCCAAGGACAAACCCCCCATCCTGAATCACCTGGCCAAAATCTTCCACTTCCTTGGAAAGCAGGATATGGCCATTGGTACCTGCAACATGGCCCTGGACATCCTACGAGATCCGGAGCTCAACTGGCAGGCGTACTGCACAAGGGCCAAGGTGAGTCTACCCGCAGCTTCACCCCATCCTGCCATCTAGAATCAGAGTACAAGAGCCAAGACCCTGTGGCCAGAGCCCAGAGGTCAGGGAGCCTTCATGGTGGAAGGGAGCTTAGGTGTCACCAAGGCTCACAGTTTGTGTTCTCTAAGATTGTTGAGTGAGAGAATGAAGGAGCTTCCCACCCACTGCTCATCCCTTCTGCAATGACCTGGCCAACAACCTGCCAGCCTCCTCTTTGATTAGAACCTTAGGCAGTCATACTGACCTGGGTGGAATTCTGGCCTCTCCACTCATCACTGTGGGACTTGGGGCAAGCCACTTACCCCTCCAAACCTCCATTCCCAAATCTGGAAGATACGGATAATAACATCTATCTTAAAAGGTTGTCAGAAGACTAAGTGAAGTAACATCTAAAGCAGGTGCCTGGAGCATGGGAGGTGCTTGTGAAAGGCAGAGGGTATATTGGAGGAAGTCTGATGTCGCAGATCAGAGCTCTGGCTCTCAACACCGCTGGCCTTGGTTCAAATCCCACAGCACCGCTTACACGCTATGGGACTGTAGACAGAATACTCTTGCCCAAAGTCCGAGCCCCAGTTTCTTCTTCTATAGACTGGAGGTGATTGTACCTGCCTCACAGAGTTGTTATGAGAATTAAATTAGACTCTTGTGTAAAACTCAGTACTGACCACATAGTAAGAGTTCATAAGTGGTTGAGCAGTATTATTAGGTATATTTTTAACTGGCTCACTGTCGCTTGAGGCAGTCCACTATGGTCACTGAGCTCTGCAGATTACTCATTTAACTGAGAGCTGCCTGCCTCTGGCTTCCCCCTACTGGTCCCAGATCGGCCCTTTGGAGCCCCTACAGAACCCATCTGCTTGGGGGCAAAGAGCTGGAGCTCTGAGTTCACTTTGCTCCAGGCTGCACAGCCTTCTCCACTACCTTTCATGGGACATGATGGCGAATCTGCTCCCTTGGTCTTGGTCTGTATGACATAATCATTTTGCCAGCAGGTACTAGACAGTCAGTTCCTTCATGGCAGTTGATGTGGTCATTATCAATAGTAGTGATATTACTCATGATTGATAGTAAATAATAACACCTTTCTATAACACTCTGCTTTTCACCCAGCACTTTCATATTCATGGCCTGATTGAATTCTCACACGATCCTGTGAGAGGCCAAACGTGTGTCATTTTACTAATGAGGCAACAGAGAGGCAGTGACCTTCCCAGGGTCCTGCATTCCATTAGTGGGAATCCAAACCTCACTCTCCTCACTCCATCACAGGTTGGCCTGTAGCGTATGCTCGCTGTCTCCCTGTAGCTCCAAAGATCACACTTACTACTCAGATGACCAGACTGGCACCAGGATGGAGGCAGGGGACAGTGAGGAGGAAGGAACAGAAGGGACAGGAACTCATCTGTGTAAAAGCCTTAGTCCCTGCTGTGACCCTAAGGCCCTACCTGGCCCATGACCTTGACCCACCCCGGCTCAGCTCCCTCCCTCCCAGCCACCCTGGGGTCCTTGCAGTTCCTGAGGCACGATCTTGTCTCAGGGCCTCTGCCTAGAATGCTCTTCTCCCAAATATCCAGTTGGCTTCCTCCCTCACTTCCTGGAGGGCTTGAAGAAAAGGCAGCTGCTAGCAGCTATCTTCTTGAAAATGTCAGCTTCTCACCAACACTTTGTGTCCTCCTGTCTTGGTTTGTTTTTCTTTTTTAGCACTTATCACTCCCTAACATACTATTTGCTGATTTATCATGTTTATTGTCTCTCCCCCCAGTTGAAATACATGCTCCACGAGGGCAGGGAATTTTGTCATTTTGCTCTCTGCTATATATCCTCAGTGCCCGGAATGTAGCAGGCTCTTGATGAATATTTGTTGAAGGAATGATTGAATGAACTGAGCACCTACCATGTGCTAGGTCCTGGCTAGAACATATTCTCTCCATTGTCATGGTAAGTCTCCAAGGAAGATCTTAGTGTACCGATTTTTCAGATGTGGAAAATGAGGCTCACAGAGGTCAAGCTAATAAAGAGGGGGAGGGGCTGGAATTCAGCCAAGTTCAACTGGCTTGAAAGCCAGAGCTTCCCACTCCCACCCCACCCCCACCTCATGAAGCTGTCTTAGAACCAGAGCCCGCCAATGGCTATAAAGCATTAATACCTTCAACGACAATGACCCCCTTTTTCTTACTTCCTCCTTCTCCACCCCTTCCCTACCCCTCCTGAACCTCTAGATTTTCTAAATGCTCCAAATAGATGTGGGGGAAAAGGGAGGAAGTGATGATGAAAGTAAGGGTCTGGAATCATTTGTAATTTGATGCTTGTAAGCTGGGGCCACCTGCCATTCTTCCCACACTACTTGCTTACACAGTCTCTCACAAAATCAGTGCTGCCATCCCATCTCAAATAACCCCCTCCCCTAGTCACCTCTATCCCATCACCCTGTTTATTTTTCATAGCACTTGTCACCACTTGAAGTGGTACCATGTACTTATGATCATCTCCCCTACTAGAACGCTCTGCCAGGGCAGGGACCTCCTCTGTCTTATCACCACTGTACCCCAGTACCTAGCACAGTGCCTGGCATATGGTGGGCACTCAATACATATTTGTTGAATGAATGAGTGAATGAATGAATGGCTCTTACTTCATCCAACGCCCTTCGTTGTACAGAGAGGGGTCAGTGTACTAAGGCCCAGAAAGAGGAGTGGCTAGCCCAAGCTGGCATAGGACTAGGACCTCGGACTCCCGAGTTCCAGTCACAGGGGCTTTCCACTGCACCACAGAATCTCCCTGAGTTGCTGTTAAGAAAAAAAAACTTTATTTAGGATAGAAAAGAGGGCAAGGGTCCGTGCTTGGAGCATCTTCCCTGAGCTGACTCTCTGTGGGCAGATCCACGTCAGAGCCTACCTGCATGACCTGGAGCGAAGCAAGATGGGGCTCGGGGGCATGCCTGACAGGAACCACCTGGCCTGCGCCAAGGCGGACCTCGAGGAAGTGGTCAAGGTGTGCCCAGGCCTCAAGACCTACCTGGACATCGGCCAGGTAAGGTAGCCTCTTGGCTAGGGTAGCCAATAGCTGACTAAAAACCTATTCACTCTCTGCCAGGCCAGGCCTGGGCACTGAGGACACAGGGAGGAACGCAGGGCATCCCCAGGCCTGATAACAGTACCTGCCTCCTACTGCATTGGTGAGGATTACAGGAGATGATGCACCTACAGCGTTCAGAACAGGGCCCAGTTCTTTCTAAGCACTCAGAAAGTGTGGGCCATTATTCTGTATCCTTCTGTGCCTTCCGTGCGCACGGAATGACTACCAGAGGTTACAGTATCTTATGTATGAGAACACTGAGGCCCAGAGATTGCCCCGCTCAAGGTTATATGGCCAAGAGCGCTGGGGCTGGAACTGGAATCAGAGTACTGTCTCCTTTGCCAGGAGAGGGGCACCAAAATTTGCGATGAATAATTGTCGAGGGAGGGAGGGTGGGAATGAATGCGTGGAATTTTTAAAACAGCAAGTGTGGGAATGGAATGAACGGGGAGCAGCGACGGCAGGGGAGAAAGGCTCACCCCGAAGCCCCCACCCCAGGTCTACTACTACATGGGCGTGGACGCTGTGCAGGAGCTGCTGGCGGTGGATGAGGCGGCGCTGAACCAGGCGCTGGTCTTCCTGGCCAAGGCCGGCGAGTCGGAGCTGGGCGCCACGCTGCCCGAGCTGCAGGTGTTGCGCGGCAAGTGCCTGCGCATCAAAGGCGAGGAGGCCAACGCGGTGGCCTGCTTCAAGCGCGCCGTGGAGCTGGACGACGCGGGCTCCAGCCGCACCGAGGCCTTCGGCTGCCTGCTCGAGGCCCTGATGGCGCAGTGGAGCCAGGCGCAGCTCAGTGACGGCGAGCTGGGCAGCGAGGTGGACGCGTGGCTGCGCTGCGCCCAGGACAAGTACCCGGCGGCGCGCCTGCGCCAGGAGCTGCAGCGCGTGTGGCGCGGCCACACGGGCGAGGTGCTGGGGCTGGCCCGGGCCTTAGTGGCGCAGGGACGGCCGGCGCTGGTGCGGCTGCTCTTCGACACCATGGCGCGCGAGGGCGAAGGCACTGGCCCACGGCGGGGCCGCCGCGCGTTCTCCTTCGGAGGTCCCTGAGGCCCCGCCCCGTTGAGGCCCCGCCCACAAGTGATTGGACCTGGTCGGGGCGCTGCCCACCGGCTTTCACTGCCGTAAACTGGCGGGTCCTGGGACCCCGTCAGATTCTCTTTCGGGAATTGGAATGGAAACGTTGGGACCCTAGGACGGTTTGACGTGCCCACGGAGGCAAAAGGGCCTGATTCAGCTGGGGCAGACGCGAGGGGCCGCTGGGAAACTGTCAACTGAAAGACCAAATTGTACAAATATGCAGAAAAAATAATATGGAGCCTCCCAAGAGATACAGAAGATAATTGCCTCCATTTTGGCGGCTTTCTAGTACCCAAGAGCCTGTCTTTGGATTCCGTGAGCCACGCTCTATCCTTATAATAAAGCCCCCTTTACTTAGGTTGACTGGAGTAGGTCTCAGGTCCTGCCTCCAGAGAAGCCGTGGCTAGAGAAGAGGGCACAGCTGCCAAGGAGCAAGTAAGGGAAGGGCGGTAGTCTACATCTGGCTGCTCAGGGCTCTTTCCTGCCTCTCTAGCAGCCTTCCAGCAGCCCTCATCCTTGGCCAGCTTGGTCTGAAAGGCCCTCAAACTCCCTGAAATAAAGCCCATCAGTAGTACCTTTGCTTGACTTCTCTGTTCTTGGGGGGAAAGTAGGGGCCCCACCCACGGAAGTGCCAACTGCCCCCAACCTCAAACCTTCTACAAAAGAGTGAAGAAAATCTTGGAATTTTACACTCTTGGAATCATAGTCATAGAATCTTAGACGTGGAATTTTATTGTCAAAGACTTAGGCTCTGATTGCCAGCAAATCTTAGAACGGCCAAGCTGGATTCTTGTGGTCCTACTTACTTACAAGAGCTAATTTAACCTAAAATTCCAGATCAAGTTCTTTCCAGACTGCAAGAATGCTGGTTGTACGTAACTGCAATGGCAAGACCCCCCTTAATGGTGTGTGATTTATTTTGCACTTTTCCCCTTTTTAAAAAAAAAGTTATACTCACTGCTTTGTTTATTTTCCTGATGCTCAGACTGTACCAAGGATAGGCCAGCACCCCTGCATCGCTTCTCATGTCCCCAGTGACAGATGGAGAACAGACCGAAAAGTGCAATCCCTAGAGATCACGCACCCCGATCTCTCTTTGTGCACATAGGAAGACTGAGAGCCCTGGAAGGGAAGTAGCTTGCTCAAAGTCACACTTCCTAGCCTCCTCACCCCTCCAACTTACTCTCAGCATTTTTCAGGTTTGGAAAAATACGAATAAACCGATAACACTAAAGTATTAAGTGTTTATGTGTTAAGGGTTTATGTGTCACCTGTCACCTGGGGCACTCTGATATCCATTGGGATAATGCTGTCGTTCCAGGCACCTGTGAAATCCAGACAGTGAGGCCACCCTAAGGCCCCTGAATTCCACCTCAGGGCTCATCATGGCTCACCACTTCAGGTGGTGACTTTCTTTCCCTCCTTCCTTCCTCTCATCTCCATTGCAGGAGAGTGCAGGAGGTGATTGGACAGCAGGCAGCACACACAGCCCTGTCCACTTCTCCCCCATCCCTTCTCCACCCACAGCTGTGACCTGTGACCTTCCCTAGGACAGGAACCCATCTCTCTCTTCTCCTGCTTCCCCAGGCAGACAAACTGAATTCAAGGTGGTTTACTGGCAAAGTTGGGAAGTTGGTGAGGTTTGTCCCTTCCCCAGGCTTCCCAGTTTGTTTCCTTCCTCGCTTTTCCTGTCCTCAAGGTCACGCATTTCTCCCTCCATTGCCTCCTCCTCCTGCCAAACCTTTTCAATAAAGCTTCTTTCTGATAATCTCATTCACAGAATCGTGTAAATGACTAACAAACACCCACTAGAGCTTCTGTCAGGGGTACTGACAGAAGCCAACAAGAGAAAGGAAACCCCATTTCTGGGACTGCCTCTTGTGTGCAATACACTTCATACATGTAAACTCATGCAGTTTTCTCACCGGCCTTGAAGAGTAGGCATCATGATCCTCATTACAGATGAGGACATTGAGACACTGTAAAAGGTCATATATAAGCATGGGAAGAACCAGACTTTGAACCAGACCTGCCCCATGTGTGCTGTCTCCTGGGACACAGCCCTTCCTGGGAGATGTGTCATGTGTAGTCTAGAGTTGGGCCTGTGATCCCCAACACAACCTGTCACTACCCTGCTCCCTCCCCACAGTGTACTAATCCCCCTGCTGAAAAACTGCCTTACCTCTGTGCCTTTGTACATCCTGTTCCCCCACTGGCTTTTTTCCTGTAATTTCTATCCCAAGTGCTAGGCTCAGAAGTGCCTCCTCCAGGAAGTCTTGCCAAATCCTCCAGCTCTCATTAATCACTCTGTTTTGTGCACACTCTCAAGGCATTGTGTCCCTCTGCACTGCTTATATTCCCTTGTCCTTGCACCATAATGATGTCACCATGTCTGTTGTCCCCATTCAACTCTGTCTGTTTACAGCAAGGACCACGTCTGATTCAGCCCCATGGCCCAGCACTGAGCTTGGCACATAAGACAGGCTCAGTTTTGGTTGTTGAACTGAGTAAACTCACAGCAGGGACATGGCTACGTCAGTCCCAAATAGGTGACTCCATCACCAGGTCCACAAGGGCTGAGGTTGGGGCCAGGTCTGCCACCTAGGGAACTTTGCAGGCTAGAGCTCAACCGGAGAGCATGGGCTTTCTTTCCACCTCCTCTCCAGCTTTAGACCAAATCCCCAAATCTGCGGCTAGGAAACTGAGGACCAGGTAGGGAAACTGAGGCAAGAGAGCAGGGACTTGCCCAAGGTCAATCAATGACAGTTAGAAACTCGAACCCCACCTCCAGCCCCTTGGGGCTGCCTCGTTTGCCAAGTTCACTTCTGTTAAGTCCAGGAAGACCACAGGCCTACCAGTCATTCACTCAGCATTTATCGAGCACCGGCCAAGTGCCAAGCATAGTGGCAAGCTCTGGGGCTACTGTGCAGAACAGAATAGACCCTGCCCGGGCCTTCAGGGAGCTCACAGTCTAGAGCATGCAGATCAGGTCATGCAGGACCTCATGGGCCACAGTGGGGACTTTGGAAGACCAACGGGAAGCTCTCGGAGGTTTAAGCTGGCAGAGCTGGCTACTCCACCCTCCACACTGTTCACACTCATTCTGTGTTAGTGGCCTTTCCCCAGCCCAGTGGGGAGGAGAGGATGGCTGTCCCTGGGGCTCAGGACGTGTGCTTGGCCACGCCTCTTCAGCAAGCCACTGCTGAGGCCAGGCCTGGCAGTCCCCCAGCATCGTGGCTCTGGCTGGTTTGATCTTTATTCAATTACAGCTTTGAGTCCTGTGGAACACCCCTGCCTACTGGGCAGCTGGGAGGACAACTCTCTGTCACACAGCTGAAGCAGCAGGAGCTCCTTAGGGGAGCACTGCAGAGTAAAAGCCTTAATGACCCCATAATCGGAGTCATGAAGATGAATCGCACCTTGTGCTGCCTGCCCATTCCTTCCTCTGTGTCTAGCAGCCAACATCAGGTGCTAGAAACTCCTGTTTAGCCAGCATGAGCTAGGCATGTTAAAGATCATGAAAACAGGTAAGATTTTTCAGTTATAGGTTTTTAGAATCTCAGTATTGAAAAGAACCTTAATCATCACCTCTTCCAGCCTCTCCATCTAAATCAGAACTCCTCTCAACAGTGAGTGTTCTGAAAGGAGTATCTAAACCACTTGCATGCCTCTGGCAGACAGGCAGCTCACTACCTATTGATGGAATCAATCCATTTCCTAACAGTCTAAGTTTTCTGAGTTTGTCCTTTTATTGAGCTGAAACCTTCTTTTATGTAATTTCTGTGTCTTGACTCAAGTTCACCTTTGCCACATAGAACACAGACCCTAATAAGCAAGGTGACCTTGATCAAGTCACTTTGCTCTGGCTCCCATTCTCACTTTCTGTTTTGGCACCTATTACAGTGTTTGAATTGTTCGGAAGGTGGCTGAACACCCGCAGCCTGGCTGAGCCCTGGCCTGGCCTCTAGCTGCCAGTGCCCGCCCTGGAGCCTGCACAGAGCGGGTGCCAGCAGCTGAAAGCAGAACAGAACAGGTCTTCTCCCGTCTCTAATCAGGCCCCGAGGGAGCACCCTGTGTAGATGGTGGTGGCTGGATGCCAAATGAAATGAAATATCTCCTTTTCTCAGGCCGTTAACTTTTTTTCTTGTTTAAGGAAGGGGAGGATAATGACATTTAGCACTTTACAACTCAGCAGTAAAATGAGCAGATGGAAACAGATCCCCAGCATCATGGGCATGCTGCCAGCAAGAAACCCTCCCCGGCTCTGGCTCTGGCGCCGCGGGGCTGAAGTTACTGGCAAGGTTTGCTGAGGGGGTGAGGGGCACCACCTGCTCGCTCCTGCCCCGGCTCCTCCCCCAGGCAGCCTCTCCAGACTGCACATCGGTAGTACCGGCCCCCACATCCCGCTTCCCGCCTGTGCTCACCCTGTTCCACTTACCTGAAGCACCTTTCCTACCCCCCAGGTCTGTTTGGACTATGACCTCTCTAGTTTGGAGATGAGGAGGAGGAGCAGAGGGGGGTATTCTTGGAGAGAGTGGTGAGCAAAAACTCCTGTGGAGCTGTGGAAAAGCTCCAGCTGGCCTCTAGGTGGCCACAGAAGAACAATTTGAGCAGTGAATATTCCCACAGGGAGGTTAAAAAAAAAAAAAATCGTCATCATTATCATCATCAAAACTATTTACTGAGAACTTGCCACGGACCAGTCCCTGTGGCCCATGTTTCACACGCCTCACCTCGTTTAACCTTCACAAGCCCAGGAGCTATATATCAGCATTGTCTCCATTTTCCAGATGAAGAAACGGAGGCTCAGAGAGGTTCAATAACTTTCCTGAGTTCCTCCCACACTGCCTTGATTTTAAAAAAATATTTATTTTATTTATTTATTTTTGGCTACGTCGGTGCTTAGTTGCGCAGGCTCTTCGTCGTGGCGCGCGGGCTTCTCTCTAGTTGTCACGTGCGGGCTCTCTAGTTGTGGCTCACGTGCTCAGTAGTTGCGGCACGCAGTCTTAGTTGCCCCGCGGCATGTGGGATCTTAGTTCCCTGACCACGGATCGAACCCACGTCCCCTGCATTGGAAGGTGGATTCTTAACCACTGGACCACCAGGGAAGTCCCCCCCCCACCCAACACACTGCCTTGAATGGCAGACAGGCTAAAGAGTATCAACGAATGGCTTTTTAACTATTTGGGGTTTAGATTACTTTCTCTTCTATCACATATGTTGCTCTATAAACTGCACACTTAAAAAATCTGAATGCACTTTTCATATTTATGTTCCCAAACCAGTCAATAGCTCTATGCTGGGGCTTGTTCTATTTTGGCATATAAATTGTTTCATTAAATTGCAGCTCCTCTGTGAGTTTTATTTTTCAGCCACAAAGTAAAAGAAACAAAACGAAGAACCCCTACTGTGGTGGAGAGCTACTGCTTCCATCTGCCCAGTGCCCCTCCTTGCTGGGAATAGAACCTCTCCTTCCTGGGCTACTAAGCACTCCTTCCCCACTCTGAGTGGTGGCAGAGGGCTGCCAATCATAATACCCCACCCCCTGACTGCAAATGCAGACATGGGATCCAGGTTGGGCCAATCAGAGTCCTTCCCAGAAAGTTTTCCCACTGGGTGCAAGGGACAGAAGATGCTCTCTGGGGATTTCCCTGGTGGCACAGGTTAAGAATCCGGCTGCCAAAGCAGGGGACATGGGTTCAAGCTCTAGTACGGGAAGATCCCACATGCCGCGGAGCAACTAAGCCCGTGCACCACAACTACTGAGTCTGAGCTCTAGAGCCTGCGAGCCACAACTACTGAGCCCACATGCCACAACTACTGAAGCCCGTGCACCTACAGCCGGTGCTCCACAACAAGAAAAGCCACTGCAATGAGAAGCCCGCACACCTCAACCAAGAGTAGCACCTGCTCGCTGCAACTAGAGAAAGTCCACGTGCAGCAACAAAGACCCAACGCAGCCAAAGAAAGAAAGGAAGAAAGAAGATGCTCTCTGTCTGTCTGTCTACTGGAACAGCTATTAGCGACTGTCCCTGTTAGGATTAGGCTTAGCTGTGGGCATCAAAGACCTGAAAACAGTATCTTAAACAAGATGGTGTGTGTTTATCTTGCAAGGCCAGCTCAAGTATCACCTCGGTGCCCGCCACACCCCCTCTCTGCTCACCTACCTGGTACCCACTAATGTCATCCTACTGCAAGCTCCTGACACTCTCCACCTGGCCGGAAGCACTGGGTAGCTGACACCCCTGGGAACAGCCTTTAACCAATGGGGAATGGAAACTGGATAAATACCTGAACCTCATAAACAGGGGTGGGTGGGGGGATAAGATAATTTGGAGGAATGTGGGATTGAGACCCAGGGGCCCATAGCAGTAAACTGCCCGTTCATTATCACACACTGTATTCATTTCTGGCCCTTCTTTCTCTCACTTCCCTACTCTCCTACCAGTGTTTCCTGATATCACCTCCCAAAGAAACTGCTTGCCCTCGAATCCTTGACTCGGGGCCTGCTTCTAGGGGAGCCCAGCTTTAGACACCCTTGAAGTCCTCCCTCATCCCAAGAGAAGGACTCTGCCACCTCCCAGTACTTGCATGGCGCCTTGCTTGTACCTCTAATACAGTACACCATGGCCTACCTTGTTGTATTTATTAAGTATAAAATAGGAAGGAATAGGCATTTATTGAGTACCAGTCCCTGCACCAGTTGTCTTGTGCTCATTCATTCATTTATTCACTAATTAATTCATTCACCAAATCTTTATTGAGCATTTATAATGTGCCAGACAATGATTTAGGCCAGGGGTTGGCAAACTGTGGCCCACAAGCCAAATTAGGCCCACTGCCTGTTTTTGTAAATAAAGTTTTCTTGAAACACAGCTGCACTCATTGTTTACATATTTTTATGGCTCCTTTCATGTTATAACAGAGTTGAGTAGTTGTGACAGAGATGACATGGCCTGCAAAGCATAAAATATTTACTGTCTGGCCCTTTGCAGAAAAAGTTTGGTGCCCCTTGGAATAGGCACTGGGGCTCCTGCAGTGAATAAAACAAACAAAAATCCTGCCCTCCTGGATGGAGCTTACATTCTAATTGGGGTGGAGTCAGGTGGTAGAGGGGGAATGTAACACAATAAACCAAAATCTAGATATTTAGTATGTTAAATGATGATAAATGCTATGGAGAAAAAAAGTAGGGAGAGAGAGAGTATCAAGAGTGCTGGGGAGCAGGGATGGGGATTGTGGTGAAAATCAGGGTGTCAGGAAGTCCTGGCTGTGAACGTGACATTGGAGCAAAGACCTGAAGGAGGTGAAGGAGTGAGCCATGTGGACATGGTGGGGAAGAGCCGTCAGGTAGTGGAGCAGCGGACAGGAGGGCCGTACTGGAGTATTAACAATAGTTCATCCAATACTGAGCGCTATGCACCAGGTGCCCTTCAAGTGCTTTACATACATAATCTCATTTAATTACTTGAAAGTCATCATCTCATTACACATTTAATCTTACAAAAGAATGATCTGAATATATTTCTATTATTAATATTAATACAGAGCTTTCAGTTTACAAAGTTTTGTAATGTTTTTCATTTGCTCTTCATAGTATTTCAAGGAGGTTACTGACCCCATTGTAGTGCAGCCAAAGACCAGAAAGGTCAAGTCCTTTGCCCCAAGTCACACAGCCAGTAAATGCTGGCTCTGGAAAGCAAACCCAGCTCTGTTTGGATCCAGATGCTGCCTTCTTCTCTCTAAGCCACCAGCCTTAGAGGGCGTCAACTCTACCTGGTCCACTCACACCTAACTCAACTCTGCACCAAAGAGAAAAGGCAAAGCATTGTTGGAAAGAACTCAATTCCCATCATCCTTCCAGATGAGGGTGACCAGGTAAACTGCTGGAGTCACACTCAGAACTCACAGACGTAATTATTCCCTCTGTCCTGGGGCATCTACATTGTGCCCCAGACTTCTTCTGGCTATGCCAGTGCTCTGCAGCACTAACCCAAAGCAGGGGCTCAAAAGGGAGCTGTTGGTTGACAGATTAACTGTTGCTGAGAGTTTTGTTTTGTTGCATTTTTAGCAAGCCTTTCTTATGAATTGAGGGAATTATTTAGAAAGACATTAATTCAGCAAATATGTACTGAGATTTACTATGTACAAAACCTTTCTACATAGTAAACAGATTTACTATGGCAGGGCTAGAGATGAACAAGACATGGGCCCTCCCCTCTGGGAGCTCGCAGTCTATGGGGGAGACGAGATAAATATTTTGCATGTGTTACATGCCCAACTGTGTGCCTGGCATTGTGCCAGCCAGGGCACTTTCACCATTAAAAATAATTGTAATAAGGGCTTCCCTAGTGGCACAGTGGTTAAGAATCCGCCTGCCAATGCAGGGGACACAGGTTCGAGCCCTGGTCCAGGAAGATCCCACATACCGTGGAGGAGCTAAGCCCGTGCACCACAACTACTGAGCTCGCATGCCACAACTACTGAAGCCTGCACGCCTAGAGCCCGTGCTCCACAACAAGAGAAGCCACCACAATGAGAAGCCCGCGCACCGCAACTAAAGAGTAGCCCCCACTCGCCGCAACTAGAGAAAGCCCACGCACAGCAACGAAGACCCAACACAGCCAAAAATAAAATAAATAAATTTATTTTAAAAATAATAATAATAATAATCATTGTAATAACAGCAAACATTATTGAACCCTGACTATGTGCCAGGCACTGTGCTAAGCCCTGTACCTGGGCCTAACTCCTTGTATCTCACCACAACTCCATGGGGCAGATGTCACTACTATCTTCAGGAAGAGGCATCTGAGCCTCAGGGAGGCTGAGTATCTCACCCACAGGCACACGGTAAGTGGGTGACAAAGTGAGGATTTGCACTCAGGTCTGTTTGCCCCACCGCATGCACACACTCATGTGACACACCTGAGAGAGAGAATGGGCCAGAGGAGAGACTCAGACAAAATGTTGAGGGGTCTCAAGAGAGGGGGGAGGCCCTGCCAGAGGGGACTTCAAGGGAGGGTTCCTCAAGAGGATGCCATTGTGGTGGTCGCCAAAGAGTGGGCCTCCAGCAGAGGCGATCCAGCCAGACAGAAAGAGTCTGTTTGGGTGACTGCTCCCACAACTTTGGATGTATGTTTGATACAAATAACATTGGAGGCTCTGAGTGGGGAGATCAGGCTGTGCATCAAACAGACCTGGAGATGAATCCTTTCTCTCCCTGTTACTAGTTGTCTTGACCATGCACAAGCTAATCAGACTTTCCAAGCCTTGGTTGCCTTATCTGTAAAAAGGACATAACAGTGATATTTGTACTGCATGGGGTTTTATTGTAAGGACTTAATCAGACATGGGTGTAAGGTGTTTAATACAGTCCATGGCACATAGCAAGGGCTCTACAAATGTGAACAATGATGATGATGATGACGTTTGGTGCCACACTCTTCAATTCTGAGGAATCTTGATTTAAAAAAAGAGGCCCCCCTCCCCAGCCCCCTTCTGGCCTCTAATCATCTTAGACTAGGACAGTGAATAAATGAACGAGGGGAATTCTGGGCCCAGGGGGAAGAGGCCCCCTGGAGAGAGAAGGGCATTGGCATCCCGCACTGTAGCCAGAGAGGGGAGTCTGAAGGAAACAGAGGCGGCAGCAGAAGGATGGCTGTCTCCTTATGGTGGCCGAGGGCAACCATAGGGTCCCCGGAGTTGGAATGGGCTGGAAGAATGAGCCAGTTGCTTTCAATTACATCTCTCATGAACCCTTCACAACAGCCTTACGTGGTGTTCTGTGTTACTGATGAAGAAACAAGGAAGCAAGTGGCCCAAGGTTGTACAGCTGGGAACTGGCTGGGCAGGATTCCCAGGCAAGGCCACCCTCCCACCTCCAGTCCAGTCTGTCTGGGCCAGGCTGGGCTAAAAGGTTAGGGGGTGGGCTCAGGAGTCCAACAGGTGGACTGTCCCAATGCTTCTCTGGAGTCTGTCCCCTCCTCTCCCCCACCGCCCCAGTCTGGGCTGTTACGGGAGTTTCCCATCCAGCCTCTCTCCCCATCCTCTTCCTCCAGTCTCAGTTCACACCTCACTCAGGCAAAGAAACACAACTGACCATGCCCTTCCCTGGTGTAAAACCCTTCCATTGCCCGCAGAGCTGCCTCTCACACTGGCCAGCGCCCTCGGCAGAGGAGGCAACCGTCTTCCTGGAGTGACAATTACACTTCTTTTCCAAATATAACAAATATATGCTGTAGAGTGGAATGCAAAATGCCCAGGGATTTTTCTCAGAAGAGGAGCTGATTTGGGTTAAGCCTCAAAACAGATGTGTGTATGTTGGCGGGGGTGGGGCAGGAGAAGTATCATTCTTCACAGAAAAAGTTTCACTGGCCTCAAAGATGAGAAACTGCCAGTCTGGTCCAGCAGGCCCTGGCACAATGGCGCCCACTGCCTTTCCAGTTGTGCTTCCCTGATGCCTGGGTGTGCTCTGTGCTCCAGCCAGAACTATCTTGAAGCCTTTTTCCTTACTTACTGTCCCTCTGACTAGAATGTCTTCCTATTCTTTTTAGCCTGGAAAGTTCCTAGTTATCATTTAAGGTCCAATTTCATGCCCCCTCCTCCGAGAAGCCCTCCCTGATCCCACCCCCTCCTTGCAATGCTGCTCCCTCAGCATCTTGCTCTCCCCTCTTCATTATGTCTTACCACAGGCTGCCGTGACCACCACTTTGAGAGACAGCCTCTTCAGGAGGTTATGAGCAAGCTGAGGTCAGGGAGTTCACCGTGAACTCAGCCTTTGTTGTTCATTCAGCACACACTTGGAGCCTCTCTGCGACAGGCCATGGGTTCGGTATGCAGGGACGACTCAACCTGTCCTTGGAGGAGCTCTGATCTGAGAGAGAGACAAACCATCCATTCATTTATTGATTGATATATTAAAACAAGCAAAAAGCAAAACCTTTTGCTGAGCCTGACTGGGCCAGGCCCTGTGCTCAGGGCTGTGCCTGCCCCCAAGGGACTCCCAGTCTGGCCAGCAGCCGGTGGAAGCCACTAACAGCATGGTGAGTCCCCAGGGCTGTGGGGCACCAAGGCAAGTGTGCGGCCCTTTGCTTTTGCTTTGTTGTAGATGACAACGAATGGATGAATGAATTTTTCTTTTTCTTTTTCTTTTTTTCTGTTTTAGGGAACTTGTGAGGTTTTAACCATGAATGGACTCTCTAAATCAAGGCACCCAATTAATGACTGATCAATTAATTGATTGAAACGTCACCCAGGAAGTTGCTAGCAGAGAAAGGGCTATATTCTGGTCTCCACCACCCTGGACTTTCTCAATGGGGAGCAAATCTACTCTGACCAGGGCTGGCTGGAGTGGACCCTGCAGCTCCCGGCTGCAGAGCCTCCTGTAAACTCCCGGTGAAAGGCAGCAGTTCTGGCCTGCCTCCCAAGAGGGTCATGAGCATTAATTAGTTACCATTGGTAAAGTGCTCTGAAGATGTGGGGATGTTTAAACACGGGGTGAGTCATTAGGCCTCTCCACACCACTATGCTCTACAGCCGCGAACTGCTAATTGAGAAATAATTAACACCTCAGGGTGCAGAGGATGGATGCCTGGCTTTTCCAGGATTGGAAAGGATGTAATAAAGCACACGAGCAGCAGGAAGAAATATAAGGCTACTTTGGATCCCGAAATATACTGGAGATTATTCAACTTCTGCCCCCAGAGAAGCATGGGGACTGTTGCCCCAGTAAAACCTTTGGGACTGCATTCCTTGGGAAAGCCCCGAGCACAGTGCTGGGCTGCAGAGGCTGTGATGCTCTTAGAGCAAAAGAGCTCAGGTCCAGCCCAGGTCTGCCTGGCCTTCTAGCTGGTGAGCAGATGCCAGTTGTGGAACTCACCAAGCTGTATTTTCCTCAGCTGTAAGACTGGGATGATGACATATGTCTACCATCCCCCCACCTGGCACCGGGTTGTCTGATGCCCTTCCTCTAGGTCAGCAGATCTAGCCCAGGCTTCACGTTAGGATCACTGGGGACTATAAAGTACCAGCATCGTGGGGCTGGGACTGGGGGCACAGGGTGATTCCCAGTTCAGTCAAAGTTGAGAACCACTGGTTTGGTTTGTGTATCAGGCACTGTGTTGGGAGCTGTGGGAAATAAAGTTGTAAACCCTACCACACCCCATGCTTCCCTCACACCAGCTCATTATTTCCTGATTCTGTGCCTGTGAGTTGTCCTGGACATTTCACTCCACTCCCACTGCCATTCTTGTGCTGCTAAACCCCACTCATCCTTCAGGCTCAGCTTGAAGCTCACCTCCTCAGGGAAGCCCTCCTTCCCCGTGCTCCCACAAGACTGTTCTCAGCCCCCATTACACCACTGATGACACAGTGTTTTTCCTGGCAGATCCTGACAGGCTGAGAGCTTCTTGGGGCCAATAGCAGAATCACCAGTGTCTTGCACTGGGTCTGGTAGATTTTAGGTGCTGCATAAACTATAGCTGTTATCAGTTAGGTAGAGTTATATGATATGCAGCTCTCACTCAGGACATTTGCATTTCTTCCCTGTGTCTGAAACATACTTCCCCCAGATATCTGCAAGGTTCTCTCAGCTCCTTCAGGTCTTTGCTAAAATGTCACCTTCTCCACCAGGCTTTCCCTGATCCTTCTATTTTAAATGGCAACCACTCGACCTCCAACCCTTTCCCTTCCCTAATTAGTTTTTCTCCATAGCATTTAACACCATCTGACTAACGGATCCTGTCGTTATATAAAATTTTGATAACTTGTTCATGATGTCAGTTTTTGTATTTTTTAAAAAATTTAATTGCATTAAAATACCACTTATCCTGAGTTCTTTGGCCTTCCCTTAAATTTCATTGTATTGGATTATTGACTAGAATGTAAGGTATACTGAATGCCGGGAACTTTGTCTATTTTGTTCACTATTCCCAGCTTCTACAAGCGGTTGGTACGTGGTAGCTGCTCAAAAAATATTTTGTGAAAGTTTGATTTAATGTCTTAAAGATTAAATAAAGGTGTCTTATTCCAATTGTTTAAAATTTTTTAATTTATTTAAATTGATAGCCTGTAAAATCATAGGGTAGATTCGAAACTGCATGGTCTACTGTTGTCATGGTTACACTATAGCCGGCAGTTCTCCTATTCAGAGAGTGGGGCGGGCCCTGGCAGTGGGCGGGAACACCAGTCTCAAAACCTAGGCCCGCGGCCTTGACCATAGAGTTACACCTCCCTCAATCCTAGAGGGCACTTCCGGGACGGTGATTTACTTATTGCTGCGTAGGCCAACCTATGAGGCCATTCTCTCTCCTTGCCTAAGTTTCCGGCAAGCAATTCACTGGCGTCTAGAGTGGGGTGGGGCCAGTCCCCGCGAGCGCGGCTTTGTGATTGGTGGGACGGACAGGAAGCGGGGCTTGGTGCAGACACGCCCCTGGCGCAGGCGCGGGGGTTCGGCGCGGCGGCCCCTGAGGGGCCGGAGTTCGCTTGGACTACGGTTGGTGATCGTGGGTGACAGTGAGGGCTGGGGGCTGAGGGCTGAGGGACGGGCTGAGGGAGGGGCTGCGGAATGAAGAGAGGGCTCGGTTCTGGGCGCGGAGACCGAGGACCGTGGTGTCCGTTTTCCCACGTGCATCTCGTCCTTGGATTGGGGCGGGGTCACCATCACAAACTTTTGAATAATACTCGTCTCCTAGTGTGTTTCCTCCGTTGTGAAATTGCAGGACTTCCTTCCTTGTCTGCCTCGGGTCGTTGTGACTGGGAAGTTGTTAGAAATACAGGTTCTCTGCCCACACCCCAGACTTAACTGAATCAGAAACTCAGGGGATGAGGCCCCACCATCAGTGTTTTAACAAGCCCTCCAGGTGATTCTGATGCTTGCTTAAATTTAAGAACCACTGGGCTACCGTAATGTAGCAAGCTGTACTGAGGGCCTTCTCAAGCCAAGCTGAGAAAGTAAGGGAAAGAAAGGAGGGGGTGGACTTGAGAGAAATCTTGGAGACAGACTCAGTTGCTTGCGGAGGAGTCAGGGGTGAAGGAGTTTCTGGCTTGGGCCACGGGCCCGAGGTGGGACCTTAAGTGATGGCTCCAGGTGTCAACCACGTGTGCCTTGCCTCCAGGCCTGCACTTTTCCACGCAGTCACACTAGGGCTCTGTGGCCGTGCCTCCTAGCCGTTTTCAGGTCATAGGCCACATAGGAAATGATAACATTTGTACAGTGCCCAGGGGAAATGGATGAAGCTGCTTGAGGTTGGAGGAGACCAGCTGGAGGATTGAGGCTGCTGAAAGCTGGAGGGAACCACCTGGGGGGATTTGAGCTTCCCAGAGCTGAGGGGAATTAGTAACCTGTTCTCAGCATACTGCAGAAGAGCTTTGTCCCATGGGATTTGCTGAAGATCAGGGGTGCTCACTAAATTTGGCAACATAAATCAAGAACCTTGAAAGAGTTTATACCCTTTGACTCAGTAATTCCATTCCTGAAGATCTCTCCCAAATATATAACAAAAGAAAAGAAAGCCTTCTGTTGTAGATTACATACAACAGAGAAAATTAACAGCTCTCTGGAGAATCGTTTTTGATCTAGTCAATGAAATGTTGTACTGCCCTTAGGAATGTGTGAATATTTTGTAAAATCATACAGAAACCTACGTGCTCATTCATTAGACACTTGTCTAGTAAGCCCCTGATCTGTGCTGAGTGGTGAGCGAGTTAGATCTGGTCCTTTCCTCCACAGAGCTGACTGCCTGGGGGAAGACCAGCAGCGGAAGGAACAGTAACTCCAAAGAGCGATTGGTGTTTGATAGGGGATCAGGGGCTGCTGCAGGAGAAGCTGGCCTTTGGGGTATGGGGAGTGGGTCAAGGAAGGCATCCTAGAAGACAGGGTGGCACTCCTAAGGCCTGGAGGATGAGTAGAAGTTGGTATGCAAAGGGGGGGAGGAGCATTCTACCAAAAGGAACTGTGTTTTAATAATGAGTCTGCTGAAGCTGGAGCACAGAGAGGGCACTGGTGAGAGGAGGCCAGAGGGGACGAGCAGCTAGCTCACGTGGGGCCATGTGCACTGTGAAGGTCAGAAGCTTAGACCTGATTCTAAGGGTAGCAGGAAGCTGTTGGAGGATTTTAAGCAAGAAAAGCTGTTGCTGTATGTGTTTTGGAAGTATCCCCTGTGGCTACAGCGTGGAGAATGGATTGGAGGAGGGTGGGCCTGGAAGCTGGGAGCCCAAGTGAAGAGGCTGTAGCAGTAGCCCAGGTGAGAGATGATGGTGCCCTGGAGCTGGGTGGAGGCTGTGGAGGTGGAGAGAAGGCACAGAATCAAAAGCAAGTGAAGCAGTAGGAATCACAGGGCCAGAGGGGTTGGTGAAGGTGGGGCACAGAGGGAGCTCAGAGTGGATGAACCTGCGTTTCTGTTTTGGACAGAGGGTGGCTTGCACTACCATTCAGAGTGACAGGCAGCGCTGGACGGGGAGCAGGCTTAGGGGGAAGATGCTGAGCTCCCTGTGGGGTGCTGAGTGTGAAGTACTCATGCAGTGTGTTCTCTAGGAGGCAGTGGGATGGGTAGATGTGAAGCTTAAGAGGCACAACGTACAGAATGGAGATGTTGACTCAGAGCCATGACCATGTGGCCTGACCAGGGACTGTGTGCTGTGAGGGGGGAAGAGACATTAAGGACATTGATGGCATGGGTGGGGTGGGGGCTTGTGGGCAAAGACAGGGCTCGCAAAAGAGACAAGGGATCGTCAGTAGCGGTTGTCTCTGGGCTGATTATAGTTGATTTCCTTTCTTTTTTGTTTCTGTTTTTCTTAGCAAACTTAGATTCAGTTCATAGACTATACCAGATACTGTTCTAATAACTTCTTATAACTCTTCTCTAAATTCCCACAATAAACCTATATGGTGGGTCCCTTCATTTTACAGATGAAGAAACTGAGCACAGAGGAGTTGAGTCATGTCCCAAGCTACACAGGGTGCAGTTACTGGGAAGCCGGACTGGGATCCAAGCTGCCTGATTCCAGAGCCAATGCTGTCACCACGCATTGGTGTCTCCACAGTATGCTGTTGTATTTTTATAAACGGGAAAATATATATTTTTTTTTTTAATTTTTTTTTTTAATTTTTGGCTGCGTTGGATCTTCGTTGCTGCATGTGGGCTTTCTCTAGTTGTGGCGAGCGGGGGCTAGTATTCGTTGTGGTGCACTGGCTTCTCATTGCTGTGGCTTCTCTTGTTGTGGAGGACGGGCTCTAGGCGCACAGGCTTCAGTAGTTGCAACACGTGGGCTCAGTAGTTGCGTCACAGGCCCTAGAGCGCGTGGGCTTCAGTAGTTGTGGCTCATGGGCTCTAGAGCGCAGGCTCAGTAGTTGTGGCGCACAGGCTTAGTTGCTCCACGGCATGTGGGATCTTCCCAGACCAGGCCTCGAACCTGTGTCCCCTGTATTGGCAGGCGGATTCTTAACCACTGTGCCACCAGGGAAGTCCCATAAACGGGAAAATATTGATTTTTTTTTTTAAAACAGCAGTAAATGGTGAGAGAAGTACAATAGTACTTTGATCTGCTAGGATATTAGAAAAGAAAGGATTTGCATCCGCAGGATCGGTGGTGGTTGTAGAAGTTTGTTGGAGACCAGCCTGCGCTGACTACTGCGGGGTGCTGGATCACAGTTAACACCTATTTCCGCTCGGCTCGTTTTTCTTCAGGCGCAAGTGCCTTCTTACGCCGGGGTGTGATGGAAGGGCTGCTGACAAGATGCAGAGCGCTGCCTGCCTGGGCCACCTGCAGTCCCCAGCTCTCGGGGTACGTTCCTCACAGGTTTCACCACCGTGCCCCAGGGAGAGGGAAGCGCTTGATGCTGTCCCGCATGTTCCAGCCCCAGAACCTTCGGGAAGACCAGGTGCTCTCTCTAGAGGGCAGATCTGGCGAGCTGACCTGTAAGAGCCAGCGGCTGATGCTGCAGGTGGGCCTGATTCACCCGGCAAGCTCCGGCTGTTACCACCTCCTGCCTTATACTGTCCGTGCCATGGAGAAGCTTGTGCGGGTGATAGACCAGGAGATGCAGGCCATCGGGGGACAGAAGGTCAACATGCCCAGCCTCAGCCCAGCAGAGCTCTGGCGAGCCACCAGCCGGTGGGACTCGATGGGCAAGGAGCTGCTAAAACTTAGAGACAGACACGGCAAGGAGTACTGCTTAGGACCAACTCACGAGGAAGCCATTACAGCCCTGATCGCCTCCCAGCAGACACTGTCCTACAAGCAGCTCCCGCTCCTGCTGTACCAGGTGACGAGGAAGTTTCGGGATGAGCCCAGGCCCCGCTTTGGTCTTCTCCGAGGCCGAGAGTTCTACATGAAGGACATGTACACCTTCGACTCCTCCCCTGAGGCCGCCCGGCAGACCTACAGCCTGGTGTGTGATGCCTACAGCAGCCTGTTTGACAGGCTGGGGCTGCAGTGCGTCAAGGTCCAGGCAGACGTGGGCAGCATCGGGGGCACGATGTCTCACGAGTTCCAGCTGCCGGTGGACGTCGGAGAGGACCGGCTTGCAGTCTGTCCCAGCTGCGGCTTTTCGGCCAACATGGAGACTCTGGACTTGTCACAGACAAACTGCCCTGCTTGCCAGGGGCCACTGACCAAAACCAAAGGCATCGAGGTCGGGCACACGTTTTACCTGGGCACCAAGTACTCCTCCATTTTCAGTGCCCAGTTCACCAATGTCCACGGCAAGCCATCCCTGGCTGAAATGGGGTGCTATGGCTTGGGTGTGACGCGGATCTTGGCCGCTGTCATTGAAGCTCTCGCTACAGAAGACTGCATCCGCTGGCCCAGCCTCCTGGCCCCTTACCAAGTCTGCCTCATTTCCCCCAAGAAGGGCAGTAAGGAGGAGGCGGCCGCAGAGCTCACAGGGCACCTGTATGACCACATCACAGAGGCGGTGCCGCAGCTCCGAGGGGAGGTCCTGCTGGATGACAGGACCCATCTGACCATTGGAAACAGACTGAAAGACGCCAACAAGTTCGGCTACCCCTTTGTGATCATCGCGGGCAAGAGGGCCCTGGACGACCCTGCACATTTTGAGGTTTGGTGCCAGAACACCGGAAAGGTGGTCTTCCTCACCAGAGAGGGAGTCCTGGAATTACTGAGCCAAGTGCAGGTTGTCTGAACGCCCCCGGACCCCTCCCACTGCATCTCACAGTCTCGGTGTTCATTCTAACGCTGCCTTTCTTATATTGCTTTCCAGAGCTGGTCTCCCCAGAAAGAGGGCAGCTCATGGAAGGTGAGACCATGTTAGGAAAACCAATTGTTATCCAGTCATCTGTTCGGACTATTTGTATTTAAAGTCATTATCTTGATCCCTTTGTCTGGCTGGCCCTGCTGCCACACATCATTCCTTTTATATTCTATTCGGAGGTAGTGGCTAGAAGGAGCCAAGTTGTCATCTTGGCCCTCAGGAGAGTCACTTCCCTCCTCTCAGAGGAGTTTCCCATGTGTAGGATGGGGCCTCCCCAGTGGCCGAGGCCCTTCCAGCTCCAGCAGTCCAACCACGGCCCTCTTGCTGCATTCGGTCCAGAGAGGCCGCCCGCCTGTCTTCCTCCATTGAGAAGTTGGCCTGATGGTCTGGGGAGAAGAATCAGGACACCTGACTGCCACTGACTCACTGGTGACTTGGACACGACCCCTCCCCTGCTGGGGCCTCAGTTTCCCCATCTGTGATGTGAGAAAATGGAACTAGATCTGTAAGGTCCTTACAGCTGTGACTGGCTGGTTCCTGGAGAGGTTCATGACAGGCAGATCAGATCTGATCTGTTCCTCTGATCCTCCATCGTCTAAGCTACCCAGAAGGTTAATACAGTTAGCTAAGGGCCCCCAAACCACCTCCAGAGACCTGGCCCTTCCTCTTGAGGTGGCTTAGCACTGAGATCATGTTATATTGATTGAATAAAGTCAAACTATTGGGATGAGCCTTGCATGTTAATTGGAAACAGTGCTAACACCTGCCATGTTAACAGTGCAGTGGCTTCCTGCCTGGAAACTTTCCTTTTTCTACTCTTTCTCCACTCAAAAAAGAAAATTGGGTGGCTGGGAAAATGTGTGTTAAACCATTTCTTCCCACAAGTGTGAGGGGCAGCAGGCTTCAAGTGCCATGGTGACTTCGTCCTGCGTGCAGAGTTGCATCCTAGCGCCATGCACGACAGCGGTGAATATTAAGAGAAGGTCTCTGCCTGAGCCCTGGGGAGAGCTGGCAGCGGGCTTGAGCTTTCATTGCTCCTGCTTCCAGGAGCAGAATCAGGTTCTCCATCCTCGGCCCCCAGGGTCATGCCTTGTCCAAACCTAACAAGAATCTCTCAGGGCGGCTCAAAGCCACCCCCTCCTGAAACATGCTCGGCAGCTCCTGGCAGTGGTTCTGTCTTTGGCTCCCCCTATGCTCGCCTGCTCAGCACCGACGCCCTTCTTTTTTGCTTTGCGGGCACAGCTCACTATGGCGGCCAGCCTCTTGTTGATGGTCAGCTCCCTGAGGCTGGGGTCCTAGGCTGATTCCTAGTGCACTGAAGTTCTTGTCTCGGCCTGTTGTTCTACCTGCCAAACAGCTTCCCAGCAGCTTGTGACCACTGTTCCTGCCAGAGTAACCTCACCCCCAGCACTCACCATCAGGTTTCCTAATGATTCCCAGGCCTGCCGCTGGGCTGTGGGCCAGCATTCAGGCCAGGAGACAGGGATTCTGAGAGCAAACCCAGAAAGGCTGGATCGTAAGGCAGGAATCTTACCCTTGGCTGCACAGTGGAATCCCCTGCGTCCCACCCCGAGGTTCTGTTCTGGGGTGTGGCCTGGGCATCGGCAGTTTTAAAACTCCCCAGATGATTCTAATTCATAAAGTTGATGGAGTGCCTTCTGAGTCTACATTGCAAGGTTGAGTATTTGAGTCATTTCGGTTGTGCGTTGTCAGATTGGTGTGAGCTCTCTGCTTTCAGTGGTCTGGTCATTCATTTGTTGAGGGCCTGCATGTGCCACTGTGCTGTGAGGCCCTTTTATATGCCGTGTTCAGACCTTAAAACTGTGCAAGGTAGGTGCTGTGAAATCCTCATTTTACAGATGAGGAAACCTGAAACTCCATTTGAGCAACTTAATCAAGGATGCACAGCTATTACATATCAGAGCTAGAATCTGAGTACTGACCAAAACCTGTGCCTGTCCCACTATACCGCATGGCCTCTGCCTGGGCAAAATGAGTCCGATAAGTAAAAGATTATTTATGTCTGTCTGATCAAGTTAGCCTGAAGTAGAGAAATTAGAATTCGTGCAAATGGGTGCTTTAAATATATATTTTTAATTTTAAATTTGTGCTCCATAAGCCTACTTATTTATGGAAGGCTAGCCTAATGTAAGAATAAGCACTTTTAAAAATCAGATTCAGACTTTCCTGGTGGTCCAGTGGTTAAGACTCCACCCTTCCACTGCAGGGGGCACGGGTTCAATCCCTCGGGAAACTAAGATCCCACATGCTGCAGGGTGCGACCAAAAATAAATAAATAAATATGCATTTGCCTCCTCATTAAAAAAAATCAGACTCAGGGAATAGAGAACCAATTAATTTAAAACGCTCATAAATGTGTATGACACAGAACGATTTGAGGGTGATGTAGAATCATGGACCTTTAGAATGGGAGAACTTGGAGCATGCCTGTCCAGCCCTCGTTTCACAGATGGGAGACAGGCCTGCAGTGGAAATTAACCTGCCACAACCCATTTTACTGGCAAACCGCCTGATTGCAGGCCAGGTGCTACGTCCCCTAAGTTAGGCTACCTTGGGTCCATCTTGTTGCAGGGAGTGATGTCTGGCTGAGTCAGCCTTTGAGCTACAGAAGTGCTGTAGGTTTGAAACAGGTACCCATGCTGTATTTTCCAAGGGAGACACATACAAGGAGCACAGTGATTTGCTCAAGGTCAAGCTGAACTGAAACCCAGGTGTCCTGATTACTTAGCCAGTGTCCTGTAGCCAGGGGCAGTATAATTTGGTGGAAAGATCAGAACCTTGAATAGACAGTCCTAAATCCACCACTTAGCAGGGATGTGATCTTAGACAAATAACTTGTCCTTTGTGCATCTGTGTATCTCAGATTCTTCATCTGTAAGATGCGCTCATGATAATGGTACCTACCTCCCTGGGTTGTCTAAGGGTTGGCTGAGCTGACTTATATGAAAACTTAACCCTTAGTGTGCTCTCAGGAAATGCTTCCCTTACATGGGATGACTTAGGAAATACCCCCATTGGGAGCTCAGGTTCTGCTGTTAACATTATCCCGAGACCTGGGTTTTGTTTTTTTGATATGTTGCTTCACAACCTTCCTGGGGAGTGCCACGAGCAAGAATTAAGTAACGCCTGCAGAATGGTTCCATCTCCTTAGAGGAAAGACAGACATTTTCAAACCGTGTACCTTCCTCTCTCCTTTCTGAACTTGCCAATGTTACCTCTTGCCATAAATTGATGAAATGGGGTTGCTGGCAAAATAACAGGTACAGGCTGTATTATCATTGCTCATTCCTTGGGGAGATGGAGAAGCAACTGGCTGAGAAATGTTTAGCAGAAATAATACTTGAGGACAAAGGCTGGTGCATAACGAAACCGTCGTGTAAATCAAGTTTAGAATGTAAATCAAGGGCTCCATTAATATTCGGTGTTTTAATGGAAGAAACACCTGCTGGGCTATCAATAAAGGAGCTTTGCGGAAACCTCGAAATTGTCATTTCCTTAACTACTTGAGCGCCAGGCCTCTTCACAGAGTTCCCACTGTCCATTTCTACACCTAGATGCCAGAATGCATTTTAGAATTGTTACGCATCAAGGGCACACACGGCTTTGTTTTAGGGTTAGGAAGAGGATTTTTTAAAGTTTTCTATAATGTGGAAAATGGGAAACTAAAGATTTTTATGATGTTACTGTGAACTTTGGGGGAAAAAAGTCAAGGTACTTCATTTAATTTAAAATAATGACTTACATCATAGTGACCCAGACTAGAGACTCTGGTGTCAGACTGCCTGGGCCATTTAGTAGCTATGTGACCTTGTGCAAGATACTTCTCATACCCCTGTGCTTCCTCATCGGTAGAACTCGGACAGCAGTGCCTGCTCACAGCAGGTGCTTGGGAAGTGGCAGTGGCCCTTATGGAAGGTCAGTTAGTCCTCTGCGCTCAGTAGGTGGGTGGGCAGTGCACGTGGGCCACCACAATGGGGTGGCAACTTTAGGCTCCCACGTTCAGGCCCCTCCTCCGTGCGGGGATGGTGTCCACTCCTATTAAGCCAGCAGCTCTCAAGGCTGCTCATGAGCTTGTGGTTAAAACCGTGTAGGTCATGAAGAACCTAGTGGCAAGACGGGAATAAAGACACAGACCTACTAGAGAATGGACTTGAGGATATGGGGAGGGGGAGGGGTAAGATGTGACAGGGTGAGAGAGTGGCATAGACATATATACACTACCAAATGTAAAATAGATAGCTAGTGGGAAGCAGCCGCATAGCACAGGGAGATCAGCTCGGTGCTTTGTGACCACCTAGAGGGGTGGGATAGGGAGGGTGGGAGGCAGGGAGATGCAAGAGGGAAGAGATATGGGAACATATGTATATGTATAACTGATTCACTTTGTTATAAAGCAGAAACTAACACACCATTGTAAAGCAATTATACTCCAATAAAGATGTTTAAAAAAAAAAAAACAAAACCGTGTAGGGCCGGGAGAGTGAGGTGGAGGCACTTACCGGTGAGGACACCCCATGTACAAGGAGAGAACTTGTTGCCCAACTCACCCAGAAAGCACGTGGTCTGACGGAAGTGCCATGGCAGGATGTTGGGTGCTGGCAGGGGTTTCTGCAGGCTGGATTCTTCTACCCAGGTAGACACGTCAGGGACATTGCAGGTCACAGTGAGCGCCAAGACTTTACCATGACCTTGGAGTGAGCAGGCAAGGGCCTCTGGGTTTGTTGCCAACTCCTGGAGGCAGAGGCCCAGTCTTGCTACTGTTAGTATCTCCTGAGGGGCTTAGGGGAGTCCTGAATTCAAGTTCTGGCCCACTCTTCACTAGCTGGCTCCGTAAGCTGCTTATCCTCTCTGTGCCACTTTTTTTTTTTTTTTTTTTTTTTTTTATTTATTTTTGGTTGTGTTGGGTCTCTGTTGCTGTGCAAGGGCTTTCTCCAGTTGCGGCAAGCGGGGGCCACTCTTCATCGCGGTGTGTGGGCCTCTCACTGTCGCGGCCTCTCTTGTTGCGGAGCACAGGCTCCAGACGCGCAGGCTCAGTAGTTGTGGCTCACGGGCCCAGTTGCTCTGCGGCATGTGGGATCTTCCCAGACCAGGGCTCGAACCCGTGTCCCCTGCATTGGCAGGCAGATTCTCAACCACTGCACCACCAGGGAAGCCCCCCTTTTCTTCTCAGTAAAATGCTGCTGAGCTCCTGGCCTCCCAGAGGTGTTGCAAGGATTGAGCCCATCCACATGAAGCACTCTAGGACGCTGTCTGGCATATCCTCAGTGCCCAATAGATGGCAGCCGTTACTACCAAGCCCAGCCAGCCCGCACGCTACCCCTGGAATATGCCCTTTCAAGGCTCCTTGCCTTTGCTTGAAGACCCTCCCACCTCTCCCAACCCCACCAATCCCTTCTTCAACTGAACGGCCCACATCTGTCATGTGTGGTGGCTCCCCGCACTGCATCTGTGCAGAATTCATCACTCCTGCCTGTGTCATCAGTCAGTAATTATTTGTTGTGCACCTGTTGCGTGCTGAGCAGGTGCTGTGGTAGGTCCTGGGAGTACATGATGCACAGTTCAGGGTCCTTGACTCAGTTTCCAGAGAAGTGGGAGCAACCATCCAGTAATCAGACAGTTACTGTGTAGTGTAAGTGTAGGGATGGTGCAGGTATCATGGGATGTGATAAGAAGCCAGGAGGGCTTCCTGGAAGAGGCACCTGGGCCTAATGGAAGACTAGGTGTTAAATAGTAAAGGGGGGAACAGTGGGAATGGAGGGAGGGGAAGAAGTGGAAGAAAGAGTCTTCCAGACAGAGGAAACAATGTGCAAAAGTCCAAAGCTAAGAGCATGGCAAGATTGGAGCATAAAAAGTTAAGTTCCATAGATTAAACAAACACTTGGTATGAGGCAAGCTGTGTTCCATGTGCTACACATAGATTAATTCATTTAATTCTCACAGCATCTGCATGAGGTAGATGCTGTTATCCTCATTTTGCAGATGAGGAAACTGAGGACCGGTGCCCGAGGCCACTCAGCTAGTGGGTCGTGGGGCTGGAATTAGAAGGCAGGCAGCGTGGTTCCAGAGCTGATACTCTAGCCAGTGCACCCTCCTGCCCTATAGCTGAACCGAGGCCAGGATGGCTGGGCTAAGGAGGCTGGAGACAGAGGGAGCTGCAGAGGTAAAGGGCCAGACCCTGAAGGGCCTTGAATGCCACACCAAGAGTGTTGATGGGGGAACAGGGAGCAGGGGCATGGACAGACTTGCTTGTCATGGCTGCATTTCTCTTCACTGGAGCAGTTCTCAGCCCAGGGTTAGGTTTATGACACCCACTCAACAGCATGACCCTGAAGGCAGAGGCTATCTGATGCCCTGCCCTTGGTTGGTGCCCATTAAACATCTGTAAAGCAAATGGAATGAAAGGAACATGGGAAAGGAGGCAGGTGGGCGCTGGAGTGAGATGCTGGGGTTCAGATCCTGGCTCTGACACTCACTGGTGAGACTGCATGCCCCCATCTCCTTATTCATAAAATTGGGATCACAGACCTGAGAGCATGGCTGTTAGGATGAGGGAATTCAGGTACATGGTTTGCACACTGCTTGCACTCCGTGTTGATGGCCATCATCTCTCTGCCTGCCCTTGTGCAACTGCCAGCAGTGTGTTTCATCAGGGGTTGGCATAAGAGGGCTTTGTTCCTCCACCCAGTTCTCCAGCTACCACCCTAAATCCACAGAGGTAACCAGACAGGGTGTGTGGGGGGTCGCACCTCCATCCCTGACCCCTGGCCCTGGAAGGGCCACACTCTAGTCTTGTGGGAAGGAGGGGCCCTGGGTTGGTGGGAAAGGCTCTGCCTCAAGTCGGGGAAGCCAAGGATGCTGGTTCCCTGTCCCTCCTCTGGGCCTAAGTTTCCTCATCTGTAAAATGAGGTGGCGAGGGGTTAAGAAGAACTTGTGGGGAGCTCTGATTAGGCTCTGCTGGAATCCCAGGCATGGGCAGGCGGCCGGGGAGGCATCAGGTGAAGGCCAGGCCCACAGGTCCCACTGCACACATCCGCTTCACATGAGGGCCACCTGTCCCCAACCCCGCAGGCTCTGCCCCTGAGGAAGGGGAGTGCCTAGGGCCCTTCCCCCACACTCCTGGCTGTGCTCAGCTGGGCTGTGCTGCCCACCATCATAGCCACTGCAGTGGGGCAAGGCTGGGTGAGGCCTTGTGCTCTGGAAGGGGGTGTAGGCACACATGCCAGGCAGGTGGGACTCACGGGGCCCCCTGCTCCTCACCCCAGCCAGGTTCTCATCCTAACTTCTATAGGTCACTCCTAAGTCCGAACCGGTTTCACTCGCCTGGCGACCCTTAGAGGATGGCAGAAGTCAGAGGAGGCAGAGCCATGGACTGGGAGGCCAGGAGCCTTCCTGGAAGAGGTGTAAGGTGGCCACACTGGGTGTGAGCTTGGGAATGCCTTTACTAGTGCTGTGTGTATGCAAGTGGGGCCTTGGGACAGGACTCTGGCTAATTTTTTTTCATTCATTAGTTCCTTCATTCTTCCATCCACTCATCGGCACACACTCACTGAGTTCCCACTGTGTGTCAGGCCTGGGCAGTCAGACCAGCCCCTCACCTGGCCCCTGCCCACTGAGAGCTTCCCTTCTGGAAGGTTTAGTGCAGCCTTTCTCTAATTCAGCACTAGTGACAATCTGGGCCAGCTATCTTTGCTGTGAGGGCTGCCCTGTGCACTGTAGGATGTTTAGCAGCGTCCCTGGCCTCCACCCACTAGCATTCCACCAAGTTGTGACAACCAAAAATGTCTCTAGATACTGGCAAATGTCCCCCCAGGATGCAAAGCTGCCTCTGGTTGAGGATCACTGGTCTAAGTGCTACGGGTGTGCATGGATGTGCCCCTGCGTGTAGTTCACTGAGTTAAGAGTTGGTTATTAGTAATTATGCGCCAGGCACTGCACTGAGCACTTTGCACACGGTATCTGCACAGCAGGGCCTCAGACATGCCTGTGAGGGGGCAACAGGGACCGTTCTCCACGTGGCCGTCCCTCATTCACAGTCACAGCAAGTCAGCAGCACCGGGATCCTACCTCTGGTCTCACAGCCCGCCATCCTAAGTCCCTTCTCTCCCCTTTCTGCCTCTGTTCCCACCCCAGCTGGAGCGGGGGCAGGGACTGAAGAGAAGGTGGAGCAGAAACGACTGAGGACTTGACTGCCAGGAGTCTTGTGAAAGGGCTGGGTGACAGGGATGATGGTCACATAAGGATCGTTCTCAAGGTGTGTATACTTTTGACCGTACAATTTGCTCTCATCTGGCATCTCACCCCAGCCTCAGTGTCCAGAAGGGGGCACGGTAACCAGTCTGTGTCACAGGTGAGTAAGGCGGCACCCTGGAACCTGCTCTGCCCCATGAGAGTGTGGTGGCTCCTGCAGGGAACCCTGCAATGCCTGCTGGGGTTGCGCTAGCTGAATGTTAGCCTCTTACACAAAGCATGGAGTCCAGCTGGAAAGTGAGAGAGGACGGCCTCAGTGTGGCCTAAGCCAGGCTTAGGATGGAGGCTGGACTTCGGCTCTCTGGCCACAAGCCACAGGCAGGGACCCGCACCTGGAAGAAAGCTGCCTGGTCCTTTGTAAATATTCCACAGCAAAATGCCCTTCAAAGACGAAGGCAGGCACAGCACAAAACCCCAAATTAGTCGATCTTAAGTAGAGCAGCTGGTTTCAGTTTAATGATGTATTAGTTAGCTTTGCTATAGTAACAAACAACCCCCAAATCTCAGTGCTTATTACTACAACAAACATTTATTTCTCATTCATGTTACAGTCAATGGCTGCAGGCCAGCTGCTTCAGCTCTGCTCCATGTGTCTTAGCATCTGACACCCAGGCTAAAGGAACAGCCCCTCTCTGGGAAATATGTTCCCACGGCAGAGGGAAAAGAGCAAAAGCCTACCACATGATGCTCTGTAAGCTCGGTCTGGACATGTCCACTCACATCCCTTTGCATCACGAGCAGGGAAGTACACTCTTCCCTGGGGGACGGGGTGGGCAACGCAAGGTAAGGGTATATAAAATCCTCTGGAAAGGAGGAAGCAAATAGCTGCAGACAAAAATACAAAGTATTGACAGTGACTCAACATACAAAAAGATTTCCAGTTTTTTTTTTAAAGGATTTTCTTATTTATTTATTTATTTATTTATTTTTGGCTGTGTTGGGTCTTCGGTTCGTGCGAGGGCTTTCTCCAGTTGCGGCAAGCGGGGGCCACTCTTCATCGCGGTGCGGGGACCGCTCTTCATCGCGGTGCGCGGGCCTTTCTCTATTGCGGCCCCTCCCGTCGCGGGGCACAGGCTCCAGACGCGCAGGCTCAGCAATTGTGGCTCACGGGCCCAGCCGCTCCGTGGCATGTGGGATCTTCCCAGACCAGGGCTCGAACCCGTGTCCCCTGCATTAGCAGGCAGATTCTCAACCACTGCGCCACCAGGGAAGCCCAGATTTCCAGTTTAAAAGGCATAAAATTCTGAAATGTGAAAACTGTGACATACTGTCCAAGTATGTCACAGTTCTCCATACTGCAAAGATTAGGAAAAGTGACAAACATTTTAGGGGTTCTGGAGGACCCCAGTTTGTAGGTCTTTATAGATGCAGAAACAGGACCTGGCTTTCCTGGCCCCATCTCACCCCAAGGGATCTACAGCATCCCCACAGAGCAGCCGTCTGTGCTCATGAAGTCACGGGAGGCCCGAGTCTCTCAGCTCTGATACCTTACAATTACACGCGTGGTTTGTGTATGTCTGCAGTGTGAGCCGTAGCTTCTCTAAGGCCTCTGACTCCACACAGGTTCAGAACCACGTCACTGGATTGTGAGTCAGCATCCGCAGACCAGTGAGTTCCTCAGGTCAGAGATGGAGGCTGGTGGTTAACACAGCTCACAGTGAGTCCAAGGATGTCATGACCAAGGCATGGAGTTTTGTACCAAGAGAGGTGAGTGAAGACCAGCTGGAGCTCAGCACTCTGACCAGAGAGGCTGCAGTTCAGGAAGTCGGCAGCTCCTCCCCAACCACGATGCAGGGAAGGCCTGTCCCCAGGGTGACAGAAATAAAGTGCTGGATTCTAGGAGTAGGTCCTGCTGATTCAAGTGTGCTAGACCCCAGGCTGAGGAGGAGGAGCGGGGAGGAGGTCCAAGGGGCCTGGCTCTCACAGCATGGCCCGGTCACTTTACCTGGCGCACCTTTCTCCCCCGGAGATAATTCCTGCAAAAAGCAGAGGATCCTACACAGACCAAAAATGCTGGTGTCAGGGCTTTTACAAAGTACCTGCAGTGAACACAATAAAAGAGACGGGTTAATTGAATTGCAATCTTAATCATCCATGGACCTTCCCAACAAGTCAAGGTGAACCTTTAGATATGAGTCAACATTAAAATGCAAGTTCAGCATATTTATTTGTTTGGTTGTTTATAAGTCTGCAAATTAGCATGACCCTCTCTCCCTTAGAACCTAGCAAGAACCTTTGGGCCCGTCCTATAGCATCATGTATATCTATGGCTAAACATGAAATAAAACAAGCACACGCTTTCATTCCTTCATTCAACAGTGAGTGCCCAGGGTAAGCCAGGCCCCTTGCTGAAAACACTCATTAAACAACAAACAAAAATCACCATCCCTCTCTGGGGGGAGGGAGATAAATAATGACAGCAAGGCACAACTACAGAAGCATCTGTGAGGTACGGTGTTAGCCCAAGGGGCGTGATTCCCTCTATGGGAAAGGGGAATCAGGAAACGCTTCCGGGAAGCTGCCATGGCTCAGCTTGCATTAACTGAAAAAGGGGTAGAGATGGGGCATGGGGGAGCAAAAGCCAGGAGGTGCGGGTCACTAGAGCGTTTGCAGCTGTTGGGCATGAAGCAATGGAGTGGGCAGGCTAGGCAAGGCCTTGGCCTCCCGGGTCCAGGGGTGTTAGCAGCACCCCACGGTATTGGGTACGGACAGAGGAGCCTGTAGCTTGGCCCAGCACCCAGTTCAGGGTCTGAAGTTGCCAGTCACCTGTGCGAAGCCTCAGAGGAGCCTATGTTAGTCATTTAAAAAATAATCATTTCCAGTGCATTTACACTTTCTGAGAAGCATGAAACTGGTTTTCCTCCACAAATCAGTCTGCTTTCTGTTTAGCTTTCTCCCCCATTTTCTGGAAGACGGGGTAGAGTAGACCTTGGGCCTTTAAAGAATTCTGGGTAATCTGCTAACAACTGAGAAAATGAACAGCTAAAAATTTATCTATAAACTAGAAGGCAGACTTAGGGCCAGAAAAAAGTGCTGCCAAGAGAAGTCATGGATCATATCTGAAGAAACCTTCGCCTCCTGCCTGCCAGGCCGAAGCAGAAGCATCAAGGCCAGCTGGACACCCACACCAAGTCAGTCAGCACATCACCAACTCCCATCCCAACGTGCCTCCTACACTTCTCTCCAATCCACCCTCTACTTCAGGCTTCACCACTGAAGAGTACACAAGCTTTGTACATTATTTGGTAAATTTTACCTGAACACCCCCTGGGGCTCCACACACCACCATCAGGATAGAGTTCATGCGCCTTAGGGCATTCAAGGCTGTTGCACACGGCCCTAACCTGGTCCTCCAGCCTCATTTCCTACCACGCCCAACCACCCTCGTTGCCCTAGCCCTTTTAGCGTAGATGCAAGACATGTGCTTCGCTCAAAGCTTAGGGAAAAGTAGCCCAAGAGTCACCTTACAAAGCTACTGAGGGCATTCCCTTATAGTCCAGGAACACCCCGAAGCTGAAGAAAGAGACAACTGCCAAATCCAACTGGCTGCCACTGCGACTAACAAAGGTGCCCTCTCACAGCAAGACTGCCCCTTAGTTCATCAGAGCTCTGTGACTCCTACTCTCTCAAGTACCTGAGAAATATGTAGGCAACAGTTATTATCCCTATTTTAGAGATGAGGAAACAGCCCCAGGGAGGCAGTATGTGCTCAGAGCCAAAGAGCCACTAAATGATGGTGTCTGACGTCAAGAGCCAATGCTCTTTCCATATGACAATATCAGGGGACACAAGCACAATTAGGAACAGGAAGGCCATCCCAGCTGTTTTTGGTACAAAAGCCAGGCAGCTTCTTCTTTCTCAACGAGGCCCATTGACCTCTCCCTGAGGACGTCATGGCTGCAGTGCAATGGGCTGAGTCATCACACTGCAACCTGTTTGGCCGATGGCCCAGGACAGTCTCTGTGGTCGCTGTCTCACACAGTTTTGTATCCAGGGCAGAATGGAGGGGAGTACAAGGCAAACACTCAGTGGTGGAACGAGAACCTGGCCGTATCCCTGGGATGGTGCCTGAGCATCCTTCTTGGTCTACTCAGCCCCATGAAGGTGACTCACCTGGGGTGCTGCAGCACCTCCAGCAGGGTGCTCTTGGGAGGCACCCGGTATAGTTCTGACCTGTCGTCATCCTCAAAGTAGACCTGCAGGATGAACAGAGGAGCAGGAGTCAGATACAAATAAAGGGCTTCAGCAGCACTAGGCATGTTGAGGCCAAGTCTGGGGAAACATTAAAGACATACAACTGTTATTAGCTGAATGCCTCCCTTATAGAGTTGTGGAGTATAAAGCACTCAGTCCTCTCCCACGACACTAAGAAAGGTATTACTGGCTCCACTTTCCAAAGACAGAACCAAGGCTCACAGAGGGGAAATAACTTACTGACTAAACCCAGCTAGTAAACAGAGGAGCCAAGACTGAAAGCCCAGGCCTATGAGCCTTCCCTTCCCTAACAATTCAGTCCAACAGCCATTAGGTGTGGGAAAAGAAAGCACTAGTGGCCCAGAGCAGGGGAAGAGAGATGTCCACACAGGGGACAGCCCTGTGCAGGTGTCAAAGCCCAAGTAGGTTGAGGAAGACATCTGCATAGGAGGGATGCTGGGGGGTGAGGGGTATCAGAGACCGGCCAGTGGAGACAGGCATCCTCGTTGTGGACTGGCCAGCTAAGCAGGGTGAGAAGGGCAGCCACTTATGGCAGGGGGTGGCCTGCTGAGGGGAGTGAGGACCCACACAGGGTGAGGAAGAGATTCATGCAGGGTGGTTAAGCAGCGTGGGGTGACAGAGTGCATGTAGGATGAGGAGGGCACTGTGCTGGGGCAGTAGCCTGATGGGGGGGAGTCAGGAATCCAATTGAGGTGAGGAAGGATCCCCGAGGGAGAGGGGACACTGGTGGTGACAGGAGGGGGATTAGATACAGGGGGATTGATCAAACAAATAAATATATTAAGAATAATAGAAGCTACTGTTAAAAATATAGAAAGAGATGGTGTTGGATAAGAACTGGAGACCCCAGTGAGAGCTCATACACACACACACACACACACAGCACTGGAGCAGTAAGCATTCTCCGCCCCTCACCCCTGTACTTATGAATATACCCACTACTTGACTTCTAAATATCATTTTCCACCAAAAAGAGCCAGGGCCTCCTTGGGAAAAATGGCTGATTCTACAGCTAAGGCAAGGAAAGCACAATTTGAGCCTTGAACATCTTGTGACAGAAAGCAAGAACTGCTCTAAAAATGGAGACAAGTCAAAAGGACACAGAAGCAAATTTGAAGGCATTCCCACTGACCAAATCTGAGACAATCTGAGCATAACATAACCACAGTAATAGATTATAACTCAATGAATAAAGTAAGAAACCATAAATCCACTGATATAAATGATTATGTTGATGGTTTGATGAATAAGATATTTGTATCATTTCAAAGTACCTCCCTATAAAATACTAATTACAGAGGGGAAAAGGGTAACTTTACAGCAGAGAAGCTTGGCAAACCCCTACCTCAATCAGGGGACTAAGGTGAACATCCTCAGTAATGGGACATTTGAAATTATGTGCACCTGATGGGATGCAATAAGAATACAGCATTGCTTCTGTGATATTCCAGTCAAATATACATAATCCAGGTCATGGTCATAAAGAAACACACTGATGGACTTTCCACAAAATAACTGGTTTGTAATCTTCAAAAGTGGTAAGATCAAGAAAGTTGCCGGAAGACTGAGAAAGTCTTCCATAGGCTGAAGGAGACTAAAGGGACATGAGCACTAGACACAGTACAATGTGGCATTCCTTTTGCTATGAAGAACACTGCTGGGGATAGGCGGAGGGGGATCAAGATGGTGGAATAGGAGGACGTGGAGCTCACCTCCCCCCTACAAACATCAAAACTACAACTACATGTGGAACAATTCTCACAGAAAACTAACTGGAAACTGGCAGAAGATCTCCTGTACAACCAAAGCTGCAAGAAAGATCTCCATGTGATTAGATAGGACAGAGAAGAAAAAAGCATCAGGTTGGGACTGGCACCCCTGGGAGTGCTCTGTAAGGAAGAGAAGGTCCACATGGATGGATCCTCAACCTGGGGAACCCCCTTGACTGCTGGGAAATCCGCTGACACAGAGAGGGGCTGGAGAAGCCTAGACTCTACTCAAGAGGACTGCGCGTGTGCTGGCTCGCTAACAATCAGGGTGGAGAGAGACCTGTACCGGAGGCTGCCGTCTCGCTGCACTTCCCAATCCAAAGGGGCCAGTGCCTCAGCCACACTCACTCCACACCACAGCCTGGTGTGAGATCACGGCAAAGATTCGGTCTAGCTGCGCAGAGACAGACCAGGGTGCTTGGGGTGTGATCTGAGCACAACCATGGAGACCACTGTCAGTGTACGCACCAGGGTGGCGGGCCAAACTGAGTAGACACTGTCAGTGCACGCACCAAGCGGCACCACAAGAACACACAGCGGCTAAGCACTGAATCTCAGGCAGGCAGATCCTGCGAGAGGACTCAATCTAGCTACACAGAGACAGCCTGGAGGGCCTGAGATGTGATTTGGGGGTAGCTGCAAAACCCACTGTCAGCACCCGAACAGCAGTAGCAAGTCTAGCTGCAGCAGACACTGTCAGTGCGCACACCGGGCAGTGCCACGAGAACACACAGTGGCTAGGCGCTGAATCTTGGGCAGTCAGGCAGGCCCTGGGTGGGAGTATGCAGTGATGGTTTCCTGGTGGGAGCACCCTGGCTCTGCCCGCTCCACACTGCACCTTAGCGTCAGATCTGGAGTGGCCAGGTGCTGGGAGAGCTCTGCCACAGAGGCAACCCCTGGTCCCAGGTGGCAGCACGGCCACCTCAGTTCCTGCAACCACAATGCCCTGACCCCCACTCCAGCCTACTCCACACCACAGCCTTGCACTAGATCTGGGACGAACAAAATGGAGAAAGGGACGTGACCTTGGGCTACTTCTGAGTGAATCATGGATGCTTACACAGGTAGTGCACAAGTGCTCCGTGAGTACACGGGCCTCACCTGCTTCAGCAACCACCTCCTTTGGGGCAGGGCACACACTCAAGGGCAACAAAGCCTGATTGAACCTGACCCTCATGGCTTCTACTCCAACAACGGAGGAGCAGACCCCGCCCCTGATAGGCCATGGAGCAAAGAGGAGGCCCCGCCTCACATCCAATGCAGGCTCTGGACACTGCAACACCAATCACGCTCCCTATCAAGGGAATAACAGCCAGCACACTCTGATGAAAGACACGGCAGGCATCCATACCAAAACCAGCCCTCACACCAAAAATATTGGACACACAGTCTACACAGGGACACTCCTACATAAAAATGCCCTTTTAAGACCACAATAGATAACTGTTTCCCTAAATACATAGCAACAGTGAAAGTTAAGTAAAATGAAAAACCAGAGGAACTACTCCAATTAAAAGAACAGGAGAAATCCCCTGAAAGAACAAATAATGAAACAGACCTCACCAGTCTATAAGACCCCAAGTTCAAAAAAGAAGTAATAAAAATGCTAAAGGAATTAAGAAAGATTATCGATAGAAATGCAGATCACTGTAAAAAGGAACTAAAAACTATAAAGATGAACCAATCAAAATTAGACAATTCAATTGCTGAGATAAAAACCGATCTAGAAGTAATGGAGAGGAGACTAAATGTCACAGAAGAACAAATAAGTGATCTGGAAAATAGAATAATGGAAACCACCCAATCAGAACAGCAGAGAGAAAGACAAACAAGAAAAAAAAAAAAATGAAAGCAACATATGAGATCTATGGGCTAATATAAAGTGTGCCAACCTACACATAATAGGAGTTCCAGAAGGAGGAGAGAGAGAAAAGAGGATCAAAAATGTATTTGAAGAAATTATGGCTGAAAACCTCCCAAACCTAAAGAAGAAAACAGATATCCAGGTACAGGAAGCACATAGAGTCCCAAACAAGATGAACCCTAACAGATCCACAACAAAACATATCATAATTAAAATGGCAAAAGTTGAAGAGAAGATCCAAAGTCAGAAAGAGAAAAACAAAGAGTCAGTTAAAAGAGAACCCCCATAAGGCTATCAGCTGATTTGTCTACAAAAACGCTGCAGTCCAGAGGGAGTGGCATGATATATTCGAAGTCCCAAAAGGGAAAAATCTGCAACCTAGGATGCCCTACCCAGCAAGATTATCATGTATAATAGAAGGAAGGATAAAGAATTTCTCAGACAAGCAAAAACTAAAAGAATTCAGCAATACTAAGGGTCTTCAGTATGGAAGGGTCTTCTCTAACTGCAATAGAAAAGAAGCAAGAATCTATTGGAAAGGAAAGATCACAACAGAAAAGGTAAATACATAAAAGGGTTGAAGATCCTTGAATAAGCCAGTACACAGATTAAAAAATAATCAAAAAATTTTGTAAAAGCAATTATAACTACAATTAATAGCAAAAGGATAAGCATGAAGATGTACAAAAAATAGGACATAAAAATCAGAAAATGTGTGTCGGGGGGAGTATAAAAATGTAGATTTTTTTTACAATGTGTTTGAACTTGTATGACCATCAGTTTAAAGCAAGTAGATACTGGGAATTCCCTGGAGGTCCAGTGGTTAGGACTTGGAGCTTTCACTGCTGGGACCTGGGTTCAATCCCTGGTTGGGGAACTAAATCATGCAAGCCATGCAGCGTGGCAAAAAAAAAAAAAAAAAAAAAAAAAGGCAAGTACATGTAGATACAGCTATGGGTCAACATACTTGAATTCCATGGTAACCAAAAATCAAAAACATAAAACAGATTCACAAAAATAAAAAAATAAAGGAACTCAAGCATACTACAACAAAATCATCAAACCACAAAAGGAAAGACAAAAGGAAGAAACGAACAAAGAACTACAAAAACAACTGGAAAACAAGGTTTAAAATGGTAATAAGTACATACCTAGCATTAATTACTTTAAATGTCAATGGACTAAATGCTCTAATCACGAGACATAGAGTGGCAGACTGGATTAAAAAAAGCAAGAACCAGGGACTTCCCTGGCAGCACAGTGGTTAAGAATCTGCCTGCCAATGCAGGAGACACAGGTTCGAGCCCTGGTCCGGGAAGATCCCACATGCCGCGGAGCAACTAAGCCTGTGCACCACAACTACTGAGCCTGAGCTCTAGAGCCTGTGAGCCACAACTACTGAGCCCGCATGCTACAACTACTGAAGACTGTGCACCTAGAGCCCATGCTCCGCAACAAGAGAAGCCACTGCAATGAGAAGCCCACGCACTGCAAGGAAGAGTAGCCCCCGCCCAACACAACTAGAGAAAGCCTGTGTGCAGCAATTAAGACCCAACGCAGCCAAAAATAAAACAAAACAAAACAAAACAAAAAACAGCACTGTACTGGCACAAAAACAGACATAGAGCTTAATGGAACAGAATAGAGAGCCCAGAAATAAACCCACACACCTACAGTCAATTAATCTACGACAAAGGATGCAAGAATATACAATGGAGAAGACAGTTTCTTCAGCAAATAGTGTTGAGGAAAGCTGGACAGTTACATGTAAATCAATGAAATTAGAACAGTCCCTCACATCATATACAAAAATAAACCCAAAATGGTTTTCAGATCTAAATATAAAACATGACACCATAAAACTCCTAGAAGAGAACACAGGCAAAACATTCTCTGACACAAATCGTAGCAATATTTTCTTAAGTCTCCCAAGGCCAAAATATAAAACCAAAAATAAACAAATGGGACCTAATCAAACTTAAAAGCTTTTGCACAGCAAAGGGAACCATCAACAAAATGAAAAGACAACCTATAGAATAGGAGAAAATATTTGCAAATGATGCAACTGACAAAGGGTTAATATCCAAAATATACAAACAGCTGATACGACTCAGTATCAAACCCAATCAAAAATAGGCAGAAGACCCAAATAGACATTTCTCCAAAGAAGACGTACAGATGGCCAACGGGGACATGAAAAGATGCTCAACATCGTTAAGTATTAAAGAAATGCAAATCAAAAACCACAATGAGGTATCACCACATATCAGTCAGAATGGCCATCATTAAAAAGTCTACAAATAATAAATGCTGGAAAGGGTGTGGAGAAAAGGGAACCCTTCTACACTGTTGGTGGGAATGTAAATTGGTGCAGCCACTATGGAAAACAGTATGGAGGTTCCTTAGAAAACTAAAAATAGAGTTACTATATGATCCAACAATCCCACTCCTGGGCATATGTTCAGAGAAAACTCTAACTCAAAAAGATACATGCACACCAATGTTCACAGCAGCACTATTTATAATAGCCAAGAATGGAAACAACCCAAGTGCCCATTAACAGATGACTGGCTTAAGAAGATGCGGTATATATACACAATGGAATATTACTCAGCCATTAAAAAGAATAAAATATTGCCTTTTGCAGCAACATGGATGGACCTAGAGAATAGTATACTTAATGAAGTAAGTCAGACAAAGACAAATATTGTATGATATCATTATGTGTGGAATCTAAAAATAATACCAATAAATCTACATACAAAATAGAAAAAGACTCACAGACACAGAAAACAATCTTATGGTTACCAAAGTGGGGGGGTGGGGAGGATAAATTAGGAGTATGGGATTAACAGATACAGACTACTACACATAAAATAGATAAGCAACAAAGATTTACTGTACAGCACAGGGAACTATATTCAATATCTTATAATAACCTATAACGGAAAAGAATCTGAAAAAATATAATTGAATCACTGCTGTACACCTGAAACTAACACAATACTGTAAATCAACTATACTTCAATTAAAAGAAATTTTTTTTTAATTGGTAGTGTGTGCCAAAAAAAACCAACAACATTACTGGGGGAAAATTTGTGAAAACTGATGGAGTGTGAGGATTAGCTGGCAAGAGTGTATCAAAGATAATTTCCTGATTTTGATGATTGATTGGAATCATGAAAGAAAATGTCCTTTTTGCAGGAAATAGACACTTAAGTATTCAGGAGTGATGGGGCATCAGTTGGCATCTTACTCTCAAATAGTTAGAAGACAAATTCTTTGTTCTGTAAAGTTGTGATTTTTTTTTTCAAGTTGCAACAATGGAATGTTATTCAGCCTTAAAAAAGAATAAGATTCTGACCCATGCTACACATGATGATTCTTAAAAGACATTACACCAAGTGAAATGAGCCACATACAAAAGGACAAATATTGTATGATTCCACTTATATGAGAGATAAATTCAGAGACAGAAAGTAGCAGGGTGGATGCTATGGGCTGAGGGGAAGGGAAAATAGGGAGTTACTGATTAATGGGCATGGAGTTTCAGTTTAGGATGATGAAAACGGAGACAGATGGTGGTGATGGTTGTACAACAACGTGAATGTACTTAACACTACTGAACTGTGCACTTAAAATGATAAATTTTATGTTTTTTATATTTTACCACAATTTTTTTTAAAAAGGCAGTGAAACCTCACTGCACCCCCTGTTCCTCCCCACCCCAATTCCCATAGAGGAACAAAATAAAACTTCTCTTACCTCTAAATTATCAGGGCAGTATTTTTGCTCTAAATCCCAAGAGGGCGTTTCACCAAACATCACCATTAGATGATCAATAAACCTAAGGCGATATAACATGTACTTTCTGGGTATCAATAACTCATAATCTGTTTTCCTACATCCCATGCCCTGGACACCAATTCACAGAGATATCAAGAACGTATAAATCATGAAATGCAGGCTTAATCCATTTTGACAGCAGTGCCCAAAATGTGTGTATCACTTGTCCTATTATGACATAGTAATTCTCTTTAAACTGACTCAGGATTAACAACATTCTTATATTCAGCCACATTCTAAGCATTAACCCTATGAAATCACATGTTAAAATTGCTAGTTATGGGGCTTCCCTGGTGGCGCAGTGGTTGAGAATCTGCCTGCCAATGCAGGGGACACGGGTTCGAGTCCCGGTCTGGGAAGATCCCACATGCCACGGAGCAACTGGGCCCGTGAGCCACAATTACTGAGCCTGCGCGTCTGGAGCCTGTGCTCCGCAACAAGAGAGGCCGCGACAGTGAGAGGCCCGCGCACCGCGATGAAGAGTGGTCCCCACTCGCCGCAACTGGAGAAAGCCCTCGCACAGAAACGAAGACTCAACACAGTCATAAATAAATAAATAAAAGAACGTGAATTTCTTAAAAAAAAAAAAAAAAAATGCTAGTTATATGTCTTCTAATAAATATACCCTTCAGTTCTATGCAGTTACTACCTCCAATGATTTCATCTCTCACGAGACAAGTACCAGAGCTTGACAAACACTGTACTGTGGTCTGTTACTGCAAAGCTACTTAGTAAAAGGAGAAATCAGCTATGGAATAGAGAGGTTATAGCAACCAGACTGTGTAAAACCCTCTAAAACTATTCTCTTCCCTCCTCAACCAAAAATCCACCTGTCCATCCTGCAGAGACAGCAGGGAACAGCATGCAAGCATAGCAGAGGGCTCCTGGGGAAGGAAGTACCTGGAGTCCTCGTGAAAAGCAGAGATGAAGTCCGACTGGGCATACTCTGGGTACAGAAAGAGCACAGGCCAGCTCAGTCTTCCCCCATCATCTACACTCAGCCTGGCTCCGTAGAGGTTCTCAGAAGTGAGCCCACTCAGGATGAGCTCACCGAGACCTTCTGAGGCTGAATCTTCATCCTCTCCAGCAGCTTCAGACACTAGCCTGATGTTCCTAGCCTGGGTTAAAAAAAGAAAACACACACCTTATGTGTGGAAGGATGCAAACTCATTTCACTAAAACAAGGAAACCATAACACTGCGAGCTCCCTGAGAGCCAGCTCTACACATCATTCGTCTTCATTATCCCTGAGACTTGTTTAACTCACCTTTACTGGGCATCTACCACGTGCTAGACTCTGTCACAGACATGAGCTAGACATGGTAATAAGTACAACATAAGGTAAGAAGTAAAGCTGTGGAACTGTAGACCATGAATAATTAATTCAGCCTGGGGGCTGGAGGGGACTGGGGGATGCTAGGCCTTGAACAATGACTTTGAAAAGCAGAAAAGTTGGGGGGTGGGGGGAGTGGGAAGGGCATTCTACCCCAAGTAACAGCCAAGGAACAGCATGTGCAAAGGTACAGAAAAGATGCAGAGAGTGGCATGTACGAACATGGCAAACGTTTCCATTTAGCTAGGACATGGGATAATAAAAATAATGCACACATTGACTTAATTTTGATTGTCTCATAGAAATAAGGATAAATCAAAGGTCTGAATAGTAGAGTCACCTCTTATGTATGTTGTGTGGAGGCTCCTAAGGCTAGCACACAAGGGGAAAATGACATGTAATCAAAATTACCTTGATGGTATCTCCTAAATCAGGGGTTGGCAAACTTTCCCTTAAAGGGTCGGATAAGAAATATTTTAGGTTTTGCGGGCCAAATGGTCTCTGTTGATATTACTCAACCCTGCCACTGTAGTGTGAAAACAGCCATTGGTAAGACATACACAAACAGGCAGGGCTGTAAGCCACTGGCTGCAGCTTGCTGACCCCTGCTTTAAACCACTAAAATGTAGTATATACGACTTTGTGTATATTACTCTTGAGATTAATTCTTAAGTACACTGAAGCCTGAGATGCAGAGTTAAAGGAGAGAACCAAAATAAGGTCTGTATGCAAATGTCTGGGCATTCCAATATTCTACATTTTAGAAAATGACCAAATCCCTCTGGAGTATTCCCTTCTGTTTAATCTGTTAATGTGTTAACAGATTCCTTGTTGTGCGGAGGGACTAGTGGAGTGCATCTTAGAACTGTGATGTTCTCAAAGTCAACAAGTAATTTAAATAGGCACATAATTTAACTCGGCAAAGAATGAAACCAAGAACCTACCCCACAATCTCATAGCCAGTATTACCTCCCCTGAGTAGCCAAGGCTCAAAGTGACTTGTGAAAGCAAGATCAGACTACATTCATTTAAAATGCAGTAAAGAGAGGGAAGGGGAGATAGAATTTTGTGTTGTTGTTATAGTTAGAAGAGCTACATCCTAAAAATTCACTTTCTCAGGATGCAGTATAACACAGGGGCTGACAGCAAGGACCTGGCTCTGACACATATTAGCTGTGTGAGGTTTCTTCATCTCCCTGAGACTATGTGCTCATCTAGCAAAAACAGGAGCAAGAAGACCTACGCCAGAAGGCTACTGTGAAGATTAGATAATGCTTAACCGAAAGCTACTAAATTCAGTATATGTTACCTGAAACCAACACATGCATACAAGTGAGAGAGCTGACTGAACTCAGAAGGTCTGACATGTCACACTGCTTCACCAAAAGCAGAAAGAAAATGTACAACTCATTCAGGTAAAGCATTCCCAGAAAGGTTCCCAGTAGGCTTCAGGATTAGTGGATTTCACAAGACCAGAAGGACCTAAAGTTTGAGAACTCACCACGATGGCCTGGAGTAAAGCCTCATTCTGATTCTGCTCCTTCTTTTCTTTCAACTTTGCTTTCCTTATATCCCTCTGTTCAGTTCGCTGAAAATGAAATTCAGATGCATCAGCTCTAGAGAACTTGCCTCCGCTTGTTACCCCAGTCTGATCCTAAATAGCTATCTCTGGTCTCTATTCAACCCAGGCTCCTGTATATCAAGGGATACCAGTGGCTGGATTCAGTTCAATAAACATTTAAGCCGCACATGTCTGGGTGCCAGGACCAGTGGCAGCAAAAATGTTAAAATCTGCCCAAGGAGCTCATAGTCCACTGAGGGGGACAGACACATAAAAAGGTCTACGTGTTAGCCTGGTAGTATGAACTGAGTGCTATGAAACACAGAGAAGGGAGTGACTGATTCTGCCCCATCGAGGAGGTGGGTTTAGACAGAAACCAGATGAAAGACAGAGGGCATTCTTGGTAGAGGGACTGACATCAGGGCCAATGAGGCATTTAAACCTCTCTGTTATGGCTGGGGTTTAGGAAAACACACTGGAAAAACCCAGGCCAAGAACTTATCAGAGGCTTTGCCTTTTGCACAATTACAGTCCATGCGAGAAAAATACCACCAGTCTACTTCATCTGGCAGAAATATAATTTAGATCTCCTTTTCCTGCTAATCTACCCAAAACCAGGTGATCGTACTCCTACCTACCCTCAGGATTGTGATTAATAGGGGCCAACTTTTTCTGTAAACGGCCAGACAGTAAATATTTTAGGCTTTGCAGACCATGTATGGTCTCTGTCGAATATTATCTGGCTTTGTTTGTTGCTTTGTTTGTCGTTTCTTACAGATATATGATACAAATATTATCTCCCATTCTGTGGGCTGTCTTTTCACTTTCTCAATGGTGTCTTTTGAAGAACTTTTTAACCTTTGATGAAGTCCAGTTTACCTATTTTTCCTTTTGTTGCTTATGCGTTGTGTCGTATCTAAGAAACCATTGCCTGACCCAAGGTCATGAAGATTTATGCTGATGTTTTCCTCTGAGAGTTTTACAGTTTTAGTTCTTTGAACCATTTCGAGGTAATCTGTGTGTGTGTGTGTGTGTGTGTGTATATATGAGGTAGGGTCCAAGTTCATTCTTTTGCACGTGGATATCCAGTTGTCCCAGAATCATTTGTTGAAAAGACTATTCCTTCCCCATTAAATGGTCTAGGTACCCTTGTCGCAAATCATCTGTATATAAATGTGAGGGTTTATTTCTGAGCTCTCAATTCTATTATATTGATCTGTATGTCTATCCTTACACCAGTACCACAATGTCTTTATTACTATAGCTTTATAGTAAGATTTGAAATTGGGAATTTTGAGTTCTCTAACTTCATTTTTGTTTTTCAGGATTGTTTTGGCTATTCTGGGTCCCTTGAATTTCCATGTGAATATTACAATCAGCTTATCAATATTCTTCAAATAAACTAATTGAAATTTTGATGAAGATTACATTGAATTTGTACACCAATTTAGGGAGTACTGTCATCTTAACAATATTAAGATCTGATCCATGAGGGACTTCCCTGGTGGTCCAGTGGTTAAGAATCCACCTTCCAATGCAGGGGTTTGATCCCTGGTCAGAGAACTAAGTTCCCACATGCCGTGGGGCAACTAAGCCCGCATGCTGCAACTACTGAGCACACAGGCCACAACTAGAGAGCCCATACGCCACAACTAGAGAGAAGTCCACGTGCCACAAGGAGCCCATGCACTGCAGCAGAGGATCCCTCATGCTGCAGTGACAATCCCAACAAAGATCCTGCGTGCTGCAACTAAGACCTAACGCAGCCAAAAATAAAATAATAAAATTTTTTTTTAAAAAAGATCTGATCCATGAATATGGGATGTCTTCCCATTTATTTAGGTTTAATTTCTTTCAACAATGCTTTGTATTTTCAAAGTATAAATTTTATGCTACTTTTGTTAAATTTATTCCTAAATATTTTATTCTTTTTGATGCTATTGTAAATGGAATTTTCTTAATTCCACATTTGGAATGTTCATTAAAAGTGTATAGAATACAGCTGATCGGTGTATTCTGACATATCCTACCAGCTTGGTGAACTAATTTACTAGTTCCAATAGTTTAGTGGATTCTTTAGGATTTTCTATATATAAGCTCATATCATTTACAAATAGAGTTTTACTTCTTCCTCTCCATCATTTTTGAAGGATAAGTTTGCTGGATATAGAATTCTTGGTTGACAGTCTTTTTCTTTCAGCACTTTTCATGTCATCCCACTGCCCTTTGGCTAACATGGTTTCTGATGAGAAATCAGCTATTAATTTTATTGAGGATCTCTTATATATGAAGAGTCACTTCTCTTTTGATGCTTTTAAGATTCTCTTGTCTTTGACTTTTAACAGTTTATGATGTGTCTGGATACAGATTTCTTTAAGTATATCCTACTTGGTGTTTGTTAAGCTTCTTGGGAGAGTAGCTTACTATTTTCCATCAAATCTGGGAAGTTTTCGGCTGTTACTTCTTCAAATATTCTTTTGCCCGTTTCTCTCTCTATCCTGGGACTCTCATTATGCCTATGATGATATGCTTGATGGCATCCCATAAGTCTCTCAGTCTCTCTTCATCTTTCTTTGTTCTTTTTTCTTTCTATTCCTCAGACTGAGTAATCACAATTGACCTATCTTCAAAGTTCTATTCTTGAACCCCTTAGTGAATTTCTCATTTCAGTTGTTAATTTTTCTTTAATGATATTCCCTATTTGGTGAGTGAGTGTTCCCATGTATTTTTTGAAGTTCTTTAGACATTGTTTCCTTTCGTTTTGTGGACAAAGAATGTCAACTGCCATTTCAGTAAACAAAAGATGTTGTAGTCATAAAGCCATCAGCCACTGTAGCCACCCCTGAGAGTGCACCCTGAGGGAATTCAGGATTGAAAAAAGAGAATACTGGCCCTAGATATTTATGGTGCAAATCAAAGGAATAATTTCAATGAGCCCAGACTCTTACATCTTCCCATACATAGAAAAGTGCTAAATTCTTTAACTTGAAATGTGTGTTTCTTTAATTAGCAGTAATCTTTTGATGTTCCACTACATGTGGAACAGTCCCTCAGAGCTATACGAGAGTCTGTATCCTGGCTTAAGTTCTCAGTAACTCTGCTGAATAAAACATAATTCTCAACTTCTAGATTGTGCATTTTTTTTTCAGTTGACAGTTTTGGTGACCACAAATGGACTCAGGGCAGACTTCTCTCCTTCACCTGACCTCTACAAGGAGCCAGAGTCTTGGTACCAGCAGAGGCTTCTTGTGCCTGTCTGCCTCAGAGTCCAAACAAATTTGGGTGAGTCTCTCTTGGTTCTCAGATCTCCCAGTTATTGGTTGTGAGTTTTATTCGTTTGTATATAACCAGTATCTGGCTCCCCATCTGAAAGATACTGGGGGAGCCCAGTTGAAAGATAACAGGAAAAAGTACATCCTGGTTGGAAGACGCTGTGAGTCGCTCAGTCAAGAGATACTGAGTGATCTGGACTGTGTGATTGGGTGAGAGGCTGGCTTAGTATCTTTTCTAAATGAGGGACATCAGAAAGCCAGCCTCCAACTAACACCCCAGCCAGGTTTATGTACATACAAAACTTGTACTTACTTAATTGGTAATTAAAGGAAATCTCACCCTGAAAATGGCCAAGATGAGGTTCTTTTATTGTGTTCGCAGTGAAGTTAGAGAAAGACAGCTTGATAAAACATCTTTGCAGAATTCTGACCTTAAAGAAACAAAAGCCCTTCTAGAGGGAACTTGCATTTCTCTCCCTGTGCCTTTGAGATGAAAACGTTCTACCTGATCTTCTTCAATGTGGTGGGTGGGTGGGTGGGTGTGTGTGTGTGTTTTAAGAGCCTGTTCTCTGCCATCTGGAGGGTACACATATGGTGTACATTTCACAACCAATCGAACAGACTGGGATTCTGAGCAGTCTTGTGTCTGACTGTGCCAATTCTCAGGGGCTTTTGTCATCTAACCTTAGTTGCGTCAGCCTGTACAACCACGGCCTTTACTTTCTTACGCTCTATTTGGGAGTACACTTTCTAGATCTTGTATAGGCAGCATCCTTCGCACTATCCTGTGGGGACGCCTCTTGCATCGTATTGGTTTGAGTCACTATTAGGATATATCTAGTTAATGGCCAGACAATGGATCTTTTAAATTGGAGAAAATTCTAAATTGGTATATTTTTTAGAGAGCTCTCATTATAAACAGCTATTTTATTGGTACCTATGATAAAGCCAAATTAGAAGGAGGAAAATATATATACCTAAAATGGTTAACCTAAGAACTCCTTAGTCTGTTTATTTAATTAACTTATTTAATTTTGGCCGCATGGCTTGCAGGATCTTACTTCACACCCGCGCCCTAGGCAGTGAAAGCGTGGAGTCCTAACCATTGGATCGCCAGGGAATTCCCAGAACTCCTTAGTTTAAAACAAACAAAAAAACAGTTTGGGAAGCTTTATTTGTGGTCTCTGCTTCCCCTCAATGGGTCTTACAGATGCCAATAAAAACATTAGGATAATTAATGTTAATTAGGTTAACAGGGAATTAAGAAAAAAACTGAAAGAAAGTCTAGAGACTTCTGCCCAACAAGGTGGAAATGTTAAAGGGTCTCATCCCAAATACATAAAGAAATCTTTAGATGGTTATTAAGAAATGGGATAAATAAAATGAACATTAATAGGATTAAAAAGGTTCTGATACAACACTACCTAAGGCTGGATGGGCCAAAGGGACCCTCTATTGGTCCCCAACATTAAAGGGCCCCAAACAAGTCTGCTCTATTTACCCCAGTTTAAAAACTATGTGTTATGTGTGTATGTGTGTGTGTGTGTGTGTGTGCATGCGTGTGTGTCTGTGTGTGTGTGTGTGTATATATATATATATATATATATATATATATATATATTTAAAAGGCTGGAAAAAAACTACACTGAGATAACTGACCAACAATTACTTGGGGCAACAGTTAGGCCAATTAATCAAGTTAAAAGATTGACAAAAAGGCCTGAGTGCCTTGGCTCAATCTCTCACTGGGGACCCCAGAGCCTTTTATACAAAAATAGATAAAATGGTTGAGGGATAAAAAGAAAAGAAAGCTTCTAGGACTGTTGTTAAGACCAAGGCTCGTCGACTGGATCCTGATGGAAACTAGTTAAAGGTATAAAAGATGACAGAATAGGGTTTCCCTGGTGGCAAAGTGCTTAAGAATCTGCCTGCCAATGCAGGGGACAAAGGTTTGAGCCCTGGTCTAGAAAGATTCCACATGCCGTGGAGCAACTAAGCCCATGCGCCACAACTACTGAGCCTGCGCCCAAGAGCCACAACTACTGAAGCCCGCATGCCTAGAGCCCGTGCTCTGCAACAAGAGAAGACACCGCAATCAGAAGCCAGCGCACCACAACGAATAGTCGTCCCCGCTCACCGCAACTAGAGAAAACCCGCACACAGCAACGAAGACCCAATGCAGGCAAAAATAATTAAATTAAATAAATTTTTTTAAAAAAGTTGACAGAATAGAGATGAAAGTTTATATAAATTGGTCTATTTAAATGGGCTTTATGTTAGACGGTTATATCCCTTTTGCCTAATTATATTGTAGGACAGACATTATGTCTCACTGGGGAATGCTTCTCCTGCCTGCTATTATAAGACAGCACATACAAATCTGCCCCTCAGACAATATTAAACATACTAAAAGAAACCAACAAGGTTACCTGAGCCCACACTATATGAAATAAAAGCTGGGAGTTAATATTCAGGGGCCAATAATAATAATAATAGAGATTTTTTTGCTCTGGGTTTACCCTATACACTCAGAAAGAGAGCCTTGGTTGAATGCCTTGTGCAAACTTTTGAAGGCGTGATAAATTGAACCCTAAAGTTCTAGAACATAGAACTCTTAATTTTCAGATAGTTGGAAATTTTCTCACTGATATAAAAATGCAAATTAAAGAAAATATAGTCGGGCAAATCAATCTTTTAATATCTTTTAGGCAGCAGACCAGTTCTTTAGAGAACTTAAAGCAACTGCCTCTGTGTTGCAAACCTCTACAAATCAGAAATGTAAATACAGCCCACAAAGACCTGAGACTGAGCCTAGTTAGCTCAATCAGGTAAAACCTGAAACCAAAGGAGACAAAAAGGCTCTTCTTTTAATATATATGCTAGGGTTTATTTATTTATTTATTTATTTATGGCTGTGTTGGGTCTTCGTTTCTGCGCGAGGGCCCTCCCTAGTTGCGGCAAGCGGGGGCTACTCCTCATTGCAGTGCACGGGCCTCTCACTATCGCGGCCTCTCTTGTTGCGGAGCACAGGATACAGACGCACAGGCTCAGTAATTGTGGCTCACGGGCCTAGTCGCTCCACGGCATGTGGGATCTTCCCAGACCAGGGCTCGAACCCATGTCCCCTGCATTGGCAGGCAGACTCTCAACCACTGCGCCACCAGGGAAGCCCCAAAAAGGCTCTTTTAAACTCAAGCTGCTGCAAAGGCTCCCTCACTCAAAATCTAACTTATAGCCTCCTTAAGGGATTTATCAAGGACAAATATAAACCTTAAGTCTTTTCCACAAACAGTATAAGCCTTAGTCATCTGAGCAAATAAATTTAACTTATTCCAACTGGTATTTATAAATTAGTAAGTTTATATTATAATACCTGATTCATAACTACATGTTAAAGCTATGAGATCTCTAGTTTTGTCTGTCTATATGTCTGTGTGTACATTATATATACAAGATGTCTCTACCTCTGGAAAATATTATCAAAATTAAGTTTATAAAAGAGGTCCATTTAACTGACTTAAAAGTAAGCACATACAAATTAAATTTTTCTAAATATAATGGGGAAACTGGCCAGAATGAGTTTCAGGTTCACATGACCTAGGAAATATCCAATATTAAATTGTATCTGTAATAGAGCTAGCTTAAGCTTGTTGGTTTAATCAATATAGACATACCTTACTTTTATTGTACCTAGGTTAACTAAGTTCATGTTATTTGTTGCAGAGTTCATCAGCAAGAAAAATTAACTTGGTATTATTGTTGACTGAAAAAAATGCACAATCTAAAAGTTGAGAATTATGTTTTATTTGGAGGACTTGCTGAGGACTTAAGCCTGGGAGGCAGCCTCTTAAGTCCTTGCTGAGGACTTAAGCCTGGGAGGCAGACAGCTCTAGGAACTGCTTTGAAGAGGTAAGGGAGGAGCCAGGATATATAGTTTCTACATAAAACCAGGTAGTCGGAATATCGAAAGATTACTGTTAAATAAAAACAGACATCTCAAGTTAATGAATTTAACACTTTTCTATGTATGGGAAGATGCAAGAGTCTGGGCTCACTGAAATCATTCCTTTGATATATATGTTATATCTTAACTATCTAGGGCCAGTATCCTGTTTTTTCCTCCATCCTGAATCCCCTCAGGGTGCACAGTCAGGGGCAGCTGCAGTGGCTGATGGCTTGATGGCTGCAACATCCTCTGTTTACTGATAATAGCAGGTGACATTCTTTATCCGCAGTACGATGATATCTTCATAAGTTATAAAATAAAGGTAAATGAGACAAGAGTTTACAGGTGAACTCTAAGGAATATGTCTATCTAAACTAGTTTCTCCTGATTTTTGGTAACTTGAGTTTTGCTAAGTTAAATTACATGATGAGAATTCATTGAATATCCAAGTCATTTCAAATAAAATACTGGAACTAATTGCTAAACAGGTCTAAATTTACCTACTTTTGTCTCCTTACAAGAGGGAAACTAAAGATGTTTGGGTTTATTAGACACATGTCTTGTACCACATTGAGGAAAGAAATTATGCTATGAGAAGATATATGTTTCCAGAGGTTCTAGAATATTCCTAAATTTGCCAATCAGGAAATGCTAGTATGACAAACAGTTCACAATTACTTGCTGCTTGTCAATTTTTGCTAGAGATTAAGATTTTTAAAGGTTAAAACTGTAATATGTAATTAAAGCCACTAAAAACAATAAGGGAAATGTTTCAGTATGCAAGTAAAGTACAATGTGTGTTTTCAGCAAAAGAAGGTATGAGGAATGGAAATACATGTTAAGGGGAACAAGTGATTTTGTCCTAGAGCTGGTTGTTTCTAGATGGAAAAATAAGGAACTAATATGGATACAGAAAGTTGTGGAAGGTTTGTAGAAAGGGAGCCCTGAAAAAGGAGTTTTGCACATGGTCAGGCTGGGATTAAATTAATGAGGTAAATGGATTTTGTTATTAAAAGTACGTTGGTGCAGGACTAGATTTGGTTCCTCTCTCTATAAAGAGAAAAAAATTTTCTTGGAATACTGTTTTTGATAACAGAAAATATGGGTTTCCTTGCCTTTAGGTGATGTGTATTTGCTTTTGAAATCTTTTATTATTATTTTTTTAAATTTTTGTCTGCATTGGGTCTTCGTTGCTGCACACAGGCTTTCTCTAGTTGCGGCAAGCAGGGCTACTCTTGGTTGTGGTGCGCGGGCTTCTCACCGTGATGGCTTCTCTTGTTGTGGAGCACAGGCTCTAGGTGCACGGGCTTCATTAGTTGCAGCACATGGGCTCAGCAGTTGCGGCACATGGGCCCTAGAGCAAGTGGGCTTCAGTAGTTGCAGCATGTGGGCTCTAGGGCACGCAGGCTTCGGTAGCTGTGGCACTCAGTCTCAGTAGTTGTGGCTTATGGGCTTAGTTGCTCCGCGGTATGTGGGATCTTCCTGGACCAGGGATCGAACCCGTGTCCCGTACATTGGCAGGCAGATTCTTAACCACTGCACCACCAGGGAAGTCCCTGTTTTTGAAATCTTTTGTTACTTTGGTTAAGTGAATAAGTATTGTTTCACAATGACCTATGATCCTATTTGACCAAGTCAAACCTTTTGAAACCTTTTTGATATTCTTGACACACTTCCCAAATATCAAATTCTAACTGAAGTTCTTTTGACCTCTAGCTAACTCTGGGAAGCTTCAAAGGAACGCTGAGGCATCTCAGAGGAATATTAAACTAATTAGGTTTATTTGGTATGTTAAATTACTTAAAAAACATTGTCAAGTGATTGGAGATAAACCTTCTTAGATTATGCTGTGTCGGTAAATGTTAATATAGATATTCCAAATTTTATATGGAATTCCTAAAAATCTGATTATGTCCTGGTATGTTATCAGTCATAATTCTAATTATTATCTTAAAATGTTGTATGTCACAGAAATAACCAAGTTTCTTGTCAATTACATTGTAATCAGATCTTTAACCATGCCATTTTAAGTCTTTTGTCATTTAAGACAATCATTGTTCTACTTTGATGCTTTTATAAAATGAAAACCTTCAAGAAGATTCACAAGAAGGACTTTGAAAAATATTAATTTCTGATAACTTTTAGATCATACCACTGAAATGGGTAAGAAATTCCAAAAGGGGCTTCCCTAGTAGCACAGTGGTTAAGAATCTGCCTGCCGGGCTTCCCTGGTGGTGCAGTGGTTGAGAGTCCGCCTGCCAATGCAGGGGACACGGGTTCGAGCCCTGGTCTGGGAAGATCCCACATGCCGCGGAGCAACTGGGCCCGTGAGCCACAACTACTGAGCCTGCGCGTCTGGAGCCTGTGCTCTGCAACGGGAGAGGCCGCGATGGTGAGAGGCCTGCGCACCGCGATGAAGAGTGGCCCCCGCTTGCCACAACTAGAGAAAGCCCTCTCACAGAAACGAAGACCCAACACAGCAAAAATAAATAAATAAATTAAAAAAAAAAAAAAAAAAAGAATCTGCCTGCCAAGGCAGGGGACACGGGTTCGAGCCCTGGTCTGGGAAGATCCCACATGCTGCGGAGCCACTAAGCCCACAGCTACTGAGCCTGCACTCTAGAGCCCGTGAGCCATAACTATTGAAGCCCGCGCATCTAAAGCCCATGCTCCACAACAAGAGAAGCCACCACAATGAGAAGCCCACGCACCACAGCGAAGAGTAGCCCCCGCTCAATGAAGCTAGAGAAAGCCTGTGCGCAGCAACGAAGACCCAATACAGCCAAAAATAAATAAAATAAAATAAATACATTTATTTAAAAAAAAAATTACAAAACTCTAATGGAAAACCCAATGCCTCCATCTAGATCAACAGGACTTAATTACATGGGACTGAATGAACTGATAAATATGATTTATAATTTTATGACTTTTTCTGAAATACACTGGCTTTTAATCTTGGCTTTCCAGAAAAGCTTTCCTCTTATGGCAACCATGACCTACAACAAGTTGAGAAAGTATACCTTTGCAAACAAAGATGAAACATTTTTTTCTCTCTACCTGATCCCTCCTGCATTTGGCTTCTCCAGCTGGCTCCCCTGTGGACCTGATGGCTTACTGCGACAATATTGCAACTAGCTATACTAACCATTATTTTAACTTGTTCTTTCTTGTTGTTTTCAAATTATTTATTTATACCCTGTGCCTCTCTTTGCTGCACTACAACTTTACTAATTTACTAGCTATATTACTTATATCCTGTCTGTTTTATAAGATTGTTGTCTCTTGCATTACCCAATGTATAACCAGGCCTCCAACAAAATTAATGATGGTTAAACATCTTGAGGCAGTTGATCATATATACAACTCTACACAGAATAATTGTAATAGTGCAACTCTAGATATGGGAAGAAGCAACAAGGGAAAACATTTCCTGGGTAACAGACTAGTAAGACAGGCGATCCAGAGAATTTAAGATTATCAACAGGACCTGATCCAAAATTAGCACATTGAGTAGCCTACCAACAGACTCTTTGCCTGATCTAGGAATGAGCCTTCCTAGCACAGTGGGAAAAAATTGGTCATGAAATGCCTCCCAAACATTGGTCGAATTTATGATCAAGCGGAGGCACTGTGGACAAAGAATGTAACCTGCCATTTCAGTAAACAAAGAATTTTGTGGCCATCAAGCCATCAGCCACTGCAGCCACCCTGACGGTGCATCCTAAGGGATGCTCAGCATGGAAAAAAACAGAATACTGGTCCTATAGTTAACGTGTATATCAAAGGAATAATTTCAATAAGCCCATCTTCCCATATAGAAAAGCACTAAATTCATTAACTTGAAATGTCTGTTTCTTTAATTAGCAGTAGTCTTTTGATGTTCGATCACATGGGTTTATTTTTTTTCCAAAAACTCCTGTATCTTTGCTTCTCCCCTACCTGTTCAGAACAGTCCTTCAGAGCTCTCTGAGAGGTTGTATCCCAGGCTTAAGTCCTCAGTAAGTCTGCTGAATAAAACTTAATTCTCAACTTCTAGGTTGTGCATTTTTTTTCAGGCAACAATTCTTAGAACATATTTTAAATAGCTGGTTGAAAGTTTTTTATCTTTTAAGTCTCATGTCTGGGCTTCCTCAGGGACAGTTTCTGTTGATTTCTTTTCCTGGATATGGACCACACTTTGATCCTTTGCATGTCTTGTAATTTTTTGTTGAAAACTGGACATTTAAAATAATATAATGTGGCAACTCTGGAAATCATATTCTCTCTCTCCCCTCCCCAGTGTTTGTTGTTGCTGTCGCTATTGTTTGTTTAGTGACTTTTCTGAACTAATTCTGTAAAGCCTGTATTCTCTGTTATATGTGACTACTAAAGTCTCCAGTTAGCTTAGTGGTGAGATAATGACTGGACATATTTCCCTAAACGCCTGAAGCCAAAAAGTCTCCCAGTCTTTGCCAAGGGGCTCTGCAGGCATGTCTGGACAAGGCTTCAACAATTACCCCAGCAGTTAACAATTCAGCCTTAGCCTTCAGTTCCTGCTGGCACAAAGCTTCCAAATCAGCCAGAGGTGAGAGCTTAGGACATTCTTAGATCTTTCCTGAGCACATGCATAGGAAGAGCACATATGTGACCTTCTAGATTCCCAGGAATATGTTGGAGCTTTTCAAAGCCCCGACAGAATCTCATTCCCCAGCTTTTCCTTTTAAGTTTTCTGGTAAGCCTATTATTTGCCTCTGGAGTTTTCCACTGCCTCAGGCAGATGCAATCTTAAATAACTGCCTCAAATTGTTTTTAACAAATGCCTCCTACACCAACACTCTGTGAAAAAGCTTTTCCTACTGGGATAGCTTCAAGATGTGTCAAATAAAAACAACTTGTAAGTGGGATCTTCTAGATGGTCAAATAATGACAATCCTCTGGGAATGGGGCTTTGCAGGAGCTCTAATCCTGTTCTGCCTCCTCTGGTGGCTGCCAGGCTGCTCATCTTCACCATGATTGTGGGCTGTTGGCTTTTAAGGCTACTATGGAACTAGGGAGGGAGGAGATGGGGATAGGGCAAGTTAAAAATGCCACAAAGCTTGCTGTTCTTATGGAGGTTCAGCCATTTTTCCTGAACAAACACTACCCAGATTGCTGCAAGCCTTCCGTTCATTTCAGAGTTATGAAAAAGTTGACTGACCATTTTTGTCCATTTTCCATTGACTTTATGGAGAAAATTTTTCCAGGTCTTTAGTTGGCTATTTTTGCTGACATCACTTCTCTTTACTGATTTATCTACTTAAGTCTATCAGTTACTCTGAGAGAGGGATGTTGACATTTCTACCTATTTATACATTTGTCTCTTCCTTCTTTGAGTTGTCAATTTTTGCTTCATACATTTTGAAGTTCTATTATTAGGTACATACACATTTAGAATTGTTAAATATGCTTGATAAACTGACCCTTTCATCATTAAAAAAAAAATGCCTTGCTTTATCTCTGGTAACAATCATTGCCTTGAAGTCTATTTTGTCTGATCTTAACATAACCATATGGGTCTATTGCTCACATATACCAAGCACATGGGAATCCAGAATCAATTTATACTCAGATAAAAGGGTATAATCCTGATACTCTGCAAGCAATGTCACCTATACCAAATGTCAGGCTTTTGGGCCCTGAAATCTCCCTTTAATTATGCTGCAGGACCTAAAAGCTTTCATTTAGGTCGAACAAGGGTTTTTCTGCAGATAAGCTCGGCGATGGCCTTCCACATTAGCCCTCTAGATCTTCTCTCTTGTGTATACCACTTTTAGAAATTCTGGCCCACACCTAGTTGCCTAGGCTCAGGATTCTGTTATTGAGCCATGTGGGTCCACACATATCTACTTTTGTAGATATGACCAAAATGACCTCTGACTAAAACTTATCCCTGTTCAAGGCCAGCTCTAGGCTCCCTTGGCACTGAAAATTCCCATTCCATAGTATAAGCAGTGAACCTAGACCAGGAATCAAGAGAACTCAAGTCTGGATTTGTACTGGACAGACTTGTGAGGAAATAATGCACAGGACTAAGAATGTGGACTCTGGAGCCAAACAGCCTGACTTTGAAGCCCAGCTTCACCAGTTGTGTGACTTGGGCAACTTCCTGATCTCTCTGCTTTAGCTACCTCACTAGTGGAAGGTGAATTAGAATAGTGCCTCTCTTATAGGACTGTGTGTGGTTCAGATGGATTCATATAAGTAAAAATTTTTAAACAGCACTTGGAACATACATACAGTAAGTGCTATCTAAATGTTGGATTTTTTTTGGTAGTGTTGGCAGTCTGTTATTACTGTTAATTTTATCATCACTGTTGCTGTTATGTGCCAGAAATGTAGCATTTCATGAGCAAGTTATAGGTGTCTTAATGCTGGTAGTTACACAGTATTACAGAAGCTTAAGATTTTGCTTAAATGTTTAACTGTCCTTTCCCCTCCTCTCTTTCAATAGCTATAGTCAGTGTGCAGACTAGACTATGGCACTAATCTATTTATTCAAATCATAATAGTCATAAATTTATCAAGTACTATGTATTCTTCCTTGCCTCTATCACATTATAATTATTTATTTACTTGCTTGTTTACTTATCTGTATCCTCCAGAGTGCCAAGGGTAAGGACTGATTTGGGGTTTTGTTTGTTGTTGTTGTTGTTGTTGTTGTTTTGGCTGGCTGTTGTTGTTTTGGCTGATCCCACACATGGCTTGCAGGATCTTAGTTCCTGACCAGGGATTGTACCTGGGCCCTCGGTGCCGAGTCCTAACCACTGGACTGCCAGGGAATTCCCTGGGTTTTGTTTTAAAGAAGAAAAAGTTTACTATGACCCAAGATTCAATCTGGGAAATGCTAATTAATTAATTAATGCTAATTAACAAATGCCAATTGGCTGATTTTGCCACCAACCTTCAACTTGTCTGCTTTAGCCCTCATTTCCAGAAGCTTCTTCTCTGTGGCATCTATCTGCAGCCCCTCATCGCACCAGTTCACAGCCTCGACATAGTTTTTCAGTTCCAGATGGCATAAGGCACCTGTAGAACCCAGCACCCTTAGTATCTGTGGACAACAGGCATGGGAAAAGCCATCCTTGAACGGGACCCCCAACCTTAACCAGCCACCAGCCAGCACCCTGAAGGGAAAATGGATGATAAAGACCCTTGTAGTACATTCCCCAGACAAGGAAGACTATTTCTTGTATCTTAGATCAGAAAGATTTCTAGGGCCCATTCAGCTCAAAACTCCTGTAAGCCTTTCTGGTATCAAGGACTCCTAAAGTAGGGAAGGCTACAGCTTACTGGCAAAGAACACAGTCTTTGGAATCAGACAGAGCTGGACTGGAAATCTGGCTGTCATTTACCAACTGAACATCAAAGGACTGAGCATCCCTGAGCTTCACGTTCCTCATCTATAAATGAGAAGAATAAAGCTCACCTCAGATGACTTTCTTTAACTGGAGAGAGAAAGCAGAATTTGTCTCAGTCATTCACAAAAGCAATGGCAAGACCAAAGACATTAGGTCTCTCCTAAAATTGTTCTTGATGGCTACCAGTTTAAGCTGCCTCTCCTTTAATGTTTTTTCTCCAGTTAGCCTTTGGGCTTTCCACAGAATTTAAAAATATCAGAACTGTAAGGGCTTAAATGTTAATAGAATCCAACCTCATCTTCTAGAGATGGGCATACTGATATTCAGAGTGGGTGTCTCGCCAAGGTCACATGGTAAGGTAAAAGTGACAATTCAAAGTACAGACTTCCAGCCTGTGGCAAATTCCACAGGACCATACTCAATTTACTTGCCCATCTTTGTTTAGTACCTCCTTTCCCTACAGCTGAAGGACCTAGATCTACTTAAACCCCCTAACCATGATTACTTAAGCAATAACTTTGATAAAGCATTTTAAGTTGGTCAATGAGGATACAGAGATTAATATGTAATGAATAAATTAAAGTTTACAAATCACCTTTGAGCTTCTCAAAAAAAAGGTGAAGTATAAAAGTAATAAAAGCACTATTATTACACATAAAGGTCAGACTACAAGAGAAAAAATAATCTGGGAACATCTCAGCATTAGAGTTAGCAGCAAAAGTCCCATAACTTGTCTTTTAACTAACATTAACATGGCATTTGAAGATCTTGCCTTTCAATCAGCTAATGTGGAAAAAAAATTAGAATGTGGCTTTTAGAACTGCTTTATTTTAATTAATTTTATTCTTTATTAATTTAAAATGAGGAGTTTCAATTTCTCTACAAATTCTTAAAACAGAGGGTTGGATTATTCTCTGGGGAATTCTTTTAAAAATGGCATGTTGCTGTTGACAAGGACTTAATATCAAGATGGCAAAAATAAGGTGACTTCATTAGTATCTTAGCACCTTCATATCAAAGCTTAAAATACTTCTGGTGCAGTGCATGCCAGCTTTTCCGTGATGACAATCATATTGCAGCTCTACAAGACTTACCTCTTACTATTGCTTTCAGGTGGCACGGTTTTAGCTTTCTGGCAGCTGTCACATCATTGAGAGCAGAACGAAAATTGCCTAACAAAACACCATTTAGTAAAAGAGAAAACATGTTTTGAGATCAGATTACTTCCAAAATTTTGTGTGTAGAAACAAAAACACTCTTGGACAATCTTGGAGAAATAAAAATCAGAGCAACTGTTTATATTGGGTTGGCCAAAAGGTTCGTTTGGGTTTTTCCGTAACACCTTACAGAAAAACCTGAACGAACTTTTTGGCCAACCCAATAGAAAAGAAAAATAGTTGTGCTCATCAAGCACCTTAGAAATGTTTACAGCATCAGGCAACCCACCGAACAACTATAAATGGCTAGTAAGCATATGGAGAGATACTCAACAACACTAATGATTAGAGAAATTAAAATTAACATGAAATTGGTAAAAACTAAAAACAGATAATATCCAATATTGGTGAAGATATGGAAAAAGGACACTCTAAGAGTAAATTAGAGAGCAAATTGGCATGCACTTTGTACATACACTTTGACCCAACAATACTCTTCTAAGAACTGATCCTTAAAAATGCTTGCAAAACAATAAAGATGTTAAAAAAAAAAATGCTCGCAAAAAAACAAAACAAAAAAAATGCTTGCAAAAACGTACAAGGATAAGTGTAAAAGCATGTTAACTGCTGCATTACTTTTAATTATGAAAAGCTGGAGATAACCTAAATATCCTCAATTTAGTAATGATGAAATAAACTATGGTAAATCCATACTACTAAATACTGTACAGCTATTAAAAAGAGTAAGACAGTTCTGCGTGTAAAAGCATGATAGGATGTCTGTGCTATATTATTTTAAGTGGTGGCTCAATGTGTATAGAAGCCCATCTTTATAAAACAAACCAATCTAAATATACAGACACAGGTACACACACATATATATTTATTTGTAAATGCATTTTAAAAAGGTGTGCAATCATACACACTGGTTATCCAAACTAGGAGGCATGAGATAGACTTTCACTTTCTAGTTAATACTGTAAGTATTACTTAACAGCTTGGTATTTACCTATTAATTTCTCTTCTAAAACTCTAGCCCGGGGGTCAGCAAAATTTTTCTCTAAAGGGCCATATAGTAAATATTTCAGACTTTACAGGCTACATATGGCCTGTTATACATTCTTCGTTTTACAATCCTTTAAAAATGTAAAAAACATTTTTAGCTCACAGGAGGTCAGGGATCCAGATGTGGCCTGTGAGTCACAGTTTGCCAAATCCTAAAGAATAATCAGAATTATTGGAAAAACTTTATCACTAACTTTGTTCATTTTTGCATTACTTAAAAAAACCTAAAAGCAGCTATATACTCAACAACAGCAGAATAGTAAAGCAAATAGTGTAAACACTGGTATGTCCATATGATGCAACTTTATGTAGCTATTAAAATAGTATTCACAAATAATTTAACGACAGGTGAAACTGTTTGTTATAAAATTAAGTGAAAAGAACTGAATACAAAATTGGAAGAACAGCATGATCCTAACTATGGAAAAAAATACATATAAGAGAAATCCAAAAACTTCTGGTTAAAGGCAGTAGACTGAACACACGCAGTTCAACCCCTACCACTTCCCCTCTGCCACAAAAAAGCCATAAATCCACAGAGACAACAAGAATGAGAACAACGGAGAACACATTTTAAAGCTGGAGAACAAAGAGACACAGGTTAAATGCCTAATTAGGCTTGAGAAAACTGACTTCTAAGCCAGCAGAGGGAAAACTCAAAGCTACCAAGCTATACTGTAGAACCTACAAAGTACTCAGGACTAAAGAATCAACAGCACCAGGTACCTCCGGAAGCGTGGGTAAAGGGGTCTTCCATTTACTGTATTCTGAATAAAACTTGATTCCACATCCTAACGCTAGCACTGTGTACCCTTAGACAATTCATTTTACTACATTTATTACTACATTTTACTACAGTTTCTTACTCTGCTAACTAGGGATAAAGCTGTTAACCTCATTTATCTTACATAGCTGCTATGAGATCAAGAGGGATAAAAAAATGTGAAAGTGCTCTGTAAGCCATACCAGTGACATCATTTAAGGACTGTCTCTGAGTATTACGCATTTGCTCCTCTGGTATCACATTACATGTGGTTTTTTTCTTTCAAGGTGTTTTTGGTCTTATTAGCCCTATACATGACATTCTTTAGTTCCCCAAGGAAAGGAACTATGTAGCTCTTATTCACAGTGCAGTGCCTAGCACACAGTAAATGCTTTCTATTTACTGACTGAATAGGTAAATGAATTAAACTCCTTTAGGGAAAGGTCAGGTCTTACTCACTTCTATGATGCCAGTGCCTAGCACGGAACAAGAACTCAGTTTGCTGAATGAAGAAAACGTATTCCTCCAGAAGTTAGAAGAGTGGGTTTCTAGTCAAGGTTCTGGCACTAACCAAAGGGGTCCCTCTCTGGGCCTATGTAAAATGAGGGGGCTGGTTGGCTCAAATAATCTCTAAAGTTCTAAAGGAGAAAACAGCTGGAGTGGCCTATGATTAGAAAGAAACTCTGCTCCAATGGTGACGAGTCCCAACAGACTTATCCCAGCTAGACTGCAAGGCTTATTGTCTACCAGCCCCTCAGAAAAGGCTGAGGTCATTCCCAGGTCCTCTCTAAAACTCTGTGATAAGAAACATGGGTCTAATAAGACCAAGACTATAGTCACCAACAATAATGCCACCCAAATAATTAATCAGTGTTTCCCAAAGTCATGTCTGCAGAACAGTCCTGCATGTTAATAAGTGTTACTTGAAAAGGGGGCTTATAAAACCTGAGAATCACAGGGTAAGGTTCTTTGCTGTAGGTTTTCTCAGCATTAACATACTAATGTGCACTGCAAATCTCCCATGAAGAAGCAGCACTGTCCAAAGAATGTTTTACTTCAAAGGTCCCACAGAATACTCTGAGAAATTCTCCCTTGTATTAACACAGTTTTTCTCTCACACAAAGAACTCTATTGCCTTAATTCTTCTAGCATCCTTGAGAAGAGGCCAGAAAAAAACTTTTTTTTTGAGAGAGAGAGTAGAAGCATTTGGGCTCAAAAATTCCAGATCATACCAACTCATGTGTTAAGGTATTTGATGTTACTCATTTGGTTCAGACAGTAAGAATTATACAACTTACCTGGTTTCCCTTTTCACCAAGTCTATCTAGAAAAGCAGAGTTCAGTTAGAGTAAGCTATCCTAGGCTTCTGGGATAAGCAGCTCCTCTTCCTCCAACACTCTCAAACCCTCCACTAGCCACCATATAGTTGTTTTTATCATAAGTTAATTTTTTAGAAAGTACTAAATAATGGAATAAATTACCCAGATAGTACTGTGCTGCTGCCCGGTTGGAATAAAGAATAGCATTCAAATCAGGGTCTGCACATTTCTTCTTTAATCCTTCAGTGTACGAAATCACAGCTTTCTTATACTCTTTTTCTTTAAAGTAATCATTGCCCTCGTCTTTAAAGGTCCTGGCCTGTTCTGCAAAAAAGAGAAAAAATGATCACTATTTCCTATTTTTTAAAGGGCTCATTAAAAATAATTCTAAATCATGCAATAATGTAATATATGACAAACAAAAACAAGAAACCAATAGGGAAAGAAAACTCAAAAATGAATGCTATAAAACTGGGTATCACCATGGAGAAATAAAGTCACACATACTTAACTACAATCAATTCCAAATACCTTACAAGGTAGATTATTAAGTGCTTACAAAAAAAAAAAAAGCATAAAGGAAAAAAGTATACTTATCCTAGCTCTTGAAGAGAGAACTCTTTTTTTCAAATATTATTTTGCTTTTTTCTTATTTATTTATTTATGGCTGCGTTGGGTCTTCGTTGCTGCACGCGGGCTTTCTCTAGTTGCAGTGAGCGGGAGCTACTCTTCATTGCAGTGCGGGGGCTTCTCATTGCGGTGGCTTCTCTTGTTGCGGAGCACGGGCTCTAGACGCACAGGCTTCAGTACTTGTAGCACATGGGCTCAGCAGTTGTGGCTCGTGGGCTCTAGAGCGCAGGCTCAGTAGTTGTGGCACACGGGCTTAGTTGCTCTACGGCATGTGGGATCTTCCCCAATCAGGGCTCAAACCCATGTCCCCTGCATTGGCAGGCGGATTCTTAACCACTATGCCACCAGGGAAGCCTGAGAGGACTTTTTTTTTAAGTACAGAAGAAATGGGGGGAAATTACACTTCTGTTTTTGCACATGTTGTTTGAGTCCCTGAAATGCAAATTACCCTCCTCAACTTAGCAAAAGCCTACAAAATTGTTACAATTCAGTTCAAATTTCCCACCCAGTGAAAGCCCACTCCTACCTCCCCCACCTTTAGTATTCCAACAGCACCTATAGTTACACATTGGCACTTATGACACAGGTTTATCCTGATTCTTTAGGGCAGTTTGGCTATCCACTGGAATGTAACCTTTGAGGGCAGTCTCATTCATTCCTGTATCCCCAATGCCTAGCATTTAGTAGGTATCCAAAGAAGTATATTTGGAATAAATAGTGACAAGTTAGCTGGGGCTAACTACTTCTTGTTATCCATCAAAAGCTTTCTGGCTCACACTTTATCTCAATTCAATGGAAGAGTAAAACAAATGTTAGAGTCATTGAAGATACCTTCTGGAGATCGCTCTTCATCAAAAATAATTGACTGGAGGCAAGCCAAGTCAGGATTCTCCTGGGGATCAATTTCTGATGGTGCTTTCTTCATAAATAGGGGGATCTTTTCAAATTCCTGGAGGTTGTTAAGAGAAGAATGAACTACATGAATAGGATTCTCTACTGGGTACATTCAATTCCATGTCTCTACATCAAAGTTTTCTTACTCATCATAATTTGCAAATCGTCATGATTGCCTTTCTCTCTCCCTATCCAGGCCCCAGTTTCCCATCTGTAAAACAGAGTGTAGAATAATCCCTAAAGATCCTTCAGTTCTCACATTCTTATAAGAGTGGTAGTAATCACCGACAGTTGAGCGCTCGTATGTTCCTGGCACTTTACCCACCCTCTCACTTCAGCTTCGCCACAATCCCACGAAATTGGTGTTACAGTTAGAGAAATTTTACAAATGAGGGGACGGGCTCAGATAGGTGAAATAACTGACCCAGTATTACAGCCAGTAAGTGGTGGAGTCACAGGTTTGACTCCGAAACCTGGACACCTAAACGTACTGGCAGCTTAAGAAGACCCTCAAAACTTCGGGGCTGATTTTTAACACTCAAGTAGAAACCACCTTTCCGCTGACAGCGGCAGGGCTCGGAGGTGAGGGAGGCGCCTCGGCGCCATGGAGGCCCCAGGAGTTCGGACGACGCGCGCGCACACACACACACACACACACACACACACACACACTTGCGGAGACCCCGGGGCCGCCCACCTCCTCCCACTGGTCCTCGTGGAACCCGCCGCGGTAAGGCTGGCTCTGGAACTTTTCCAGGAACGAGTCCATGGCGTCATCAGAGGCCGCATCCGACTCCGGCCGCTCCATGTCAGCTCCCTGGCTCTCCTGCCACGGTCCAGGCGCCGAGAATCGCTCGACAACTTCCGGCGGCGTGGGTGCCGTTCCCTCAATCTTCCGGGCTGCGCCGGCCCTTGTGCCTCCGGTTCCGCCTTTCTGGGGGCGTGGCCGACCCGACTCCACTCCTCCCCTGGGAAGCCCCGGCCCAGCCGCGCCCTCCCGAGTACTTTTGGGGTCGTGGATAAGCCCAGGGCCCCACGATACCCCACTATCACTTCATTCATTCATTTATTCAACCATTCAGTCAACACATACTTCCTAAGCTCCTTCCGTGTTCCAGGCCTGTTCTAGTCGCTGGGTATACAGCGCTAGGCAAAGCAGGTAAAATCCCTGCCCTCTAGGAGTTGATAAGGTAGAGGAGAGGGACAGACAATAAACAAATAAGATGTGAGAGTTTGTCAGGTGGTAGCAAGGACTATGGAAGAAAAGTTTTAAACAGGGTGGGCAGGCATTCAAGCAAAGGAAGAGGCCAGGGGTTGTCTGCTCAAGAGCATTCCCCATGGAGGGAACAGAGAGGGCCGGGCTCGGGGGGTGCAGCAAGGGGTGTGAATAGAAGGTAGGTGGGACGGATGATGGGCTGTGAGTCTGAGCGTTTGGGTTTTCCTCAGCGTGCAGTGGGACCTTCTGGAGAGTTCTGAGGAAAGGAGTGATGTGCTCAGACTCTGTTTCTGAGGTTAACCACCTCTACCCTCAGTCCCCACAGCTGAGATGGGAACAAGGCCTCCGGGCCAGGTAAGCCTTCCTGCAACCCCTGGGTTACCCAGCAAATGGCTGCGGGGCCCTGCATCGGGTGCTACAGTCTTGGCAGCTCACAGCCTAGTCTAGAAGGAAAGACAGGCAGGTGGCAGACCAATCTAAACCCTGGGTGGTCACAAGCCTGCGCAGTGGAGGCGCAGAGGAGTGGCTGTTCCCTGGGGGGTTCAGGGAGGTTTCACACAGGAGGTGACACAGACCTGGGAGCAGAGATGAGGACTATCTCTGCAGATGGATGGGGGCTGAAGGGAAGTTGGGCATTTTAGGTAGTGGGAGCCCATGTGCAGAGACATGCGGGTGGGCAACAGCCTGCATGCTGGCTACCGCAAGAGTTAAGAGGAAAGCCAGCAAGGTGGGTGGGGGCCAGAGGGCCTGACTGCCCTGTAGCCCTTTATCCTGCAGAGGACAGTGAGCCACTGACAGACCTACGGGCAAATTTGTCTTAGGAAGGCCTGGGTTGCCAGGTGAAGGATTGATGGGGGAGTCTGGATTAAGAGATTGACAAGGAGAATGCTGG